>NC_089474.1:737115-1474230 GCF_001720195.1 Cryptococcus depauperatus CBS 7841 | reverse complement strand
TAACCCCCTAACCCCTAACCCCTAACCCCTAACCCCTAACCCCCTAACCCCTAACCCCTAACCCCTAACCCCCTAACCCCTAACCCCTAACCCCTAACCCCTAACCCCTAACCCCTAACCCCTAACCCCCTAACCCTCATGGGACCGGGGTATACTGACAAGGGAATGGAGGACCCGTACATCTTTCTGGTACTGAAAGACGGTATCCCAAGAGAATGCCATGAGGAGCGGGCTCTGCTCTCTGCCGTCGGAGACTTGCCCCAAGTGTTGTTGGACGGATGATGATGGCATGTTCGATACTTGGGCTGTGATAAGACTTGATAGCGAGTGTTGGTTGGGATGGGAATTCTCCGCCGGGGTGGAAACAGCAAAGTATAGCTGATTTTTTCCGTATGGGTAGAAGGATTGTAGTTTGCACTCGATGACATGCGTCGCATAATCATGTTCTTTGTCATGTTTTCTCCAATGTGCTTTCATCACCTTCATTCCCTTGGTCCCATAATGGCAGATCCGGCAATAATACCCATCGTATAATGCTAATCCCGGCACGGCAGGAAGTAAGGATCGATCGTTGAAGATTGGTATCCGAGGATTCTCATCTACATGCGGTGAGTGGTTCGCTTTGATTTGCTCAAGAATCTCTGACTCAGCTTGTATATGTTTTACCCGATGGCAACGTCCAGTCGTGTGCTTTACGATATTCTCAAACTTGGTACAGTGGTTGTTTTCATTGTTGATTGAACAACGCTTCAGTTGGCATTTAGCACATCTAAATACTTTGAATCTTGCGTTGTATTCAAATCCGAGTTTGTCCAATAGCTCAGACGTTTCCCAATGCGAGACATAGTCTTCGGCTTGTTCTATGCAAGCGTTGGATGTCAGCTGGCTACGGTTATTTCCAGTGGCACGTATAAACAATCACCATTTGTATGGAAAACGTATCTGAGACCAGGGCTGACAGTCGCCGTGGCCTGGGCGGAGCCAAGAATAGTATTACTCATTGTCTTTCTCGTTTATGGGTTAGGGGGTTATTTAAATGCAAAGAATTGCAACGCATACCTCATGGCTAGGAGCATCTTATTTATACATCTCCATGTCGTTCAACATGCCAAAAGATCTATACGAAAAAGCCCCTGTTGCAAACTACCTTTTGTGTATCTATGTTTCAAAGCTGTCTGTTCTATTGCTTGATTTCTTTCTTTCTCGAGTATATCCCTTGCTATGTTGTGCTACTTGCCAGCAAGACATTGTCATTTTTTCCTATCGAGTGCGTCTGTAAGTCCGTTTGGGGTATCTATCTTGCTTTATATTTTTCATGTGTATTTTGCCGAGCGGCTGGTTTATTTTGTCAACAGTTTGGTTATTTTCTTTTATAGCATCACTACAGCCTTGCTGTCAGAACCTTGGAATTATGACATGGAATACAGCCAATAAATAATAATGCAACGTAGATTGCATTATTGTGACCTTTTGGTACAGAACGTGGATCTTAATTATTGGTAATATTCATGACACTTGCTCGTCATCAGTACGCTGTGTTTTTCCAGAGTCATTACTCATACTCACTCTGTCCTTGCAAAGTCCCCCTCAAGGCGTATTGAGAGATGCCATTTGGCTTTCACTCTTACTGTGTTCTTGCATTGACTGTGTAGACGGCTTATGAATCGATACTTGTTTCGTCTTTTGTTTCCTTGCTTGTAAAGTGACGAAACGATGTCTTGGTGCGTGTCTTGATGAGCACCTTCACAAAGATCAGTAGTTTTATATATATGTCATTTGTGGTGTATATATTGCATGTATAAGGTATGAACAAGGTAAAATATTAAATGAAGAAGAGCGAGTAAAAGAATCACGTGATGTAGTAGATAGATGACAGCTCTTTACTTGGAGAATATGCATACCAGCGCCGGTTTCTAATTCACCCGCGAGTTTTCTAATTCACCCGCGAGTTTTCTAATTCACCCGCGAGTTTTCTAATTCACCCGCGAGTTTTCTAATTCACCCGCGAGTTTCCAATCATTCATCCGGCGAATTTTCTAATCACTCACCTACCATTTTTCTAATCACTCACCTGCAATTTTTCTAATCCCTCACCTGCCAGTTTTCTAATCCTTCACCCGCTATTTTTCTAATCGTCAAATAACCCCCTAAGCACCCCCTAAGCTCTCCTTACCCCCTAAGTGGCCATATTTCCATGCATATCCATCCATCCATGCACAAAAATCGTACCATTGCATTCACACTCTTCTCTAGTATATATATCTGCTATTAAACTACCCTTGTTCGCATACAACAAAATCTTTTATCGAGACCAACAAAAAATCAACCCAAAAACATATCCAACCCGCGACATTTTCGTGCCTGGCCAAAAATCTGACCTCCAAAACCTGTCCTTTTGCCCTGTGAGCAACTCTTTATTTCGTATATGCATCCATACTTTCTTGCACCACCGTTACTTACATAAGAACCAGCTCTACCGTTTGAGCTTTGCACTCACCACCCAGAGCCGCCTCTGTCAAAAGTTATACCCGCCCCCTAAAATCACCGAGCATTTCCTACTTTCAAAACCCTTTTTTTCCCATACAAAAATCGGTTTTTCACTTATGAGAAATTTGCACCGATTTGTAACCTTTCGTCCTACCGCGAGTCTGTAACACTCCATGTGCACTTGATCTCGCTTCATGTCAGCCGTTGCTCGACCTCACTTTCATCCTTCTAATAAGAAGTTCACGTGCTCAATTCCTCCTTCTGCGTGTTTCCAGAACTCCGCCGCTTCATTTCTGAGAAGTCGTACTTCCGGTCTCTGGCTCAACCGGTTGAAGTCACCTTTCGCTTCATCGTATATCATCTTGACTCGTTCGACGTATGGGAAGTGCGACTTATTAGTCTTCAGGCGGTTCACCAGATGTGCCTGTACGGCACCCTCCCACTGTTCTTGCGGTTGGTAATTATTGAGCCACGATTGTGGTGTATCCCAGTAATGGAGTGCTACGCCCTGTGGGTCGTCATGGAGGATCCGACTCAAGCTCGCCTGGTCATTCATGACATGTGACGACCCAGAGTTCAGTACAGGGTCCAGCAAGACTCGGCTGAGGAGATTGACCGACCACATATTCGCTTTGATCAGCATGACGCCCAAGTTGAGCCCGTTCCGGTCCGATGAAGCGAGAAGGAAGGGCTCTGTCGCCGGAGTGTAGACAAGGTCTTTGGGAGGGAGGAAAGTCTCGAGAGGGACGGCCGGATTCACGATAAAAGTGTCGGCGTCGGCCCAGCTGTCGAGAAATTGGTTAGCTCATCCCGCGGAGTTACAGATATCGGCGGTCGGCGGTCGGCGGGGATATGCCATCTTGTCATCCAATATGCCGTCTTGTCATCCAATATGCCATCTATCGAGTCAGGCGGATAACTCGCCATCCCATTACTCTCCATTGTTCAGCGCTGGCATCACTTACAGCACCCAGTCCTGGTCTCCTCTTTCTTCAGCGACTTCCAGGAGCACTTTGATGAGATGCGCGATTTTGTTGTACGTTTTCCGTCCTTTCACGTGCTGGTCTTTCATGTAGTCATGGTCGACGGCTCTGTAGTCGTACCCGTGCGTCTCTGCGTACTGCCGGTGGTTTGCGCGCGCTGCGAGGTAGAGCGGCGTGAGCTCGTGGAAGACCGTGAGGATCGTGACGTGCGGGCGCGAAGAGGAGACGTGCACAGGATTCGCCGCGAGTGGGAGGTTGACGTAGTACAGGAAGAGCAGGCGATGGAGCCAGTAGAACAGAGGAAGCACTACCACGAGAACCAGGAGCTTACGGTACTCGTACAGTGACCGAAAACGAGACATGGAACTCATCATAGAAATGCAAAAGCAAAAGCAATGAGATCACGCCGAATCCAAAATGTTCCAAAAGTGCCATCTGTTACGACCCTACACGTGTGCTGTCCTTGTTACAGGTCCACCGTAACCCCTACGGAGATGGAGGGATGTCCGACGGTGGAGAGTGGTATATACAAGTTATTCAATTGTATCCTAGTTTTCTCCTTTCCTTTATAATTATATTAATACAAGTTCTGGAGTATTTCGCTCTACGCCTGTGTTTTATATGACAACACGTTGTTAGACAATTCCAAACCCAAGAATGGAGAATCGAGAACCTAGACCCTAGCCTAGATATCCACCAAACAATCTTTCAACCTGCACCAGAATAAATCTAAAGCAAGGAGGTAACACCTATACTCCATCTCATAATACCAAAGTCATATCATCAAGTTTCACGACATAAGCCATGCCTAACAGTTGTAAAGTATGATATCAAATCCTTGAAAGTTTGAAAGAAGATGCAAAGATTCTTTATATATACTTTGAAACTGGGCGGTAAATCAAGTTTAGAGAACTCTATGAAATAAATTGAATGTTGTGTAGAAACGCCAGAGGGACTACTAAGCTATTAGGAATTATCTAGGATGTTGAGGAACTATTCCAATGGTAAATCCTTGCATAAGCTTGGTAAGCCTGTTTACACCCCGAGAGAGAACAGAATGATCAAGGATGTTTCGTGTCGACCAAGGTGTTGAGGAGCTGGTATTGGATCAGTCAAAATCTCGTCCTGACATAGTAGTCCATCACGACATCATAGGAGGCTATTGCTTTTTCTTGCTGAAGGTTCGAGAAAAGACTGATCTACTGATACCGTTATACTTTCAACAAAGTGATCCTCGGGCGCATCATCATGTATTGTCAATCGACGGGAACCTTTATAGGACTGAAAGGCATAAGGTATCATGTCATTTTTTGCAGCTATAGTGGTAATAGTTGATTCCAACATGTGATGCCTTACAACATTCCAACAGAGAATCCCCTAATACGAGCTTTGACACATTGGCTGTAATGCCAGTGTAGAAGTCTCGGATCCGGTCGTCTACTTGGATCTCCGCGGAAGAAGTCAGGTGAAATCATCTTGCCATGCCATCTGGAAAAAATGGAATACGGGACTAAAAAACAGTGAACAAAAAGAAACCCATCCTGTCCAATCAGCGTCAGCGCGGATTCTTCTCTACGTTTCCACAAGCAAGACAATATACAAAAAGGCTACATGGAGGATGATGGATCCTCAAATCAATTAAGAAATTCACCAACCTTCTCGTATAAGGATAACTGCAGCATGTCAAATGCGTGATGTAGATCATTACGAAGAATCAAGCCAGATGAAGGGAGGAACACTGACTGTCCGTTTTCGAAGAATTGCTCATACAGCTACAAGCGCTGTCAGTGACCGCCCATTCGAGATACAGAGAGAGTTTGGGTCAATGATAGTCGGTCTCAAAGGATCACATACGTCTGGCCTACTACATGGCACTATGTGTGCAGCCGTGCATAAACTAAAGTCCTCTCCAGTGACAATACAACAACCGTCTCGAGCTGCAAGAAACAAACGGAAATTGGACTAATGTTGTCGTCAATATACGCATGCTAGTGAAGGCAATTTCAAAATATGAAGACAAAAACGCACTTGATTGATGCTGGATCGCCTAGAGTTTGATCTAGTGGATACGCTACCAAAAGGATTTGGTGCTTTGAAACGAGAAAAGTACTCTGGGCCAGTTGAGAAGGTAACGTCCGACTGAGAACCTATGCACGCGACAGGTAGACTGTTAGCATTGGTATTGACGCTAAAACACAGCCCCTACCTTCGATATGGAAGCGGAAAGTTCCTGCCTTGGGAGCTTCGTTCAAGTCAAGCGCGGCACCGTTTTCGTCTTGTAGTTGGCCTAGTTGGTCTGGTTCCAACACGACGAGCTGGCGGACTACATATAAGACATATGACCAGGTGTTGTCGCCTCCTTGGCGAATAAAATCGAGAGGGAAAACCGCAATACGTGTGTCATAATCAGAACGAATCACAACTGAGCTAGAGTTCGTCCAAAGGCTTGTTGCAAGTGGATAATCCTTCATTCTTGACGTAGGGGATTTAGCCGAGGAGCTGGACGACATCGTCGAGAGCTGAGTGACTGAAAGTGTAGATGACTGCTGACTGTTCCGCTATACTTTGGAGTATCTTCACTCAGGTGCTTTATGCGCTGGCGAGCTAGCAATATAGATGTAATTCTATTGTGGGTACTTGGTTTTCTTGTGAGCTGGTTATTTTGTTACAATATCGTATCTATTGTTAAGGTAATATGGCATGTATATTAGTACCAAAGAGAAATCGGAGATACAAATTAGAATTAATAAATACGTGCCCGGGATCAAATATTGGGTTTATCAACTGTGGCGATAGATCACCTCACTTAACATCTATTGTATCTACAAGACTTATTCTTTTCAGTGCAGAGAGCGGGGTATTGCAGCAGAATTGCATTGCGTCTCCATCAGTCCTTCACTCTTGGAGCTTGGTTGGTCTGGGGATTGGCGAAACTTGTGTGCGGAAAACGCCAGCTTCTGTGGCACTTTTATATCGTATACCTTAAAAGTAAAAACACAACTTGTTCTTCACTTGCCATCATCCATCGATGGTTCGACTGCTGAAGCATGGCTAAGCTGCCTCGAGCTAAAGTATTGGATGCTGCATGCTGGGATGGCGTGTTGTGGATTGACAAGCGCATGATGCAGCACCGACACATCAGACAAAAGAGCAACTCACCCAAGGCGAGCCCGGTTCCAAAAGTGTCAGGGGCGAGTTAATTGGAGGGAAATCCTAAGAAAGAAGGGCGAGGTGTCTCTGGCTGAGTACTATTAATAAGGAAGGATAGAAGGATATACGAGCGAAACTAGTTTAGACGAAGGATTGCGAATAACGAGTTGTAGTAATGAAGTAAGGCCTGAGGCTTAAAGACTTATGATATATTACTAGGGAAAAGGTAATGACAATACCGCTGTTTGTATATGTAGTTCAGAGTCTTGCGCAATGAAAAGGTAAAGTAACAATGTAAAAGTTGCGTGCACTAATAAAAGATTACCGCTGACTTGTTATTTACATAGGATGGTTCCGTTAGCTATCAAGAATTAAAAAGGAATTTCTATTTCACCATTCATCGCACTTTACTTCGACAGTGTGGCTTACTTTGTTCGATGTCGTCGAAAGACATGGTAGCTTTGGCTTCAGTCGGTCAATGTGCCAATCCACAGACGGTATATAAAAAGGCATGTCGCTTAGCCATCTTCTATTCTGACAACGATCCTTTTCACTTCTATAACAATCACAATCTCGTCCAACGTGCACTATACTGACCTCTGACTTGCTCTGTACGCCTATTCTTTCCTTGAAGCCTCCTATCCTAGTGCTGAGCTGACACATGCCACAGTCAAACCACAGACACCATGGCGAATCTATCCTCCTGACTGGATACTCTTCGTCCCAAAATTGAAGAGCTGATGCGCATCGGCGGTACTCCCGGCCTCTCACTCAGTATCATGCACGAGGGGAGTCCAGTCTACTTTGCGAGTTACGGATACCGCGATGTGGAGCAACGCCTCCCGCTGACCGAGGAGACCATCCTCCCCGTCTGCTCCATGACCAAGGCGGTCACTTCCGCAGCCATCGGGATACTGGTCGAGAAGAAAAAGGCTCGTTGGGACATGCTGGTGAAGGACGCGCTGCCTAGTCTTAATATCAACGATAAATTTCTCCAGAACCACATGACTCTCGCCGACCTTCTCTGTCATCGATCAGGCATGTCAAAGGGCAATGGTTTGTTTATGGACACTGATAACAACATTCTCATCGGCGAAAAAGACGCCATGCGCTACCTCAACAATCAAACCCGTATGCTTCCCTTCCGTGGTCAATTTGCGTACAACAATCTGCCGTATGAGCTGGCGGGCAAGGTGATCGAGTCGTTGAGCGGCGAGTCTTTCTTTGACTTTGTCCAGCGTCGCATTCTGGATCCACTCGGCATGACCCGCACCTCTTTCAAGACTCCCGACGCAAGCCTCGACGGCGTTGGAAAGTGCTACAACGCACTCGATGACGGGACCGCTGCACCTATGACCTGCGCTAAAGCTGGAGATAATTGGTTTGGTGCGTCGAGCGTAGGGATGCGATCCTGTGCGAGCGATCTCATGAAACTGTACAAGGCTCTCATGATGTGTTTTAACGATCAATTGGCGACTGGCAAGATGTCAACGGATGGGCTACCGTTGAAGCAGGTCGCTCAGTTGATGTCTGCCCAGATAATGATGGACCTGCCTTCGAGGAATGAAATGTTGTACGGTTTCGGCTGGGCAAAACTCCAGCTTCCCGGGAGGATGGGCCACATAGGAGCCAACCCTGGTTTAACGCCAGATGGGATGTCTATCGTTGGCAAGGGCGTGACGCCACGCTTAATTATCTTCCATTAGGGAAGTTGGATCGGTACACTTTTCATTGTCATCCTAGTACCCGACACGGAAAGCGCGATTGTCGTCTTGTCGAATGCGCTCGCCCTCAACGATGTTGCGGATTGGGTGGGACAACTCGTGCTGGAAGAATTCTTAGAAGTTCCCGAGGGAGAGCGCAACGACTACATCTCGGCGGGCAAGATGTCAGCAGCGGCGAATCTGGCATGGTGTCGTGACCTTGCGAAAGAGCTTCAGCCGCAGAACGGCATATCGAGGGAGCTTGAGGCGTACGCCGGAACCTACTGGAATAACATTCACATCTTCAAGATTGTTGTGACGGTGGAAGAGGGCGAGCTCTACTGGGCTCTCCAAGGTCTTGACTCGGAGAAGCTCTGTCTCGCCCATTATGAAGATGATGTGTTTACCTGGCTCCAGCCGCGTAACGATCTATCTCGGCGAGGTCGATGGATGGGACCAAACAAAGGGCTCAGTTTCTGTAAAGTGGAGTTCAAGATGGGAGATGGTCCGGATCGTCTGTTCTGGATGCACGACAATGGTGTATTCGAGGAATATAGGAAAGAGTAAAAGGGAGGCATCTGGTTGGGAGTGCTCTTGTACGACTTTGAAGGGTTGGTCGATTTTGTCTATAAGTTGTGGGTATTCCACTTGTGGGCTGTCGTATAGGTGTGGTCTCACCGTCCTCGTAACAACTGTCCACGTCAGGTAGAAGCTCTAGGAATGCTCATCAAGAGTGATAGTAATGCATTCATAACGCTTTCATGTTTATAATCAACGTAGTCTGGTTTAGCAACAGCTGGAAAGGCTGCTCAAAATACGTGAGGCAAGATGCGCGAGGAGCAATAGGTACCATTGACAATACGTGGGTACTTACATGCGTGTATAATACCAATAATATAATTGAGTGGTACACATTTAGCACCCAAGTGGTCGATTGTGCTTGACGTAATGTACATTGACATGCCGATGACTTTTTGATTACAGCTTTTGTGACGACACCTGTCTGCCTTACATCCAATGCGGGATGCATATTGTATGTCACGAATGAGTGGGTTGGTTGAGTTGATGGTTGAGTTGCTGATTGAGTTGCTAGTTGATTTGAAGTTGATAATGACTTGGACGAGAGATGGATGGATGGATGGATGGATGTTTCTGACTTTGCAATATTGGAAGATGAAAAGATAAGAATAAGAAATAAAGGTTGATGTGTGCTTAGACGCATGATACATCACTGGAGAGAAGATTATAGATGAAGTAGTCAGTATGTATATGTAAGAAGAAAACAGAGAACCGCAAATGTACAAATGAGGACCAGATATCCAGTACTGTGGTGAAAGTGATTAAATAAGAAATATAGTAAAAGGGGACATTAGTCCGATGTCCGTTATTCACCACGTTATTGGTGTTTTTCTTGACATACCACATACATAATATACAAATTAGAAACTTATATAAACAATGCACCCCTCACCCCCAGGAGTGTCCTAGGAGGTGCTGTCACGGCCTGCACACAGTTGTCTTCGGCGCAGGTTGGAGGGCTTGTCTCGCTTAGGTTCTAGGTTCTGGGTGCTGGGTTCTAGGTTCTAGGTTATTGCTAGGTTTACTACTGATGCAAGGTTTATACCTAATAACAGGCCTAGAGGTGGTACTCCTGGACATGTATTGATAGAAATATAAAGAAAAGAACTAAGTTACAATGTAAATTAACTATATACACCACTCTCCACCGTCGGACATCCCTCCATGTCCGTAGGAGTTACAGTGGAACTGTAACAGGTGCCTCAGCAGCTCTAGTCCCCCCTGAAGGTCTTGACGTCTCGTCAAGGCATCTGGTTTGCCCATCTGAGTGCCAGAACGGTAGATGATTTTGAAGTCGAAATTAGCCAGCATTTCTGCCCAGCGAGCCTGACGACGATTTAGCACTTTGGAGGTTGTGAAGTACTCAAGGTTCTTATGATCTGTGTAGACCGTGATTTCTTTTGATCCTTCCAAATAAGCCCGCCAGTGTTTAAATGCTTCTACGATCGCGAGCATCTCTTTGTCGTAAGTTTCGTAGTTTAATTCAGCCGGTATAAATTTTCGAGAGTAGTAGGCGATAGGATGGAGCCGGTTCTGATCGTCCGGATGAGACAGAATACCTGCTATGACATAGTCTGAGGCGTCTGTTTCCAATATAATAGGTGTCATAATCCAGGATTATGACATGGAATATAGCCAATAAATAATAATGTTACTCTGATTGCATTATTGTGACCTTTTGGCGCGTGGGCATAATTTTAATTATTGGTATTTTCATGACAAAGAATGTCGTACAAGCCGAAATTGCTGCACTTGGCGAAGCGAACCATTCGACTTTCACCTTCATAACCAGCGCGGGTCCTATGTGCCCAGCCTTGCCCGTTGATGGCTCCTTTGCCGTTGCTGGAGTAGAAGGAAGAGCCATTGACAACTTGGAAGGCCAAATAGCTTCAGCTAAATGCACTTGAGAAGCCGTCGTTAGAACCATGATTATCAGGAGTAGCATCTCCAGTGACTTACCATCTACGTAGGCAATGACCAAGCCATCAAGCTGGAAAGAAAACGTTCTACTATGCTTGAAATAGAAAGTGCTCTTGTTCTCACAAGCGTCTTCGGGAAGAATATGATGTCGCCAGGGGTATTAGCACGAACACATTTCCGATAGGTTCGAGTTAGAGCGGGGGTTATGTCTGTCGTGTTGTCATCCTATGCGCGTCATACCATGTCAGTCAATTGACACTTGCAAGGCAACGTAGACCAACCTTTGCGTCATGGTCCAACACATTGCATATGCAGTGATGATTGGTCAAAGCGATACGCCCAGCTGCGTTGAAGAATTGGGCCATGGCATTAGAAGCCAACAGTAGCAGCGCCGCAAGTATCGTCAACATATTGGCGTTGGCAACAAGAACAAGTAACTAGCAGAGGAGAGGTCACGAAGGAGTGTCACATGGATTTTGAGCTGAAGTGATAATCTAATTTTTCGGTTAGCATACAGTCCATTTTAGTAGGCATCACATGGCGCCAAACCCCGAAGAAATGACTGACGGCGTATAGAGATGGACTCGTCTGACTGCTGAGTGTAAGAGATCCATGGACAGGCGAGCTTGGAATCGATGTAGACAATGAGAAAGAAAGAGAAGCTGAAAAGGGGACTAGAAAAAGGAGGATGTTTGCCAATCAAAGAGTTCTGTAAGAAGGTGTGAATGATTTGATCCCGTGTATATATAAAAAAGACAATGAAAATTTTTCTGAAGCAATAAACTATGAGGTTTACAAGTAGGCGCGCCAATTATTCGCGTGCCTATCCACAATGTGCTGCTGAAAGCACTTAGTGCCACACTGCGTTTGTTGCTTCTATTCTAGGTATAGCAGATTACATCTGGTATAGCTTTGTCAATTGAAGTTCAGAGAATAGCAAATCCAGCACTGGTCGATACATAGAAATAACTGTCTGAAGAAAAGATGGATTATAACATTCCTCCTTATATATCCTCTGCTACTGCTAGGGAACGCTTGTGCTCCGGGTCGAATAATATAATGGTCAGAGCTAGACCTGCAACAAACTACACAACACAGCCGAGATCGCCGCAGCGCCTCCATAAGCGTCCTATACGGCTCAGCACTTACAGCTGTATACCTCTCCACTCATCATTCTTCAATGTAATGAATGCATGTCAAGAATGATAAGTCACGACATCCCTGTCAGGACTTGGATGGGTGTACTAGAATTCCTTGGGACGATGTTACTGATATTACTAACTTAATAGTTGGACAGCTAATTAATATTCATTCCCTAGAGAATCTATGAAATGAATCTGCTCTTTATATATCCTTGTCCTCCAACCATTCAATATCCGTTAGTCACCAACTTCAACCTAATACACATGTTGAGTGGTCTGACACCTACTTCTGACAATTCCAAGATCTAATACCTTACAACATACCAACAGAGAATCCCCTCATACGAGCTTTGACACATTGGTTGTAGTGCCAATGTAGAAGTATTGGATCCGGTCGTTTAGTTGGATCCCCGCGGAAGAAGTCGGGTGAAATCATCTTGCCGTGCCATTTAGCAGCATCCGAATGCGAGAGTGAAAAAAAGTGAACAAACAGAAACCCATCCTGTCCAGCCAGCGTCAGCGCAGATTTTTCTCCACGTTCCCACAAAAAGACTATATATGAAATGACTGCACAGATGATGACGAATCCCAGAATCAATTGAAAAATTCACTAACCTTCTCGTAAAAGGATAACATTAGCCTGTCAAATGCGTGATGTAGATCATCACGAAGAACCAAGCCAGATGAGGGGAGGAACATTGCTCCCAAGTCTTCATAGAATCGCTCATAAAGCTACAAGAGCTGTCAGTGACCGCCTGTTCAGAGATACGGAGAGAGTTTGGGTCAACGATAGTCTGTCTCAGAGAATCACATACGTCTGGCCTACTATATGGTACTATGTGTGCAGAAGTGCACAACTCATGGTCGACCCCAGAGATGAGACAACAACCGTCTCGAGCTAGCAGTAAAGCACGAAAACTGGACTAACATTTTCGTCAATATACGCATACCAGCAAAGGCGATATCAGAACATGAAAGACAAAACGCACTTGATTGATGCTGGATCGCTTAGAGTCTGACCGGGTGGATATACTACCAACGGGATTTGGTGCTTTGAAACGAGAAAAGTACTCTGGGCCAGTTGAGAAGGTAACATCCGACTGGGAACCTATGCATACGATAGGTAGACTGTTAGCATTGGTATTGACGCTAAAACACAGCCCCTACCTTCGATATGGAAGCGGAAAGTTCCTGCCTCGGGAGCTTCGTTCAAGTCAAGCGCGGCACCGTTTTCGTCTTGTAGTTGGCCTAGTTGGCCTGGCTCCAGCACGACGAGCTGGCGGACTACATACAGGACATATGACCAGGTGTTGTCGCCTCCTTGACGAATGAATTCGAGAGGGAAACTCGCGATACGTGTGTCATGATCAGAACGAATTACAAGTGAGCTAGAAGAGTGTCGCCAATAGGTTTTTGCAAGTGGATAAAATGTCGTGCTTGACGTAGGGGAGTTAGCCAAGGAGCTGGACGACATCGTCGAGAGCTGAGTGACTGAAAGTGTTGATGGTTGCTGACTGTTCTTTTATAGCTTAGAGTATGTTCGCCCAGGTGCCTTATGCGCTGACAAGCTGGCAATATAGATGTGATTCTATTGTAGATACTTGATTTCCTTGAGAACTAGTCGTTTTGTTACAATACTGCATCTATTGTATCTACAAAACTTATTCTTTAACGGAAAGCGGAATAGTGCAATGGAGTTACAGTGTATCTCCATCAGTCCTTCACTCTTGGAACTTGGCCGGCCGGGAAATTGGCGAAACTTGTGTAAGGAAAACGCCGGCTTCTGTGGCACTTTTGTAACTTATGCCATAAAAGTGAAAACACAACTCGTTCTTCACTTGCCATCATCCATCGATGGTTCGACTGCTGAAGCATGGCTAAACTGCCACAAGATAAAGTATCGGATACTGCAGATTGGATGGCATGCTGTGAATCGACAAGCGTTGTTACAACACTGAGACACTAGGCACAAGAGCAGCTCACCCAAGATGAGACCGGTTCCAGGATAGTATTACTATAGCGCATGGCTGCTGAGCGACCATCATCCAAGGAAACGTCTTGTTCAACCGACGACGAACAGCACAAGTGCGTGGATGGGAGCGACTGTTATGAATGCAATCAAAGAGAACAAGAGTGTACACGGAACCAGCGCAAATAACGACAAGAGAAGTAGTATTGAGAGAACAGCATCAGGCAACATTATATCATTCTATCAACCACAAATACCTATACTCCACCATTATCACATGAAGCTTTTGGGTCTATTACAGCTTAATTGAGGCTGAACAAGCTGTTTTTGGGTTTGATTTTGATTTTTTCTATTCGCTTACAATCTTTCTTGCCTTCTTTTAGTTTGACTTCATTTCATCTTCCAGCTTCTCCCTATGGCAGCTAGGATGCGTCACTCACCCTATCACCAATAGTTACTCCCAGCGAACTTTCGCATCTCCTCGAGCCGTTACCTCACACTTATTCGAAACAGACACTTATCAGAACTTACCTGGACACGAGGGAATCCACCATAGGGTATGTCTTCAAAGTATGCGGCGGAGTCGTTGCATGGAGATCAAGACGACAGCCAACAGTGGTATTGTCTACAACAGAAGCTGAGTATATGGCATCAGCGGATGCTACAAGACAGGCTGTATGGCTGAGAAGACTTCTGGACGATTTCAAGCTAGGACTCGGCAACGAACCACTCCCACTCATGAATGACAATGCAGGTACGATTGTCTTGGCAGAGAACCCGGTGAACCACGACAAGCCAAACACATTGACATGTGACATCACTTTGTGAGAGAGAAGGTTGAGGACAAAACAATCGAGTTGGCTCACGTACCATCTACGGAGAACAAGGCGGACATTCTGACGAAGAGCTTACCGAGACATGTATATGAGAAGTTGTGTGGACTATTAGGAATGGAAAGAAAAACGAAAGAGAAGAAATAAGGAGATTGGACCAAGGGAGTGTTGGAATCCAGAGATACAATTTGGTAACAAGATCACGTGATGCTGTATAATATTATCCTTATTGATATGGACACAACCATTGTTCTCGATATTCCTATTGTATATATATAGTAGTACTGGTTTTCTCTTTGCCATTTAGAATGCTGACAACAAAACCAGTGGCCTGGGACATACACCTGTAACTCAATAAATTGATCATTGTATCTTATTTCTCACATAACACCACTCGTGGCATGGTAGCCTACAAGAAAGCATGAACCATCTTCAAAGAATCAGCCCGAAGCTGCTGTTCCTTCTCCTCATTGAAAGCATGTTCGGCATAGCCCGGCTTATCAGGTACATGGTCGTACTCACGGTCATTAGCGTGCAGGCCTGCCACTTCACAGTTTTCCAGATACACTCCGCCCACATTTTCCAGTTCCTTCCCGATCGCCGCCAACACTGTAGTCGCAGCACCTTGCTCCGGACTCTTCATTATTTTTCGATTTTCACGAGCAAACTCGGCTGACTCTTCCCTGGGAAGGTTTCTCTGGATACCAGAAGTGATTGCTCCTGGCATTAATGACTGCGCATGTAGACCCTGCGCGCCATAGCGACGCTCTATATCATTGGCCATGTATATGTTTGCTGTCTTGCTCTGGGAATAAGACGCCCAGAGATCGTACTCATGCGGCCGTTTCATGTAGTTATAATCGTCACCTCGGATGCCGCCGCCACGATGACCGCTGCTGGATACTACAACAACACGAGAATTGAAAGCCGGGCAGGTTGAGGATAGCAGATTCTCCTTCAGCAGCTGAAAGAGCAAGAAGTGTGCAAGATGGTTGACTCCAAAGTGTGTTTCGAAGCCATCCGCGGTTCTGGTAAGATTCGGTATAGCCATTACGCCGGCGTTGCAGATGAGGACGTTCAGCTGTGAGCTCTTCTTAACGAATGCCTCGGCCGCTGACTTGACGCTAGCTAAAGAGCTAAGGTCCATTTCGATGAGTTCAACTTGGCCGGGCTTCAGAATGCTTCCAAGAGCCGTTTCAGCGGCTGAGAGGTTTCGTGCCGTAAGATACAACGTGGCACCAGTAGTAACAAGCGCCTTGGCTGTTTCGAATCCAATGCCAGAAGAGCAGCCCGCGATCAACATGACCTTTCCGGTTAGTTCACCAACTAGGTCTTGATCCTCTACGACTTGCAGGGCAGTAGGCGCGCATCACCAGGCCCGTCTGGTGATTTGTGTGCGCCGGCATATCTGGAAGGCATGTTGGCTCAGAAGCGTGCTGGTGAGTCGTCTCTGAAGGAAGAGATTGTTGAAACAATAATCCCGTAGTCGAGAGAAAGTAGACTTGCGATGAGTACCTATTGTGAGGTATACAATGTTATATTTGATAGGATGGACAGACTAGACAGTGATTCACTGCGATATCCATTGTGTCCATGTCGGCAGTGCCTCTGAGCTAGCCCGCTGACGCAGAGAAAAGGAAGCTGCTAGCGAATGTCAAAGGAAATGGCTGAAGAAATCTGTCTGAACGGCTGTGCCACCTGGCGTAGTTGTTTCAGCGCTGCCAGTACTTGTGATGAATACGGACATCGGATCAATGTCCGCTCTTACTTTATTTCTACTTAGTCATTTCCGCCGTGGTACTGGATATCCGGTCTTCATTTGCACTTTCGCAGTTCTCTGTTTCCATCTTACATATATACACTAGGTACTTACCTATAATCCTCTCTCCAGTTATGTATCATACGTCCAAGCATACTTCAACCTTTAATTCTTATTCTTACCTCTTCATCTTCCAATATTGCAAAGGCAGGGACATACTGTCAGGAGTGAGGTTGTTCTTGGCCTTGGTCTGGGAGTCCTTGGGACGAGTGGATTATCTAGGAGTATCTATTTCAAACAGATGAAGACAGCTATCAAGATTCATTCCTTGGGGAACTATGAACCACAATCCCTTCCTTATATCTTGGTTGAACTAGAACCTGGCTTCTGGACGTAGAGCAAACAACTATACCACTCCTCTGCATACACAGTATGCTGTGTTCTTATATCCTTTCCTTGTACATGATCCTGACACATACATATGTCCATCTACCTTCCAGTCTCTATCAACTTCAATTCAACCAACTCAACCAATGTTACGACCCTACACGTGTGCTGTCCTATCTTCACTTATCGTTCAGCCAGGGTCGCAACATGAGAACGTGGTATCAACGAGGCTTGGGCGTTGTCTTGATTATTTCATTGTATATAGTATAGTAGATAGATTATTGGGATCCTCTTCGAGGATCCAAAATCATATGTTAGATCTTATTATTATTATTATTATTATTATTATTATTATTATTATGCATCCAATTCACTATAACATACACACTCATCGTTCGGAGTAACTGTTATAACTCTTTATTCACTTCGACTTCTGGCTACACCAATAGCCAATTCATCGTCCACCTCGGTAAAGCTATCCAGCATTAACCGAGGCCTAACAACCAATCCATTCGTGACAGTTTGGTTATTTAGTACTTTCTTGACTTACGTTTCCTCGTTGGAAAGTGGTGATGAGAGTTTTTGTTTTCTTTCTGGAATTTCTTGAAGGTGGTAGTAAGGTGGATTTCCTCCCAAGGCTCCCACGAATTGTGTTCACTCGACAAGTCTTTCCACTGCACCAGGTACTCACAATTATTTGACTCTGTGTTGAGGCGAGAGTCGAGGATCCTATCTACCAGCCACCACTGTTCGTCTTGAACTTCGATGGGCAGCGGCGTATCTTGAGTTTGAGACTCGTGACCTGGTCGTACAGGCTCGAGTAAGCTGACATGGAATACGGGATGTATCCCCATTGATGCTGGAAGGTCTAACTTGAAAGCTAGTGGTGATGGTGTCGTGCTAATAATTTTAAACGGTCCTAAAAGTCTCTGATCAAGCTTCGCCGAAGGGCGAAATGTCATAACCCTGGATTACGACATGGAATATAGCCGATAGATAATAATGCAACTCCGATTGCATTGTTGTAACCTTTTCGTTCGAGCACTTGAATTTTATTTATTGCTATTTTCATGGCAAGATGTGATTGATGGCATTGACGTGTGGGTTAACATATGAAACCAAACGTCAAAGATTAATGATGATTTTCAAAGTCCATTTTTATCACATACGTGAACCACAGCCAGGTAGAACGATGGCAAATCGATGGGCAAAATGTCGTACAAGCCGAAGTTATTGCACTCGGTGAAGCGAACTATTCGACTTTCACCTTCATAGCCCGCGTGGGACCTATGTACCCAGCCTTGCCCGTTGATGGCTCCTTTGCCGTTGGTAGAGTAGAAGGGAAAGTCATTGACATCTTGGAAAGTCAAAGCTTCAGCTAAATGCACCTGAGAACGCCATTGTGAGAACCATAACTATCAGGAGTGGCATCCCTTTTGACGTACCGTCTACGTGGGCAACGATCAAACCATCAAGTTGGAAAGAAAACGTTCTACTATGCTGGAGGCAGAAGGTGCTGTGATTGGTTGAAGTGATGGGCCCAACTGCGTTGAAGAATTGGACTATGGTACTTGAAGCCAATAGCAGCAGCACCGCAAGCATAGTCAACATATTGACGTCGGCAACAGGGACAAGTGATTAGAAGTGGAGAGGTCATGAAAGAGTGCCACATGGTTTTATGCTGAAGTGACAACCTGACTTTTCGGTTAGCATGCAGTCCGTTTTAGTAGGCATTGCATAGTGTCAAAACCAGAAGAAATAACTGACGTCGTATGAGGAAGAATTCAGTTGGCTGCTAAGTGTAAGAGATCCACAAGCAAGCACCGAGATTGTTTTTTCTAGCAGAGACAGTCTCTCATTTTGGCTCGTCGCCATTGAAGCAGTCAGATGATTGAAGGCTGAGCTTGGAATCGATGTAGACACTGAGAAAGAAAGAGAAGCTGAAAAGGGGATTAGAGAAGGGTGGGTGTTTGCCAGTCAAAGGGTTTTTTGAGGACGAGTCAATGATTTGATCCTGTTTATATATAGCATGTAGATGAGAGTATATAAAACGGTAATGAGAATTTCTTTGGAGCACTAAACTACGAGCTACGTAATTAGGCGTGCCATCCGTTCGCGTGCCTATCCACAATGTGCTCTGCGCTTATTCCATCACTCATTCTTCAACAGGTTTCCGCTTCTACATATCCTGTGCACAATGCGAACGCGATTTCTTATTCCGAAAATACAGACACTGGATGAAACGCTGAAAACCAGGAACGTGTATGCAACGTTTGGCCAGCATGAAACACTCTATAAGGACCTCCAGTCGGCTTACAAAGAGAGCATAAACCCCAGGAAGTCAGCCTTTCAGTGCTCCATCGGAAATCGGAAGAAGGTTGCATTTGACTTGGAGATTACCGTGAGCGTAACATTGTCACGTCAACTGTCGGTGTCGAGGACACCTGACCTATAGATCCAACTGGAGTCGGATCTGCAACAGGTTTATCAGAAACCGGAGGTACAATCAAGAATCTATGAGGCGGCGTGTTCGAGCAGGGAATAATAGATAGACATGCAGGTGACTTGGATGCCTAATCAGGGGAATGCATTGATTTTACTATATTTTGAGAATGTTCACAAGATTAATAGGAGAATATGTAGGGCTGATAAAATATAAAATCACAGTTAAGATAGACGTAAAAATAGAAATGGAAATAATCCCTACGGGCAAATGAGTCAGACTACGACGAAGAAAAGTACGAAATCACGTACAAGCATGAGTACAATGGCAAGAACCCAAACAAAGTCGAAAGCAACACACCATAGACTGAAGCAGGAGTTGATTACGTAGTTTGATACACTATTTAGCTCGAAATCTGGTCACTGTTAGCACGCGTACTGCAAGAACTTGGGTGAGAGCCGCATACCTCGATCAAGGCAGGACCAGCGCCAATGGTGTCGTCAGAGACGGTATCGTTGCAGCCCGTCAAGACAGCGTACGTCTGACCGGCAAAGCCCTCGGGGATCATGACGGAAAAGCCTCCATCAACAGCAGTAGCCTCGACAAAGGTAGGGCCGGTGACAGAGATGAAGGCAGCGTACACCGGGGCGTCACTGTTGCCATCCTTCGAGGTGTAGCCCTATGATAGTATTAGCCGCTGCATGTAGGTGTGGGTAGACGTCGGTCATTGCCACTTACGGAGGTCAACAGAGTGACAGTGCTGCCAGTCTTGGGGGTTCCAGACTTGGGGTCCACAGTTACGGCGGGGAAAGCCTTAACAGGCAGAGCAGGGTTGCTCTCTGGGCAAGACTGGATGAACTGCGAAGCCAAAGAATATACTTCGCTGTAGCCCAACGGGGCGTCGAAAGCTTGAGGGAAGGGAGACTGCTTCTTGGAAGCTCTCAAGTACGACGAGTGACGAGCCTCGACGGTAAGGATAGAACCGGCCGCAGTGAGGTAATCTTTGTTCATGATATCGGCAGCCGCACCTAGGTAGGCGGAAACACCAACGCCCTCGAGGACAGACGCAGTAGCAACAAAGCTGTTCACATCGGTCACGCCAAAGTTGTACGTGCACTCGGCAACGGGAGTGACACCAGCGGCTGATTAGACACATTAGCACCATATATATCATTCGATACACGTAAGTCAAAGACGCAGCATACCGTTCAGAGCAGTCGTGAGGAAGCTAACGTGGGCCGTCTCGTCCTTGGAGACCTCCTTGAGGTTGGCATAGAACGTGGCATCGAAGCCAGCATCTGCAAAGTCCTTCTCGGAAAACTTGGCAAGACCGTCGCGGTAGAACTTGTCCTCGAGGTGCTCCAGGGTCAGAGCATAGTTGAGAATAACGCCTGAAGTTTGCAAGTCAGTACAGCGCTACATCCGCGGCCGATTGTGACGAGCGGCACTGACCGTCATTGATAGCATCACGCTTCTTGACAGGAGCTGCAGCGACGAGGCCGGCAGCGACAACGAAAGCGATGGTGGCTTGGGAAAAGTACATTGTGAATAAACCAGGAAGTGATAGTTGGGATTGTCATTGGAGAGAGCATTTTATAGGCAAAGAGCAAAAATGAATGTGACGATGGTGAGAGTGAGGATCGAGCGGAGCACAATTCGCCGCAATGACGGGCTTGCTGGTCATCAGTAGCTGCATAATGTGATGAATCACGGACATTCGGACATCTCTGTTAGGTAATTGGGTGAGGATGAGTGAGTATTGGTTGTGTGCGTGTCTCCGGCTTTCCTCTATTAGTAGAGATATAGGTAAAGAGGTGTATATGTGTGAATAGTTGTTTTACAAGGTTGATATATAATACATCACTAGAAGAAGAATGCGATAGTTCCCAAGAATTCTCGATATATATACGAGAGCCTCTTTCGTTATGAAAAGTAATAACACTAAGAGATGTAACAATAGAAAGGCTATAACAATAAACGAATAACGATAAAGATATAAACAAATAAGTCACGTGATACAAATCCACAGTCTTTAGTCCGCGTTCGTCTTGGACTTCAATAGGCATGTGATGAACAATGATGGCTCGTGGACCGAATACTCGACTCTCGCATTAATGCAACATCAAACAAATACTGATATCTAGTACGGATGAAAGACTTCACCCTCGAACACAACTAATGGGAACCGTGGGACGAAATTCACCTAACATCCGCCTTCAAGAAATTTCAAAAAGAAAACAAGAACTCTCATTACCACTTCCCGACTAAGAAGACTACTACTACTAACAGAAGACGCGCTACTAACAGAAGACGTTCTACTGATCTTTAACAAGAACTAACCAAGCCATAAGGAAAAAGGCTCAGAGGACTTCGTTCTTAGAGAGGGAGCTCCTGTCATGAATAATAAGTCATGACTTCCTTTATCTATGCACAAAACTAATGTTTTCCCTGTCAGATTCACTTTGTTATTTTACTATGTTGGTTTACTTCGTTGTTTGCTTCATTCCTTGTACAGCTTCAGCATAGACATATAATATAGAACCTCTTCATAGCTTTTCCCTTAGAGTTGTACCATATACCAATACCCTTGCACTCTACCTTACACATATTGTCTACACCATCTCTATTCTATCTAAGCCACCCACCGATAGTATCCAAGCCCGAGACATCCATTTTTTTATCTATTCTCATTCTATCTATCTTATCTCCTTCGGTCGTCTCATTGACCCCTCCTGACACTGGCTGCTGTTTAAGCAAGCGTTTCGGGATCTCTCTCTCGGTGGAAAATGGGCTTCCATTGCGCTCATGAACTGCAACATTAGACCCTCCTTGCCGCTCTGCGCCATAATTCCCATGCCCATAGGACGTCCATCGCTCGTGAGCCCAAGGGGTACAGTCGCAATGGGGTATCCTAATGCTGATGTCAGCTACAATCGTTGTTATTGCCAACTCAATGGTTGGCTCACCTGCAGCAGCAGCAATGTTGTGAACCAGGGCGTCCATCGAATATGCTAAAAGGTCAAGGTTCTTCTCTATGAAAAGTTTGCCAATGCCTTGGTCCTTAGCCACGTTGCGTGAATGAAAAACTGCTTTTTCGTATAGCTCTTTGGAAGGAGGGTTCCTCGAAGCCCTAAGCAGCTGGCCTTGATCAGGATGCTCTAGACACAATGGTTAGTTATTTGCTGTCGTGTAGCTTTAGCTTGACAGTTGCCACCATACCTGTGTCGAACTCGATGGACGCGTGGTCTTCGTTGAATTTGATCAGATCTTCGAGCGTTTTGATACCGTCCACCTCAGCTTCACGGAACCAGTCCTCGAACGCTTGCTTTGCCTCATATGCTTGGGTTGACTGGTGTTAGCTATAACAGTCTGCCCCTGCAAAAAGGAAGCTCACATAATATTATTCCCAAAGAAGGCTTGCCTTCGACGTTCAGATCGCTGATCATCGGGATCGAAACAGGGTATTCAACATGAACGTCTTCCTCGCTACCAATCTTGCTGATCACTGCCTCAAGGGTCTCACGCTACAAAGTATTAGTCAGAGTTGACTCGAAAGTAGGGTTACGGAGAAGAAATTTGCCATTTCTATGACCATATCTTCTGGTGTGTTGGCGGTATCGCTGGGATATTTCCACACACGAGGATCCAAGAAGCCGATGCGCAAACCTTTGAAAGATTTAGTCAAGAAGTCTGTGAGATGTCCCTTTGAGATCCGTTCGCGATACTGTGGCTTCAGCAATGCTTCAGTGATCACAGCAACATCATGTGGGGATCTTGCCAAAGCTCCTACGACGTCTTTGTTCTTTGATGTCCTCGCGATTCCGTCCATCTCGGTAGAATCAAGGGCTGGTTTCAAGGCATAGAGAGCTGCACGAGTAGCTGGCATTACAATCGAACCATAAGACTCAGTGCCAAGGGCGATCGGAGCATAGCCTGCAGAGACACCAACCGCGGAACCCGTCGAGGACCCACAGGGGTCCTAGAAATGTCAGCTCAACGTTACTCACTTGCTGGGCGGCAGACTTACATGTTGGCCAAATTTGATCTGGTTGGGCTCCCGCACCATGTAGGCGCTGTTGGTCTGCCCGCCAAGTGCTGACCAGCCGTTGGGGTTAGGACAGTCACCTCTGCAAAACAAGGTCAGAATGTATAAAAACATGTATTTCATCATCCAACTGACTTTGATCCAACCAACTCCTGCGTATGAGTCAATTAGCTAATGGAGTCCGAGATTCGGAAGCATAGTCTGTGGTCTTACATTAAGATTTGTTTTGCCCAGAACAATGACACCCATTTCTTCAAGTTGCAGTTGAAGTTATATGTTAGCAGAGTCTTTGCGCATCTTCAGTCGTACGTACCTTCTCTATAACCTTGGAATTACTCTGCGGGAATGAATTCTGGAACGCGTAGCTTCCCAACGTTGTAGGGACACCGAGACTGGCCCGTGTAGAGATTGCGTCCTGCATCCGATGAGACCAATGTGTGTGTTAATTGACTCGGCCAATTTCACCAACCTTGACAAGCATTGGAATGCCATGGAGGGGACCTCGGACGTGATCTTCTGCACGCTCCTGATCAAGCTGTTTTGACCTTGTCATGAGTGTTTGATAAGGCACGATAGAGATCATTGCATTTAATTTCAAGCCGCGACGGTCGTGGGTTTCGATTTGTTGCAGACATTGTTTTACCAGATCAACGCTCGACAGTAGTCCAGCGGTAAGGCGCTCCTGGAGAGCCACGCTGTCCATAGTGAGTAGCTCAACGGCTGTGAGCGTCGCCATGTTGCTGACAGTTAGTGTTGGTTTGGTCGATTGGACGATGGCAGGAGTAACAAAGATAGATGGCCTTAGGGGATGTATATATTGCATGAATTTATATTAACTACAAAGTGATAAAGAAAAGAAGCAGAGCGAGTAAAGTTATCACGTGACCTCGTAGATATGTGAAGGCATCTGGCGTGCCACACTGGCTTTTGTAGATGATAACTATGTGAATAGTATGTATGAAAGGCGTTCTGATACAGCAAATCTAGCACTGGTATTGCATGAAATGAAGTATCTAAAGTAAAAGTATTCTACAGTTGATCTATATATATATATATCTATTTCCTTATCCTTGTGTTCTTCGTTGACGGACTTACCTTCGGTCTTTACCAGTGGCAGTGTAAAGTGCTGACGCACTTACAATATGTCAGAAGAAGATAGGCTTGCGGAGTAACTGGCACGCCTAACCGTGACAGATACATGTCTAGGGAAGTGATAAGTACAATATTGGTAGCTATATATATGCAATCCTAAGCTGTGCACAATGAACCAAGTAAAATGGCCAAGTGAAAGTTGTTGTATATACAGATAAAGGATTGCCGTTGACTTTTACATCTACAAAAGAATGGTCCCGTTAGTTGTTAATCGTCGAAAGGATTATTAACCCATCCGTTGGTTTATATTCATTACATAAAACGCTCCACGACCTAATTTTTTCCCTCATCTCTCTTCAAGGATTTATCTCTATCTCTGCCCTTTACTATCAGTCACCAAGCCCCACACGCAAGATGTCCTCAAGTCCTTCTGAGACAGATACGCTACTTTCACAGAAAAGCTTTTTCGACGATCCGAACCAACATGATCGAGATAGACCTGTCCAGCTGGGCGATTTCTCAAAGAATGTCGAAAGATGCAAGTCAATTCTGGGGATAGTATTGCCCATCACATTGGGATTGGAAGTCTCACATCTCACCATGTCGCTTTCAGAGGCTCTTGGGGACAAGACGGAGAGAGATACGAGGCAGATGGCTTTAGAAGGACAGATGTGGGCCGACGTCCTTGGAGTGTTGGTGATGGTGAGCTCTTGACTGGAAAAAGCAACAGGACAGGCCCATTTCGCTGATGGTTCTTTCAGAGCGCAATAGTCCTCTTTTATCTCTTCACTCTCGTTTATCCTATCTCAATCAAGACAGTTAAATCGTCCAATATTCGCAACCTTGCTCTACATCGCCGTTTCTGTACAACCCTCTTCCTAACTCTGATAGCATTAGTCATCGTTCATCTTTTACCCGGCATAACATACACAATCATCACTCACCTTTCACCACCCAGTCTCTCTGCGCGTCATTCGACTATCATCCATCATCTTCGGAGTGTTTTCATTTTGCTCTCCCTGATTGCTGCAGGGGACATGCGGAGAGGACCAAAGCTCTATTGCCCTCCACCAA
The DNA here is from genome assembly GCF_001720195.1 of Cryptococcus depauperatus CBS 7841. Lineage (NCBI taxonomy): Eukaryota > Fungi > Basidiomycota > Tremellomycetes > Tremellales > Cryptococcaceae > Cryptococcus > Cryptococcus depauperatus. The sequence goes on along the minus strand of NC_089474.1, from coordinate 1,448,664 downwards.
AATTGGGTACTGGGTTCGGGTTGAACGAGGAAAAAGAGGACAAATCAATGATTATCAAGCTCACGGCTGCTGAAGAGGATAACGGGCTCTCGAGTTGTTCAGCTACAACACTCTCAAGCCAAGAAGAACAGCAATATGCCAGAGATGAGAACCAAAGCAACGTCTTTGATTACAGGAATTCGTCAATGCTAAACTTACTTTCTTTGTGCTTCGTGAGTGCTCTCCAATGTTGAGAAGGTCAAGCCGTCGTCGAACTGAAGAGGGTCACTAGATGACACCGCTTGCTCGCCTTTCAATAAAAGTGGATAGCTTATCGCAATCAGATTTGCCTGTGATGGAGGAGCACATCAGAAATAGTGGTATCCGCGAATATGCCTTCTCCGATTCACCTAAGAACTCAGAGCTCGATCCTTGTCATGAAGTAGTGACCAACTGGATGCTGGTCAAGTCTTTGTGGGCAGGTAAAGGCACCATCATCGTTTTGAGTGAGCGAAGCCTTCTGCATGAAATCACGAAATGTGTTGAGTTGACGACCTTCCGATTTCAAAGCCTTCTTTCTTGAGGTAATTAGAAATTTTGTCAGCTTTCTGCAAATTGCAGCTTTGCATGAGGTCTTGCAGTCTTTCAACCAACCCTATGGATCGGACAAAAGCTATGCATATCTCATGTGTTGGGGTATGTTTGCTGGACAAGCTGTAGAAGGTAAGCATCCGAACTGGCACGGGCAACGGGCAACGGAGAATGTCTTTTGCCTATGAGTGACTTTCATTGACCCATTGTATGTTGCCTGTCTGTAGCGTTGCTATCCGCCTATTGTGGGTGAGTGTACACCTCCTCTCCATTTGCCGTACAGATAATGAGTGGCACGAAGAGTAACAGATGCTCATTGTCATTCCACAGGGTTCGAGAGAATTATCTACTCCATGTGCCTATCAAGATGACACTCGCCTCGATGGTGAGAAGCTTGTCGTAAATTGTATTGCGGAGACTGATAGTGAAATGTGCATTTTAGCTCTTTGCTAAAATTCTACGTACGACAGATGCGAAAGCTACGGAAGCGCACAACGTCAAAGACGATGATAAACAAAGCCAAGGCCGAGGTAGAAGTCAGGTCATGAACCTTCTCACCATCGACACTGGCACGATTGCGGGGATGGCCACTCATCTATGGAATTTTACCAATGGAATCGTTACGCGTGGGTCTCTGAACAAATGTCCTCTCCTGCGAGTGGCAGCTCATCCGGGATCACAGTGTTGATTGGGGCTGCCATGCTTTACTCGATGTTGGGTGTTAGTGCACTTGCAGGTATCGTCTGTGTACCTCTCGGTGCTCCTCCTTTTTATCTGATTTCACAATTCATATACAGTGTGTGACGTAATCTTCTAGAAGCTTCTAGAATATCACAAACTGATGGTAACGGAACCCGCAGGATGTGACAAGGAGTGGGCTCGTGCAAGAGATGCACGCACAGGCGCTTTGAAAGAGTTCTTGTTGGGATTCAAAGTGATAAAAGTAGGTCCATTATGTACACGTCATACCTAATACTAACGAGCGTATATAGCTCAACGCGTTTGAACCTTACTTTATGAGAAAGGTGAGACTGCTGAGAGAGCGCGAAGTCATGTAAGTCCAGTGAGGATCATGGAATCGTCCATTGACATTTCTCCTCATGTATGCAGGTGGCAAAGATGGCGATTCACTCTTGGGACATGTTTCAACATACTTGCGGAACAGCTACCAGTGGTCGCTATTTTAGTCACTTTTTTCTTTCATACCAAAGTCATGGGAAGACCACTGGATCCTGCCACAGCTTTCGTTGCTAGTAACATGTGAGTCAGTTCAAAGCTCCAGTTCCTACACACTTATTTGTCTGACTTTTGGAATCTCGTAGCTTCAACCGTGTCAAAGGTTGGCCAGCTCCTAGCTCCTTGGTTTTTCAGCAGTAGCTGATACTCGAAACAGATGGATTAGGAACGTTCCCTCAGATTGTCCAGGTCTTTCTCACTACCAAAGTGTCACTGGACAGGTTGAGTAAATATCTCAATCAGCCCGAAATCGACAAGGAAAGATGGACCACTGCATCTGCAACAATTGTCTGTGAAAACGCGACCATCAGCTGGCCCGCGGCCGAAGAAGACACGACTGGATCCCCAACTCAGACTTTTAAGATGCAAGACGTGAACTTTCAACTCCCGGAAGGCAAGCTTACTCTACTATGTGGACCCTTAGGAACAGGAAAAAGTTTGCTGGTACGTGATGTATTCTACAACCAAGAAAGCAATGTTGATAGCAGTATGATCCAAAGTTGCGAGCATTCCTTGGTGAAGCCAAGGTAGAAAAGGGCAGAGTTGTGGCTCCACGTTCTTTGCCTGATTCTACTCCAGCTTATTCAGACAACCGCAACAGACAATGGACGACTGACGAATGGTTGACCGACTCCGTTGCCTATGCCCCTCAACAAAGCTTCATTCGACATGGGACCATTCGCGATAACGTTTTATTCGGGCAACCGATGTGGCGAGACCGGTATCGTGAATCCTTGAGACAAGCTGCTCTGCTTCCTGATTTAGAGGTTTTCAACGACGGTGATCTAACTGAGGTCGGAGAGCATGGCGTCACACTTGTATGTGGCTACTTTTGGCTTGACGTACGCGAGAGTGACGCTGATGGATCACTATGTAGAGCGGAGGTCAAAAAGCTCGTGTCAATCTTGCCAGGTGCCTATATTCTCGTGCAAGAACCGTTTACCTTGACGATATACTTTCGGCAGTCGATGCTCATACCGCGCAGTTCATTTACGCTGAATGTCTAAAAGGGTCTCTCGTCATGAATCGTACTGTCGTCCTGGTCAGCCATCACGTTAATCTCATCCTTCCAGCGGCCAATTACCTTATTTGTCTCAACAAAAAGGGTCAAGTCGAGCAAGCTTGTCCGACTAGCGAAGCTGAGCTTGCTGAGCTCACTGCCATACCCGAGCCAGTCTCTCCGGTCGAAGAGGAACAGAGATCACCAAAAGCGGTCAATAGGCATTACGAGGAACGAGATGAATCGAGCCACGTCTCGAGACATATCTACCGAGAAGAGCACAAGTCTATCGGTCGAGTTGCTATAAGCCACTATATGCTTATTTTTCGTACAGCGGGTGGACTTAATTTCTGGTTGATCTTAGCCGGATTTTATATTGGCCATCAGGCTGCTAATATGTCACTAATGTTTTGGTTAGAACACTGGACCTCGGATATGAATCCAGCCCATCTGGATCATTATCTAAGCATTTATGCTTTACTTATATTAGTTACCACTATTTTTGGATCGATTAAATGGATTTGGCTTTACGGGATTCGCAACGTGGGATTCTATAGTTCAGGAAGCAAAAAGATACACGAGATGCTTTTGAAACGTGTATTTGAAGCCCCTCTCCAGTTTTTCGAAACAACACCACAGGGGAGGTTGCTGAACATCTTTGGGCAAGATGTGTACCGATTGGACTCGAGCACAGCTGATTCGTTTGGGAGTGAGTACTGCACAGTTCTCTGGCACTCCCAAGACATGGGAGATACTAACCACGTCTTTTTTTTTTTCTTTTATAGGAACATCCTGGGCAGGTAAGTCTTTTTGATTGACAAATTTGGTGACTCCGAAAGTAACCACTATGCTATGCCTAGTCCTTACATTGTCAACATCTGCGGGTGTCGTCTTCGTGAAAGCTCCGGTGAGTTGAGCCAATTCCGAATGAGTTTTTCATCGACTGAAAGAAGAAATGATTATCATTCAGACCGTGGCTTTGATTTCTCTTATCTTCGGACTACCATTATTCTGGGTCAGCGGACAGTAAGTATTGCAAAACAAGGACCAACAAAGCAAGAAATCCAAACGGTAATTTTTATCTTTATAGCCTGAACAAACTGCGTGCAGATATTCGGCGCCTCACATCCAGGGCTAGCTCTCCGTTATACTCTCTTTACAACGAGACAATCGATGGGGTAGTCATGATAAGAGCGTGAGTGATTGCATAGCATTGCTTCAGGAATTGCGGTTTAAATGAGCGACCGATTTGTAGCTTCGGTCAAAATATGCTCATGAATGCAGCTATGAAGGCGTTCGTGAATATGGAAAGGGGTGCGTGGACGGCGGATTGGGCAGGTGCGTAATGCAACGGTCCTGTGAGACAAATGGCTGATGACCCTTATGCAGTATACAATTGGGTCCGGGCAATGATCCGATCCATTGCTAGTATAGCTGTCAGCGCTACTGGATTCATATTGGTTAGACAAGATCTCCATCCTGCCCAGGCTGCTGTGGTGCTAAGCTTTGCAATGATGGTCTCCAACGGTATGGTTCCAATCTTCTAGAGCGTTTAAAAGAAATAGCTGTCGCAGCTGATGTTGACTACTTCTGGATTTAGGTCTTTTTGGTTTGATGGAGCTCTATAGGTTAGTCTCATTGTATATGGTCAACCTTGGTCAAGCTCTAACTCTGTATTACCAGTGACCTTGAACAGACATTTGTCAGCGCAGAACGTGTCAATCAATGTAAGTTTGTCACTTTGTCTGACCCCAGATCATCTGACCAAAAGATGCATCGTAGATATCACCATGCCGGATCACGAGACGGATGAAGGTATCATTCCAGGAAACCAATGGCCTAGCCATGGAGAGATTGTAGTCAATGGCCTTTGCGTGAGATACGCTGCTGACCTTCCGGATGTTCTCAATGATATTTCTTTCACAATCAAGGTGAGTCTCTTTCACCCAGTACATTAGCTCTGTGGATCTCAATTTGTAATATCTCTCCAGACCGGAATGAGAGTTGGGCTCGTCGGATCCACAGGGTCCGGAAAATCCACTCTTGCGTTAAGCCTGTTTCGGGCGGTAGAACCTCACCAAGGTCAAATACAAATCGATGGAATTGGTAAGTGAAGGGACACCTTGACAGATCAGGGAGGCGCATTCAGTCGCTGAGAATTGCCTTCTTCATAGACATTTCCAAGATTTCGTTACCCGAATTGAGAGGAAAGTTGAACATGGTAGCTCAAGATGGCATACTGTGTTCGGGAACTCTGAGGGAGGCTCTAGATGTGATAGGTACTAAAGGTGAGCAACAGTCTCTGCCCTCATCTTATTATTCAGGCGCCATCAAGCTGATATGGATGCAGATGATTATGAAATTTACGAGGCGTTAAGAAGGGTTCATCTTCTTTCCGATAATTTAACGAGAGAGGAGCTGGACAAAAATCCGTTTGCAAACCTTGATACGTATGTGGCGATTGGTGAGTGATCTCCATGCGACATTGACCTGTGCGACTCCCTACTGAGAATAAACAACGTGAGCGCAGAAGGAGCAAATTTCAGTCAGGGGCAAAGACAGCTACTTTGCCTTGCTAGGGCTTTGTTAAAGAACTCGAAAATTTTAGTCATGGATGAGGGTGAGTAGTAAAATGATAATCGAGTCATGTCGCACAGTGTCTGACATAGTCCAATGATAGCCACCTCTTCGGTCGATTTCGAGTAAGTGGTTTTCATTCTTGCCCCCCCCCCCCCCGGAGTGACAGGACTGATAAGGCATTTACAGGATGGATGCCAAGATAACAGCTACAATCAAAGAATGTTTTGCTGGAACCACTATGCTGGTCATCGCACACCGACTTGCTACTATCATGCGTTAGTACGTTTTTACTCTTTAGCATGCAAATAAGGATAATTAACTAACCGGGATCTTCTAAGCGACCAAGTATTGGTCTTAGACAAAGGAAGGATAATAGAGTCGGGTATGTACACGATTTCTGAACGCTGAGAGCTAGATCCCATGCTGATGCAAGGGCTGTGGGCTCTCAGGTGAACCCAGCCACCTCATACAGGATTCTCAATCCGCCTTCCACGGGTTGTGTATGGCTCAAGGCCAAGAAGAATTCGACAGTCTTCTTTCCATGGCTAGGATTTAAACTCTTTCGGACCATATTTATTGTCAAGAATTAACCGTCGTGGAAGGCAATCGGGAAGGAGAGGAATAATTATCAAAAATAAAGATACATCAATGATCATCTACAAAGGAGAAATTAAGACTCAGCGGTAACGAAATATCATAACCTTGGAATTATGACAGGGAATATAGCCAATAAATAATAATGCAACTTCGATTACATTATTGTGATCTTTTGGTTCAGAGCGTGGGTTTTAATTATTGCTATTATTCATGACATTTTTTAGCAGAACGACAATGACGAAGCTGGCGACAGGCGTTTAATGGTCGCTGTAATCTCGTCAATCTTGGGGTAGAACCATTACACCAGTCAAGCAGAGTTAGCATCTATTTTATGGTGGGATATCTGACCATGCAAGCTGAGGTTGTCCTGCCACCACTGACTTCATTCAAAAATTGATATGGATAGAGGATTCTTGAATGAGAAGACAATTTACAAGGCGTTTTGGTGAAATACATAAATTTAAGTCCGCCCGGAATCAATCCTCATAAAGCTACTTGAACCTGTATCGTCAAATCATCTTCGTTTTCCACCTCATCGTGACTGCTGCTTTCAGAATCAACAAGATCTTGAGACAAACTACCATCGAGTGAATTGTTCGCTTTCAAGAGTAGATCTTTTCTTCCATCCGCCAAAAGAATGTCATCTGAAATCAGTGCATGGTCGTGGCAAGCCAGGCGCCCAGAAAAACAGCGCGAAATGCAGGTCGCATCGCTTCCACAGAATTGTCCACAATCCAGTCGCAGGACAGATATGATACTCGCAATGAACGACCCGTATATGCAGCAGATAATCGACGGGACGAAAACTTACGAATTCAGGAAATACAATATGGCCGGCATCGAGCGAATCTGGTTTTACAGGACTGCTCCTCACTCGGCAGTCACCCACGTTTGTGAAGTCGAACCAGCAGTGACGAGGAATCTCGGTGATGAGCCTCTTCCCGAGGATGGACTGGGTAATAAGGAGTTCAATAATCGGCACGCTGATTGGGTCAGCTACGATTTTGCCTATCGCATCAACTCTGTATACGAAGTGAATCCACCGAGTGGCATTCCATTGATAACTATGAGGGTGAAGCATGGAATGAAAATAGCGCCACGGGGGCGAGTCGCTGTACCACAGTCAATACGGGACGAATTCAGCTTGGAGCAGCTGACCAAAATCCGCTGAGAAGAGTTTCTGTTACACACAGAACTAGGCATGAATCAGAAGATTGCAAGTATCGAGTTGTGATGAATACGGACATTGGACGTATGTCCCGCTTCTATTTTATTTATCTAACTATGCCCAAGTATTCAAATCCGTCATAATTACAATTGTATATCTGGAAGTACGTTTCCAGCTTGTCATAGATACTTGTTCTGTTATTGTAATCTTTTCTCCAGTGATGTATCGTACATCAACCTTGACTCTTGTTCTAGTCTTTCATCATCCAAGTTCGCATAGTCAGATACATCCCTTTACTCACTCACCTTCCAGTCTTTGTCAATCTTTGTCTTGATTATATTTTTTTCGATTACAACTACTCTAAGCCTTCTGTGGCATTCAACTTATCTAAGATCTGTTCCATCCGACCTCAATCCCTAATAGTATGACTTTACGTATGACCCATCACTGGAGAACAAGCTAGTAAATGTCAGTGACTTCTATGTGTTAGTATTGGATCTGTGCATCGTTGAATGAACTGTACTGTAAGCTACTATCAGTTGAAGCAGACAACAGTTGCACTTATAAGTTGAATTATGGATTCTGTTAGTTAACTCATAATCATGGATTATATTTATGTCAATCGCCCAAAGTCTGACTAGATGTATATGCGACCGAAAGAGTATGGTGCTTTGGAGCGAGAAAAGCATTTTGGGCCTGATGAAGAAGCTATCTCTGGTTGAAAAGCAAAGCGCAGGAAAGTTAGATTATGAGTACCGATCTGCAAATAGAAATAAAATACAGACATTCGATCTGGAAGCTAAAAATCCAGCATGAAGAGCCTCATTCATGTCGACCTCATCATTGTCTTCGCCCCGCAGTCGTCCTGGCTAATCCGCTTTGAGTTTGACGAGTGGGCGGACAATATATAGGACGTATGACCACGCACTGTCGCCTCCTTGATGGATAAAGTCGAGCGTTAATATCGCCGTATGTTTACCATGGCTAAAACAAATCACAAATGAGTAAGAGTGCCGTCAATGATTTGTTGTGAGTGGGTGCATTTTCAAGTCTGGAGTAGCAAAGTTGTTCCATGAGTCGGATGGCATTTTCGAGAGCCGAGCGACTGAAAGTATCGACATCGCGTGACAGTCATGTCTCACAGTATGTCCAATCTACTGACGCAGACGTTGATGAGGTGCAAAGATAGATATAATTCTGCCACCGATATCTGGTTTTCTGATGAGCTGGTAATATTGTTACAACGTTGCAACGATTGTGGTACAAAAGTTGCATGATGCCGCCGTCCACAGTGGACTTGCATCGAATCTCCGCCAGCTCTTCATCCTTGTTGGTGACTTGTGGCAGACAACGCCAATTTTCATGAACATCTGAGTCATCTCTTACCATTACCCAAAAATGCATCGACCGCCGAAGCATGGCTACGCTGCTGCACGTTAAACTATCGGATACAGCGCAACGAACGGCATGATGTGCATCAAGAAGCGCGCGATACAGCACCGAGACACAAGACAAAAGAGCAATTTACCCAAGACGAGACCGGTTCCAAGAGCGTCAGGGGTAGGTCAACTGGAGGAAATTCCTAACGAAGAAGGGCAAGATGTCTCTGGCTGAGCACTATTAATACGGAAGGATAGAAGGATATACGAGTGTAATTAGTTTGAACGAAGGACTGCGAATTACGAGTTGTAGTAATGAAGTAAGGTCTGAGGCTTGAGACTTAAGATACATCACTAGGGAAAAGGTAATGACAATACCGCTGTTTGTATATGTAGTTCAGAGTCTTGCGCAATGAAAGAAGTAAAGTAACAATGCAACAGTTGTGTGCACAAATAAAAGATTACCACTGACTTGTTATTTACACATGATAGTTCCGTTAGCTATCAAGGATTAAAAAGGAATTTCTATTTCACCATTCATCGCACTTTACTTCGACAGTGTGGCTTACTTTGTTCGATGTCGTCGAAAGACATGGTAGCTTTGGCTTCAGTCGGTCAATGTGCCAATCCACAGACGGTATATAAAAAGGCATGTCGTTTAGCCATCTTTCATTTTGACAACGACCGTTTTCACCTCTATAACAATCGCAGCCTCGTCTAACGTGCACTATACTGGCCCCTGACTTGCTCTGTACGCCTTTTCCTTCTTTGGGCCTCTCATCCTAGTGCTGAGCTGACACATGCCACAGTCAAACTACAGACACCATGGCGAATCTATCCTCCCGACTAGATGCTCTTCGTCCCAAGATTGAAGAGCTGATGCGCATCGGCGGTACTCCCGGCCTCTCACTTAGTGTCATGCACGAGGGGAGTCCAGTTTATTTTGCGAGTCACGGATACCGCGATGTGGAGCAACGCCTCCCGCTGACCGAGGAGACCATTCTCCCAGTCTGCTCCTTTACAAAAGCTGTCACTTCCGCAGCCATCGGGATATTGGTCGAGGAGAAAAAGGCTCGTTGGGACATGCTGGTGAAGGACGCTCTGCCGTCTTTCGATATCAACGATGAGACTCTCCAAAACCACATGACTCTCGCCGACCTTCTCTGTCATCGATCAGGCATGTCAAAGGGCAATGGTTTGTTTATGGGCACTGATAACAACGTTCTCATCAGCGAAAAAGACGCCATGCGCTACCTCAACAGTCAAACCCGCGTGCTTCCATTCCGTGGTCAATTCGCGTACAATAATTTGCCGTATGAGCTGGCGGGCAAGGTGATTGAGTGGTTGAGCGGCGAGTCTTTCTTTGATTTTGTACAGCGTCGCATCCTTGATCCACTCGGTATGACTCGCACCTCTTTCAAGACCCCTGCCTCACACCTCGACAACGTCGGAAAGTGCTACAACACACTCGATGACGGGACCGCTGCACCTATTACCTGCGTTAAAGCTGGAGACGATTGGTTTGGTGCATCGAGTTGGGGGATGCGATCCTGTTCCAGCGATCTCATGAAGCTATACAAGGCTTTCATGACGTGTTTTAACGATCAGTTGGCGACTGGCAAGACCTCGACGGATGGGCTACCGTTAAAGCAGGTTGCTCAGTTGATGTCTGCCAAGATGTTCATGGACCAGCCTTCGAGGAATGAATCATCCTACTGTTTCGGCTGGATTAGAGCCCAGCTTCCCGGAAGAATGGGCCATATTGGATTCAATCCTATTCTAATACCACATGGGATGCCTATAGTTGGCAAAGGCGTCCCACCACGTTTGGTCATCTTCCACCAGGGAGCTGGACCTGGCACGCTCTCACTTGTTGTGCTTTTGCCAGATACAGAAAGTGCGATTGTCGTCTTGTCGAATGCGCATGCCCTCAACGATGTTCCTGATTAGGTTGGTCAGCTTGTCCTTGAAGAATTCCTAGAGGTTCCCCAGTTGAAGCGGAACGACTATATCTCGGCTGGTAAAACGTCAGCAGCAGTGAATTTGGAATGGTATCCCAACCTTGTCAAAGAGCTTCAAGCGCGGAACGGCATATCGAGGGAGCTTAAGACGTACGCCGGAACATACTGGGAACCCAGTCACATCTTCAAGATTGTTGTGACGGTGGAGAAGGGCGAGCTTTACTGGGCTCTCCAAGGTCTTGACTCGGAGAAGTTCCGTCTCACCCATTATGAAGATGATGTGTTTACCTGGCTCCAACCGCGTAACGATCTATCCCGGCGAGGTCGATGGATGGGACCAAACAGAGGACCCAGTCTCTGGAAAGTAGAGTTCAAGATGGGAGATGGTCCGGATCGTTTGTTCTGGGCGCACGACAAGGGTGTTCCAGCTGCGGAATTTAGGAAAGAGTGAATCAAGAGAAGCATTGGATCTGGAGTGCTTTTTAGTGCCACTGTGAAGGGTTGAGAGATTTTTGGTATCCGACTTGCAGGTATACTGGGTAGCTTGCCAGGCTTTTCATACAGGTGTGATCTCACTGGTAACAGGCGTCCACTTCAGGTAGATGCTCTAGTAATGCTCATTAGCTCACCAGTGATGATTATGCAATCAAAACGCTTTCATGCTTATAGTCAAAAAGGCCCTATCTAGACTGGCACCTAATCGAGTAGAATCTGCAGCGTTGGCGCATGATCGTCTACCAAGCCATTTCAGCTTCCAGCTGGGTTGACGTCTTCAACACGACACGAGCTGTTGAGCCATCTCCAGCAGTACGAGTTTCTTTGCCAGCAGAGCTATCTCTGGACAATGTTACTGCAATAAGTATCTCAAGTATTTGCACGAGAGGGCAGGATTCTTGCAATGCGAGTAACGCCCAAAAAGATGTGGTTCAACGATCCCTCTGCCTTGAGTGAGTCTTTAGTTCTAATTGAGACGGCTGCAAATGATTGAATGGCTAACGTTGTGATAGTCAGAATAGCCTGGATTGATAGCAACTAGAAAGATTGACAAGATTTGATAGTTTATCTATCTATGTATATATATATATATATGTTGCACGAGTAAAAGTATAGACAAAGTAGAAATTAAAAGAAGAACGAGTGCAACACTCACGTGACCTGATCTAGATAGATCACGATTTTTCTACTTTGATAGCCAGAGTGTGATGAACAGCTCGGCCAGATCCTGACACGGAGACTGAAAACCCAATCCCTATTCATAAGCAAAATAATGATCGCTGTCGTTGACGGAAACAAAAAAAAAACAGTCACAGCCTCACAGCTTGACAGGGTTACACGCGCCGCCCTTGACCTGTGATCGAGAGGCTTTACCCATTCCCAATCTCAGATTTTCTTTCTTCTTCATTCTTCTCCTCAACCTCGTTTACTTATCAGTTTCTTTTCTTGTTCAAGGTTTCAGGAGTTTCTGTAGGATATAGGTATATCACAGGTCATGTTGCGTCACATCGCGGAGTCGCAGAGTCGCTGACAGAACCTCACAGGCGTTTGCTTGATTTAATTCTACCTCACTCAAGATGTCCGCTGCACCATTGTCCCAATCAACAACCCTGCGCCTGGCGGGCACAGCCTTTGGCACCATCTTTATCGGGTTCGGCATCAACGCCATCCTCCGACCCGAAAACGCACTCTCTTTCTTCGAACTCGATTACCCAACAACTCGGACTGAGAAGTCCATCATTGACAGCTTGATGATCGTCTATGGGGCCCGAGACGTGTTTATGGGACTGACCCTATACATCACCGCCGCTTACAACAACAGCCGATCACTGGGGTGGACACTGCTGGCCGCTAGTGGAGTGGCTTATGTCGATGGTATGGTGTGCTGGGCCAATGGTCATGGAGAGTGGAACCACTGGGGATATGCGCCCATGATCACCGTGGTGGGAGCACTTTTGCTTGGGATCTGCGATCGCAAATAAGCATAGCAGTAGATGATTGCTATTATCTGCGAGGGAACGGATTAGATACGACTTTGACGGAGAACAATGTGTCGAGATGGTGTCCCTAGGCGGAAAATTTGAACATTTCATCGTTGTATCTATATACACACATCTTATTATCTCTGAAAATCTGCAAATCAACAGCTTCAGCTGTGAGACTTCTTTCTCTTGTTATCGTATGTCTCGGAATATGCTGCTACATTTGTGATCATTACCACCCTATTGTTAAAAGTAGGTGGTATATGATGGAATGTAGAGCAATTGTAATAGGCCACTGGTATTCTCTTTCGCACTTCAAACGACAAAGAGAAAACCAGAACTACTGTAAGTCACTACATATATGTGTATATGTAAACAATAGGCATGAAGAGAACAATGGTATGACTAAAACAATAAGAACAATGTTATACCGAATCGCGTGACCATGTTAACCTTTGGTTCGCTAGATTCCACCACATATAACAAGCACATTCTGTTACTTTAGATTCTGCTTCACATGGATTAGCTATAGGGAGGTTGTCGGGAATGGTATACCACAGAACCTCAAACTCAACCAGCAAAGCAGCAATGGCAAGAACAGCCAACCTTTCCTCGTACCAAGGGATTTTGGAGTTCTTAGTGGTCTCCTTCCCTTCCATCAGCTTTTATGGGCTATAGCAAGAAAAATGTTACATCATCATGCCTAAAACTAAAACTGGTGTACTATACTTGAATAAGTATTGCGCCTGTCCCAAGGAAACTATACTGGAGCCTTATTGAATACACCTCCTGTTTAAGGACAATTCTTAACCCAATTGTCTAGGCTCATTCTCTTCAAAACTGTACTGAGCCCATGAGAATTGGCACCGGTGTCTAGGTGCGGGCACGAATCTGCAATTGAACGAGTGTCAACCGGTTCTCTGGGATACTCAATGTGCAACACTGCTTTGTTCGCCCTAAGAAATACCGACAGATCATCGCATTCGCTGTGCTCGACGCATTGCTCGTTGACGGCAAACGCAGTTACGTCTAAGACCTTGGGAGCGATCTCGATAGCATTTTTCAGCCCGAAAGACATGTTGTGAGAGAGAGCCTCTCCCGCGAGAAACCGCACAAAATCTACTGCATCGTCTTCGGTGAGCCCCAGGCCGTTGTCATTGTTCTGGCATTGATTCATCAGCTCTAGAACCTCCAGCGTTGTTTCACACGGTACCTACATAGCCGTCGATGTTATCAGCATCAATTGCGTCGCAGCCTTTGGTAGCTGCGAGCTGGATTCTGCTACTCATAATCCGTCGGACATTGGAGCTAGACGTCTTGAGCCAGTTCTCGCCCGGCCAGCCATCCAGAGGAGCGCCAATGTCTGTATCGAGAAATTCCTTTTTGTCGCTGCGCCAGTCTTCGTACGATCCAGCACTGAAATAACAGATTAGTCTTATGCCGTCTGCTTTCAATTTAGCAAAAGTGGAAGCGTCATTGTCGAATAAGTCTAGGTCGTAAACCTTGACGTCCGGGAGGATTTGTATGGAAGATTTGGTGGTAGCGTCCTTGTTCAAAACGATCTGCCACGGTGTCCCAACCTGCGGCTTCCAGACGGAGGTATGATTCAGCGACGAGCCAAGGCTGCTGGCCAGCGTGCCGGTGACAAGTAGCATACTCGCGGATAGCACACTCGTGAATAGCATACTCTTCGCTGATACTGGTACTGTAATTGCCAAGATGGATCGAGAGATAGAGTAGAAGAGAAGAAGAGTGACTCTGGCTTGAGACTATCGGTAAAAGAATGATAAGGTAGGGCTGAATTCGAAGGATTGGAAGAGAAGTTGAAAGTAATTCGAGATTATGGTTGCGACGTATGATTCATCTCCAAGGAGAAGACTATGGGCATGTTCTACATTATATATCTTAAAAACTGTACAAAGTGTAAAGTAAATACAAAGGAAACCAACTTAATAAACAAAGTGAATCCGGCAAGGAAAACATTAATTGTGTACATCGGTAAAGGACGTCTAATTTATCGTCCATGACAGGAGTTCCGTTTCCAAGGGCGAGGTCCCTTGAATCCTCGACTCCATAGTTTCAGCTGGTTTTCTTGGCTCTCTTGGATCCCTTGGAATTAACAACACGTTTCTTATTCGTAATAATTTTTCTCGATGGGAAATGGTGATGTGAATTCCTATTCTCCTTTTGGAACTTCTTCAAAGCAGTTGTGAGATGAATGCCTTCCCTCGGTTCCCTTGAATTGTGTTTAGAGGATAAATCTTTCCATTGGACAACGTAGTCGTGTTTCTTCGAGACAGGGTTGACATGAGAGTCCAAGTTGCGATTTACTAGCCACCATTGCTCACCTTGGACTTTGATAGGTAGTGGTAGGTCCTGAGCCTGAGAGGGGTGACCCGAACACATAGGCTCAAGAGACTTACATGAAAAACTGGGTGAATACCCATTGAAACTGGAAAATCGAGTTTGACAACTTATAGGAACGATGTTGTGTTGATTATCTCAAAAGGTCCTGAGAGGCGTTGATCAAGCGTCGCTGAGGGGCGAAGCAAGGTAATATTCTTTGGAGGCAATCAGAGAGTCACCAAAATTCACAACATGGGTACCAAGCACTCTGTCCAGTCGACATGTTTGTATTCATATGCAGCAGATATGAAATACTATCGTCATAGAAAAAAGAAATGGATTTTTTCCTCTCATCAACCTAGCCACTCTGGATTGCTAAAATGAACAGGGAAGAGCCTATAGATGTCAACGTCTGTTGCTTTCGATTTCTATACTAGTTCTCATCTCGTTCAAACGGTAACCCACTCATCGTTTTGCGATCCTTGCATCAGGTGCTCGCTTCTCAACCTAATATCGCCTCCATAACGCATGGCAGCGTTATTTACATGATCTAGGTAATAGTCACGACATTGCCCTTCTCGTCTCGAAGAATGACTGTCTCGCAATGAATTGGTTCTCCCGTATCCATGTACATCAAGAGAGTTGGATCTAATGGATCAATCCTAGAACTTGATTAGTTTTGATCACGCCATGGCGCAGACAACAACAGTGGAGAGAAGAGAGGTAACGCTTACTTTATACCCATCTTTTCTACCCAATCTCTACCCAACACCACATCGAAATGAGGCTCCTCACTCAGATACGTCGGATGAAGTGTCGTCCGGGAGCCTACTGTTATTGGTATAGATGAGATTGACAAAAGTCCTGAATATCCAGACTTGAGAGATTTCTTGTCTATAAGTTTGTGCTTTAGAGCAAACTTGCGGGAAATATAAACATGTTTATATCCCGATTTGAGAAGCATTCTCACTACAAGCATGTCAACAATTTGGCCAAAAATCCCATAAAGCATACCGTGAGGAACTCCGGCTACATTCCCCATGACTGTTCTGACACCATTCGAAGCATGAAAGTCCTCCCATTCTCTCCGCTTTACATCACCCAGCGGTTCAGAATTTGGGTCGCCCCACTTGGAATGCCGAGATACGGTAGACACAAAACTTTTTGCTACTGATCTTGTAGAAAAGCCAGAGACCGAGCGTGTAGCTGCTACTTGACCAGGCTGCAGATTTCGAGTGCCTACATGGCCAGCAATATTGGAAGCTGATGGAGAGCCATCACGAACAACTCCGCTAACATCTGCCTCTTTGCGTGGTGTACCCCTCTTTTTCGATTTGATGTTTGGCAAAGAGGAGCTCTCTTCCCGCGGCAAGTCTGCCGCTGGGCGAGAGTGCGGCAGTTTTAGATGCAATGTGACGGAAGGGGTGGTGGTCGGTGGAAATCGAGAGAGCAGAATACGGAGGTCGTCGTCTGGACATATTCAGCAAGCACCACAATGCATCAGACGCACCATCATCCAAGCTCCATCGTTCGCCTTCAAACTCGTATACTAGACACGTACCCGCCCTCTCCTGCTGGGGGATATCTGACTTGGCGCATATTCGCTCAAAGAGCTCACGACGGGACTCGCCGTCTGTCTCAAGTCAGCAACAGCGCATAGTAAGACTCACTTGCCTTTCCCAACGAGCGCGAAAGTCTTGAGCGGAGCGTGGACATTGTATAAAAACATTGTTAAATGGTAATGATAAAGTGAAATAGCAAATTACCTTATTTATAGTACAAACGTCATAGACTATAACACGGAGATAACCCAAACTCCGTGTTTCCTTTCTCTATATTTACTCCTTCATCGCTTTTCCCTCCTTCAAAGCGCTCTCCTCCACGAAAAAAAAATGTCAGAACAAGCAGGACGGTCGTCGCTGACACCATCCCAACCAACGGCGCCCACCACCACCTATGCCGCTGTCCTCCGTCGCACCGCAAACCAAAGTCTGGGCTTAGACCCGACCCAAGAAAACCACGTGTGGGGAGACCAAGACGTAGACCGTCAAGATAATCTCGATGACCTCAATCCAGTTCCACCAACGACCACTATACGAAGCGTAGTAGCAAATAGCTCGGCGGTAGGTGGCAATCCTCCCTACGGATCCAACATTATCACAACTCCCAATACTTCTCGTTCAAACCGTCTCTTGTCAGTGAACAACGGCGCACGAATGGCGACGCCAACTCACATCAGCGCGAGGGGCCCTAATGCCCATAGTCCGCCTACGCCGTCGCCTACCCGCGTAAGACGGATGCCGCCGGAGCAACGGACAAGTGAACGTGAACCACGGAACCAATTTACGCTGGACGAGATGCTGAGCAATGTCCGACCGTCTTCTGCGCCTTCAGCAAGACCCGCCAACCAGTCCAGGCCAACGGTAAATGGGACGAGCGCAAGACGGAGGGATTCGGTGGGTGGTTTTAACGTGTTGAGCAGGTTGATAAACGATATCGAAAGTGAGTGGGTAACGGATGAAGTGTTGCTGATAATCTAGACACACGCCGCGGAAGGGAAAATGCTCAAGGAATGACAGTGCGCCAGCCAACGGCGTTGCCAAGGCCGACTACTTCGTTTCTGCGGTCACTTCCTAACCCGTCGTCGGCAGCTCTCCCATTCACAAACGCAAACTCCTCACAGTCACGTGACACTGCTACCAACGACGTTTCTGGCTCAAACAATCTGCCAACACCTTTTCCAGAGACCATATTTTCCGGCATCTCGCCTTCAGATGATGGCACGGATGGAGATGACCATACTGGGTGGGCGACAGAGGTGGAGATACCGGATATAGTCCCTGAAACAGACTGGATGCCTGTAGAGGAGTCTGAGGAGGAAGACAATGCGATGGAGATGAGTATGAATGTGGAAGATGAAGGCAATGGGTGGTTTAGAGTCGGGCGGGTACAACTCAGTGTTGATGGAGGAGGACAACAAGAAGCAGGAGCAAATTTACACAGAGGAGGAAACAATCGGCGTCGGTCTGTGTCTCGTCCTCAGACTCAGGCTCAAACACACCTGGTTGATACGACAGGAAGTTCTCGACGAACAGCCGCCTCTCAACCCTCTCATTTGCGCTTGAGAGAACGAAGAGAAAGATCGTTGGGTTTACCGCCTACCAATATCACCGACTCTGTTCCAGCACCTCTGATAGTAAGCTCTAGGGGCACCCGAAGACCAAGGCCTGAATCTTCATCTTTGTTGCCTCAAAAGAAGGCCAAGCTCAGTAGCCCTCATGCTAAAAACACACAAAGGGAGAAAAAACAAGAGTATTGTCAGAATCGCCCTGCATATCTCTCTTATACCACTTTGCCTAAAGAAGCTGCATTACCAGAGAGCTTTTTACCGTTACCGCCAAAATCACATTTATCCCTTTCGTCTTATAATCCACACCTCCATTCTCAATCATCCTTGTGGCCATGTGTTACATTTACGTCTTACACTCCCAACCTCACTCATTCTGACCTGGATGCTACGTCTATCTTCTCCGCTTCTCCAATTCCTCCTGACTGCCCTATTTTTTACTATGAAATCAAGGTCTTACAAAAGGGCGAAGAAGGCTTTATCAGCATAGGATGGATGGAAAATTCTTTTGCTTTTCAAACAGAAAACAGCCAAACAATCGGCAATAGAGAGCAGGCTAGAGGAAGGACTTTGAGAAGATTGGTTGGTTGGACACCTGGCACGTGGGGATGGCATGCGGACGATGGACGACTTTTCCCGGGAACTGGCACAGGCGAAATCTTTTCAGAAACTTGGACTGGTAAGTCACGCTCATAGTTTTGTCTTCCGCGCATGATCTTATGGTATATTAGAAGGTGACACTGTCGGATGTGGCGTTGATTGGACTTTTCGTCCCGCCAAAGCTTTCTTTACCAAGAACGGAAAAATGATGGGTATGTTGTTGTCTTAAGCTGTTTTGCTTGAGAATTACATTAGCAACTGTTTTTACTAATCCTCTTTGTTCAGGCTATCGCATGTGGCAACTGCCCACCCTTCTGCATCCTGCGATAGGCCTTCGCTCGCCCGGAGAAAGTGTTGCTCTTAACTTCAAGGGACCATTTATGTTTGACATCTCCAGCGTGGCTCGGGATGGTAAAGAGAGAGTTTGGAACGAAGTTCGAAGCATTGGAACAGAAATTGTCAACAGTAGAAAGATGGATATCGTCAGGCTTGTTGATCAAATTCCACAATCACTAACAGGAAAACTCAACAGAGATCCAGAAGATCAAAACATGCAATCAGACTTGGATGTAAAGATGGAAATGAAGAACGGTGACTTGAATAAGAGTAAGGAGAAACAGAGTACAAAAGAACACTTCGCACCGACAGTCAAGGACGAGGTCAAATCATTCAACGAGTATAGATCGAAGAACAAAGCCCCTTTGTCATCAATCAGCTCATCACTCGATCCACTTACTCGAACAACGACAGCATTTGTGCTTGACTACCTTCTTCATAACGGCCATGTCACACCTACGTCGTCTTTTCTTAAACAACTTTCCAAATGTTCTTGGATTCCTCCAATGCCACCGTCTGCCTTGTCTTTCATCACGCGAACTCAGAATCAACCGACGTTCAACCCGTGGACTTATGATGACAATGTACATCAGGTTGACTCATTTGGGAGCGTTGAACAAGCTATGAAGTTCATGAGCCAGCTTTTAAGGTCACCTTTTGAGCATGGAGTACCTTGGCGACTTTGGAAAGAGCTTTCACTCTCATCTGACCAAATGACGGAGAATGAATTAGAGCCGTGGATTAGTAGGCTATTGATTTTCGATTTTCTCCATCTCGCTACGCATCACGCCCCCACACCAAACTCAATTGTATTCGAGCCTTTAATTTTCAACCCTACAAATTCTAGTGATCCTCCTGTTGCGAAAGAAGAAGAGGCTCATCTCGACCTTCTTCTTGCTCGCGGAAAAGCCTTGTTCGCTCGTATGAGGTCAGGCAAATTCGCTTCAACAGAAACTAGAAATCTCCAAATGTCATTTGGAGCTATTGCTGATCCGAGAGAATTCATAGAGGGGCAAAAGTGGAGGGAATGGAGGGAGATGTTGAGTGAAGGTATTATAAAGTTCGTCCGTGGTAAGTGTTTGAACGTATTCTTCTACTGTCGGTTCATGGTACTGACTGTCTTTGAACTTAGATCGACGTGGGAAAAAACCTCTTTCTCATCTAGAAGCTGCCATTGCTCAGACCCATGCTGTTTGCCAAACACTTGCCAAAGTCAGACAAAGTTCCGGCGCAGGATATATCGAAGTAAAGGAAGTACTGCAAGGATCTTTTGTTGGGCTGCAAGAAGCAGTCAGTGCTAGTTCAGAGGAACAAACAGAGGGCAAGAGTGTATAGAGTATACCATCTGTCAGTGTTAGCATTTGGAGTGTTGTTTTGATATTAGAGCGGCCGCCATCTTTGCAAAGTAATTGTAATCATAGTCACGACGTACATGTGTTGAATTTAGGTTTGGTAAATAAGTAAATTACCTGGTGATAGTTATAACTGTATAATGGATCGAATTGCTGGTCCAAGCCTATGATGGGTGCAAACGCTGAACATCACAGGCAATGATATCCTGCAGGACGGCAGCGTCTGTTCCAACAGTCTCCCAAGACATTGGTGGGGCTCAATGCAAAACTTCTCATAGTTTTGTCACAGTCAGACCGATTACCATCATACGTTTGGCGATTGTCCAAGCAATGAGAAGGGGACGTATTATCTGCAGAAAATGAGCGTCCTCATCATCACTGTCATCTTTAGCACTGTCGCCGCTTTGATTGCCTCTATTTCTTATCTCATATGGTCCGTCGTCTATGCTAGTGGCGACAGAAGCAGCTCCCATACCATCAACTGATCCTTCACCCTATCTGCTAAGACGCAGGGCTTGTGTGAACTCGTCGCATAAGAAAATGTCTCCAGGTTTGTGTGCTATATTCAAGGTTCTTTCAACGTGATCGCTCAATGTAGACGTGTCGTTGTTACGGAAAGAAACAATAAAAGTAAAAGCAAAACACTATAAAAAAGGTGGTTCGGTGATTGAAGTCCCCCGAAACTAGGGATAAAATATGAAAATCGCGTTCTAAATAACATATACTCTATCTATTCCAGCTTTCCTATTCACTTTTAACGTTCCACATTGACGATGGACCCAACAAAAGCACAAACTGTCGCAACGTTTGCTCATCTCAAGTCGCAAAAGGCCAATAAGCAATGTTTTGATTGTGGCGCCAAGAATCCAACATGGACGTCTGTCACCTTTGGCATTTATCTATGTCTCGACTGTTCTTCGGTGCACCGTAATCTCGGTGTACATATATCCTTTGTACGCTCGACAAACCTCGACTCGTGGTCTTTGGGACAGTTACGCACTCTCAAGGTAGCAGGGAATCAGAGCCTTACGGAGTTTTTCAGCAAGAATGGTGGAAGCAATTTACTTCCACCTGTAAGCAGTGATGCCCGTACGAGGTATACCAGCAAGGCAGCCGGGTTGTATAAGGAAGAGCTCGTGCGTAGAGTGAAAAAGGATATAGAAAGACATCCACAGGGTATACACATTGACGGACTTGAGCTCACCCCCCTTGCTTCGCCTTCAAAGCCAGCTCAGGACGATGACTTTTTCTCCTCTTGGGACAAGACACCAGCTTCAAAATCTTCCTCGCCCGCTTCCGAAGCCGCCGCCGCTCCTGCCTCTGCGCCAGGTCTTCGACCCGCCTCGAGGACAGTCACTTCCTCAACACTACGTCCCTCTGCACCCTCTACACGCCCTGCCAGCGTTTCTCGTCTTTCTTCCGCCCCCTCTAGTAACGCCACTACCGCTGTGTCTAAGCCGTCTAAGCTTGGGGCTTCTAAGCTTGGTGCTAAAAAGGCTCCCACTCCAATCGATTTTGAGGCTGCTCAAAGCGCCGCAATCGCAGAGGAAGAACGAATTAAGAAGCTTGGATATGAACGTCAAAAGGAGGAAGAAGAAAAAAAGGCTCAGCGTGAAAAAGAAGCTGAAGAAGCTAGAAAAATTAAAGCTGAGGCAGTGATGACTTCTAGCGGATCAGGTACCTCTGCAAATGAATCTAAGAAATCTGTTGTAAATGTTCCTGCACCAGTCAGGTTGGGTTTTGGACAGGTTCATGGAGTTGCAGCGCCCAGTACTAGTAAGACGTAAGCCCTTTAATTATATGCTGTGGAATTAAGGCTTACAATGTAATGTTAGGCGCACTGAGCAAGCTGACGACGTCCACGTTGCCAGGGAAAAGTTTGGCAACCAAAAAGGTCAGTAAAATAAATGAGCTCCCAAACATCCTCCTCTGATGCCTCAAACAGCAATCTCCTCCGATATGTATTTCGGACGTGGTACATATGACCCCTCTGCCACCGCCGCGGCTCAAACCCGACTCCGCGATTTTCAAGGCGCCACCGCCATCTCTTCCAATGCTTATTTCGGCCGGCCTGAAGATGATAATCCTTCTGGCGATGGTGCCCAAGACACTTATGGCGGGGGCGATGGAGAGGATGTTGTTGCGAATCTCGAGAGAGGGCTAAGGGATATGGCAGATCGAGTTTTGGGAGATCCAAATGTTAGAGAATTTGGTGATCAAATTAGGCAAGGTGCCCTTAAGGTCAGATTCATTCCTTTTCTGTTATTATCTTGTGTGCTGAATGGACCAATCAGCTTTCTGACTATCTTCAATCATTTGAAGGCCGCTAGAGTCTATTTCAATGGCCTCAACCTCATTCATTCATTGCTCTCGTTTTCCCTTGCTTATCGATGCACTCTTGCTTCTTTGAGCGTTTCATTTACTATGTCAAGACTCTGAACGTCTGCAAGCTTGAGTCAAGACTCAAGGAACGGCATGCAATGTATTTAGTTTTCCAACTTACAATGAAACTGAGTTATACTCCATGTTTGTCTTAGAAATGAAATGGGTGCGAAGGGTGAATCTCCTACGCTCATGATGAACGGAATCATGTGAAACGGTTTCGTCATTTTTTTTTACTCAATAAACTAGGTTAGATAACAAATAGGTATCAATTGCAATCAATTTCAAGGTTGTAAGCTCCATATACAAGCATCCATGGAAAAACAGAAAAGTGAACAAAAATCAGATCAGTGTCCTGGAACTACTGTAAACCTTGCTGTAACCTTTCTAATATTGTGAACAACGAAGTAGCTATGAACATCTCTTAGATACAACGTGATAAATGCATACAATTGGGACTACATAAACTCCCTTTGTTCCAATAGAAATCAGATGCCAGATTAACAATTTCTCATACTCTTTTCCCGCCTCTCAACTTCCTCTCTTTATCTCCAACAACATTAGTAGGCGAGTGTGCATTTTTGTTGACGTATGCAGTGACATTATCTATTGAGGATCTTGTCTTCATAGCGCTTTTTGCTCGAATGTGTGTGTTCTTGACCTTTTTGTTAGGAGATTTGATATTTTGAGAAGCAGGTGGAGGCTCATTAGTACATTTGGAAAATTCGGATGGTTTGTCGATTGGGTGGGAAGATGGCGGCTCGATGGGATCACTAACATCCTCGTATTGAGAGTCTTGCGGTGGGCTGGGAGAGTCTCGTATGTTGGCAAAGCGGGTCTGTTGCATTACAATGAGTGTAGCTCAAAATCATATGGCCTAAGGATACTTTACCTTCTTATGAGGCTTGGGTGGCAACTGAACCAGTGAACACATTGATTGTGCGATTGGTGGCTCTATGAAAACATTATCTACTACTGGCTCTTGCTGATGATGGTTGTCTTCGTCGTCTAACATATTTTCAGGGTCCATAAGGCGTCGCTTTTTCTTGTTGAGGGGTTTTTGAGGGCCTAGGCAAGATATTTTGCTCGGGTCTGGTGCATGCAACGAAGCTGAGAGTTTTGTAGAAAGATGATATGACGGAGAGTTGTCAGAAGATGGCTGTCAAGAATACTTAGCAAAATCCACAAAAGAAATATTTGTAAAGTTTTCACAGTTACGGGATTGATAGTACTTGATATTGGTGGGTCGGATAAGGGTGAAGGTATGTTCTAAGAAAAAGCTGGAACGACCTCATAGTGACAGGACTGTTTGAATAAAAGACATACCAATATATTACTTGCCAATTTGTCATGGCAAGAGCTTGACATTTGAGCTTCAAGTTTCTTACAACGGGTCTCGAGCTATAGAAACTGGGTAACTATATATGGATAAACAAAACGTTACAAGTTTACCTTCTTAATGGCATTGCCTTCAGGGCATAAGCACCTAACAGGAGCTGAGAATGAGACTGTAGCACCCACACTTCTCATCAAGTTCCTGTCTGTAGAATGCTTACTGCATGTCAGCGATCCGGCTCGATTCAAATAACTACGGGATTACCTTGTTCACCTCGCTTGATTTGCAATATCATTTTCTGAACTATGTTCTTTTCATCAATAGTCTAGGCTCTTTTAATTTAAGAGCGTCAAGGTCTAATATCATTAGAAACATACAAGCTGGTCCTTCTCCCATCGCGTTGCAATATCTTGCCCGTTTTTGAAATAATTGTCGTAAGATTCTTTGATCAAAATATTTTCCCGGGATATCTGATCAATATCATGCTGCGTTTTGCGAATTTTCTGAGACATTGTATCAATAGTATGTTGTGAGTTTCCGATTTCTTTTCGTAGCTCTTGAATATGAGTGTTCTTATGAATGATCTGATTGAATTTTAGTTTTTTATTATTATTTATGAGTACAATGTTAGGGTCCCACCTCGGCCTTCATTCGCTCCAGTTCACAGGCATCGGAGCGCATCGTTTTCATTTCCTCCATAATATGTCGTAGAGAATCAAAATGTGTTTCTAACTGGATAACGTCAATTTGATGTCAATAATCTCATATTCTTTGAAATACGTACTTCGATGGAAGTAGGTTTAGAAATCTGTGTATTTATTTGAGTCTTAAGAATTGTTATTTGATCTTGAAGTGCTTCTTCATGTTTGCGGACGCCTTCAAGGGAAGTCTACAATCACACTTGTGTAGGAAAGAATAATCAACCAAGAGATATCATGCTCACCTGGGCCGATTTCAACTGTAGCTGCGCCTCTTTGACAGACTGCACAAGACCACAAACTTTATCTTTCAAAGCCTACAAAACATCAATGAACTATCAATAATACTTGACCTACTTGTTCTCTGATTCTTGTTTCTTGTAGGGTCTTTTTTGCATCGTCACTTTCCTCTTGGATTACTCTGATTTCTTTCTGGAACATTTCTACTTTGATTTTATTCTCCGTTGTACAACTTGTGAGAGCAGCAGAGAGATCTAATTCAGTTTGACGAGCTCGTTGCCTTGAAGCTGCTACGTCAAGCCTTACTTCAGCAAGGCTCTTCTCAGTACTTGTTACAAGAATCAGTGAGGACCAGATAATGATACACCGATTGCTGACCAAGAAAGCAACTGAGAGAGGTTTTCTGTTTTTGAATTCCATTCCTTTTCTGAAGCTTGCAAATTCATCTGAGCCTCCTGAAGGGCTTTTTCACCTTTTTCCTCGAGGTCTTTAATGATGTCTTTCAAATCCTTGCCTTGATAGCCCACAGCGTGAACTTGCGCCTCAAATTCTGCCAGCCGTGCTTGGAGAATGTCTCGGTGATTTTTCAGACTTTCGTAATCCTTCATGAGTGTAGTGTACCTTAAGAATGATATCAGCAATCTACGAAGAGACAAAAGCCGGTTTATGATCACGGAACTCACTCTTCTTCTTTGTTCAAAAGCCTCTGCTCCGCCCTTTTTTGAGAATCTAAAGCAGCCATAAGAGCTTGTGACCTGTCCAAGATGGCTGCCCTCAGTCTGAAAATCTCTATCAGCCCTTCCATCTGTTTGAGTCGCCGCCACAACAATGTACTGAGCAGCGGTACTTATCATCTGTGACACATTCGGAATGAGCTGTTCCTCAAAAGAACTCAATTTACCCTCCAAAGTAGATCTAAACTCATCAATTAGAGACGGCTTTTGAAGAATGACACAGTCAGTCCGGATACTCACGTCCGAATATGAGCTTTGTCTAGTTCTTCTGATTTCGAGCTTAGGTCATCACTCAAACGGACATTAAGAGTTTTGACTAAGATTAAGTCATATCAATAACGGATTTAATTGGCATGAGATTACACACCGCTCTCCAACTCTTCTGTTACATTGATGTTAAGTGAAAGCTCCTCCTTTATCTCATCTAGCGCCAGGCGCATTCTTGTTAGAGTTTCAGCATGAGCGGCAGCATCTACAATATAATTAATACTCGATTTGACACTCTAGTAAATGTCAAAACTGACTCACCTCTTGTTGCCTCGCTCATGGTCTCAGATTTGAAGTGAGACATTTCGTCTGACAAAGTCTTAACAAATTCCAAGTGAAATTGATTATGGGTTTCATAGCTTTCTTTGAGCTCTTGAACAGCTTGCATCTTCACAAGATCTCTAAGACTCATTCAGCGAGACTGGATGCGTGTCATTCAGTTACGAGAACACCACTCACTTCTGTTTGACATGGTCTCTCCATTTTTTGGCATTTTCCATACTAGTTTTCCAAGTTTGCTGATCTTGCTTGTAGAGACCGTTGAGTCGATGGTTTTCATCTATTAGTTTAACATTGGTAGATTGCTTCTCGTCGTGAAGTTGCTGCACTTTTTGAAGTTCGTTTTTCTGGAATGTAAATTAGCTTTATGCCACACATTGCAGCAACGAAATGACTAGATCTTTAATCTCTCCATTTTTTTTCTGCAACAAAACTAGAAGCATGTGCTCTGAGCCGTATTGTTCGCTGTCATGTTTCACTTTCAAAATTTCTTTTCTTTCAGCTTCTTGGAAGGTTTGTAGCGTACTCCGTTCTTTCATCGAGGGGGAAACAGGCAGGTTTGCAGCCTTATCTTGTTCTGCCACTCTGTAACTAGTGGAGAGTTCTTGAGGGTGATGTTCAATCGTATCCTGTTCTTGATTCACTGGTTGAATAACGGTAGATGTCTGTATAACAGATTGGTTTCGTTCGACAGCGTTGCGCAAATTACAAACTGCAGTTTGATCACTAATGGCTGTTCTGTGATTTGGTGAAAATATATGGGGTCTTTGAGAAGTGTGTGGTAGGACTGGGCTTTCATGAACAGAATTAGTATTGATAGGCTCTTGAATGTAGTGTTGGTTGTGGTATTTATCATGAGATTGGATTGCTCGATGGCTAGAGCCCACGCTCTTGCCCTCTTCGTGGGTTTGATAGCTGTTTGATCGGATCCTGATATTTGTCTTGGTCTGCTCGCAACGGTGCTGTCCTTCCTGTATATTCTCAATGGTTGTGTTGAAGCTCCTGGGTATAGTAAAAGTGTCTGCTTGCAAGTACGGTATTGAAGATGGATTGGTCCCAGAACCCCACGGAGAGGTTTGTTCCTTTGGTTGTTGTGATTCGAAAACAACATGATTTGTGTAATTTTGTGGTATTACAGGAACATCAGAACGGTTGTTCTCATTGGAAACGAAGGCGGCATTAGGTGATGGCAGAGAGATAGCTTGTTCTCCGAATGGTTTTGCAGGCAGAAAGTTTTTCATGTTGCGTATATTTTCAAACATAGGCATATGTTGACTTTTAGATGCAGGCAGAGTTGGTTTTTGACTTGCAGTTTGAATCTCGCTTGAACCACAGGGTACCCAAAGCGATGAGGTAGCAGGTGATGATATGTCACTTGGCAAAGTAATTTGGGTCAAGGGGCGGGGTTTCTGTGACCTTGAATATGAGGGAAACATTCCGCGAGGTCTGCTGGCCATGCTTGGGGTTGAAGTAGATTGCTGGGCAAGAGAAGCATCAGTCATGTCAGTTACAAAAGTATTTGATGAAACAGGCTTCATGTTTTGACTTGGTTCATGTTTGGGAAGTTCGTTGGTGTTCTTGGAAGACAACATTTCAATATCGCTTTTTTCTATTTTCATGCTACACGATAGCTTTGAAACGAATAAAACAGGTCGAAATGGCGTAACGGACCCATCAGTCATGGTAGAAATGAAGTAAAAATTGTATACGCTCAAAGCAAGGAACGTATATTACTTACATTACGGATAATGTATCTAGAGTCAGTTCTAAGTAGATCAACTTTACAGAGTCAGAGGACGGATAATAAATAGACGCTGGCATTGATATCAGCTTTATGCAATGAAATTTGCCTGTTGTAGTAGACTGAAAGAGCATGGAACGGGAGACAGCAGTTAATAACCTTGACCATAGCTGAGCGGTCCATCAACAGGGCACTGCTAGGTGACAAGAATACGTAAAACCTGAGTACAATGTGTTTTCGTTCTGATCTCATTTCGAAATGAGAAACCTTGATGTGACTCTTGGGACTTACTTTAGATACTCTATAGAGCTGAGACAACTATCTCATCTGGCTTGAAGTCTAAAAAGGGTGATTAAGAAGAAAAATAGAAGAAAATGAGGAATAGATTGAACAACGATGCATACATGTGATAAATATATATCAGAGGTTGACTGGACTTTTGTCGCTAAGACCTTTTACGTCATGCTTGCCTCCACCTTCGCGTCTCCGTTGGTGTTGTACATTAACGCGAAAAAACAATCCACCAAAACCCCGCCGTTTTGTACATTCTATTGCCTTTATTTTCTTTTTGCTCTACTTTATTACGTGCCATCAACAATTCTTTATATGCTGCCAAACTACGCAGTCTGAGCACTTGTGCTCTGCATATAATCCAGTACCAAGAACACATATCGCTGGTAGCTGTAACTGCCTCTGCGCTAAAACAACGTCTCCACCTTTCCCTTAAGGTCTCCTGCTTGATCTTATACCATGTTTCCCTTGTCTACTTTCGCAGCTATCTGAACATCTGGGCTCTCCTTCTGAGGTCTGAGAACCTCCACTAACACATTTTAAGCAGCTGCGATGGGGCCAATATTGAGCAAAGAAGGCGAAAAGTTCCACCTCAATTTTTCACAAATGCCGATCCATTGATTGCAGGCTCTGTTGCTGCACCATGACGCCACATGTTCAGTTATATGAGATGCGTGATCTGATTGATCAGTTCCTCAACACATGGGCTCAAATGTTTGGGCAGAAGTTTTGCATACATCCCAAAATCGACTTTGGTTAAGTACTTGAAAACGCCTTTCACGTTAGAGGCTGTCCGACCTCCGAGCAAGAGAGCAGATGGCTGAAGATGTACCGAGTTGTTCCTCAAGCCATCAAAGGCCTCCAACTATCGTTTCTCGCCAGTTCAATACAGGCGGAACTTCGTTGCTAATACCTCCTTATATCTTTGGCGCTTCTGTCGCAGTCATCCAACTATACCATGGACTAGTCATGCACAATATCCTGTGCTCTCCTGGCCTTTCACTGCCCTCAACCCTGACACATAATTATTCTATCTATCATATATATTCGTATATACACTGAGATAAAAATCCATCTTTCTTTTGCCCTTTCACCGGATTTTTAACAGGTTGACTGGGACTGTGTTCGATATTACTTCTCAGATCGTAACAGGATCCTTTTTATCTTGCAATGTGACTCTCCTCTTGTCCTCATTACCAACTAAAGGATATTTTCCCAGGCTTTTGGAGGCGTTATTGGTGTGTTTGCTGCTTGAAACTGGCAATAAGCTTATAGGCTGCTAACAGGGGTCTTTCAAATCACTTGGCGATTGTGGGTATAAAATAGAGAACATTCAATGATTTATGAAGCGTACAATCATCGTCTCAAGCAACGGTGTTATTAGATTTGTGTGGTATGTGTGAACTATACTGTAAAGCAGTGAGATGAATGTTTCAAGAAAGAATATATTTGAATGGGAGGACCAGAAAAGTACTAAGGCGTTGGTCATCCTTACGACTTGAATATGGCTAAATTCTCATCTGGATGTGACTGTAAGTTCACTTCACTACAATCGCATGCATCCGTTCTTCAGTCGAGCTATGTACAGTTTCGTATTTTACGGGTCTAATGCTGACAATAGACCCAATGTTGGGCCAATCAACGGATAGGACTCCATGAGCAGGGCACCATAATGCTCGATTTCATACGTTTAGCAAGTTTTACCGTCTGGTATGTGAAGATCAGCTCTGTTGTGGGATCTGATAGATCAGAGTCGGACTCACATCCCGAACAGTGTCGCTCCAGCTTCCAACTGACCACGCCTGGTCTCGTGTACGTTTGCGGGCCTCCATGTCACTGGTACCTAGGTGAGTATAGAGCCAATAGGATAGCAGCCAAAAAAGAAACATACGGGTACTGCCAGATATGATGAACTTCGTGTAACTGCCCAGCTTGAGAAAAAAATGCCCCAACAGGTTGCTGTTAGGTTTGTCAACTCTTCTTCTTTTCGCATTTCGTGCAAAAAAAAAAAAAAAAACAGAAATGTACCACGAATCTTTTCCTAGCCTCCAAACCTTTTCTCCAGGCAAACTCCCAATCTAATAGCTTTCCAGGCTGCAATAGATAGCTTCTCATCTCAAAAACGCCTCCATCCGGGTAGCCAGAGTCATGCGGAGGAGACGAAGGCCAAAATGAAAATTCAGATACGATCTGATGTTGACGGGATTGAAGATGGGGTAAAATATCTTTCAAAAGTTGCGATATTTCCTGAATACAGGACAAAGTCAGAAAGCTTTTCCCAAGGAAGGATATGACTAAAAGATAACTAGAGAAAGAGAGCCTACCGGGTCGGTTCTGAACAACCTTGTACTCTCGTCGAAACCTTTGTATCCTTCATACTCAAAGATGTGGGTAAAAGTCCCAACGTCGCCAACAATGTTCTCCCAACTTCCCATTAATTTGACTCCTCCCAATTGGCCGTTCCTCTCCATCACCTTTCTAAAGAACTTGTCGGCTGCAGCCACATAAGCATCTCGTTGAGCAGGGATCACTGCATGTGTAATCTTCTCATGGACATATTTGCCACGTCCAACAATAGTTGAATGAGCTTGCTTTGAGGGGTCAACATCGACCAAACCTTCGGCTTTGGCTTCTTTTGAGCCATAGAAAAGCGCCTGCAATCGTGACGTAAGTAGAGTTATCTTAGTGTATTGGCCTATCCATAGATGACAACATACGCCTAAGAATCCTTCACCACCTTGCTTTGGGTCATCTTCCTGAGCCTGAGACTGGAAAGCTTCAACGGTATTGGTTTGATTGGCTCGCTTGAGTTGAAGGATAGGGGAGGTGTGTAGGAATGCCAAAGCGGGTTGAAGAGCTGAGGATCTCTGTTCACTCCTAAATGCAGAAAATATGCCTGTACGAGTCAGAAGCCGCTTGCTAATCATGTCGAATGATTTCACTAAAGATGATTAAACATATAGGAATATATATGGTAGAAGCAAGATTTGTACACAACCGTTGGGCAAGTTACGCCTTCCGGCCATTTACCCCCATTTGATCGGGCCGGCCAACAACCGGTCGAACTGTGAGGGTAGAATTGCTTCCGCTTCAGATACACCAATCCTTTATGAAAAAGCAAATTGCATTCATCTCTCTTGTACAGAGGGTATTGAATAACCGTGTACTCATAGTCTCCAAGTCTCTACATGAAGCGCTCCAAGAATGATAACATGCGTATGCCTGAGTTTAGCATCTTTTATATTCCTATACGTTTTGTGAACTATCCCTATATCACTACCTCTTCAGTTTTTGGGATCACTGGTACTTTGTTACTAGTTAATAAGGCAGACCCCCGCCGTCTCCAGCTCCGGGCTCATCTAGATCTTGATAGCTAACTCTGCCTTTCCTGGCTCTGGGGTCTTCACCGCCAGGAGGAGCAGGAGGCAGAGGAGCCAAATTACCAGGACTTGAAGCATATCCTCCCATACGCTGAGCTAGGCCAGCACCTTGTGCATTTTTTCCTCCCTGACTTTGTGGGGTCCCAGCCATTCCGCCATTAGCACCTCCCGGCAACATTCCTATTTGGCCCATCATCATTGCGTGCTGCATCTGCATCATCATCATCATCTGCTGCTGCATGACATTAAAGTGACCATGACCCATGCCCATTTGATTTTGTCCATAAGCAGCTGCTGCAGAGTTTGATGGGTCAGAGAAAGCAGGAAGAGCAGCAGTGGGAATAGGGATTTTATTTGTAGGTAGTTTATCGTCTATTGCTGCCAGAGTTTGTATAGACGGTTGTAGGTGTTGTGGGTCAAGGACGAAACTATTGAGATAGTGCACCTGCTTTGCGTCAGCTGGTTTCTATGCCTAAACAGACACTCAATTCGACTAACATCATCGATTTTAGTTTGTGTAATCTCGGGATGCTTTGATGTGACATGCTTGATTACAAACTCCGGAGCTCTAAAAAGCTTGCTACATTCTTTGCAGCGATACTTGTTTGCTTCTTCCTGCTTGATAAGAGGCGCAGTGAGTTTTTTGGTCTCGCTTGATGAAAATTAGTATGAAATTATGCTTTGGAGATGATAGCCATACTCTTCAGGATTGCGTCCTCCATACTCCTTGACATCTACGTCGCCAAGCAATGGCGCTATTTTCATCTCGTGTGCCTCGAGCCACTTTTCCTCTATCGTCTTTTGGGGGAAAATCATTTTCTTGACCCTCCTCTCTGGAGTCTTTTGTCCTACATCATTTTCTTTGAGAGTGGCCGTATCCCTTGCATCTCTCATCTCACGATCTTCGTCCCCATCTTCATTTCGTACCTCCAGCTTCTCGTTCTCAATAGTCGTAAGCTCGATGCTCTCGCGTTGGTCAATTTCACCATTTCTGTGAACGCTTTCATCTTGATGTTCGTCATGACCCTCAATATGAGCATTTTGTTGAGGTTGAGACGCAGATGGGTGAGCCCTAACGTGAGCGATGCATTTTCGATGAAGCTCTTCAGCGAAAGAGCAGGGAGCGACACAGTAATAGCATGTAGAAAGGCCATGACGTAGATAAGAAATCCACTGATCAAGAATAATCTTAGCCTAATACGGCATTAGTAAAATCAATTAATATAACAGAAATTGTACTTTTTGAACTCTTTGAGTATCATTGAGATCATCTCCTGTCAATTGCTTGGTCTCGACAATCTTTTGAATGGTCTCTTCAACAACATCGCTACCCTTTTCAAGCAGACCAGGATTCTTTACCTCGTTGCTTTCTTTCTCCTCCTCTTGATCTTGTTCCTCGCCCTCACCCTCGCCCTCTTTCTTTGCAAACTCCTCATCATCGTCCCCTAATAACTCCTCCTCAAGTCTCATCGCCAGGGCCTTCGCCTTTTGTCCATCCTCGAGTAGTCTGTCAAGGTTATGAGTGCTGGGCGGCGCAACCTTTACTCGTCCGATGGATGGTGTCGTATTAATGGTCATGTGAAAAGTGAAACCATCAATCTTTGTACCTTCCAGTTCAGATATAATGGTTGATACATCTGTTTCATCTGCATACTGCGCCCATGCGACGCGGAAGAAAGAACGCTTTGTGGAAGGATCGGATAGGGCTAACCATTGAAAATTGGGAACTTTGTTGAATAACTAATAAAATAAAACTTAGCATTTGACCTAAACAAGACAACTGTAGGCACACCTCTTCAAGTGTTTTGCGAGAACAAAGTGGAGGCACTGTCTTGACGAAGATCTGTTTCGCTCGAGGAGCAATCTCAACTTTGACGTCCTCATCACCCCATTCTAGTCTCTCACGATCTCCTTTATCACCCAAAGCTCGATTTAATCCTTCTGGTTCGTCAAGACCAATCTTCAGATCCTTGTCTCCCCTCTGCTCACTGTCTCCAGACTGGTCAAAGGTAACATCGTTGTATTCATCAGCTCGCAAAGCAGAAATGTATGACATGACCTGAGGAATACGACCTTGGCGGTTGACTCGGCGGCGTAAGGTCGGATAATGTTGGAGTTGACAGTACTTTTCTTTGAACCACGCCGTTTCCTTGTGAGTGAGAAAAAGGGCATAGAGCTAAAATGATTTTAGAAATGAAGATTGGAAAATTGTCTTAAACATACTTGACGACTTAAAAACTCTTTTCTATATCTTTCATACCTCTTGGCCATCCCAACTTTCTCTTTTGCATCTTTTTCAGATGCCTCCCCTCGGTCAATCATCTCTTTGTGCTTTCTCGTTTCTTCCTCATCTGAGCGAGCAGTCTGAGGGTGCGAATTACGAAACCACTCCGCGAAGCTTCGAAAAGGAAGAAGAGTTTCAATCGAAGCCGGATCTGGAATTGCAAGAAAGCGTGGT
Source organism: Cryptococcus depauperatus CBS 7841 (assembly GCF_001720195.1). NCBI lineage: Eukaryota > Fungi > Basidiomycota > Tremellomycetes > Tremellales > Cryptococcaceae > Cryptococcus > Cryptococcus depauperatus. The sequence goes on along the minus strand of NC_089474.1, from coordinate 1,414,630 downwards.
GGAGATGGGGAGGAAAGGCGCGGACGATGAGATGGACCAAGAGGTGAAGGAGAACGGCGTCGTTTGGGACGATCTAAAAACTTTGAGCTCATTCCCACGCGTCTAACAACAGACCCACCAACGTCGTCTTCCCAGTGGCCCCTGTTATCTCTTTTCGAAGGATAGTCTTCCCAGGCCCTTAGTCTTTCTCTCTCGTCTGTCTCTGGAGGGTCAAGCTCTCTACGCGGCAGCTCTCTCTCTCTGCCCCTGTTTCTCTCTCGATCCCAGTCATCACGTTGGTCTCGCTCACGGCCAAACCTCGGCGGCGGAGAAGTTGGTAGTGGCGCAATGTCTGAGTGACGATGTGGGATAGGAGCAAATCCTGAGCGGGAGAATCCTGGTTGAGATGTTTCCTCTTGGTGTTCCGTCATTTCTATAGCGCACGATACGCAAACATACACATTTGGATGAGCGCTGTTCGTGCGGCATGGTCAAATTCAAGAAAGTACCTTTTAATTGGACAACCAACACAAACTGATTGGTTTGCTGAAATTATTCAATAGAGTTGCAAGACATCATCATAGCAAGGTCTTTCGGCGTTTGCGGTAATATACAATGAGGCAGTATTTAGTATCTATACAGAAATCAATTCAGTGTCCATCTTGCAAACTAAAATAATTCGACGCAGACAGCGCACAACTCTTTATGTATCTTTGTCGTCTTTATCCCTTCATTATCGAGCCCGTAAGAACTGTTGTTTGGACACTCTGTCAATTATCCTCTCTCCATGAGTCAGCCATCCTTCAAAAATGGATAATCAATAAACCTTTCATTCAGGCTTCTTGCCTACTCTAGACGAGATGACTGTGGCGGCTGAGATGGAATTTAGCCACCCTTTGTTGGAAGTTTGACATTTGACATTTTTTGGTTCAGATATAAGCTAATATGGGATATTTTTCTAGCTTACATACCACATACTTGAACGCCGTTCACTTTTTGAATTCCATCCGCAGGTAAAGATGTTTACCTGTTTAGCTCTGGCCACCTACATCTCATTGGCATCTTTTTCAGTTTCCGGCTTTGAAGCTCCAAGCCAAAGAGCAGATGACAATGTGCTGCCAGGATCTTTGATAACACAACAAGAGGACAATGTGAAAGACTATCAACTGTTTCATGAAAACCGCCTCTTTGTAAGTCTTTGATCGACTGCTCAAGACAATCTCGTTTGTTCCGTTTTCTAATCGTTCTGCTAATACTTAACGTCAAAACGGTAGTATTATCTGGAAAACATTCATTATTTCAGTCCGCATACCCATGCCGCTCACTCACTGACGTCGCAAAGCAACATTGACTTTACATCATTTGAGCCTATCACCATCTTATCCATAAAGATGAATGGACGTTTGCTAGATACCCAAAAGCTGAGGGAAACGATTGGATTGTATCTGGAGGACGATGTGTTCTCTACCGCTTGGCTTCGTTCGATCGGAATCCTCTTACAAGACTTTCCTTTGGACTCTACGGTTAGTCTCAACTATACCATACTGAATGACTTGACGAAAGACTTTGGGACTCGGCAAGTTCTACTCGATCAAAGAATTGAGGTTGTCAAATCAAGAGATTTGCCTTCCAAGCTGTTGTCGCTTTATACTCTTGATATCCCTCAAACATCTTCTCCAGTTAGAGGTCCATATTTGGCCCACTCTCCCTTGACTTCAAATGTCTTGAGACTTTATCCTGTCTATCGTTTGTACCCGGATACCTACAAAACTTTTGCCTCTGGTGTCTATCCTTTGCATGATGGTAAAGGTTCCTATGCAACTCTTGGCAGAGTTGATCAGGCCGGCAACTTGCTCATACCAGTGCCCTCCAGACTGTACAGTATGGGAAACTCATCTACTCCCAAACCTTTGGTTGGAAGTCGAGTAGCTGTCAAAGGTCAGTACTCATGAACTGTTCTCCTATAGCCCTTTTTTCTGATGCTCTTTGTGAAAGATGTGTTTGATATGAAAGGGGTATATACTGCAGCTGGGAGTAGAGTATACAGAGAATGGAAAAAGAAACTCAACGAGACTGCCTCTTCCCTTGAGAAGTTGGAAAAAGTTGGATGTGCGATTGTTGGAAAGGCTAAAAGTTCTCATTTTGCTAGAATCGGTGATTCAGTGAATTGCCCTTTTATTCTATTCTTTCTACAAGCTGACGCAAGCTGTAGATTGAATGGACTTTCGACGAACTCTAGTAAGCAGCGTCTCAAAGAGATTTGTCTCTGACCAATCCACTAGCCCTTTTTCTCCTCGGGCAGATCAATACTTATCATGTGGATCCTCTTCTTCAGGTCCTGCATGTGCGATAGCCTCATATGACTGGCTTGACTTTGCAGTGGGAACTGATACGGCGGGTAAGTACAATGTTGAAGCTTTTTGAAGGAGTAAGTTTACACGTATGATAGGTTCCATCAGAGGTCCAGCCGCTGGTGTGGGAGTGTATGGCAATAGAGTCGGTCATTTCTGTTTGAAATAGCTATGTCTCATTCACATAATAGCCCACTCCCGGTATGATTGCGCTTGACGGGATTATGCGTATGACAGAAGAAGCGGACACCATTGGTGTTTTGACCCGCAATCCAGATATGTTGAAAGAGTTCCTTGAAACGTTGTTCGTCAGCTCACTATATCACACCATTCAATTAACGATCATTATACTAAAAATCGTCTTTCTGTAGGTATTCAGGAAACAAGGTTATCAAATTCCATTCAAAACTTCCCAAAATCATTCGTGTCCCTTCCGAGACAGTTGAGGATCTTTCTCCAGAATTGTCCGAACTGATCCTGGGATTCGTCGAAAGAGTCGCTCTAGCATTAGAGATGAACGTTGAAATGATCAATATGACTGCAGCTGGTATGCAAGCGGGATGGACGCCAAAGGTTTTGGATGATCTTGTGATGGACTTTAATGGCCACTTGACAGAGTGAGTTTGCTTACATTCTACGTTAACCTTAACAAGTACTACCACTCAATGGCGTGCAGAGCTTCCCAGTGGAAATTGATGGGTCAAAATCTGGTAATGGATTACGGGTCAAACAATGATGGTCGTTTCCCACCCATCGGATCTGACTCTTTTGAAGCTTGGCGATGGGCTCGTGACGCCAATTGGACTCAAAAGGATTATGAACAGATATACTGGAGAACAAAGAAATTCTCTGATTGGTACAACGGTATCATTCTTGGAAGAGATGACCAGACTTGTTCACAAAATATGTACGTATTATTAGTTACACCTTTAAGCTACCTTGTTGGCTTTTGACTGACTCCACTTCTAGCTATATGGAACCCCTAGGTCTCGATGAAATTCCATTCTATCGTGAAGCCAGTCTCAATGATCATCGTCTACCGGTAGGATTCCGAAACATGTAGGACGCTTCCGTACTCATTTCAAATGGGAGACTGACCCTTGTCGTGCTATCAAGCTCTCTCACTTCTACTGCGCCTTGCTCTTTAGCTGGGTGTCCTCACTTTGTAGCTCCAATAGGGCAGGTTCCTTATCAAAGCCTTGTGTCAGAAAAGGTCGAGATGATCCCTGTGACCATGAGCATCATTGCTGCTTCAGGTTGCGAGTGAGTTTTTCGTGATTCTTCCAGCATGTAGTACAAAGCATCATCGAATCTCTAAGCTGACTGTAAGCATAGTTTCATGTTATTATCAGCTATTGATAAATTGACACAGGTATCGATGTTTAATTTGGAGATGCCAAAACTGACAGTTATTCACTAGGTCGGTGTCTTGCAGGAGGTAATGACTGGTAAAACAGCTTTCAAGGATTCCTCCTAGTCAGACTTGATGCTGGGATATTTGTGCTTTATGATGATTCAAATACATACTTGGTATCGTTTCAATGCCATTAGTCAATTTGAGAACTCTTAATTTGTAATTGAATTCCAAGAGCAGATATAAGAGTAGACCAAACTTATCTGTTATCCATTGCCGTCTTTTTCTCATAATTCCATCTGACGTACTTGTAAGGATTCTTTACAACCCTTTTGTATCGCCTATTTGCATTATCGCTCGTCTCTTCATATCGTTCTATATGTTGAGTAGAGTTTTGTTTCTCTCAACACAGCCTGGACTCCTGTACTTGCTCCTCTCTATGTGATGCTATAATCTGTCAGGGAGGGGTTATGACTTGGGGTTGGGTGTCGCTTGGGTGAGAAATGTGTACCTAGAATAGAAGATGACAGCTATTCAAGTTCATTCTCTGGGAGATATCAATCATGAGTCCTTCTTTATATCTTTGACGCTTCTGCTGCAGTCATCCAATTGTACCATATCTGATGCATACACAATACCCTGTGCTCCCCCGGCCTTTCTCTGCCCATGATCCTAACAATAGACTGAGTATTATACATGTCTAGAGAATCGCTGACGGATGAGTCAATTTCTGTTACATGTATTCAATACAAATGCCATGATCGGGCTAGTATTACTATGAATCGTTAAAGACTATATTAAAAGAATGATATCGCTCAAACTGTATCTATGAGAATATGAATAACCTAGAGAAGCAGAGAGATGCGGCATATCTTGGACAAGTTTACAAAAGTTTGTATCCATCGCCATCTGTATCTCAATAAATGTACTTGGGAAGAAACCTCAAGAAGCTGTCAAACGGATCAGGGCAAGAGCAGACCAGCAGCGACAACCAAGGAATTCTTCAAAATATATACGATTGTACGCCAAAACAACTAGGCACTTTACAACAATAACATCTATTATATACTATTAGCGTGAAGGATCCTCAAACACATCGTTTTCTCTTAAAGCACTCTTGATCAATCTCTGGGCTTCCTGAACGTCCTCTATTCCCACCGTATCTGATAGTTTCATCCGTGCGTGTGCTTCCGACAGTCTGATCATACTCTCGAGCTGGCGTGTAGTAGCAATTATCCTCTTCTCTTGTGTACGTGAATCCATACCAGCTTTACGCATGTCGACGTAAGCTTGTACAAGTGCTTGGCCAGCAGCTTCAGTGATAACTGGGCTGACTTTTGAACGAGCATACGTGATGTAAGCTGCAAGAGTTTCAAGAGGCTACCAAAAGTCAACGTCGTCAAGATAGAGTGCGAAGCAGATACATACAATGATATTATCCGTCGGTGTGTCGTCTCCATCACTCAAATACAGCCCAACCAGATGCTTTGCCAATTTCCTATCGTTGATTTCATCCACCTGGTCCAAAACCAAGTATAGCAAGTCAAATCTAGATATAAGGGTGGGAGGCAAGTCAATGTTTGCAGGAACAGGAAGCTTGGGGTCGTATCGGGAATTGATAGGATTAGCAGCGGCAAGAATTGAAGTACGGGCATTAAGAGTGGTAATGATACCCGCCTTCGCAATAGATACCGTTTGTTGTTCCTACAATGTGTTACTTTTTCATCCAAAAGAGACCCAGATGGAAAACCTACCATGACCTCGTGCAGCACGCTTCGAGTAGCATCGCTCATCTTATCGAATTCATCAATACAGCAGACACCGCCATCGGACAATACCAGAGCACCACTGGATATCGTCAGCATAGCTTCTTTTGAAACGATATCTGGAATCACCTTTCCAAGACAAGTTGCTTTGAATCTGGATCTCTCGTCACATAGGCGGTCAAACCTACTGCCGAAGAGCCTTTGCCTGATGTATAAACACCTCTCGGGGCAATTTTGTGTACATATTGCAGAATTTGACTCTTACTGGTACCAGGATCACCAACCATCAACACGTTGATGTCACCTCTATATCTGGGACCACCTCCGCCACCACCCTTTGCAATTGATTTATTGGTGCCACCAAACAGCTGCAATAAGATACCCTTCTTAACGTCGTCCAATTCATAGATAGAAGGAGCAAGCGACGAGGCAAGGATATCGTACAAGTCTGGGCGCGTAGAAAGCTCAAGAAGCTTTTGCTCTATCTCTGCACCTGCAGAGGGACCCATGGCATCACCATCCTGGCCCATAACATCACCATCTTCTCGGGCAAGGAGTTCTTCTTCATCATCCTCTCCCCCAACACCGACACCAGGAGGTTTCTTCTCACCACCACGGGTAGTGGGATCGAAACCCATCCGAGAAGTGTTGGTTCTCTTGACATGGACGACATCGAGATAGGTTTTATAAAGTGACTTGATGCTCCTTTGCCTAGGATTGACACGAACAGGTATAGAACGGAATATGCCAGTGATAATGACTCTATCGCCTGGCTTAACTAGATCCACGAGCTCATCGTAAACACAAAGCGAAACAGTGTGAGGTGTTTGTCCATCAGGAACGGCATCGGGAGTTTCTTGTAGACGAATGACTTGTTTGTCGGTGAATTCAGAACGATTGTGTATCAACGACATCGTCCCGACCAAACCGCAAACGTCTCGAGGGCATTTCTCAGGCTCATTGATACGCCCCCGATCAATGTCTGCTTGGACAGTATGTTGGCAGACGAGGCATCGGAAGAAGGCGGTAGTCATATCAGGAATGACTGGAGTCGCTCGAATGACCAGCCCCTTGACCGTCACCAGTCGATCCGTATCTAACCAAAGTCAGCCAGCTGCCTTTTTGGGGCAAACTAAAACCAACCTCCGGGATTCAAATCCCTCATGTTTACAGTCTTCTCACCACCGAATGGTCTCACTTTGTAGACTCGCGTTTCCACTTCCCGCACTTCATCCGTGATCACGCCTAGCTCCAGCTGACTCAAGTTGCCTTCAGAGAATCTGACTTGCGCCTTTTCCAGCTCTTCGTGTCCAAGCTCAATCATGACATCGCGCAAAACTTGATCCATAATAGGGATAACCTCTTGTGGATAATTCACCAGCTGATGATAAAGTTTTTTGGTGGGTCGAAAAGATAGTAGATTGAGAGCATCAAGATTGAGGTTAGTTTCGCCAGTGTAGCGAAGACGGTGGAGGTATGTCTCGTAGAGAGGGTTGTCAGCTTTATCAACCGGAAGGTTATCGTATAACGTCATGGACGAGGGCGCGATACCACCCTCCTCGACAATCTGTCGAGATTGTTCTGCGTTGTATACGGCCCGGTATTTAGGCTTGAAACCTCGCAAAAAGTCTCGGAATAGATTCATAGATTCTTGCAGCGAGATCGTGGTACCCCAGATGAATTTCACCATCCCGTCGATTTCGTCATGGTTTCCATCGGCTTGAGAAGGACCCGTGGCAGATAACGTGAGCGTCGGCGATCCAAGCGCGCGAGGAGTTTGTGGGCCATCCGTATCCATGCCATCCGGAGATGAGCCTCGTGCAACAGAAGGAGCCGGTTGATTACGACGGGCAAGTGAGGGAGACGAGAAAGGAAACGAGGAATGGATGTCGCCCCGACGGGCATGTCGCGGGGTAGATCCTCCCGAGCTAGCACTCCCAGTGAGCCGGCAAGACTCCGTGTTAAAACTGACACTTACGAAGGGAAGAATAGAGGTGTTTCATCTCTTATTCTCCTTACCGCTTGAGAGCTCTGCGCCTCACTTCGCAGCTGAGACGGAGGAGCATGAAACCCATTCCCAGCAGGGAGAGAAGGGTGAGGAGACGAGCTTGGGAAATGAAGTGGAGAAGATGTACCAAGCTCTACAAGTTGTCAATCAGACGATGAACGCTTTCCATCTGGCCGTCACTCACGAGCTCTCGACAACTGCCCAACCCGAGATGCTCTCGGCGTGCCTGCCACAGACGATGTAGGGAAGTGGATGGGAGACGAGGAGCGGTTACGGCCAGGAGAAGACATGGCCAAGTGGGTAGATTGGTTCACGATGGGAGGGGAATGGATGGAAGAAAAAACGATGCGAGATGTAAAATTCAGCGTAGACGCGTTCGCGTCGGGACGCGATTAAAAGCCACGTCATTATCAGCCGCCGCGTTGGCTTGAACTGTCCATGGAGAGAAAGGCATAGAATGGTATTTCGTTTGTCTTGGTATCTCTTGAAGAAGAACACGGTGCATAGAACTGCGATAATAATGCAACTCTATGTAGCGACGATGGATTTAGACACGAAAAGTGGTTGACCCGGCTGATAGGAGCGACTTTTCATACTGCAAACAGCTCGACAGGGTGTGGTTACTGAACCGGATGAGCTTCACGCTTACTCTCAACATCTCCAGCGCTTGCTGGTTTGAAAATCCCGTCCAAGACGCCCCCCTTGGACCAAGACAATCGCGTAGAGAGGATGCTAACCTTGCAACGCTGCAACCACCATTTGGACTCGCCACGATTCACCCCTTTGACAACCCACGAGTTGTAGAAAGGACATGCCACCTTGACAATCACCCGCAATAGTACCCCAACCACCCATCTGTCCAGCGCCACAACCCATCCCACCGAGTCAAGCATACCATTCACCGCGTCAACATCCACGCCTCGAGATGTGTCAACCACTCTGCCACCTTGCAAAACCCTCAACAGTCCGTCCAACCCCTCCCTTCTCCACGCCAGCCCATGATTAGCCAACATGACGCCAGATATCCCGCTTTCAGCGACAGACTCAACAGAGAGCAAGGCAGTTCAACTCCCGCAACTGTCACAACCCATGTCTTACCTTTAAAGCACCCAGTGTCCCGACCACTTGTCACAAGTGACTCGTGGTCCAGCTGAAAGGAAACGGTCGGAAAGACTACCCTCTTTTGTACGGCAATGACCAATCTTCCATCTCATACCATGCCACTCCGCTTTTGGCACCCCGCCGCAGCAAACTCTTGACAGGTTAATAACTGTCCATGGCCATCCAAATGTCCTGTCCCAAAACGCCCTCCAAAAACAACGCCGCAACGCTACCGTATCGATCTGTTTTCCATTCTAGTTACTCATGTCCTCTCAAGACACCAACCGATCACTCGCCAAAAGGCTTGAGCAAGATGCACCTTCCTACGAAGAACCCCCTGCTGACTACCGAGAAGTCAAGACTGATGAATCTGAGGTTCTTCAATCTGCCCGGCACTACTATGATACAATGTGTAGTGCAGCCAACACATTTTGTAACCTCCATAAGGAAACGCGTACGATCACGCATCCCCAAAATCGTATGCATTGGATCAACGAGGAGTTGTCGCAACTTGAAAACTGCTTTTCCGGCGGAGATATGACGGTCGAGGACTATCGGAGGTTGGATGGGAGACTTACTGCTTTTCAAACATGGGCGGAGGACAGCAAGGCATACACAGCCAGTAAAAAAGAAACAAACGACTTGTACCACCAAACCCTTGGCATCCTGACGACAAATACCCCTAAAATGCAAACTGCCTTGCGCAACGAGTCCCAGACAGTTAGTGGATGGACGAAGACTAGATTAACACGCAAACGTGGACCGCCACATGTGTCTCAGCTCAAGATACCAAGGAAGCCTCTAGGGAGTGGGGACAATTACGAGGTTTCGCCAATGACGCCATCTGAAGGAGATCTTTCCAAAGACTGGAGTGAGACAGGGAGGAATGAATGAAGCTGGTATATAGAGCCAGGAGTGTAGTCTGCATGAATGAATGTCGCGTCGTTGCTGTCCATTCCACTGACATTCCCCGCATGCACCACAGCGGGATAGCCCAGACAGCGGCACGATGCAGCACACACCGACTAATGGTCGGGATGATGTACCAGGTTGGGATAGTAAAAGACAGATACAGTGTATGCAGAGATGGTGTAGTGAGTTGAACTGAACGTGGCTTCTGGACGTGGAGCAAAGATATAAGGAAGGAACTGTGGTTGATAGCTCCCAGCGGATGAATCTGACCTCTGCCATCACCCATCCCAGATACATACTCCTACACAACCCACTCACCCAAGCACTCCCAGACCAGCGCAAGAACAACCTCACGCCAGTCACCGCAACCTTTGTGGCGTTTCCTTTCAGACACGCGCGACGAATGGAGGGCTGCACGCCACCAGCCCTCTCTGCACGGCGGACGACACTCCGCCGTGCATCCGCGTCGCAGCTGTGTCTCACCGGGGGGGAGTTAGAAAGGATCGTGGCGGATGGACGAGACAGGCTCGGAACGTTGTTGTCTACCGAGCGTTCTTCCATTGACGCGTCGCGACCGTTTGTTTTTTCGTGAAGCGACTCTGTTCTCCGACCGGATGGGTGCGTATATAGTCGGGCCGGGGGGTGGTGGTTGGGGGTGCTGTGGTTCATCATGTCGCCCAAGGATAAGCACAGATCTGGGAAAAGCCCCAAGAAAAGGGACAAGAAAAAGGACGAGGAAAGCTCCAAGGGAGAATCCAAGGCAAGCGCCAAGGAAAGCTCTGTCAAAAGCTCCAATAAAAGCATGGGAAGTTTATGGTTGAGGCACGTGTTTGCTCAACCCGAGGACCTAAGACATTTGAGAGGGAAATTGGGCTTAGGCGAAAGTTCCTCCCAGAAAACATTTCTCCCGCCTACGTTCTCAGCTAGAGGAAAGACCTCCACGAGTACCGTATATAGGAAGCAGAGAGCCACCCGGCGTTCAGTAGACTCCGGGCTCAGCTCTACAGTGTTCACGACCCAAGGTGACCCTGATAGCGAGATAGAGACTGAGCTGGGTGAATCAGTGAGACCACCTGAAACGACTCAGGATGGTGAAGGGGGAAGCTGAGGAGAGGGTGCGCTATGAGGTGGGAGGGGGGACGGCGGGAGAAGATACAGCGGTAGAGGAAAGACCTGTTGATAGATGTCCTGCGAATGAATCTAGATTGTGGGCTGCTGTGACAAGGACGACTCTTGGCGGAGCTATTTCGCGGTTTATGTTTTTTTATCTAGAGCCCTGGGGTAGTACCAAAGACGTGACAGGTGGTTCATGACGGCTGTATGGCAACGGCCTGGTGGGTGAGCAGGAATTTTATTCGACGATAAAGATGTCCCGAGGAGCGTGGAAAAGTTACTCTGCTATGAGCATAGTAGTGGGAGGAGAGTGAAAGTGGAGACGAACGTGGCACGTCTGTCGGTGGATCAGAAGGGTGAGCAACATGGGAGTTTAGAGGGAGGGTGATGAGTCGAGGAGCGTGGATGTGGTAGAAGCGGACGGGTGTCAGGAATGAGGTTGTTCTTGGGCTTGATCTGGGAGTGCTTGGGACTTGTGGAGTATGTAGGAGTATCTATCTCAAATAGATGAAGACAGCTATCAAGATTGATTCCTTGGCGAACTATGAACCACAATCCCTTCCTTATATCTTGTTTGCTCTGCATCCAGAAGCCACGTTCTAGTTCAACCAACTATACCATTCCTCTGCATACACAGTATGCTGTGTTCTTATATCCGCACCTTGTACATGATCCTGACAACGGGGTGGTACTTGAGGAGAGCTGCAGCGCTAGGTATATACGAGAGATGCCATTCACTCACAACGAGCACTCGCAAGCTACTCACCGGGTGGCTCAGTGAGGACGCTGTCCGTCCAGCCTCGACCAGTCGCGCCAACTGGATCTCGTCCGCCTGGTTTCGAGTTGGCATAGGAGATGTGGATGGTGTTTTCACTTGGAGATGCAAGAGGGATTCCCTAAGACATCCCGTCAGGCAGGTAGGGCGGGTCTGTTTTAAAAAGGTGTAGGGGAAGCCCAAGTCAAACTCGGAAGCGTTGTCTAGTGTCGCTACCTGGTCGGTGGGATGCGGAGAGCCTGTCGGTGATGTGAGCAGGTTGACGGGGTGAAGGTGTTGCGACAGACCTCGATGGGTTGTTGGAGACGGGCCAGGTGGTTGGCGCTGATGATGGGATAGATGTCGGCGGTCTTGTGTCGGGTCCATGCCAAAGCGACTAGGCGAGGTAAGGACAGGTGTGTGGGTCGGATGGCTGGTCTCTGGCGACGGTGGCGGTCTCGCCAATCAGTCAGCGCTTTGAGAGCTCGCGGGGTGTTCAGTTCGGTTTGGGAGGGTGTGAGCGAGATGGGCAGGGGTGAGAGTGTCAGGAATATTACCAATAATTAATATCCAAGCTCTGTACCAAAAGGTCACAATAATGCAATTAGATTGCATTACTATTTATTGGCTATATTCCACGTCATAATCCAAGGTTATGACAGAGAGACGTACCGGTGCTCATGGTATGGGCTCTCGCCACGACCCAGGCTATGGGGTGAAGGATCAGTGGATGGATTGTCGGACGGCGGAGAGACGTTACCAGGCGGGTCAGAGATACTGATATGATCCTAATTCAGTGTTTATCACAAGTGAAATACAATATCCCTCACATCTGCCCGTCTTGACGTCTTCAGTAGTATAATCCCTGGACGACTTGAGCAGTGCAGCAGACATATCGAGCTGATGGTGGGAATAGTAGCGCGCTCAAGCTTGCCATGCCGAAATGATTCCAAAAAGACTAATTGATAGGCCAGATTGTCAGAACGTTGGAGCTATGACATGGAATATAGGCAATAAATAATAATGCAACGTAGATTGCATTATTGTGACCTTTTCGTACAGAGCGTGCATCTTGATTATGGGTATTATTCATGACACAGTGTCAGAAACACAGCAAGCAAGGATGGTGGAGGTTGTGTGTTGGGTTGTCTACACTGTCGAGGAGAAGATGTATATGAGGATAGACAACGCAGAGACACAACCCCAGAGAATGAATCTAGCTTTCTGTCTCTAGATATCATATCCTAACTACTAAGTAGTATCTCGTCCCAAGGGCATAACCACTGTAACCACCCGAGTGACCCAGTCTTGACACACAGATGTGGGTTGGTAGAGTGAACTATTCAGGTGGAGGCAAGAAGATGGCCGACGGTCATAGACATTGGCTCATTTCTGACGGATTAAAGCCAGGTCAGTTGGGTGATCCATTTGATTCCGTCCGACATTGACCCATCTTACCTCATCACCTCGCATTTTATCTCTCCATCTTCATCCGCTATGCGTTCCATTCGCCCGTCCCTCCAAGCTGTTTTGGCCAATCCTCTCAGCAAAAGAACGTTGAGTACATCAGCTGTGGTCTCGAATTTTCGCAGTAGGCCAGAGTCAGATACGACACCTGTGCCCGTTGCCGTCCAGGATGGGACGGTGCCTGCTGAGAATGAGATAGCCAACGGCCCTCAATCCGACCTTGTGTCTGGTGCTCCTCGTGCGTCTACTTGGACCAGACGCAAAGCGCTGGGGTAGCGACTGACTGCCATTTTAGCTGAACTACTCCACCGTCCCGTCCGTATTTACCGACCTACCAAGAGTACTATGCAATCAGCAAAAGGAAAGACAAAGAGATGGATGGTTGACTGGGACGTCCTCCAGGGATCTGGGCGGTGGGAGAATCGATTGATGGGCTGGGCTAGCTCGGCGGATTACGTACAGGGGACAAATTTGGCATTTAGGAGCAAGGAGGAAGCCATCTACTTTGTCGAAAAACAAGGCTGGCCATACAAGATTGACGAGCCAAAAAAGATTCAAATTCCGCCCAAGAACTATGGTAAGTTTATACACTGCTAGTATTAAGCGCAGGGGAAATATCAATTGGGCAGAATACGCTGACAACCATCGTAGCCAACAACTATGTGCATGTTCCGGGCAAGCTTAGGATCCATCACACCAAGTAACTCCTATCATGTTGTATGAGATGCATTCAATCTCTGCCCAGAGTAGAGTATCAATTGGAACACAGCTTTCTGCAAACAACCTTTTGTGGCTCTATAATCACTTGACAAGCAGTAACTAGTGATTGCGTTCCATGCGAGCAAAGTATGCTGCCAATTGGACCGACATTTACCTATCACCTCTACTATTTTGGTTCGGAACAATAACGTCACGGTATACTATTCTCAAGCTTTCTTCCATTAGTCTCATACTAGGGTGATCCACCTCTATACCATTCCTCCCCTCGCTAGTTGCTCCGGTGAATCTGGAATTCATCGCTTGCTGTAAAGATTCGCGCTGATTTCTATGATATGGCAATGGCGTAACTCCACGTGTACATATGTCATCGATCCAATCATTCTCTGCCAACTGTTCTGATTGTGCATCAGAGTAAAAGTGGATAGAATCCCGCCTGTCGCCTACGTTAAAACGGATAAAGAAATCGGTTCCCCCAGATGTCCTGTCTGGTCTAAAAAAGATATCGTTTCCATTGTCGCCTTCCACATCGAGAAGGATCCAATCGAAATCGTTGTGTAGGGAAGAAGAGGGATTGTCAGTTGAAGGCTGGCCTGTAAGTGAAGCACTTGGAGGATTGACTTCCGGTGGTCCGTCTGTGGCAAGGATTTCCCCAGGGAGACGAACAGCATAGGAGGGGGGCCTTATAATACCTGGAGGGGGCCAATCTGAGTATAAGTCGGAATCGTTAGAACTTCGTATGTCATCAGGACGTATTCTTCCAGGCATGTTGAAGTAAAATTGTCCACGGTGATAAAGATTGGGTAAGAACTGGAGAAGGTTGAATGTCGCTGACCCAAGGCTATCGGTGAATGAGTAATAGTTGAGATCAAGGTAGAGATGTGTGTTGACGTGTGAACGTAAGATACATCACTAGAGAGACAAGACTAGGGACAGTACGGTATTTATATGTTGCGAGAAAGTGTCAGGATGATGGAGAGGGAAGAGCAGGCCATTGTATGCATTGAGGTGGTAATATGGTTGAATGACCGCCACAGAAGCCGAGAAGATGTAAGGAAGGATTGTCATTGATAAATTCGCAGAGAATGGATCAAGACAACTGCCTTCTATTCCAGCTATCCATGACGTAACCCAAGTGCTGGCAGGAAGGCCTCAACAATAGTAGGTCATGTAAGAGCTGGATAGATTGATACTGTCTCTTAGGAAGATCTGGCTAACCGAAAGAAGACTTCTAGATGTATGACATAATTTGTCAGTCAACAATGAAAGCAACCGAAAGAAGTGACCCAAGCCGTTAACTAAAGAGTAACTAACTTGTCATAACTTGTCATAAACGAGTTAATTACAACAATAGATAATCAACCCAAAGCCTCATTCATCACAGTTGAATATCCGTTTTCATTCCCAACACCACTCACAATCATTTTCTGTCCAGTCTCAACTTGCTTGTCTACTGATCCATGTAGCGAGGTGGTCCACCTGTGCTTGAAATTTGAATATCCTTTGTGAATTTGTGAAAACTTTTGAAAGGTAGAAGCACTTTGGAATATGATGTAATGTATAGTAGAGCTTTTTCTTTTGTGATAGAGGCAGTATGAAGAGAATGTTGGGAGAGAAAGAATCGGCGATCGCCGCTAGTTGGTTTGGCGAATTATTTTCAAGTGATAATAGGTATTCCTAAAAGGTTGATACTCAATGGGTAAGTTGGTTTTGGTATCTTTTGAAAGCTAAAAGACTAAAGCTGTTTGACCAGGGCTGCTCACTATTATCAGAAAAAACAAGGTCAAGTCGAAAGAGATGAGGATTTTATTTCTGTAGGCCAGATCTGGTTTAAATAGTCTGCTTATCGGTTGTAGCGGCTTGGATAATGCGGGGAAGACGACTATAATGAAAAGGTTGAATGGAGAGGATATATCTCAAGTCAGTCCCACACTGGGGTTTAATATCAAATCTTTAGTTAGAGATGGGTAGGTTTTGCCTTTTCGCTCGAGTCGAGGTCTGACGTGTGGATAGCTATACGCTCAACATTTGTACATTTTGGGCACCGTTTGATGGCTCTATACTGACCATGGAGAGTTAGGGGATGTCGGAGGCCAGCGTACGTTACGGCCTTACTGGCGTAATTACTTTGAGTCTACAGATGCCGTCGTTTGGGTTGTCGATTCTTCCGATCGCATGCGCATGACAGATTGTAGGGATGAGCTGAAAGAGTTGCTGAAAGAAGAGGTACGAACGTGTATTGCAATGGGAGATCAAACTCTTACGCGCAGAACAGAGATTGGCAGGAGCAACGTTGTTGGTCTTTGCAAATAAGCAAGACCTTGACGGTTCCATGACTCTGAAAGAGATGAGAGATGTGAGTGGTATGTCAAAGTGAACCGAATTGACCGCCAGGTCCTTGAGCTCCAATCGATACTCTCCCACAGATGGGTTGTGTATCCTTGTTCTGCTTTCACAGGTGAAGGTTTAACAGAAGGAATGGAGTGGCTCGTCAAGGAGGTTGCTGGACGGCTTTACTGGTCTGGGCTTAATGCTACAGATCACAGCATGCAGGGAGATGTGTCCAAGGCCATCACAGCCTAACAAGAGATGAAAAGAACTCGAGGCAAGTGTTATACATAACTTTTAATCTCGTCCAAAAGTATTCATGGTCTTTCTAGCTGTTGTACAATCGTATCATCTGCTTTGACATTATCAATATACTCATCCACATCATAACGTTTGCGGTATACACCCTATGTAGGACATGACAAAAATTGCGTTGATTACTAAACACCTATGAGAAAATCTATCGGAAAGACTATCCGTGATGAGTGTGTCGCTTTCTGAGCTCATTCAAGCGACGAGACGGTGTATCGGCATTCCAGATTTCTTCGCCAGTTACTGGATCGGTACGATCCATGAGAAATGGAATACCAAACTGCTCGACAACGAAGGAAGAGGAAACGGTACCATAAAGAAGCGCTACAAACGTGATTAAGTTTGAAAGACTTTGCATTTACAGCATAATCACCTTCATAAGGGTCGTTTGTCAATGACAAACCAGCCATAAACCCACCGAGGAAAGAGTTGCCAGCTGAAAACAAAATAAGCCAAAGACAAATCTGTAATACTTACCTCCTGTAACGTCCTTGACTCGCTTTGAGAGTTTACCATCAAAGTATGCTGGACACCATACCAAGCCGCCAGACTTGGTACCAAGACAAGCGCCTAGACGGCCGCAGCGAATGACAATGATACCTTGTCCATCAGGGCCAATACCCACGTGGTGAAGTAGATAGTTTATCAAAGACTCTACTGTTGGCCGCAAAGCGGGTGACGAGATAGGCATTGGTGAAATGCCATAAAAGGAGAACAGCTCTTCATGATTTGGACTTGACGAGGTGATCAGTACTAACAAACAAAATTCAAAAATACTTACGACAGTACTTGAATATCAGGCAGTATCTTTTCTAACCAGTCTTTCTGTTGTGGATGGCACGCAGTCGGCGCTGGCTCATACACAATCTTGGGTCGCCATTCATTCGAGAGAGTCTCACGTTCTGTCAAGAGTGTCGCAACGTCCTCGGGAGAATAGGGAGGAGAAATATGCAGGTATTCTGCCTTGCCAAGCGGCGAAGCTGATATCTCAGCCATCGTTCGATACGGCGGTTTCACAACCGATTGAAAACTACAAACCGTCAACGGCCATACACCACCGCCTCGCTCTGCCACTCACTATCTAGCATCACCTTCATACCGTATCCTTGCTCGGGTCATCCTAGTGTTCTCATTCCGATTCCAGACCCAAATCTCTTCGCCCAACTTATTCAACCTGTTTTCCACCTCTTTCGGACAATCGTCTCGCTCTGGAGGGGCTCTGTCTATCAACGTCTTCAACTTGTGTGGGGGCAGCCAAAACCTAGCGCCAACAAGAGCATAAAGAGCACCACCGCCGAGCATTTCATAGACGGCATCCACATTGAGAGCTGGCATATCATCAAACAACAACTGGGGCGTCGAGGGGCCAGACGGACACGACGTGCCCGACGTACCCGGCGAAGACAGCGGGGGCGAGATATCCAGCCGTGCAGGGGGAATGAACAGCGGTTTCGTCATGGGTAAAGTAGGTGAGTGCGTCGGGATAGGAGACAGAGGTCTCGACGGTTCAGGAGACGAGCTTTCCATCACTGGCCGTGGTAAGCCGTCAAAAGCATCTATAAGAACCGTGCCTGGCATGGTCAATGGCTGAACGTGCTGCAGTGGAAACATAGTTACCTATAGAAGCAATGACCGGAGAGTCTAGCATCCCTCTGCAAAACTCGTCGGTTGGTCGCGCAAACGGGCATTGGACAAATGGGCTCATCGCTAGGATCTGCTACCCAGTTGTGCCGTATCACGAGTAATAAAAGTATGATAACCAAGCACTCACACCAGCGTAGGGGTGGTGGGTGAGGGTCAAGCGTAAATATAAGTCACCCAGTGACTACCCAAAGCCTTCTCTCCTTGGAGCCTTTCCGTGTGGCGCTTTGAAAGGAAAGCCGACCCGAGTAGCAGAGGCCAGGCGGACTTTTAATTGCAGCTGATGGAATGCGATGCCCTAACGTTCGCCGTGGGACAGAATCAACAAGGCGAAATACTCGTGTGCCGACAGCAGAGACAGCCAAGATTATATACAAGCCGCTGCACCAAGCATCAACCGATTGACCAGAGTCGAGACCGAGGCATGGGCTGACGGCCGAACGACAGCACGCAGAGCCCGTTTGCCGTGGCAGCGTCCGAGTCCACAGCCACCCAGCCTCTACCCACGCCTGGGAACAGCTCACCTTTCGGATTCCGACCAGCACACCGACAACATGCACAACTCAAACTTGCGTAGGATATCGACGCCGATCACAGCAATGGCACAACGAAGAGCAGTCCAAGTCGCCTGAAAAATCCGTTATACCACTTTCTCCTCTTCACGGATGATAGACTTGTTTGAAAGTCGGCTTTTTTTTTTTCCTAAAGACTTTGTCTATATCTATCAACTTGAAGATGTCTCTACCTCCACTATCGGAGATAGCGTCTCGGCTTTTTTTTGTTTTTGCCCCGAAGGTTTCGGGTTAGGTGCGCTTTGATCGACCACGCCCAGTGGCAAATCTTGTTTACTGGAATGTCTCTGCCGACGGGCGAGAGAGGAGCCGGCACGAGTAAGCCAAAAAGAGCAGCTGGCGGTTGAGCATTGAACCGTCACCCGTTTTGACCACTGGGTGCAAGCTCGTTGACATACATTGACGCCAGTTTTACTTTTCACTAATGTATGCCGACACATACCATCTGGCCGTCGTCCTCGACAAGAAAGCGGCGACCTCCGCCTCTGACGTGGCTTTCTCATACCCATAGAGAAGGGCTCAAATAAACTCTAAGGATAGTCCAGAAAAAGGCCAATCACACCAACACATCTCACCCACACGTTGCCATGCTCAGGGCACCGTAAGTAAGCCCAGGCACACGGCTTGGAACATCATGGGACTCCCATCACCATGAGACAAATTCCCGAAGCCCTGACGTCGCTCTGGCTTACGAGGGGCGCTTCCGCACAGTCCCTTTGCCGTTATCCCTCGGATCACACTGCTAAATAGGCGTAAGTGATTTTACATACGGTACTAGTCTTTGCGCGCCTTTCTGGCGTAGGAACGGATGGTAATTTAATGCTAGAACGAGCCGCGGCAGGCCTTTTCTTCCGGCGTCGTCAGCACTAGCGTCGTAAATGTCGATTTCTGTTTCAAAAGTTTTGTTTGGCGCCGTGTTCTAGCTCCAAGACACCATGTGGCTTCACGGCAAATGGCATGGAACGGTGGTGCCTGGTTTGGAAGTACCCCTGGACAGGAGGGACGTGCGGTGGCTTTGCCTCCCATGCCTTTGATTAATTCCCTAATGGACGGCAATAATATAAATCTCTTTTTGTTTTCTGGATTCTCTTTCTGTCTTTTGTTATTTCGCAGCACAACGACAGGTTTGCCACTGGAAAAATGCAGAAGCTGCAAGTCAGAAAGTGGTTCACTGCCGAGTACTGGCACCTCGACACGCCTCCCGCGTCGTATGCCACCCACGATGGTTGGAGTAATGCCGATGTCGATGTCGTCCCAGTCGAGCAGCGAAACTGGCGAGCGTGAGTGGGCTGGAAACAGGCCGGGTTGACCGTTTCTAGGATCAATTACCTCTTTTTGTGGCTGTCGGACGGTGCCAATGTCGGCACGATGCAGCAGGCGGGATCTATCGTCGCTCTCGGTCTCAGTTGGCGGGAGGCTTCAGCCGCAGTGTAGGTGGTGTCGGCTGCGAGTCGCGCTGACAGGTTTAGAGCGATTGGGAATATTATTATTGCCGCCGCGGTGACGCTCAACGGTGTGATTGGTTCCCGTCACCATGTCCCTTTTTCAATCGCTTCGCGTGCTTCGCTTGGGTTCTACTTTTCCTACTTTGCCGTCGTCTCCCGTCTGGTCTTGGGTCTGATCTACTTTGGTATCAACACCTTCATCGGTGCTTCTTGTACCTTGATCTGTCTTGAGGCAATCTGGCCACAGCTCAGGACGTACCACAACACCATCCCCGTCTCCCAGGGAGTCACCAGCAACAAGATGATTGCGTATTTTGTTTTCTGGATCAGTACGTGCGATGTCTGCACAGTCGTCGTGACTAACCGGGAATAGTCCAATTCCCGCTCGTTATGATTCCTCCCCGAAAGATGCGATGGTTGTTTTTCGTCAAGTCTATCTTTGCTGTTATTGCTGCTTTTGCGACTCTTGGCTGGGCGGTTCACAGAGCAGGGGGTGGCGGTCCCGTCTTGCACAAGCACAGCAGCCTCCACGGTGCTTCCAGATCTTGGGCATGGTTGATGGGTATTAACGTTGCTATCTCTGGAAAGACCACATTAGCCATCAACATTGTGAGTCGGGTTTGCACGGGTTGACACTTGCTGACTTGGTTTAGCCTGATTTGACGAGATACGCTCGAAAGACTTCCGACTCTTACTGGCAACTCTTGTTCATTCCTGTCGTCTACTTTACCTTCTCCTTTATTGGTATCGTCATTGCTTCTGCCGGTCAAGAAATCTACGGAAAGCTTTTCTGGGATCCCACCGCCATTATCAATCTTTGGACCAACCGTGCTGGCGCCTTTTTCGTCGCTTTTGCTTTTGCTTTTGCTACCCTTGGTACCAACATCTCCACCAACTCTATTGCCACTTCCAACGATTTGGCATTCTTGGCTCCCAAGTGGCTCAACATCAAGAGGGGTGCTTTCATCACCTCTCTTGTCGGTGGCTGGGCTACTTGTCCTTGGAAAATCCAGGCTAGTGCTCAAGCACTCACCACTTTTCTTTCCGGTTATATCATCGTGCTTGCCCCCTTGGTGGCTATTATGATTGCCGACTACTGGATTGTTCGAAAGACCAAGCTGCATGTTCCCATGTTGTACCAGAATGAGGGTATTTACAGGTACCACTATGGTGTCAACTGGCGAGCTCTTGTCACTCTTTTGATCGTTTTCCCCATTAACCTTCCCGGTCTCATCCATGCCATCAACAAGAATGTTCCTATCGGCAACTTTTCCTACTTTTGTAAGTCGTTTTTGAATGTGTCAGTTTCACGGCTAATTTTTTTTTTACAGACAAGGGCTCCTGGCTCACCTCTTATTTCATGGCTTCCGCTATCTACCTCATTCTCTCTACCATTTGGCCTCCTACATCGACCCTAGTTGAGACGACTGTCGAAAGCATGGACGAGGAAGGATCAGAACCCAACAGCAACTGGGAGAAGGAGAAGGAGCACGACTTGGCTGAGAAGCCCCACTATCCCGTCGTCAATTCTGTCTAGACTGTCTTGCGAATTCTTGACCGCATGTGTTTTGGCGCTATAGAGCCAGTTCACGATTCAAGGAAATTGTACAAATTGAGAATATAGGGTGTTTTCTTGATATCTTGTTTATTATATCATTTGTGCTGGTTTGTCTGGGTTTCGATGCTTACACATAACACAAAAACTTATACCTTTGCAAGTCCATTGCCTTTTTCTTATTTTTGGGAACGACATTTACTCGCTCCATCTGTGTAGATATCTACTGGTTATAATCATTCATGCAAGCTGCAAACCTTTTGCCAAGAACGCATCTTGTACAACTCTACTACGTGAACATATTTCAATGTTAATTTGATTCCGTCATGACACCTTACCCTGGCGGTTCATTGTTGACAAGGATTTGAGTGATTGTCATTTCTTGTTTAATTGTCCTATACTGTATTTATCACTCTTTGAATTTGGAACTATTGCGAGTGGTTGTTGGTACGATAATAAAACAGTACGAATACCAGTTTAGCGACAGGAGCAAAGCTAGCGACGCTACGAGGAGGTCGACGTATCAAACTTTTAATGACAGATCGCCAGATACCCCCGCCCTATTGCAAGTGCTGAATCATAGGCATGGACTGGGAGAGGTGAACCTGGGAACGCTTTTACGAGATTAGACGCGCGAGTTACTATGGCTTATTCAAATCGCCCGCCTCGGCCGAGTGTCGATAGTGTAAACGCAACCATGGATGAAGTTGAAGATGGTGAGACGGTAAGCTATAGTCACCAAGCTACAGTTTTGCTGCTTTGCTGGTCTCTGATAGGGGTGACTGTGAATAGATTGAGAGTATCGAAAATAAACTTGCTATTGAGCGACGAGTGCAGTATGGTGCTGAAAAGATGCTGGATGTGGGTACTCGTCCAGCAAATAACTAAAGCTAACGCTATTGTAGGTGATTGAAAAGAAGGTGACAGATAAAAAGAGCAGTACAGGAGATAGAGGCGATCAAGAAAAGGTGAAGACGAATATCACTGCTCAGCTGGAAGCTGCCAACGAACATATTAAATCATTGGAGACCAAACTTGAAAAGCTAAGAGGTAGGTTCAACTCTCAAGATGGTATACTTATGCAACTGTAGGGACACCCCAAAGAAGTCGTCGTCGTCTACAACCTCGTCTCAATGGATTTCCTTCTTCCACTTCTTTAAATCCCTCATCATCATCTCTCTCATCAAACGTCTTTTTGTCTTCACAAAGACCCCGAGCAGCTAGGCAACATTCAAATCTCACTCCAGATATGGAGCGCGATGACTATTCTATTGGAGATGGTAGTTATTTTTCCCAAGATGGTAACCCTTCAGGAGGTTTACCTCGAATGAACACATCATCAACCCCGGCAAGCTCAAGTAGAAATGCAAGTCGCCCCAGAAGTCGAAGTGCAGGGGATAATATGCGTTGGGGTGAAGCGAATCTGTGGAGCCAGACCCCTGAAACACTTATAGAGGATGAAAACATGGCAATTTTATTAGACAATATCAGGATGTTTTTGAGGCGCCTGAAAGAAATAAATCGGGGAAAAGGAAAGGAAAGAGAGAGGGGCGACGAAGAGGCCGATGTACTTGTTAGATTAGGTGATATCATCAAAAAATCAGAAGGAATCAGCTTAGGAGTCGAACTGGACGATATCATCCAAGGGTAAGCAGCATGACAAGGAAACACTTTAACCGATGGTTTTAGAGTGTTACCATCCCTTGGTGATTCCTCCACATCCAAGCGTCGTGCAGGTGCATACAGAGTTCTTCGATATATCATATCCCGAGAAACATGGGGCAAAATGCTCTTGGTAGGATTAGAATACCTGCTCATTCGCACCTTCACCCGTGACACTAAGGCTGTCCACGAACGCGAACAAGCATTGCGTCTCATTCGCGCTATCATTGTTCTTCCCTCTACTCCTGTTTCACCCCCTTCGCCAACGAGGATGAAGTCAGGCTCAATCTCGATACAAAACACGAAAAATGTGGAAGCGAGCGATGGATTCGCTACAGTCTTGTTGAGGAATAGAGTACCATTGACGGATGGTATCATAAGAGCTATGGTCAGTGCAGCCGAAAATCCAGATGATGCTATGCGGACGGTATGCATGGAAACCTTAGTGGAGATTGGTTAGCCTATGTCTTTCAAGTGTGTAGCGATTGTGACTAAAACTGTTGTAGGCGTTCTTGACTTGAAGTGTCTTGTTCGATCCAATGCTTTTAGAACAGTACTTTTGACCTTCAAAGATGGTCCCTCTGAGTTGGGACCGGCTATTACAGGTCTTTTGCTGTATCTCATCAACATACCTTCTACAAGAGAGTTGTTGTCTCCTGGATCGGATCTAGAGGTACGCCTGGCCTCTTGTTTCTTTATGTAGGCTGATATTGGATGCTAGATTATTTTTGCGGGCCTCACAGAAGCATATGGGAAGATACCGACACGATTACAAGCTAAACATCTTGAAAATATGCAGATGTGCGTGAACAACATTTCGATGATATTTGCGTCTTGGCCCGGTAAAGTAGCAAGTCCGAAAACAGAATAGAACACTGATATTATCTAGGCCTTTTGTATATGTGCATGGATGATGCACGGGCAATCAAGAGTTTGATAAGCTCATTGCATGTCCCCAATGCTGAAATGAGGGCAAGTCTACTGCAAGTGCAATCCTTTCGAGGCTAATTTTTAAAAAGGACGCGCTGTTGAATCTTTTTTTTCAAGTCTTTCGTATCAGACTTCCAACATACATGGACGCTTTTTTAGATGGAAAGCGTTTGACAGGTACACACTGACATTAATTGACAAAGCAAAACTATCGCTAACAGAGTAATCAGTCTACCAACGAACTCAGGAAGCTACAACGCAGACACTCAAAGAAAATATTGATGATACGGAGGACATACAGACATTAACGTTGGTAGATCACTACGTGGCGTTACTTTTGACGATCTGCATTGAGTCGGGTCTTCTAGAAGTAAGTTCTGTATTCTCTCTATGATTCTCTCGCAATCTGCAACCAACAAATTATGTAGGCATTAATAGCAGTGATCGAAGAAGATAATACTTCTCTAAACAGAAAGGCTACTCTTTTATTAGGGGAAGTGCTGCAGATGGCCAACAGGATGTTGCCACTCCAGTTTGCTGCGCAACTTCAAGTAAATTGTTATGTGTAGTCGTAAATTGGAGCTGATTAGCTGTAGTCTTTGCCAAGATTATTTGCTGAAGCAACAGATTTTACCAATCCTGGGGATCGTATAGCGGCGTTGTCCGCACTTTCATCAATTGACAGCCTAAACAGGAATCAGACAAAGGCTTTTAAGAGGGCAGCAACAGATAGAGCGAAGTATCAGACTGTTTTGTATACAGATAGAAATAAGCTCATGGAGCTCGTAGTGCATCGGCTGCTCAACAAGATTCACTATTTCGCGGGCAGAGACAAGTCCAGCAAGTCAAACTGCGGTTAGGTCTCCAAATTGAAGATAAACAGTTTCAGCAAATGATTGTTGACTCAGGAGTATATAATGTTTTCCCTCAGTTGTGTCAAATTATTGATTGCCAATTCAGCTACTGTTACATCGAGATCACACTAAGTGGAATTACGAGGTAATCATGGACCTTGTGGAGGGCCCCTTACTCAACCCGAAAAGACTTGATGAGGCAATTCGAGCCACAAAGTTCGTTAGAAGGCTATTTTCTTTTTTTCATCCATACAACAGCCGATTTTCTGTTGTCAAACGGACAAGGGTATGCTTCTATTCTTCTCTGGTGCCAGGTGTGTTGATGTTGCCTCTAGCCTAATCACAAATGGGTCAAACTTGGCTGTTCATTGTTGTCCACCATGCTGAGCACCTCTGAAGGCATCCGTTTCCTGACAGATGATAAGCTCTTGAAACAGTTGCTTGAGTGTTTCAATGAACTGGACCAAGTGGGTTTGTATTCTAATTCGTCTCTTGTCAGATTTGTTGACGTGTCATTTCAGTACGTGAGGCAACCGACAGCTCAGCCACTTCTTGCTCAAGATAGAATTGAAGGCACCTTAACTTATGGGTATTTCGAAATGATTGGAACACTTAGCAAACATCGTGAGGGCATGAAGTAAGTATAAACTCAAGTGGAGACCGTCATACGCACGTACTAATTGTGTTCTTAGACTGATGGAAAAATTCAAGTTTTTCACTTGCTTTTACCACCTGAGCGAACAAAGAAGTCGAGATGATATTATCCGTATTGTCATCGAATGCTTTGACTATACTCTCGACGCCCATCCCAGAATCGTGCTGTCCAAAGCCCTTACCTCCTCTTACATGGAAACACGTCTTTACGCTACTCATCATCTAGGTCGTCTTCTACAAGAGCAGGCTGATCTTCTTGACTGGGGGCTTCAGCTCATGATCACGCAATTATATGATACATCAATGGAAGTTTGTGATGTCGCAGTCATGTATCTCGAAGAGGCTTGTACAGATTCAGTGTGTTTGGAGAAGGTTGTACAGCTCAGGCCTACTTTAGAACATCTTGGTGATATTGGACATCCATTATTCATGCGGTGAGTCACTCGCTTTAGTGGTCTATTCCTACCGCATGCTCATTGCTATGTAGATTTGTTTCCACAAGCGTAGGGTTTCAATATCTTAATCAGGCTCAGTATATTGAACGAGAGCTAGAAAGCTGGCTCGCTGTAAGTGTTGCTTTTTGATCCTTTTTTCACTCAAGCTTCCATTATGTCAGACATGACCTAACATTCAAAAGGAACGTAATCTTCTCTACGTAATTGAAGCGGAGACATTTGTAGCCAAAACAATACGTCCATGGTCAAACGACGCTGTCGAAGATTATTGGTAATGAATCCGTTATCTAGTCGTGTTTACATTTTTAATGGCGGTCCTCGTTTTAGGGTCTACGACGGTCTTGCTCCAAGTCATTTTCTCGGCGAGCTCACCAAGACTGATGAGGGATGCGAATTGCTAAAAGAGAGAGGCATTGTTGCCGACTTTGCGGAAATTATACGTTTACATGGTATGGAAGACCAGGAGTCATCAGTAATTACTGATTTAAAGAGTGCCTTGTGGGTCCTGGTAAGTTAAAATGCAAAAAACGGTACATAGGTTGATCATGCTTGTGATAGGGTAATGTTGGTTCGACTGAAGGCGGACTGCCATTCCTGGAGGATGAAGAAATCATTGGAGATATTGTCGAGGTTGCTGAGCAATCTCCAGTTCTAACGGTCCGAGGGTCAGTACCATATGAAACTAGCCTGAAGCTATATTCAATACCTGTTATAGAACTTGCTTTTTTGTTATCGGGCTGATTTCCTCGACGAGGATGGGTGCCGAACTTTTGGAAGAGTTCGGCTGGATTGCGACTCGAACACCAATGGGCCAACCAACTGGTCTTTGCCTCCCAAATGACGTTTGTCGCTTTGTCACAGTGAGCTCCATCATATTAGAACAGACGAAGGATTAAATTTCAATGAAGATCGAAAGATGGACACGCCCATATCTTCAGCCATCTACCCTACCTTTACCTAAACTTCATGGCTTGGAATCAGAGATCATTACCTCAATCGCAAACCTCTCTAATTATGTATTGGCAGCAGGCGCCATGACTAACCTTAAGCGGTGGGTTACCCTAACCGCAAACGCCATTCTCGAGATGCTGAGTTTGATCATAGACAACGAGCACGCCACCCCAGATACTTCTCTTCCATCACTTTATTTCACAGAGCGCTTCGTATCATATCTACCAATCACTTTCAGGCGCCAGTTCGTCGATTCATATTAGAACTGTTCAATGTCGAGTTGGACAGAGAAAGCTTGATTAGCCTCACTAGTATCGAAGCAAGTTACTGGCAGCAATCTGAAAAGCAGTTGGCATCTGGTAGACCGAACAATAAGCCTGAAGAAGCTGGAGATAACGTGCGACTGAAATCCGATATTTGAGTACAAGGTGAATAACTCATGAGTTGAAATGGAAAAAAAAAGAGGAACACATGCACCGCTTATGAGGCTGAGGTGATATGGGGAAAGGAGCATTGTCGGATTCAGAGAACTCAGCAGCATCTAGGTTATGTCTGTCTAAAGTAGTAAAAGGTTTGTGATTACAAGCACTCTTCAGTACAAGTGTTGGGAACAGATTAGAAGTATTGAAAGTGAGGTAAAGAAAACAACAAGTTTTACTTCGGAATTGAAAGGTGAAGACACACATCAGACAAGCAGAAGGTTGTCTGGCAAGGCTTGTCAACTTTAAAAGAGACATTCGGATCTGGGGACGGACGAATGTTGATCAAGATATCATATATTTCTAAAGAACAATGCCATATAATGCTTCGTGTCAACACACAGTACAAGATAAAAACACAACAGTACAACATGGCCAAGTTGGTGTCTTTCTAAACGATATTATTAAGTTAGAAGAGAGTGGTTTCCGCTACTGTTTGCTGTAGCTATTGTCAGCGGAAGCTCACAGTGTGGATACTATCAAGCTCACAGTAATAGCCCATGTCGTCATCATCATTTACTACAAAACTCCCCAGCTCATACTCATTTTCACTACTTCTTCCTCCAGCACCTTCATCGTCAGATATATAGACAGGTTTTTTTGCCTTTTGCAAGAACGCTTTTCTCTCCTCCGCAATGTCCCTCTTGAACTTTAATCCTTTATCCTGAGCTTGAGTTCCCAAGCCTGCAAGATACATGGCGCGCTGATTGTATCCTCTGGGAGCTTGTGTAGGAGCAAAGTTGTTGGCAAATTGGCGGTCAGACTCAGTTTCAATTGACGATATCGAATGTTCAGAGTTGTCATCAGAATCTGAGCCAGATAGTTCCGCATCAAGCTCGAACTGAGTTGGTCTTTAGAAACATTTAAGATCTGCCCATGTTAAATGACTCACAAAGGCACCCATGAGACGCTTCTTTCTTTTTGAGTGTCTATTGTCGTTTTCCACTCTAGCTGTTCTGGGTCTTTCTTGCTGAACCCTTTCGGCTCTGGAAGAATGGTTCCTGACAGGTGAGCTGCTATCTTCCAAGAGAACTCTTCTTCTCAATCTCCCCCCTCTGACTCTGCGGCCAAATGCGACTACAGGAGATGTATCTGAGTCGATAGCGTTTACGGACCTCGCATTCGGTTCGATACGAGGTAGAGGAGATTCAGTGTCTGGTGAGGAAGAAAATGGTTGAACACGACGCAAGCCAAGGCGTCTCATAGGAATTTGCGTTCCGAGAGTGCTCGTATTTCCGATAGCCGATGCAAAAGACGAAGATAAAGCTGAAGCTGATTTTTTGGATGTTGAAGGAAAAGGCGGAGGGGGCATATCTGGCTTAACTGTCAGACCTGGCGTTTTGAGGACCTGACTTTGTTTTTGGTGAGACAATGGTAAACTTTGCCAGCTATCCTCATCTTCACCGTCCCATACTAGATCCATGGGATCGATCTGACTGAACCCCGCAGCGGCAGCAGTCCTAGGAGAAAGTTTGTTAGAAGATAGACAGTTTCGAGTCATAGTTTGAGCGGGTGGTGATGGAGGAACAAGAACATCCGGATCTGGTGATAAACATCCGGGAGAGGAATCGTGAAAGTTTTTGTCAGGTGAAGAGTTTTCGAAGGCCTTGATTTGGGGCGACAAGGGTGCTGGCGAAGGCGAAAAGCCCCTTCTGAGAGGTCCCTCCGGCTGGAAAAAATCCAGTCCGAGCGAAACATCATCTTTTTCTTCTTCATAAAGGAGGTTATCATCTTGACAGACCGGCTGAACAAGCTTCGCCTTTTTGGAGGGTGGAAATAGAGAGTCAACATCATCAACTTTCAAGAATCCCACTGCATCAGAATCTTTGAACACTGGAACAGTCTGTCTATTTTCCTCATTTGAGGTTATGGTGAGCTCTTCCTGCTCGCTAGTCCTCATTGTTGGTGGAGACATCTCGCGATCTGCGATTGCCCGAGTACCTTTTATTAAACAGTTCTTGTTCTTCGTTAGAGATGACAGGTTTGCATCGACAATCTTCGCTTCTTTCTCCACCTTTGATATCCCGTCCCTGTCATACCTTGACGCAAGAAATGTACTAATGTCCTGCTCTTCTCCACTGACGGATTCAGGCCGTATAGGTGAAGGGGAACGCTTGCGCTTGGAAGTTCGAGGTTTGATGACAGATTTGCTTGATGTCTTGTCCATCCTTTTGATGGCCATGGAATTAGAATTAATCTCTTCATCAGATTCTTCATCTGTTTCAGGCCTTGCAACAATCCTATCCGCCTCACGCAGCAGGTCTGCAACACTAGTAAAACCTTTAGCATTCACAGGTACTTCATCTCTCATCTTGTTCTTTTTTCGATTACCTTCGCCTTTTGTTCCTCCTGTAATTTTGCCCTGTCTCTTCGCTGCTTTTTTTGCTGCCTTTTCGGCATCTGCCATCTGCTTTTTAAAGTTTGGATCATCGGGATCCCATGGATCTATAGACATTTTTTGTTCTATGCAATCTGGTATTTTGCGGTCAGGAAGTAAGGGCTCAACATCTTCAAATAACTCGAGATTGCGTGAGTGGAGGATTTCTTCTTGTATATCACGATGGGTTTGTTGAGCTGTATCCCAATTCATGTCTTCGCGAAGCTCAGTCATTAACACATGCACCTGTCCATCGCGTGCACGACCTGTTCGGCCTATACGTTGGAGCTAGTATATCGGTTAGTGAAACTGGAAAATGGACGTAAGAATAATCTACCAGTTTGATGGATTGCCTAGGCATATCGTATAATACAGCGAAATCCACTTCACCAATGTCAAGGCCTTCCTCTCCGATACTGGTTGACACCAAGATGTTATATTTTCCGCTCTTAAAATCATTGATAGTCTGTCTCTGCTTAGATCTATCCAACTTAATTATTAGAGAATACTTGCCTGTTTTTGTTCCTTTTGGTTAAAGCCCTTATCCCTCTCTTCTTTTCCATTCGCTTGTCCTACAAATTTGGCAGCACGTAATAGACCGGAGTGTTCATTCAACATATCCTAGAGATAGGTCAACGACGTTCATTGGGAGTCCTAAAGTTGGCTTACGACGAGCTCTATAACACAGGCTCGAAAGGAACAGAAAATCATTGCTCGAGTATCGTTCTTTTGTCCTAAAGTTATCTCTTCTTCATTCGCTTGTGCAAAGTGTGCCAATAACTGCTTGTATTAACATATGCTTGTACTTTGACCATTCCTATGATGGCTTACCAGCTCTAGAGTCTTAACCATTTTTGGATGTCTATCTGCCCCACTTTTTCCGTTTCTCCTAATCTTAATCGAGTTGAGTTCTTCATTGACATCTCTTTGCAATTTTTGAAATTCCAAGTTGTTAAATAGTGCGTTGGATTGACTTTTGACATTATTATTTTTATTACTGCTGGAAGATCGCGAAGACACCATTTCATTAAGTGTAGTATGAAACATCCCAATTGAAAATTCGAGCTGCACAATATGTCTCTGTTTTAGTGAAATTATGGAAGAAAATACGATGAAAAGCGTACTAGGTGGCCCATGGCTCTAGCCATTTTTTCAATGGTGTTCAAAGGCCCAATCGCATTTTTTGTACCTTGTTTCTTCCTCTGCAGTTGCATGCGAGTGGAAGTAATTCTGAACGTGCGCAAGCGTTTAACATCAAGATCACGTTCATTAAGGACTCCTTGTCCAACAAGTTTCTGTACATAAGGCTAATATGATATCAGTTTCGTTCATTCGTGAAATTAAAATAATAACATACTATCATGAGCGCACCCCATCGGTCTCGAAAGTCTTGAATTACGTCTGTCATTCTAACAATATGCTGCGTTATATGCTTCTCGTTGGTATATCTCTTGATCTCCGGAGCTTCAGCCTCTCTGATCTCAATTCTCGATATATGTAGAGCGTCAACCACGTTTTGAACCTTCTCCACATCAGATCCGGGAGTAGCGGTAAGAGCTAATACACGAAAATAAGGATGATGTGATGTGATATAGGCAAGAATAGTAGTGTAGGAAAAGTTGCCAGTGGCTTTGTGGGCTTCGTCAAAGACCAGAAGAACAATATCCTCTGGATTGACAGCTCCTGATTTGAGATCGTTTTCCAGAGTCTGAGGAGTACAGTAAAAGACTCTCCTTTCGTCCCACTATCGTCGTCAGTATCCTTCAAAGAGTACCGAGTTAAAAAACACACTAAGCGTTCTCGCTCTTTCTTCTTTTCACTTTGCCCAGTCATGACTGCTGTATCTCTGCTCGGTATACCACAAGATTTCTGACAAGCTTCAATCTGTTGCTGCACTAAAGGTCTTGTAGGAGCCAGAAAGACAATCTTACCGGTTGGAAACCACCGGTAAACTATCATCATTAATAGAGTAACATTTTGGAAGCGTACTCACAGTTTAGCATTACAACGCCGGCCACGAATGTTTTTCCCAATCCAGTTGGTAAAGCTACCAAAGTGTTGTCAAGAAAACAGTTTCTGACTATATCATATTGATATGTCCTTTTTTGACGATTGGTAGGGTAGATGTAAGCACTTATTGTCGCAGCGGAGGGAAGGTGTTTTGGCAGACCATATGGTTTAGCTGCAGGTAATAAGTTGATATAAGATGATGTAATGAAAACGTACTAGGATCAAAAGAGTTAAGTGGTTGGGGAGCAAGCAGATCGCCTAAGTCTTCTTGATCTTCGTCGCAATCATCATCTCCCCACAAAACCTCACCCAACTTGCCTTTGCCCTTGTCTTGTTTTGTAAGAGGAATCAATCGTCGCCCACTTTTGGCAAAGGCCGTCCGATCCCATCTTTTGCCAGGTGTGTACCGAGACTCTTTGCGAAAATTGAGATGTGTCTGGTTCCCTGCTGATATTTTGGACAAACGGCTCATGACAGAAGGGCGAGATGCACTACTGACACGTTGGGAGGGCGATTTGGATACATAATTAGGATTTGGTTGAGGTGTGAGTTGAGTTTGAAGCAATTGTTGGGTAAGAAGTTTAGGCGGATTAGATGGTTTAAGCATTGCCGCATCAAGTTCTTCAAAATTCTTTATAGGAAACTCAATCTCGTCGTAATTGTCAGACGAAGGTGCCTGCTTGGAACAGGCCACAATCGATCTTGACAGCGATAAGGGGGAGTTTCTTGTCAAATTTTGTGGTGTTTTGGACGGCCCAGGAGCGGAGAATGTACGAGGAATTTTGCGAGCATTACTGCTGGTTTCTGAGTCTACTGCATTACTAGAAGCGGAGCGGGATGCGCCGACTAGAAATCTGGTTACTGGTTGAAAAGATGTTGTTTTTGAGGGCACAACCTGAGCGGCAACTTCGTCAACTTTCCGCAAGAAAGAGTCATCCAAGAAGATTGAGTCGTCCCCAAACTCATCGTCGGACATTACTTCAAGAATAATTGACAAGAAAAAGGTGTTTGGGATAAACAAGATAAGAGTTGAAATGAAAAAAAAAGTAAATTACATCGTAATTTAACGCGACGCAAAAGGTTGACTGTACAAAGCGTTCAAGTCACGTGATATAAAGCTTTTGTCGGAAGCAGATAGGCTTGCGGATTAACTGGCACGCCTAACTAGGCGCCACGTAGCATAGCTCCATAAACATTCATGTTTATAGTTTACTTTCTTCTATGCAATATCTATAAACGGAGTCAAATCCTTGACAGCTTTTGATGAACGATGAGGAAATCATCATAATAGTGTCATAAATATTAGCAATAATTAAGATCCATGCTCTGTACCAAAAGGTCACAATAATGCAGTCTACGTTGCATTATTATTTATTGGCTATAATCCATGTCATAGTTCCAAGGTTCTGACATTATCCCCCCTCTAATAGGGCGAAGACTCCTGTCGAGCGGGTCATCACTCCGTCGACCTCTTGGTCCTGCGAACCGGGAAACCACATCCGGTCTATACGCGGATAGGAATAAAGACCTTCAAGCTTGTTAGGCTTGCGAGCGCCTTGGGTTCGAACTCCAGCAGACGGAACAACTGGAACCTTGGACCCCGCCACAAACGACCCACAATCTGTGTCGAGCGGGATTCGAACCTGCTACCCGGAGATTGCATTATTCTGTCATGAATATTACCAATAATTAATAATGCAACGTAGATTGCATTATTGTGACCTTTTGGTACAGAGCATGGATCTTAATTATTGCTAATATTCATGACAGCTGTCCTCATCTATTTTAAATAGATACCTCTTAGCGAAGCTACCTATCGTTCCAAGGCCTCCAATTCAGAGCCCCAAGAACCAATCCCAAATCCTGACACATATATACTCGTACGTACACTGAGATAGAAATTCATCTCCCTTTTTGCTCTTACTATTGCATTTCCAACAATTCCCACTCGCAGGAACTTAAGAATCATCAAAATTGAGCTGTCGGTCAGTCAAAGCACACTATAGTTGTAAGATGCTTTGCCTCAATCGGTCGCACTAGTCAAGGGAGTGTCGAAGAATGAGTAATAAATGTTTAATAGGCGCCGATCGTATCATGAATAAGCATAAGGATGACTGGCGCGCCTAACTACATAATTTGCTGATTAGTTCTAGAGAGATGTTTGTTAACTTTCCTATATTCTTCTTATACGACTGGTAAAAACTAAGATTAATACTTGACAAAATGGCCTCTGGTTTCTGCCTCCACCGGGACCGGCTATTTCGGAAAGCGGTCCCATGCTGGAAAAGGCTGGTTTCCTGTGTAAGTCAAATAATTATATATTTGACTTTTTTTACATAGATATCTTTTGAAACTTTCCAACTTTCGTGGCTTATCATGGTATCAGACTCGGTAGTGGCTGCTCAAGAGCAAACCTATGACTGCAGGTCCCATTCACGGCATAGGCTTACCATGACTGATGAAGACAGTCTTTTTCTATGGTACACTTTGTGTCCCTACGATACTCAGAAGAGTACTAGGGCATAGTTGTGAGGGAATTACTCTTCAAGGGGCTTTACTACCTGTGAGCTCGTCTGTTTCGAAAACGTGGCCGATTCTCTGGATTTCCCGTTCTTTCCTCACGATACTCTCCAAGAGATGGATTCATCATGGAAAGGATTAGATGGACGAAGTATCTACCAAGGCCATGGCTGTCACTCGTCATTTTTTATTCTGGCCACCACTCTGTTGACCCAACAAGCCACCCAGCTGCTTGTCGAACCTAGACAAGTTATGCCTAGCAAATTAGCTAGCTCGAGAAGAATCAAACCACGTTTTCTACGCACTAAGCTCCGAGATTGCCAGATGATATTTACAGCTTACTCCTGTTTGTTGTAGGGATATACACGACATCGGGTCAAGAGTGAAATGTATCCAGCCATTATTGACAAGGAACGCCTGAGGCAACTTTCTGGCGCCAAGTATGCCTTTCAAATCATCATACCTATATTTAATTAATGCGTATTAGTATACCTGACGAAGAAGCACTTAATACTCGAGGAATACTAATCAAAGGTTTGAGCCATCAAGATGTTTGTGCGTTAGATCTCTTTGAAGGCGAAGTGGGTATCTCCTGCTCTATTATAAACTTGTTCAAAGAGTGTATGCAGAGCTAAAGAAACTCAGGAGTATACCCGTATATGGCTCCCTGTTAAGCTTACTTCTCAATCTTTTTCAATCGCCAATCTCCTCGATCAGACGGCTGGCCATGGTCATGAAGCCATTGGTAATCACGCTCAATCGGCTTCTTCCCACGATATGACAAGTCATGAAGTAGATGATACAGGCGACAATAAGGATGAAGAATTATCAGAAGGATGGACATACGTCTGGTGTGGCTCGCTTGAGAAGATTGAGCCCAAAATCTGGACGTCAGCTTTTTTGTCCTTTACAGTCAAAGTTCAAGACCATTGACAATGTCTGTTAGGCTCGAGGAACTCGTAAAAGCAAAGGAATGCGAATGGAAACACCTTCCTGATGATTGGTTTGAGGTGCTCAATCGGCCTGAAGATGGCCAGCTGCCGTTTTCTAGACAACAGAGTGAGATTGAGGATGGCGATGAGCGCAAGGTGCAGGGAAAGCACAAGGAGGGATACGAAACTTTTGGTAGAAAAATGCTTAAATATTGGGGTTTCAAAGAGGGCTGTAGGTTAGATTATCTCTGTAGATGCTAGGATATTGCATCTTTGCTGACAATAATGAAAGATATCAACCTTAACCATGGCTCATACGGCTCACCACCACTCTCAGTCATTGCTGACATGCATACCCTCTCTCAGCAGGTTGAGCAAAATCCTGATCTCTTCATGCGTCGTTCATACTTTTCTATTCTTGATGAAACGCGCAATGCAGTGGCCAAGATGGTTAGTGCATCTCAAGAAGAGGTTGTACTTGTACCGAATACAACACATGGTATCTTCAACGTCTTGGATAATATGATATGGGAAGAAGGTGATATTCTTGTAATTTGTGAGTAGCCTGGCTTCTCTCGGACAATTAGGATTATAATATCTAATAAAAGCTAGTTTCAACAACCTACGGAGCTATCGGGCAAATGTGCAAATACTTTGCAGACTCTTCACCTGTCAAGCTTCACATTATATCCCTTGACTTTCCTTTAACTCATTCTGAAGTGCTTCGACAGACCGAAGAAGTGTTAGCGTCATATAATCTTGCAACAAAGCCTACTTCCACAGAACAGTGCAATCCTATCGGGAAGACACCAAAAACGAGGATCAGGATGGTATTAGTTGATGTGTTGGCCAGTAACCCTGGGTGTGTTTTTACCTCTTCAATCAAGGCAGAGAACTGAACGATAGTAATAGGGTTATGTATCCCTGGGAAGAGATCATCTCACTTTGCAAGAAATACAATATTCTTTCACTTGTAGACGGTGCACATGCTATTGGCCAGATACCTCTTAACCTTGAAAAAGCAGGATGTGACTTCTTCGTTTCCGTAAGTACTGTAGACACTGCTTAGACATACACTTGACTAAACCACTCTCCAGAATTGTCACAAGTGGTTAATGTCTCATCGTGGCGGAGCGTTCTTTTACGTTCCGGTTCGCAATCAGCATATGATTCGTACAACCATTCCTACTTCTATTGGTTACGAATCATCAAACTATCCCACTCCTCCTCCCGGCAGACCATGGCAATGGGCTCATCAATATATCTGGACCGGGACTCAAGACTGGATGCCGCTTTTTTCTATCTTACCAGCGATGAAATTTAGGGAGAAGATTGGTGGAGAGAAGAGAATTATGCAGTACTGTCATACACTTGCTGTCGAGTGTGTTCTTCCAATACTTGTTTCTCGGGAAAAGGACATTGATGTGCAATAGAGGTGGTAAACGAGTTGCCAACAAATGGCAAACAGATATCATGGACACACCATCCAATGAGCTGACTGTCGCCATGTCCAACGTTGCTTTGCCCCATATACCTACACCCAAAGACCTGGGTGACCAAGCCAAACAGTTGCACTATCTTGAAGAAAGTATGTTTAAAGCCAACTGTTTCGCCGCCTGCTATGTCCATGCGGGAAGATGGTGGATTAGGTTTAGTGCTCAAATTTGGAATGAGGTTTGCCCTTTTCTATCAACATCAAAGCCAAGTAGAACTGAATTATATATTGAACAGTTGAGTGATTTTGAATACGTGGCGGATATAATGGAAAAATCATGCCTGGAAATCAAGTCCGTATCATCATTCATTTTTCCGGTAATGAAAGCTGAATATCAAATAGAAATGGTGATTATGTCGAACAAGAGGACAATGAAGAAATTGAAAGAAATGCCGGAAACATGCCTACTCATGACGAATAAAATCATATTTCAAAGCAAACGAGTATAAATGTGTATTGCGCTGAAGGGAAAATGAAGAACGTTTTGTCTTGTCTTGGTTGCTCTGTCATGCTTTCTGTTGAAATTTATTGTCTGAATGTTGGAGATTTGTTAAAACTTTTGTTTTGAAATCAACAAGTGTGAATGCACAAGTAGCATTATTCTTGATGCTTTCTCCCAATATGAATGGGTAACTGGCGATCACATCAATTGCTAGACGTAGGAGGGAAAAGCCAATGATAACAATGTATCAGTGATTGACAAAGAGCAGATAGCGCTATGGAATTCTGATCAGCATCCCAATCAAGTTTCAGATGTAGAAAGGGAACAAATGAGTTCATTACACGAAAAAAATCAAATCTAGCCATGCGTGATAGTATATTTCTTGGCTCTCCTAGTTGTTACGCAATAGGCAATGCATGGGCAATGTCAACAAACTAACAGATCAATCTCGCATGGTAAATACAAAGTAAACATGACGCCCTCCTCCTTACACCATGATCTGATTCAGACATTCAGCGGATTAAATAGAACAATTAGATCCAACTATTAACTAGGGTCTTCCCATCCACTGTATTGTTGATTAGCATGGTCGCAGACTCGAGAGGAAGAGAAGATTTACCCAGAACGAAGAGTATAAGTGGCCTCTCCTTCGGGCATATCGGGAGAGTCTTGAAGTTTAGCGATGCGTTCGTCTCCGCGGCCTTTTCTCAAGGCAATACGAGTGGCAGATCTTTTAGTAACATAAATTATGTTATTGCGCAAATACCGCTATGAACTGACATAACTCACGCATGTGCAAGGATGTGTCCCCCTACAGGCTTTGCACTGCTGGCTGCTGCAAACCTATATTAATATTAGGACTCCAATCTAAGAATGTTTAGGAGGGAAGGTACATTGCTGCTGCCCCTGGATCTGCTTGAACTTGATTCGTAAGGACCACAGCAATGTTAAATTCTTCTGCCAGTTTTTGAAGCCGGGCAAGAAATTGATTGAGTTTCTCATTTAAAAAAGTCAACCAAAACTATAAAGTGAAGGTATGAAAAAGTGCTTACTTGCTGACGTTCTGACAGTTCGCCTCTACCAGAATAATCCTGACCTATTTATCAAGGAAATACATTAATGTCGAATACTTTATGAATGAGATGCTCACGGAACAAGTTCATTATGCTATCCACAATCAAAAGCTTGAATGATCTATCTTCCACGAAGCGAATGGCCAGGTCTACTAGGAGATCACATTGCTGTTCAGAAGACCATGCTCGAGCACAAAGAACATTATCAAGGGCCATGGCGGAGTCTACTCCAAATCGATCTGCGACCGCTCTGATACGATCAGGCCGAAATGTTCCTCTACCTCCTTGTGAGCTTATAATAACGCAAAGAGAAGGCACAGCGTACTCAGTATCGATATAAGCAACTTTGCCACTTCCTCCGCCTTGATCTTCAGGGAGCTGCGTCGCAACACAAAGGGTATGGCAAAGTTGAGTCTGTAAAAAGTTAACAGCTGATATCAGGAGTATTACAAAGCCCACTTTTCCAGTTCTGTATTCGCCAAACACTTCAGTGATGCTTTGTGTAGCAATCCCACCACCCAATATTGCGTCCACAGACTTGGACCCGGTCGTGATATACACAACGTTCTGACGGCGGTCTGCAATCTCTGTGCCAGTCAAAAAAGGTGGAGGCTACATTGAAGCATCAGAGATACATGGAATTGGAGTGATATAAAAGTTACGAACGAGAATTTTGGCACATGTTTCCTACAAAAATTAGCATCAATGAAATTAAAACTTGCATTTTTTTGTAACTACCTTGAGTTTTTCAACCTTTGCTTCAGATAACCCCTGTTAATGATTAGCCAACATGTCAGTTTTCAAGATCACAAAAAGCAAACCTTAATTTTCAACAAGTTCTTCCTTGGAGTTTGTGCGACCCCAATGATGGTGACAATGCCAGCTGCTTTGAGCTTTGTTATATCCAAGGCATTAATACCCTAAATTCTAGATTAGCAAACACCATCTTCATCACAGGCGTTTCCCTGGCAAAGATTTCCAGCGACCTTTCGCCGCTCAAACTTACATGTTGTTGTAATTCGTCAACAGACTATCAATTAACATATGCGTCAATATATTTAGCAACAATAGTTGTCTAGCATATACAAAAGTACCTCAAAGCTAGCACCAAAATCCTATAACCACAGCTCGTGTCAGTTGGTTTGACGAACGTCATCAAGAGGAGAAGATGGGAACAGTGATGATATGACATACCTCTTCGTTGTCAGACATGTTGACCGATATGTTGATACTGTAGTAGGGTGGCAAAACATGAAGAAGAAGAAGAGACAGGGATTGCAAACCAAGCCATTATATAACAGCGCACAAAGCGACTCATTATCATGAGCTTGGATCGTTCGTACGCATGCGTGACGCGACGCGTTCAGTCCAGTCAGCATCACGTCATCAATCATTGATTTCTGAGAATAATATAAAATGGAAAGCAATAATTCAGTGGCAACGGATTGTTTCTAAGTATCTGTTTTCGGATTGGCTCCTAGATCGAGGACCCAATAACAACCTACATTCCTATGTTATCAAGTCCTACCAATTGCTCCGCCTACTCCCATATCAACCAATAATTTTACCCTCCCTTCGCCGCCTCTATCTCTCAACCATTCCAAAGCCTGTCCTATCTTTTCTACTTCTATCCATTTGCCTCTTCCTTTGCCTCCTCTAGCACCATTTTCTTGTCCTTTAGAAGATAAATTACCCTCCTCTTCTGGAATGGGGCAAGGAGGCAATCTTACCCGAAGAGCAAGCCAGTTCCATGACTTGACCTCTCTGGTCCATTCCTCGAGATCCCGCTGGTCGCCAATGGCATATAGTATTCCCGGATGGCCTATTTTGGAGAATCCTACAAGGGAAAAGGATGAAGAGAGCGCGATAAGATTTTTGCGTTTGGTTGGTGATATCAAATGATGGGATATCAATAATGCATGAAATGGTATAGACGTTTCTTCAAGTTTGGGGGGTATCTCAGGAGATGGCGGGGGAATAGGCTTGGGCGTAAGCAGAGGAAGAAAATGGGCTGTAAGAATTTGATATAATGGATACCTTTTTCTATTTTAGTAAGTCCCTCCTACCAAACACATAGACACACTCTTCGTCCTCATCCCATTCTCGCATTCTCTCCGAAATCCATTGCTCCCATTTGGAGGCCTCTTCCCGTCCTACATCACCCTTCACCTCAATCTTGACATCTTTTTTCCCCATGTACCTCTCATTAACAGCAATAGCCAAAGATAGATTACTATCGGTGCTGGTGATACTATACAGCTGTGGCCAGGCGCCAGGTTGAGGGAGATGGAGAGTTTCTGCAGGCAGAAGAGAAGATGAGATGAGTTCTAGCTCAGTTGCCAAATCATGTTGTAAAGCCATTACAAGTCCTAATTTGAAAGATGGATCATGCTCATATTGGTGGGTATATAAGTGATTTAATTATTACTCCCATTTTACCGAAAATTATTAAACGACCAACCAAAATCGTCTGGTTGTAGGTAGGCTGTCTCGCTTTTTTGGTCAAACACAAATGTTTATCTTTTAAACGACCCAGATAGAAAAGACCGGGAATTATGGTTGCTCTTCCACGTACCCAAACTATTCGTCCGCTCATTCGTGGGCTGGCTACTCATGCGGCCCTTCCTGTCAAAGATTGCTCAAGTATTACACCTCCCTATTCACGATTGATCAAAACACTCGAAAATGTTCGCCAAGTATTACCATCCAACTCAAAGCTCACTCTGGCGGAGAAAATTTTGTATTCTCATCTACGAAATCCAGAGGAGAGCTTGGATGGCGGAGGCAAGGTCAGAGGAGAGAGGTACTTGAAGCTTAGACCGGATAGAGTAGCAATGCAGGTGAGTCGATTGCACTTGTCAGCCATGATAAATTGAGATGGATAATAGGATGCTTCTGCCCAAATGGCTCTCTTACAATTCATGACATGTCGGCTCCCCAGCTGTGCCGTCCCAGCTTCCATCCACTGTGACCATCTTATTCAAGCACAAATGGGTGCCGCTACTGATCTCTCTCGCTCCATTGACAATAATAAAGAAGTTTTTGATTTCCTTCAATCTGCAGCGACCAAGTACGGTATTGAATTTTGGAAACCTGGATCCGGCATCATTCACCAAATCGTACTTGAAAACTATGCCGCACCTGGTCTTCTGATGTTGGGCACTGACTCTCATACACCCAATGCCGGTGGTTTAGGAATGCTGGCTATTGGCGTTGGTGGCGCAGATGCTGTTGACGCATTGACTGACACACCCTGGGAACTCAAGGCGCCTCTTGTCACTGGTGTCAAGTTGACTGGGCAATTGCAAGGATGGGCTACACCGAAGGATTTGATTCTGCATCTTGTGGGCAAGCTTACTGTCCGAGGTGGGACAGGGCGAATTCTAGAGTATTTTGGTCCAGGCGTCGCTACTCAGTCATGTACTGGTCTCGCTACCATCGCCAACATGGGCGCCGAAGTTGGCGCCACTACTTCTACGTTCCCTTACTCTTCCAACATGCGACAATATCTCCAAGCTACTGGACGAGGGCCTGTTGCAGATGCTGCCGATCAAGCTGCTTCGCAAGGGTTCCTCCAGGCCGATGAAGGCGCAGAGTATGACGAAGTTATTGAGATCAATCTTTCCGAGCTAGAACCTCACCTTAACGGTCCATTTACTCCTGATCTTGCCACTCCTCTTTCACGGTTTTCCAAGTTTATTAAAGAGAAAAAATATCCTACTTCTCTATCCTCTGCTCTGATTGGCTCTTGCACTAATTCTTCATATGAAGACATGTCTCGAGTTGCTTCCATTGCAGAACAAGCTAAGGCTGCTGGTCTGAGAAGCAAGGTACCCTTTCTCGTTACTCCGGGTTCTGAACTGATCAGAGCTACCATCGAGCGAGACGGGCTTCAAGGTACATTAGAAACCGTTGGAGCTACCGTTCTTGCAAATGCGTGTGGGCCCTGTATTGGACAGTGGAGGCGAGATGAAAAGAAGGGTGAAGAAAACGCTATCTTAACCTCTTTCAACAGAAATTTCAAAGCCAGAAACGATGGCAATATGAAGACTATGAACTTTTTGGCATCACCAGAGATCGTCACTGCCATGGCGTTCTCGGGTGACCTCAATTTCAATCCTGTTACTGATTCAATCCCAACACCAAACGGCCCGTTCAAATTTGAGCCACCTTCAGGCGATCGGCTACCACCTAGCGGGTATACTCCCGGAGACCTCACTTACACTCCTTCCGTTTCTCCCAAGCCAGAACCTCAGACAGAAATTGTGATTTCTCCTTCTTCCACTCGGCTTGAAATTCTTGAGCCGTTTAGTACCAATTTCCCAATAGGCGGAGGCGAGTTGACAGAGCTTACTTGCTTAATGAGGGTACGCGGCAAGTGTACAACCGATCATATCAGTGCTGCGGGTGCATGGTTAAAGTACAAAGGTCATCTTTCCAACATCTCTGAAAACACTTGTAAGTTGTGCCCTCAGATGTTGTTGGGATGTGGTTCTGACGGCATTGTAGTGATGACGGCCGTCAATGATGAGGGAGGTCAAATCAATGTCGCTAGAGATATTTCTGGCCAAGAGGACACTATTCCCCGCATTATGCAACAGTACAAAGCCCGATCAGAGCCATGGATGCTAGTTGTTGACGAAAACTGTACGTCTACTCCCTGTCAAGTATAAATCATTCGCACGCAATGACTGATTGATATATCAGATGGTGAAGGCTCTGCTCGAGAACATGCTGCACTTCAGCCTCGATTCTACGGCTGTGCCCTCATCATTGCTCGATCGTTCGCCCGTATTCACGAAACCAACCTTAAAAAGCAAGGTATCCTTCCTCTTTGGTTTGTCGACAAAGACGATTATAACAAAATCTCTGCGCACGACAAGATTGGCACTAAGGGCCTGACAGAGGTTATGGCAATTAAAGGTGGAAATATTATCACTGTGGTGATTGAAAAGCCAACCGGGGAAAAGGTGAATATCACTACTAGACATACGTTAAGTAAGGATCAGGTGGAGTGGTTAAGAGCAGGCAGTGCGCTAAACTGGATTGGAGAGCAAGCTAGAAAGGCGGGCAAGACATAGGATTCGAGCTTGCTATTGTTAACGCCACGATGATTTCAAGTATGTGAATAATAAGGAAAGCTGAAGGGCGACTGGAAGGTGGCAGGCTTTTGATATTCACTCATAGTTCCTATCTTCACACTCATTTTCGGATATTTTGCATATCATATTTAGGGTAATAGATACATCCTTG
Organism: Cryptococcus depauperatus CBS 7841; assembly: GCF_001720195.1. Taxonomy (NCBI): domain Eukaryota; kingdom Fungi; phylum Basidiomycota; class Tremellomycetes; order Tremellales; family Cryptococcaceae; genus Cryptococcus; species Cryptococcus depauperatus. The sequence continues at coordinate 1,371,168 of NC_089474.1, read as the reverse complement.
CAGGACTAAGTACGTTTTCGTTCTTTAATAATCACTAAAAAATCTTGAGTATCCCACAATCTGATGCTTTGATAACAATGAATTAAATGGGTTGCATATTTGTGCCAATAGATAAATTGACTCCGGCAAGTTTTTCTGTCGCGTAATTTACCGTCAGCGACGCGTCCAGTCAACTTTTTATTCTTCATTTTCATTTGAAGTCATTCTTTTGTCAATCTCAATCGTTCCAAAAAAATTCACTGGAGATGGCTAGTACCGGGCGTAGGAGACAGATAGACGATGTAGAGTCTGCAGATGACATTCCACGTAGTAACGAAGTACATCTTTCCTTAACTAAGACACTCTCAATCTTGACTGACATCTCTGTCGCTTTTAGATTAAACGTCCAAAGATTGAAGCTGGTATGGAAGATGTATCCTCTTCTGAACTAGAATCGAATTCAAGCAATGATGATGAAAAGGAAGCCGATGATGATTCAGAGGACATGGATGGTGAAGAACAACAATTCGATGACGAAGAGCTACTTGCCGCGTACACGAGGTCCAAAAAAGATCAAAAAGGTTATGTTGGAGTGAGTCGAAGAGCTGAATGAAGCACGAATCGATGCTCACTACTTCACAGTCAACTTCAAAAGCTGGAGTAATCAAATCTATCTCGCTCAGGGATTTTATGTGCCATCGCCACTTGACTGTCAATTTTGGACCGAGAATGAACTTTGTCGTCGGTCATAATGGAAGTGAGCAAAAACAGATACACACTTCACCTTTTTTTCGTAGCGCTTATTATCAACCAGGTGGTAAATCCGCAGTTCTCACTGGTATTGCTGTGGCCTTGGGCAGTAAAGCTACCGTCACTGGACGTGGTTCTGGTCTCAAAGACCTTATACGTCAAGGATGTGACAGGGCCATCATAACTATCGTTCTTGCCAATTCTGGCGAGGAAGCGTATCGCTCTAACATCTACAGTCCAAACATCGTGATTGAACGCACAATCAATTCCAACGGTTCCACTGGCTATAAGTTTAAAGCATCGAAAGAAGGAAAGACTCTAGCCAATAAGAGATCTGAATTATCTTCTATATGCGACCATTTCAACATCAATATCGACTCACCGTTGACAATTCTGACTCAGGATCAGTCTCGAAGTTTTTTGCAAAATGCTGATCCTTACAAACTCTACAAGGTATGTTTGAACGTACATTCTATCTAAATAACCTAACGAAAATTGGTAGTTTTTCCTCAACGGTACTCAACTTTCATGTTTACTTGATACTTACGAGTCTGCTGGTCAAAACATTGCATCTCTTGATAATCACATCAAGCGACAAAAAGAGGCTCTTCCTGATTTAAAAAACAAAGTCGAGGGTCTTAAGCGGAAGATCCAAGCTTCAAGAAAAGTTATGAAGCAACGGAGGAAGAACAAGCAGTTGCTGATTGAGCTTGCTTGGTCCTACGTTAAGGAGAAAGAACAGGTATTAGATAAGCTGTGATCATTCGTTCAACTGACATGTGACAGGCTAAAGAAGAGGCCGAAAATGAAGTCTCTACATATCAAGAAAAACTTAGTTTGGTTCATGTGGAAATCAACAAGGCTGAAGTCAGTCTGATATACATGGTGCAGATATAGAAATAACTGATCCCCGAAACAGAGGGAAATGCCTCAGGTGATCAAAAGAATTTTACAGACCGAGCAGGATGTCGAGAATCAAGACAACTCACTCAGGCCTCTTCTTCGTACGGTTAAGGACGCCCAAGTTAGGTACACTGAAGCTCGTAAAGAACTCAAAACAATGGAGGTTGGTGCACAGTTGACTTTGTCGTAAGTTGAATTATCAAGCTAATTGGGTCTCTGTTTCTAGTTAGCTATTCCAGACATTGAAACCGAGTTGGCAGAAGAGAAAGCCTCTTTAGTAAAGTTGGAGAAAAAAATTGAAGAGCGACTACGTCTGAATGAACCTGATCAGATTGAGGCTCGTGAACGTTTGATACAACGTCGAACTAAATCTGAAGAAATCCTCGGTAAAATTCGACTTGAAAGGCCAGCGCGCGAACGCGAGCGTCAAGAGAAGTTTGAAGACCAAAAAAAAAGCAAGCGTGAACTGGAACGTATTGAAGATGAAATCAAACAATTAGATCATCAAGCAATGCAAATTAATAACCAGATACACAACATCAGTCGACAAGAAAACAACCGTATGGCTGCCTTCGGTATAAATATTGAGCCTCTACTCGACGAGATTAAAACCACTCAATGGCACGAGAAGCCTCTTGGCCCGTTAGGTTACTATGTTCATCTCGACGATATGCACTACGCAGACATCCTACAGAGGATGCTAGGTTCTGCTCTTTGTGCATTTGCTGTTAAGCACAACGAAGATAAGGTAAAGTTGATGGGGATTATAGACAAACACTTCAAAAGGTATCGTGATGTTCATTATATACCCAGTCACCCTACTGATAAATATATCCATAGGGGCTATCGTCCAGGGAATTATACCGCAAAGGAAGGAGCACATCCTCCGGCCATCTTCAGACATGCGGGAGAGTTATTTGACTATTCGGGGGGCGACTTATCAAATCTCGGCCCCACAATACTCAGCAAACTCCGAGTAAGTTGTCGTGAATTACCTACAATTTTATGTGCTCTTACCATTTCCTCAGTTCGATAATGAAGAGGTTCTTCGGCTCCTCATTGATAACTGCAACATTGAGAGAACGTTTCTCGCGCCCAACATTGTCGAAGGTAACAGAATGATGGATCATACCTTGGGAAAGGGCCTCAATCACGTGACTATCAACTGCGCTGATGGTATGACTACTGCTGGTACTGCTAGGTTAGCTGCCTTTAATGTTAAATGCAGAGAAGGCAACGTTAAATAATAATCTAGTACTCGACAGTCAGGCCCCACCAATAGATATAGAGGTGTCCCTCTCTTCACCGCTGATATCGGGACTGAAATTCAGTTAGTCATATATCAACTTTCTTCCAAAGCTGCTAAAAGCTAACATCAATCAGAAAACTTCAAAATCAGTTGCAGGAAATAGAAAAAAAACGTACAGAACTTATGCAATCAACGAGCCCTGTTCGCCAGCATATTGCAAAACTGCAAGGAGAGATGACCTCACTAACAGTATGTTCATCTTGTATTTCTCAGTAGCAAAATATTAATCTTTGCCTACAGAAACTGATTGAGTCCCTGATTAAAAAGATGAACCCACTAGAGAAAGATCTTGACTTGACAAAGAGAAAACTAGCAGAAATGGCTACAACAGAAATGGACTCTAGTGAATCTATCCGTGAAGTGAGCTAAAGCTACACTGCAACGTTTTTGGCATACTCATGAAATTTCCAGGAACTGCAACAGAAGATAGGCGAGCTTGAACTGAAAATTCAGCAACATCAAGGTGACATAGAGAAACAAAAGCAAATCATATTAAATCGGGATGCAGAAATCAAACAAAGACAAGATGAAGTTGACGCCCATGCCCCAAGAAAGCAACAGTTGATTGTACGTGGTGTCATCAAATGCACTTCAGGCAGTTGCTCATGATCTGTTTAGGAAATGATGAACAGTCTAATTCAGGAACGAAGTAAAATCGAAAATTCTCAGCGTCATTACCAAAACTCTCTCGCTAGCTATGAACACCGTCTTGAAGCTGCCAAAGAGCATCTTGCAGGTGTTGCTAAGAATCTTGAGATATTTACACAAAAAGCGAAAAATTTTGCCCCTCAACGAATTGAGACCAACCGAAAACCTGAAGAGTTGGAAGCTGAACGGAAAAGTTTAGACAAATCTATTGCTGAGGCCTCAAAGACGTAAGCTTGTACTGATATAAAAATTTAAGCTTTCTTACCTTAAGAAATAGTCTCGGCTTTAATCTCGATGAGCTCACGGCCGATTACAGGAAGCAAAAGGAGATTTGGCAGAATGCCTCAAACTCCATCAGAGATCTCAAATCTCTTTATAACATGCTTCAAAGAGCTATGATTAACAGACGTACTTGGTGGGGTCAGACAAGAAGTCATATCTCAATTCGAGCGAGGACGGCATTTGTGGTGTTTGAGAGTTTCAGAGGGCTGGATGGAAGATTGGAGTTTGACCATCAGCAGGGCAGACTATCTCTCCTTGTATGTCTTTTCCTTCTAGAGTTGTAGACACATTTGTTGATACAATGTGTCATAGGTACATAATCAAGTCTCCACCGAATCACAGAATGGCACCTTCACTCAGACGTCGCATTATAAAGGTACCAAAGCTCTTTCGGGTGGTGAACGATCATTCTCTACAGTTTCGCTACTTCTCGCCCTTTGGTCCACTGTTCCTTGTCCCCTTCGTGCTTTGGACGAATGGGATGTGTTTTTGGATGCAGCCAACCGAAGAGTTGCTGCGAAGAATTTGATGGAAGGTGCCAAAGAGAGTGATGGGAAGCAATACATTCTTATAACACCACTGGATATGCAGGGTATTGATATCAGCGGACCGGATAAGAAGATTATTAGGATGGCGGATCCAGAGCGTGGCCAGTTCGTCCTCTTTCTCTTATGAATGAGGAAAAAAGCAGCTGACAAAATCATTTAGAGGCACGATCGAGTTACAATCGCAATCAATGTAGAATTAGAGGTTTTATTACATTCTATCGTGTTTTTCTTATGCTCCTTGATCAAGAATAATTGTAATCACTTTTTCTTTCGGGACTCCTGTTGAGATTATTTAGCCAAAGATTGCTCTTGCACATGTAGGATAATTAAATCATATTAAATAACTATTGTCCTAGTAGACAAGAGACTTGCCTGAATATGTATACCCAAAGCACAATGTTAATTTTTGATAGATCACGATAGGAAGAGTGTCACTAAACATGAGTTGTTTTGGTAATATCAGAAAGTCATGTGTTAGTCGACTTTTGAAGTCGAAAAAGGAAAAACATATCAAAACAAGAGACAAACGTAGGTGAACAGGTAAAGAAAAAATGTCTATGGGCTTCTAATTTATCAATACAGAGCCACTCGTAAGAATGACGCTCGTTTTCCGTTATAACCTTTTCCTTAAGCAGGTAATTCCTGTGTTTTTTCTTCTTTTCCAGCGGGCCGAAAGATGTTTAGATATAAGAAATATCGGTATTGATATAAGCTGCTTCGGCATTTGTATCGCAAGATGATGACAACGTAGATGATTGGTTGTTACCTTGATAAGAAATAAAAATTTAAATCAGATTCGTGTTCCATTCCGATCGAGATTTCGAAAGATTAAGGCGGACAAAGATTGGGGAAAGTATAACGGAAAAGAGGAGTGGAGAAGAGGAGAAAGGTTAGAGCAATGAGAGCCCACCGAGGAAACCCATTGCTGCTCCCATAACAACTGTTGCCAATCCTCTACTCACAGGTGCCTCTGCCCTTCTGCCCTGTGCAGATTTCTTCTTGGTTGGAGTTGCAGTTGCCGCACTCGTTTGTGCAGCATTGGTACTTGTCCCGCTTGGGTCTTGTCCATTTACTCCCTGGGCAGAGTTGATTTGTCCGCCGCCATATGGCCATGCATTAATCGTCGCGTTAGGAGGCATGAAGCATGTAAGACCGAAAGCGGTACCATCAACAAAATTGTAAGGAGAATCAGAAGGGACAGAAAGGGTAGTGTTAATGAGAGACACAGGTTCAGCAAGTAGGGGAACTGGGGGGTGTGGAGTTTTAGAACCTGTGGTACAATTGGGGCCGTAGTCTCCAATCTACTCGCCGAGTTAATAAAATGCTTAAGATGAGAGGTGGTGTTGTAAAACGCACGAAAGACGTGTTACCAAAGAAACTGTTGTTCTCGATGACAAAATCCTTTGCACTCGTGATACCCTATCTTCTATCAATACAACACAACTTGACTCGACATCTTGGTACTCACCATACCAAAAACAAATGCACCCGAAAGTTTGTTGTCTTTTATCACAGCTCCAGTCGATTTGTTGGTGCCGTACCTCTCATCAGAGAACCAAGCATCTGGGCCGACAGCCTGCATTCTTTTAGCGATATATTCATTCAATCAATCGCGAAAAGCCACTTACGATACCTATCTTAATCACTGCCTTGGAGTCTTGTCCGCCCCGTGTATCGTTACCCATGTTCGTGGCGAAGCCTCCATAGATAGTGTTGCCTTCTACCACTGTACCAGAATAGTTACCGATCGGATTCCACGGTAAGACATCGACCACTAAGCATTTTGTCAGCTTGCTTCTAGACCAAAAAAAAAAAAAGAGAAGAGCATACTGTTGATGCCTCCAAGCATAGTCCTCTAAACGGCTTGTCAGGCGTGATGTATTTCATAAAAGTACTGGAAACCCACCGTCTTGACTCGGATAGTGTTGTTTCTGACAGTTGAACCCGGTGCACCAAAAAGAACAATCCCTCCATCCGTTGCATCCGTAATATCATTGTTCTGCACCAAACTGGCTGAGCAGGAGAGCGAGATACCGTCTGCCCACTTCATAAAAGCCCATCAGCAACAGCTCCAGATGAAAAAAAGTCGGCAACACTTGCCATCTGGAAAAAATCCGTACCGCATGGACCGATATCATTGTTTTGAATGGTTGCATTTTTGCAATTGAGCTGTCCTTCAGCACTATACTTGGTCAGTCAACCCGCCAGCCACCACCTTCCATGTCACTTACATGTGCATACAAGACCAGCCTCTATCATTCAAAACATCCCAAGTCAACTTTGTCTTTCCAAAAATCCACGCATTCATCCATACCTTGGATCAAAACTCTTTACATATTCAATCACCTGGTTGGCATTTGCTCCGCCAAATTCAATGTTGCCTCCTCCAGCAGTATATATCGCTTCGTCGGATTTTCTGTTTCCATTCACCTGGCAAGCGCTGTTCAGATGGGCGATCAAGCTGAGAAGCAACGTACAATGACATGACGCAGAGCTGCACCATCTTGCCCTTGGTTAGCGGCATTGACAGCTGTGGTTTTGTTAAAGCCCATCACAAGCAACGTTGCACGCGTATCGTCTGTGGGGTATCCTTCCGTCGAGATTTCCTGTATCCGCGTCAGTCAATGTGACATAACCTCTCAAAGACGCATCGCCAAGATAGTTGAGCCAACCTGATTAGCAGCCGTATAGTTGAGAGCTTCATTCAAGCTATATGTTTTGCCAGGACAGAGAACAAGTTTGTATCCCGCACCCCCTCCTTGAATAAGTTTTTGCAGGCCGGTGGTGTCGGTGTTATTATCGGTACATGCTGCATTGACAAGGGAAGCAGCAAAAAGGGCGAGGGTGTAGGTGAAAAGGATTGTCGGTTTTGAGTTAAGCATATTATAAATGTACAAGAGAAAGAAAGAGAATGATAAAAGATGGAAAAAGGGAAGAAAGAAAAGAAAGTTTATGCGGAATGATTGTAAAAGAATAAAAAGTGGAGGTTATACACAGCGTTACAGTATGGTGAAATCATCTACATATAGTTTTATCGCGACCATTAACATAATTTTTGAAAGATGATCCCTACAACAAAGCTACTCTAAGCAATCTTCCAACGCTCTCTTACGAAAAACTGAGGTCGACAAGGATGGTTACTATACCCAACACAATTTCAATCGCACTGACACTTCATCAGTATCATTCTTGGCAGTAGAAAGCATAGCACATACATTAGAAAGATCACAATAGCTTCCAGTCTTTCTCCATGACTACTATTCACACTTTCTTTGAGTAGCTTCAACATATCTTGCAAAACATCCACGCGGGCATTGAGTAACTCAACACGTTGGCCTATTTCCAAATAAGATCGGGCAGCGTTGTAAAGGGGTTCTAGGTCAGGGAACGACCAAAAGAACTCCTAATATAGCAAATGGTATCAGAAGGGAAAGTAATATGTAGAGGCCGTCGGAAACTTACAGGAGAGTCGAGAATGGACCCGACGAGGTTGATATTTATCCGAAGTATAAAGAGATTACCAATTTGTTTCATGATTTCACTTCTTGGCAGCTACACAAGTCCATCAGCCCTTGCACATAGGGTAGAAATCGAACGAACACCAATCTTTCCAGTCTCTGATAATGATTTGGGCATGTCCTTGGTTTGCTCAATTGTTGCCGAAATCAACTCTTCAAACAAGGAGATTTTAACAGATTGAGACAGTGCATGTGAAAGAGAGAGTTTGGTCATGTACGATGAACCTTTCCGAAGAGTGATAACATCGTTGTATATTCTATGTCAGAATCAGCTATGTCACACTCTTGAGATTTCACATACCGAGAATAATCAGCATAGTAGAAATTAAGATCTTCCATCTCAACATCCTCTGCTGACAATCTCTCAATCTCAAACTTCTTCCTATCGGCGTAAATTAGCATAGCCTGTTCAACGGGCAGTATTGCCGCTTACAAGCTTCCTAAAAACCTTTTCTCTTCTTTCTCGGTCATCCCCCAAATGACAACACACCCATACTCAAACAAAAATACATCTGGAATCCACTCATCTTCAAAATCTTCATCATCTTCCCTCTCGCTGTCCGCATCTATACCCGCACCATTTACTCCTACATCCTCGCTTTGCTTGGGTGGTTGGTGCGAACGACCGCTCCCAGGTCTTTTAGAGAAACCAGGGCGACGCTTTACTTCAGATGAGGTAGAGTTGATACGGGAAGGCGAGGCGGGACGTTGATGCCCATCGCCTAAATTCAGCAAATCTGCTTCTGGTACATGAGACATTTGCGATGCTTTGATGCGGGGAGAGTTTCGATGGGCCGGAGTAAATGGAGTAGGAGGCGGGAGATATGGTGTGTGTAGGCATTCAGTGTCAAATATTCTAGGATGACATCGATGATAGGCAGCTTTAGCACTAAAGTAGGCTTGCATTGCTTGGAGATTATACGAGCTATCCCATCGTTAGTTGGGTATAAAAGCATGTCGGGACTTACGCAGCAGTGCAGTATGCAGTAACTCGAGGCAACTTTGCCTTTTCCGACTTTGTTAATCGCTGAGCATCTCGCCGAGCAGTACCTTTTGGGATTTGAGACAATGGCGTATAAAACTAGCTCATGATATCAATTTTGTCCCATTCAACAGTATCCAAAACCCACCTCTACACCTTCATTCTTATCTTTATCTTCTAATCGTCGATTCGACTCTTCTTCGTCGTCCTCCTCTTCTTCAGGAATTGTCGGTGTTTCCGGCTGGGTAGGCAATACCTTAAGCTCTATCATTGTGAAGGTTAGCCTCTTTCAGTTTTTGTACTACGATGACCGACTGCTGCCTAGTTTTGACGTCCTATAACCGGCATTAGTGAACCGCCTGCTAACATACCAATACCTACCTCATAGGTTGTCTCTGCTCTCGTTTAGGTTGAGGGATTTGTGCATAAGGTAGCGGGAGCGTATTTGTTGGTTTGGAAGGCATTAGGTGTAGATATTATGCTGTTTCAATATAATGAAAAGGAAAATTTGAATTTTATGACGAAGATATGAATTGCTGAAAAGGTTGATTAAATTAACTTGTAATTTGCCTTAATTACATATCAACTGCAACCTTACCATCATCCATCGCGAAAAATCATTTATAAGAATATGAATGCCCATTAACATTTTGATTTTACTCTTCCATCTTTCATCTACCTTTCAACGCCCTTCGGCTTACATGGATGCGCTCTGTATCTTCCCAGCCGACGCTTGTACTGTATTCGCCAGGAGCATCATATAGATGCAACCGCTGCCACATTTTGATATCAGTATAAGGATGAGAACGGTTTTATGTAGGTTCTTATGTCCTCGCACTTGCCCAATGATAAGTCTATACGAGTTTCCGGCACATTCGCTATCATCTCGCCTCCTTGTCCATCAAATGATTACTTTGCGCCACTTTCCGGCCGTCCCTTGCCTGGGCAGTTAGCTAAGCAAGCTTGACGCCAGTCTTCAGCGATATGGAGAGGTTGGCTTTATCAGTCATTTGGGCATCCTGAAGACAATAGGGATTCTTGTTGTCAATGAATAAGTCATAAAGCTTTTAACTCTGAACGAAAACCGTCACGAAAGTGCCAAGGATATGGATACTTGCAGCAAGACGAGGTAGTCAAGGCCATCTATCATGCCAAAATAACTCTGCAAGAACTAGACATACTAAGAAGGGCTTGAGCAAGTCGTCAAGACAGACTGGAACGCGTACCAAGGTATACGGAGCCAACGATGAGTACAACAAGACAAGATGTATCTGTTGATATTAATCTATCAACGCTTGTCAGAAATTCATCAAGTTCACAAGTATGAAAGATCGATAAGCCGAGGACCACAGAGCTTGGGAGTAATCCCACCAGCTCAACCTACAAGCCAGGCTTTCGTTCTCTACTGCAAACAGGATGCAATGTCATAAGTAACAGGTTTTGCGGCATTTGAGACATAGTCCCATGCTGTCAAATAACCAACAAATCTGCCCTGCTGTTGGTTTGAAAGCTCGTTACAGCTTCATCGATACCTCGTCTTTAACAAACCTGTCCTCATCTCTTCATAGCCAGATGGCATACACTCAAAATACGCATCTGACCACCCGTTTTGAGCTTAAACAACATCCCAGCCGCTGTCTTCACTCAGGTCTGGAAATTTTTTTCTCGCTGAAAGACTCTTGATCGTTATGCACTCACGATAAAAAGACTCCAGTTCAAGGATTGATGCTCGCGTGCCTGTCAAAACCTGACGGAAGCAACAATTAGGCATGCGCAAAGATTTGATCCGCGCCTGCTTTTTTTTTGATAAACAACGCCTTTTGAAACAGTATACATTAAGAAAAACACATTAATTTTTTCATTCTTAAGTATCTAATATCCATGTCCAGCCAAAATGTGTCGGGTCTCATGGCAGGGCTGTCCCTCCTTGGCCCACCATCTCCAGGAGGTTCCAAAACACAGCCAACCAATAAAGCCTATACCCAGTCCAGCTCATTGTCCGCCCAGTCCCAAAATCGTCTTCCCCCTGTACTGAAAAAGTACATGAACCCTGGTTTGGTAAGACCTCCTAATAGTGCTCTCAACAGCTCCTCTTCCGCCTATTCTGACTCTCGCGGTCCCCTTCTCACTCTTGCCGGGGTCAATGTCGCTCATCCCAAACTTAACCCTGGCTCTTCAGTTAGCAAATCCAACACGTCCTTGGGTCAACATACAGCTCACGGAATACACGGTCCTGCTCATGCTACATCTTCCAGAACCATGGCCTCGGCTCTAAACCCTTCTTCCAAACATGCATCCAACACTAGCTCTGGAACAGGAGCAGTGGGCGGGTCCGGTAGAGGGATGGAACTGGGCAAATACGATGGTGGTTTGGAAGAAGACGAAGCAAAATACTCTGAGGCGACTGGACCAGGGGCGAAGATATTGGAGCTATCCAGTGCAACGTAAGTTGGATGGTCTGTTCCAGGCGCAAATTTGATGACTCTTTACCTAGTGGTGGTGCCATCGAACTTTCCCTTCCTTCATTCACCATTGGTCGTCCCCTTGGGAAGGGTAAATTTGGCCGTGTCTATCTTGCAAGGTCCAAAGTTCCTCCGCATTTTATTGTGGCTTTAAAATGTCTGCACAAGTCGGAGATAATTCAAGGCAAGGTCGAAAATCAGGTTAGGAGAGAGATTGAGATTCAACAAAACTTAAGGCAGGTCTTGGCTCGTCTGTTTAGCTTGCATTGGGCTGATTGATTTCAAGGCATCCGAACATCTTGCGTCTATATGGCTATTTTCATGATAACAAACGTATCTTTTTGGTTCTTGAATTTGCTGTCAAAGGCGAACTATACAAACAGTTATCGAGGCTGGGAAGGTTTGATGAGAAGAAGAGTAGCAGGGTGGGTCTTCATTGTAGTTTTGTTTTGATGACTGCTAAAAGAAATTGATAGTACATTGCCCAGATGGCTGATGCATTATCCTACCTCCACAGAAAGCATGTTATCCATCGAGATATCAAACCTGAAAACCTTCTTGTGGGCCTGAACGGTGAACTAAAGATTGCAGACTTTGGTTGGAGCGTGGTGAGTGCACAATTTTGAACTACAACTGCGGATCTTATTTGGATCTAGCATGCACCAAGTAACAGGCGAAACACGCTTTGTGGGACATTAGACTATCTTCCTCCAGAAATGGTCGAAGGCAAAGAACACACAGCTGCTGTAGACCTCTGGGCTTTGGGCGTTTTGTGTTATGAATTTGTTGTTGGCGGCCCTCCATTCGAAGTGCGTAGTGTCTTTTCTTTGATGAAACTTCTGGTGGCTGATTGATCTGTAGGATATGTCTGGAAGTGCAGCAACATACAGGAGGATCAGAAATGTAGACCTGCATATACCAGCATGGGTCTCTTCGGAATGTACAGACCTAATCAAGCGTGTACGTTCATTGTAACTCTCTCTTTATCCTCTTGTGACTAACAAGGCTGGGATGCAGCTTCTCCGATACAAACCTGAAGACAGAATGCCCCTTTCCCAAGTCATGGTTCACCCTTGGATCAAGATGTATGAAAAGAAGAAGTCAATTGGAAGCACTGTCAGAAAGTCTTAGAGCAACGTATTTATATGGGAGATGATGTTGGAGCATTCTGAATACGGATTTTTGCTACAAAGTTTTACCTGTATTTTCTCGCATAATCACGGCAGTATAGACTGACGGATGTATATCTTGCACATAATTGAACATGTGTCATGACTAAGAATGATTGAAGCGCACCATTTTAGACAGGAAAGACTTGCTCGTGTGGTGTAAGAACATGAACTGACTCTGAACGACAACATAGAAAGCCTGCCTCTCTTGTAGCCATAGTCTTCATAATTCCTTGTTCATTCCTGTCACGGAACTCTTCATGAGCTTTACTATTGCATTCAAAGTTTCAAAGATACTCTTCTCATTATCAATGCGTATCCAGCTTTGTTCAAAGAACGTAGCGACAGTAGCCAACTAACGCCATAATCTTGGAAAGTATTTGTTTGCAAAGGCTTACCAACCGATTGGTTTCTTGAATATATACAATGACAACCCGTTCACAGATTCGACAAATAAATCGCAATAAATCTTCGAGTTTTCAACTTTCTATACAATATGACAAGAGATTTGACCACTCTCCAGCTGGGAACAGTACCATGTACATTCATAGTTGTGAGATGGTATGAGATTGTGATTTGTATATTGTGCTTACTATACAAGTTCCAATTTAAAACGTTCCCCCTCTTTGCTGTATACAGAGTATGTTGTTCTTAAAAAAATATTCTCCCAAGCATTCCTATATATATATACGTATATACGGAGCTCTATTGTAATTTATTTTCATGGCTGAAATGTACTGAATTTCAATTAAATATATTTTGGGTCACTCCGACGGAATCAATTTCAGCCGCTTAACCTCCACCCATTGTCATTATTTAAAAGTCGTTACTTGCCATCTTTAACTTTTGTAATCTACTTTCAGCCGTCAACTATAAAGAACTGAAAGAGGTAGAGATGGCTCCAAGAGACATCGGTAAAGCAGTAGTAGACGGTGGGTACAAATAAATACAAATCATCCACCATCTCATATTGCCACTAGTCGCATTCTTTGCAGCATCTCAAGTTGCTCTATACTACGCCCTTCGCTATGTCTTGTCTGGCTTTGATCCTTCGTCGAAATCGGCTAAAAAGGCACAAGATAAAGCTAAACATTTGTTGGCCAACGCCGGTCTCTCCAAAGCTCAAGTTGAAGCCCTAGGCGATCTCGATGAGTACGAATCGATTATGGCTGCCGAAATTGTCCCATCATCAGCTATTGACGTCACCTTTGAGAGTATAGGAGGATTGGATGATATAATCGCGAGTTTGAGAGAATCGGTAATCTATCCACTGGTCTTTCCAGAGTTGTTTGGGGGTGGAAGTAAAAATGGGTTGTTAAGTGCGCCGAAGGGAGTTTTGCTTTATGGACATCCTGGATGTGGAAAGACGATGTTGGCAAAGGCGCTTGCAAAGGAGAGCGGGGCTACTTTCATCAACTTACCTCTATCCAGTTTGTGAGGGACACACTTTTTCGATACCTTATGATATGGCTGACAGCTTTTAGAACAAGCAAGTGGTTCGGCGAATCTAACAAGTTGGTTGCGGGGCTCTTTTCGCTTGCGACCAAACTCCAGCCCAGTATTGTGGGTCTGGCAATTTTTATCGGCACCAGGATTGACGTTGATGTAGATTTTCATTGATGAAATCGATACTTTATTCAGAGAACGGTCTCAGAGTGATCATGAAGTTATGACCATGATGAAGGCAGAGTTCATGACGTACTTTGTTGGACCAACAAACATGAATCACGCTGATTATGCTTATCTTAGAATGTGGGATGGATTATCAACAAGTAGTGACGCCAGAATATTAATTCTCGGAGCCACCAATAGGCCAAATGAGCAGGTCTTTGCGATGCAGCAAAACAAACCGCTAATGGTGTTTTAGTATCGACTCTGCTATCCTTAGGCGTATGCCAAAGCGATTTGCAGTCAAACTGCCCAATCTACAACAACGCATCAAAATCCTCAATCTCGTATGCACGCCATCACACATAGCAGATTTAGATCTGATGACAAATATAGATGCTCTCTCACACCCAATTAGCACCTGGCTTTTCTATTGAACAACTCGCCATTCGTACAGACGGTCTCTCTGGATCAGATCTTCGAGAGACGTGCCGGAATGCAGCAATGGTCCCAGTAAGAGAGCTGATGAGAGAAAAGGGAAATAATGGTATTGCTGGATTGGCTGAAGCGCAGAAAGAGGTATGTTTATAATTTCGTCGCGAATCTATATTCGATGCCCAACTCTATCTTTGAGCACCTCTCTGATACCCATGCTGTAGGGCTTCAAAGTCAGGCCACTCAATTTGAATGACTTTATCGCACACGATTCTCATGCGTACGCCCATGTTGATCCCAGTCGAAAAGCACCTGGATATATCGTTGAGCCGCTTGATTGAGGCATGGCTTAAGATTGTATTTTATACAGCTTATGCACATATTATAGAGTATAGTCCTAGCAAAATTCTACATTCAGCATCATTCTAGAAAGATTTTCTACAAAATATTTAAGTTTTCATCTTTCTATGATAACTTTGATGCCGCTCAGAAACGTATGGATTATGCTACTTGTCTTTTATTTATTTACCAAGTTCCCATCTAATAAAGTCGACTTTTAATCTTTTCCTATTCTGATTGTTGTTCTAATCATTCATCTTCTCATATAATGAACCTGCAACGCACATCGCCAACCCAAACATTCTCTTCCAGCCCCACAATCATTACTGTCCCAAAAGGCCATAGCAAGCATGCCCACCTACGTGCCTCCGAGACTTTTCCTCCTCCTATGAAGCCAATCGGCTCATACACGGTCACTCTGGTATTCCCCGTTTTGCAGTACACTGCTTATTTGTGGCCAGAGATTCCAAGCCAGGACGAGTCATCTAAATCCTCTGAAAGCATCCGTTCGCGGATTCAGGGATGCTGGTTTGATTACCATGACAAGACTGAGAACATGCAATGGACTTTTACTGATTTTGCGCACCAGATTAGGATGTATGTGAGGGAACGGTTAATTGAAGAGGGCTCTCTGAAGGAGACTGTGAAGGAGGCTTGCAAACAAGATATGGTGATTCTAGATCCATTCACTGGTGAGGCAATCAGAGAGGTGAGCAACTTTGGTTCTGAGTAAAATTTTACCATAGCTACTTGTAGAATGACCCAAATATACCGGAAAGAACAATCGGCGAGCTTTTGGAAGCTCATCGTCTTTTCTGGAGTAAGATTTACACTGACAGATCTGAGCCTGATCAATACCAAATCATCCTTAATGTCACCTTTAATCCTCTACAAGCAGCCACAATCAAATCGCAACTCGAAACGAGCGTGGAACAAGCTGAAGCGGGCTTTGAGATGCTGAATCAACAAACTAACAAGGCCGATGATTGTGATAAAGAAGCAGACACTTGTTACGACTCATTCCAAGCGCACACCGCCGTAGCGAGAAAGTGGGTCGCCGAGGTGCGCAAGAGTGCTTCAATCCGTGTATTGAAAACAAGAGCGAGAAAGTCTCGAGGCAATCTATCCCTAGACTTTATCGACCAAGACTTGGGAAACGATACTTTTGTGCACTTTAGGGCTCTTCAAGAGAAATCCCCTGCGTTTGAGAACGACCGCTCGTCAATCACAGCTCCTAGTCTTGCAGAGACCATACTTTCAGTTTTCGACTCTGGTATCGTCACTCCAAGCTCGGAACATGATCATACCTCTCGCAATGTTTTAGACTCATCTCGACTATCAGATGAAAAATTGATCGGAAAAAGTGCACAACTATCTAAACATAATGACAAAGTGACTGAGAATGACGCAAAACCTTTGAACTATCCTACAAGCACACTCACAATCCCACAAATCACTGTCATAACACCTGAAATCTTTCCTGCGCCAGCCGACAGCCACGGCAATAAATCAAGCAAGCTCCACGCCTTTCAGCAACCGACTACGAGCAAGACTGAAGAACCCAAAAAACTCTTCAAGAAGAGAACTTCTTTCTATGAAACTTTGAAAAGGGCGAGCTGGGGTAGTTTTGGGAAACGGGAACGTTTCGAGAGCAAAGCGTGATGCAACACTCTCATGGGTCCTGTACAATATTGCTTGTCATGAAGTATCTTATCTCATCTTACTCCATTGTCCAAATCTGACAACTCTCCATTTCAACTCAAGTTACTTGTCAAGTCATAGTATACAATCCGCTTGACCTCTGCGCCCATCACAGCACGCTCTGCTTGCAGTCTTATAGCAAAATGATGTTTCTACATAGAAATATCTTTTCCATGCATAAACTCTGTCCCACCTTCGTACTTTTATTTTTGTTGTTCCCAGGACAAAGGTGGTCGCGTGATTATTTAACTCGCCATCCTTTGTATCCCTCACGGTATATAAAGAAGCTTTTTCTTATTTTGAATTCTTCTTTTTCCTCTTTACAAACAAAACTGAAAAAGCTAATTTAATATACACAGCAATGGACTATCTCACCCTATTAACTACTTGCTCACTCACACTGTTTACCTCTGCACACCCTTCGCCATGTGCTTCACCAGCGACACCAAAAACATCATCCGTGATCGCCCCCTCACCAGTATCCATTCCCATATTCTCCATCCTCAACGGGGACACCGAAACTGCATGGTTCCTTCTTACCCATGTTCTCGCTTCTCATCCAGGGCAGCTTACAAACGTAGACAAACAGATACGGGAAGCGGCTGAGGTACTCGTATGGAGAGAGATGGATCGCGCAAACATGTGCATCCGAGCACTCGGCAGCTGGTTTGAATCAAATGGACAAGAGATTGACATGTGTCAGCTCGAGAATTTGGCAAAAGAGTATGGAGTCGGAGTGGCATTTGGAAATGAAAAGGGGTCAAGTCCGGTGCATCCACATACCTCTTGTCATGAACGGGGTATGGAGGATGATCACGAGCATAGCCACTCTTATAGGCATGGAATCTGTGACGATGCCAGCGCTACGACCACCATTTTGGCATGAGTTACCACTTGTCTGTCTTTTCGCATAAGCGTTCTATAACCCATCTCTACTCGCTTGTGATTTCCGGGTAATGTTGGTGGGTCGTTGTATACCATTTTATCGCATGTATTCGTGTTATAGTTGATATGCCTTTTCTCTATCAGCACAGCATAACGGTGGCCTTCTCACCTTGAAGATATTGCGCCGATGTCGTACGTTGATGCCTCTACAAGAGGTCAAATCTACTTGGGACAACAATGGACAGCTGTCGAGTATGAGCTTCATATCGTCGTCTAATCTTTGTCAACGGCTTGGCCTTTACCAGAAGACGTACCGTCTACCGTCGTGCCCGACAGATCTAGACTACGTAAGGTTGAAAATGATAAGGATTTGGCAAACTCTTGATGGTTGGCAAGGTTTGCGTTGGGTATCTCGAAGGTCTCTATTGGTTGCAAGCTATTGCTGGCAAGTGGCAACTCTATCGGGCAAGGTACTTGCAAGATTACTCGCTGCACCAGTTTAACCATTATTTGAGTGAATCCTTACCACTCACCTTGAGCATTGGTAGTCTTTCGTGTCCGAAAAGTGCGCTAACAAGACCTCCACCATATGCTTCCATGCTCGCATCACACCGTGAGTCGTTTGTTCGGCTATCTGCCAGCCACTCAAACGCCTCCAGCGATCTACACCCAGATACAGCCTCGATCAAATCGTTCCACTGCGAGCTTTGGATAGACACAGTAGCGTTGGTAGGGTAAAGGTTACCCAAGCTGAGTGAGCAGAGTGTGAGCTGGTGAGTCTTGATGATAGAAGTAATGGTATCGATAGGGACAGGTGGTCCGCGTGGGCCAATTGATAACTTGACAAGGGTCAAATTTGTCGTGCTGATGTCAGTGCCAGGTGGTACGAGCAGTCCAGGCAAATTCAGGTGTGTCAAACTCGGAAACGTCTTGTCCAATGTCGACCAATGGATCGCGGTGGTGCTGGGCGTAGCACGAGGTAGAGGGTAGCCCAAGCCTGTGAACCGGGTTGTGTTGGTATTGCCGAAATTGGGACGATTGAGAATGTTACCAGGGAGAGAGAGATGAGTGATATAGGGATAATGTTGGGAACCAAACGTAGAGTTAACATTCTAGGGGTATAAGCGTGGCATTATGAAGCGAGACGAACTCACATCAAAAGTGACAATAGCACCAATTTTGAACTCTCGCAACTGTCGTCCAAACTTGTCCAACAACGCGGCCACCTCCTTCTCTCTAACCTTTGTCTCCTTCAAATTGATCTTGACGAGATTAAAGCATCGCCCAATCATTGTCTCTACTGTTTTTTCCCCAGCTAAACTACAACCTTTGAGGTTGATGACAGTCAAGTTGGGTAGAAAATGAATCAAGCCTGCCAGCCCTACATCTGTAGAGGACGGCGAATGGGTCAATATTAGGCTTGTCATGAGGTTTGCAGACGCTGCAGGCGGTATTACAGGCTTGAGCCGCGTCGTTTTTGCTACAGACTGCAACAGCTCGCCAGGAAGATACAATGTCGGAGGGATCGTAAACAGCTACTCGTCAATCAAAATCATCCTCAAAAGCCTTCTCACCTCATGTATCACTTGCAAACTTAATATTCCTCCCCATTTATCCATAACCCGATCCCTCACAATCTCCTTTAGATGGTCTGGTACACCCCTCCACCCAACCGTCCACCACCTCCTCCATTCTTCCCCTTCCTCCCCAGCATCGCCCCATACTCTCCCAAAGCCTCTCACAAGAGCGCTACAAGCATATC
Source organism: Cryptococcus depauperatus CBS 7841 (assembly GCF_001720195.1). Taxonomy (NCBI): domain Eukaryota; kingdom Fungi; phylum Basidiomycota; class Tremellomycetes; order Tremellales; family Cryptococcaceae; genus Cryptococcus; species Cryptococcus depauperatus. The sequence continues at coordinate 1,351,888 of NC_089474.1, read as the reverse complement.
TCGACAGGCTAGGTAGCGTCCCTCTGAAAGCAGGCGGGCGAGATGAGATGGATGAAGTTGAAAGTGCCGAGTTGGATATGAGTGATTCCCAGTCGTCTTTCGCAGTCCATATAGACCGCTCTCCTCTACCAGATGGCTTGAAACGTTTTGAAGATGCTGAACGACGAGCGATTAGATGCTTTGATGGCATTTTTCTTGTGCCTTTTATGCTTGTTTTATATATGCAAATCAAGCTATCGATACAAGTTGGAAAGAGATGATTGAAGTGGAGGTTGGAGCCGAATGCCACAGTTAATTAAGATAGAAAAAATTAATTAAGAATCAATTTAATGATATTCTGGCAAATAATGTCATCCTCTAAATATTCTCAATGACCTCAGGCACAGGCACAGAACATCTGTCAGGAACCTTGGGAAACGAATGGAAAACAAACAAAGGTGCCAAATATCATGAATCCAATTCTTCGGTTCTGGCCTAGAGAATCGATGGAAAAGAAAGACTTGGCTTTTTCTTTTCTTTTTTTTTCAATTATCTAATGGACATCTTGCTATACCGCTGACCAGAGTCGCGCTCACCACAACCCATTATTGGACAGCCATGTCCCTCATCACGGTAACGACAGTTCTGCTTTCTCTTTTCACCTCTGTATGTGCAATGCAGCCGTCATGGGAGGAATGTATCTGTCACGAATATTACCAATAATTAATATCCACGCTCTGTACCAAAAGGTCACAATAATGCAATCTACGTTGCATTATTACTTATTGGCTATATTCCATGTCATAATTCCAAGGTTCTGACAGTATCTCATTTGGAGGTGTTCCTGGACATTACGTTGCTGTGTCTACTTTGTTTTCCTCTCAATGTGCTGCAATTTGATGTGAATGGCTTGAAACGAGTTGAATGTGTACTAACTAGGAAGTAGATGACATAATGGAATCACCTGGGCCATTTTTCGGTTCACGTATTGGGATTGGCAAGCGAGAGACAAGAGATATACGTGCTTTTGACTGTCACTCAGGATAGAAGAGTATATATTCATGAATGATGACAAAACGTTTGGAACTTGTCCAGAAGGTATCTCTGTACGTTCGATTCTGCACTTTTTAAAACATAGGCTCATGGGTTCCAGGTCTATGTAAAGGCTAGCTCAACAAGACACCTCGGACTAGCCCAAAGATCTCAGAGGAGGTTACAAACGGTTCAGAAAAAAACAGTGTCATTTTGTCCAATTCTTTTTTCGGCTTGTGCCATCACCAAAGACTCTTTTCAATACCAGGTTTGTCATGGCCAATCGGAGTGAGAGACATGTAGCTCATTCATATGGCGAAATAGTGTATCGATACTGGTGTCCAAGTTGATTCTTATGGTGAATGTATCAATAGTGTTTTTGGTGCATCGAGGAATACCACCGTTACCGAGCAAGATTCTGTACCTGTCAACATTTGGCGGAAAGCAAGTAACTAACATGGACAAATAGCTGCACTACACTCCCTAGAGTTATGCCCGATACTGTAAAATGCTTCCAAGGCGAATACCGCGCTTTAAATGTCATTCTGGCTATAGATTTGCAGAAAATTATACTTGTAATGCTGTAGATTAATGGCAGACATGAATGTGTCGTGTGAAGACGAGTTAGGCCACGATGTGGGCTGTTAGTTTTAGATAGATTTTTTGGGATCTAGGCATAAATCACCTTGTCAATATAAGGATTCGGTATGTATGTGATAAGCTATAAATCCTGATACTCATGGTACTTTCAGCAAATAAGAGCTGAAAGGATACAACGTTCAAGGCACAAATAATTAATATGCATAGCCACTAAGTTGCTTACATGACACCAGTAATCTCAAGCTTGGTAATCAACACTTTACAAGATACATTTACAAGACAACGAACCATCCATCAAACTAAACCATCGATTGCCGTACATTAGCTATTTGCAAATTCAAGAAAAAAACAAAGACTTGAGCTTCATCAGACTTGCAGTCTTGTTGTCCTTTTTTCTGGCACTAAGGTTGCTTGAAGGGGCTTTGGAATGGCGTTGCTGAGAGCTAGAGTCTGAGTGACTGGCTGTGAGAGACGACAGTGGCACCGTACTATGCAATGGTGTTGAGTGGCTTACGCTGGCGGTAGTAGTCGTCACATCAGTTGTCGACCCAAACCTTGTGATTGGTAGTCTTCCTATCATCACAGAAGAAAGTGCTGGAGTTGAGGAAACCGTGATACTTATGTTGGTAACAGAGCTTGAAGAGGTGGTAGATGATATGATGGGCATGTTGGGACTCGGGGCGTTGTTGTTGATATTTAACTCTTGGGCTGTAGAGGATTCTGGTCTGTCACAGGTATTAAGGCCATCGCCGTATCTTGAAGACTCGGGAGTATATGCCTCGGACGAGGTATTCACCACAGCGGAGAATTCGGGATTGCATGCTCGATGTTTTTGGTGACAAGTTCCCCATTGACGAGACTCAATGAAACGACATATGAGAACCACTTGGCGGCTGTTGTGACTGGCCCGGAAAGCTTGAAAAAGGGATCCGATAGTGAAAGTATGCGAATTGGTATCACCATCCTAGCATGCGACGAATGAGTGCCGATACCATCACAATTGAACGATGCGCCCACTTCTGTCATACTCAACATTTCTGAGTGGCTCTGCTCTTCAATCACCATGGGACACTCCATCACCAATTGTCTCGTCTGCAAGCTCAGCCCTAGTCCCGATGCTTGTGCAAGTTTTTGTATTTCACTCCGAATCTGTTGAAGAAAAGCGACAATACTCCACTTCAAGCCTGAATCCATCGTCTGTCGACTTCCAAATAACACTATGGGTGTCATCCTAGCTCTTCCAGTTTTGTCAAATGGATCATCCATAATAAGGGGTTCCCACAAACATGCGGTAAAAGTCAACTGAGGAAAAACAATGGCGACCTTGAAGGCATTTTGAACGAGTGGAGGAAATATCCTAGATGCCAATGAGCGGGCGTGATGTAGCTTGATTGGGTAAGGATTTTGTAGATATGGGCTTGAAGAAGGATGGGATTTGCTATTTGGAGGAGGTAGAGTGAATCCTTTGTGATCCAGAGCGATATTGGCCTGAGCCACAATAACGCTGTCTACGCTGACGTTGTCTTGCATTTCGGTAAAACAGAAAGGCTGGGATGATACAATTTGTGGTTTGATAAGTAAAGAAGATGGATGCAAGAAAAAAAAAGAAGTCAATCGCGTATGAGACTGACGGAAGCAAATCGACATCTCCACTATAATGAAATAGACATACCATATGAGCCGAAAGTGCTTTTCAAGTGAAGAATGGAGATAGAATTTGTCCTTGCAAGAAAGCATGTATAGCCAATAAGGATGAAGGGGCTGTCCGTATATCTTGAGAACTAGGGTATATGTTGTGATAGTCAGGAGCACCTTCAACTTGTATCATCGGTTCGTCGCCAGACTATCTCCAACTGCAAGGTGTCCATTCGCATACACTCTGGCAGCACCATTGGTGAAATCCCATATATCGAAGAGATGTATTCAATCTGTAGCGTCTTGAAGAAAAACGGGTTGACATAAAGTTGTGATGCAGAGCTCAGAGATTTGTTATACGACAAGATGGGAGTAACAATAGAGCCAGAGACTACAACGAGGAATCCCATGGTTGGTTTGAATGGATCAACCATTGTGTTTTCATGACTTGTAGGACTTTGATAAGCATCAAAGTGGGAACCAGTGGACGAGTTGAGTGTATTGCGCTTTCAGCTGGTTTGACCGGGATGATAGCAGGTGAAATTGTTATATACCCATCTTCCACATGAATAGAGAATTATGGTAATTTTGTGGAAAATGTCAAATGAAATATAGAACATAAATACAATTATAAAAATAGTAGTACTTAAATTTGCTTTTCTGATTAGCGGAATCAAATTATTTTGAACCAATCTTGGTGACTGTTTTTTTTCTTCTTTTCTTTTACTTTCAATAATATACTTGCTATATCTAGAATAGACAGCTTGGAAAGGTTTGCCATGCTCGCCGACTCAGAAAGACCACATGTTGTGGATGAGTGTCCCTTTAAGGAGGACACTGACTCGGATGGCTACTCACACGTGAACAACACCCAAAGCTCACTATCTCCTACGGCCGCTGATGAAGAGATACAAGATTTTCAAAACGAAATGGATACTTCTCGTGAAGATGTTGATAAGGAGGAATGTCTTTCAATACCTCGTCCGCCGGACCACTTTCCCGCACAGTGGAGAGTGATGCTGACCATCCCAATATGTCAAACTCAAGTTTGTCTGTGGCGCTCATTCTCTATACGGCATCCAAGCTACCCGCCGCCAAGCTATAGAATTGGAGAGCACTTTTATCCTGAAGTTTGGTGGCAAAGCCAAAAGAGTCAGGACTTCGGGCATAGTATGTGGCAATTTTTGCAAAAGATACGGAAGGCAATTGTGGGATGCGCACATGACAAAGGGTTGGATTATGAAAAGATGACAGAAGAGATTTTGAACAGATCCTTACGTCTCACTGTACGTCATATGCGACAAGATATCTTCGAAGTGAGTGTCTATTTTCTTTCTTATTGTTTCAGTCAACTTGGGCTGAGTAGCGGCCTGGTAGAATGCAGATGATCTCAATGATTTCACATTGTATGACTGGTTAACTCTATTACGAAACAAAAAAGGTTTAGGAAAATCCAACAAGGTCCCATTAAATGTCTTTATCAACATCAGAGTTGAATTCGATGTTTCACAAACGCTTCCAGATATCCAAAACACGCTTGAAAAGTTGCTTTTGGTTAAAGACGACGGCCATCAAGTACAAACTATCGATAATAACAAAACAAGTGATAGATATGGGCAGATGGAAAGTGTCAGTTCAAAGCTTGGCCCGTTCGAGCTCAAAACTCTTTTTCAATCCAAAGAGTTTGCCAAAGTTTGGGAATTTCAATGTGAAGATACTGAATTCGACGTGGAGAGTTGCGAAGAAAGCAATTCGAGTACACATGGTACACCAACAAGTATACATTCTTCCTTCAAAGCAGACTCTTCCTCCTCTACAGATACCAGCTACAAAACCTGCAAGCCTACCTGTGCGCTATCTACACTTGGCAATCCGACAGAAACAAGTGATGTAACGAGTATGGCGCAAAGCAACATAAGCGCGGAACAAAAATAGCCAGCCTCAACAGCAATAATTGAATACATCAACCTCAGATCGAGCAGGCGCTGGCCTCAATATTGTCGATATGGATCGTGCTAGCGATACTATCAATGCTGGACAACTTTAACATCCTAGAATTGGTATACGATATGTACCTGTAATCCGTAGGACTGATCTTTAACCCTACAACGTACTAAAGACTTTAGAAAAATAATCCAGGTGTCTACACAAGTTTTGTATGATCCTACGACGTATACTAAATCCGATATACATGACTTTGGCAATGATGAGAATATAGCAGCGCCCTGAAACGATAACCTCTAGTAAAACAACTGATATCAAGTCCAACTCGTGACATGTTCGACGTTGAACATTGGCAATTTCACTCCACCGTCCAGCAAAGGTCGTATGCCATAACCTGTGACTCCAAGTTGAATAGCTAAAGAATGAAGACCAGAGCTCATTGAATGGCACAACGTGTTCTGAACTGATCGAATGAAATAGAAAGTTCACGCAACGGTAAAAGCATAGGCAAAGAAAAAAATGCACGAAGCAAGGAGTAGTGAATATATATGGAAAAATCAAAACGGAGTGGGATTTGTTGTCTTAAACCATTCGATTAAGCTATTATCTGTTGTTTGTTACCTGGACATGCGCAGGATTTTCTGGATCAATCCAATCTGGTCTAATTGAGGATGGCCAAATACAGCATAAATGATATTGAATATGCATTAACATGAAGAAAGGTAATCTAAAAATCAACTTTGCCTCTGCCTCTTTCCCTCGCAACGAATATCCCTTAAGGAGAGGCAAGTTGCCTAATAGCATCGCCACCGAGATTATCAGGAAGGGCGTATCTCTGATCTGATTGTGACAAAAGCTTGCCGCCAAAGAGGACTTGGCCATTTTTAGCGTGGAACTCGGCAAGACGTTGTTCAACTTCTGGTCCTATATACCAGCCGTTAGCGATTGATCTTAAACTTGTACAGATAAAAGAACATACGGAAGTTTTTCATTAAACCCTGGATTGGCCAAGCAGCCGCATCACCCAATGCACAAATTGTGTGGCCTTCCACTTGTTTTGTCAACTCCAAAAGCATATCAATTTCTCTCTCTTGCGCACGTCCCTCCACCATTCGGTCCATCATGTTCATCATCCATGTTGTGCCCTCTCGACAAGGGGTGCATTGGCCACAGGATTCATGTTTATAGAATTTGGAAAATCGGGCAATGGCAGATATCATGTCGGTAGATTGATCCATAACAATAACAGCACCGGTACCGAGAGATGTTCCATTATCTTTGAGAGAATCGTAATCCATCCTGCACAGTGTGAGCAGATCTAACAAAGGGAGCGCAAACGTACAAGCATTTTTCGGCAGTTTCTCGAGTAACTACAGGGACCGAACAACCGCCAGGAATAACACCCTTCAAGTTCTGCCATCCACCCCTTACGCCGCCACAATGCTTGTCCAAAAGCTCTTGTAAAGGAATGCTCATTTCTTCCTCAACAACACAAGGATTGTTGACATGTCCGGAAACACAAAACACCTTGGTACCAGAATTTCTCTCTCTTCCAAATCCTGCAAACCAGGAACCACCTCGCCGGGCAATAGTAGGAGCGACAGCGACAGTTTCAACATTGGCGACGGTGGAAGGACAACCGAAGAGACCAACGTCAGCTGGGAAAGGAGGCTTAAGTCGAGGCTTTCCCTGTTTGCCCTCAATAGACTCTATCAAAGCGGTCTCTTCACCACAAATATATGCGCCTGCCCCGCGATGAATATAAACATCAAAGTTGTAGTCAGAACCACAGGCATTTTTACCAATAAAGCCAGCCTTGTAAGCTTCGTCAATGGCTTGTTGGACATGGGATGCTTCCTGGTAAAATTCTCCTCGAATGTAGATATAGGCTGAAATCCTTAGCATAGGTCAGCGAGAAATATGATTAACTCACCGGCAGTAGCATTCATAGCTCTTCCAGCGACTAAGCAGCCTTCCACGAGCTTGTGAGGGTCTCCTCGCATTATTTCTCGATCCTTACACGTTCCAGGTTCTCCCTCATCAGCATTGACGACAAGATATCGTGGTCTTGGATCTTTCTCCCATCCAGGCTTGTTCACTGTGTCCTATCAGCGTTTTTGGCACTGGGAGCCCACGTTATCACGTACTGAAACTCCATTTTAATCCACTAGGAAAACCAGCACCTCCTCGACCTCTCAAACCAGAATCCTTGATGGTCTGTATAAGCCATTGATCACCTTTGAGAATGATGTCTTTTGTCCTGTGCCAATCTCCTCTCGACATGGCGCCTTTCAAACCGTGATCATGCTTGCAAAACAAGTTTGTAAAGATGCGATCTTGGTCTTTAAGACCACCATAATGTCTTACCGGCGTGTCTGAAACTGTGGCTAGTGATCTCGTAGAAGCTATTTGTGCCGAAAACGGGCGACGGATAGCCTGTCTCGAGGCAAGCATGGCGCCTTTGGTGTAACAGATGGAAATGTAACTTCGATGTAATTTCCTTTTCGTGGAATTGAATGAATTATCACTGGTCGGCGGCGATGAGCGCAACTCTCCGCCTGTCATTGGTAGATTCGGCATTAAAAACATGTGGCAAATTGGGAGATCTTCATAATTGGGTGCTCGAATAGATTGGCCTCCACTTTTCAAAAGTTATCAAGTCTTGTTTTTAAAAGATAAAGATAAAAAATTAAACAAAAAAAATTCTAAAGAATGACATCCACCACAAAATCGACTTCTTCCAACTTTCCTCCTAATGAAGAAGTCACCATTTCTTCAGGTGAGAGGAGGGAAAAGAAACAGCTGCAAGGATGGCAGCATAGTGCAGCTGGGAGGTGAGTAAGACTGTTGATATCATGAGTCGCATATTCATCACAAATTTAGTTTGGGAGGGATGACTGGGGCAATTGTGACCTCTCCGTTCGACGTGGTCAAAACAAGGCTACAATCTGATATGTTTAGGCATTCCAGTGACGTTGGCATCCAGCAAATAACCAGACAAGGTGGTAGAGTCAGTGGTGTAATGTATCATTTTGTCGACACAGTTTATCTTATTCGTCGGATTGCGGTGGAAGAAGGCTGGAAAGCATTGTATAAGGGCCTCGGTCCCTCACTCGTGGGCATCATCCCAGCAAGAGCCATCAACTTTTACTTTTACCCAACTTCCAAAGCATATCTTGCCAAAACTTTTCCCAATGCTCCAACGGAAAAAGCTAGTCAGACTGCAGAAGATAGTCCTGTCATTCATCTTGGTGCTGCGGTCATTGCCGGGATCATGACCAGCACAGGGACAAATCCGATCTGGGGTGAGCAATGTCATTTTGGTTGAGATCAGGTTTGACGTTGGAATAGTTGTAAAAACAAGATTACAGCTTTCAGCACACAATACTCAGAAAGAAGCTTCAGCTCTCAAAGCAGCAAAGTCCCCACTCCCGTCATCTATTGCCTCGTCTGCTATGGCCCTCTCCCGTGCTGCTTCAACCACCACAACACAACGTCAATCATCATTAACCCCGGCTCTTACCATGACAATGGACATTTTCCGCAAAGACGGCATTCGTGGTCTCTACAAAGGTCTATCAGCAAGCTATCTGGGTGTATCAGAAGGCGTTATTCAATGGGTACTTTACGAGGTATGTTTATCTATAATGCTGACACACAAGGTACTTATCAGAGTAGCGATTCAAACGGTTAGGTCAAATGAAATCCACACAGCTCCAAGACCAATCACTCTTTTCTTACATTCCTCAAATCATAGGCGCATCAGGCGGCGCTAAAGCTGTTGCTAGTCTCATAACTTATCCACATGAAGTCATTCGCACCCGTCTTCGACAATCCGCTCCCATTCCTGGAGGACCGCCCAAGTATACGGGCTTGATGCAAACTTTGAAAATTGTGATGAAGGAAGAAGGAGTGCGCGCGTTGTATGGAGGACTGACAGCGCATTTGTTCAGGGTGGTGCCGAATGCGGCATGCATGTTTCTAATCTATGAGATTGTTGCTGCAAAGCTGGGATCATAGCAGCTGAAGTGGTCGGCAACAAGAGGAGGACTGAAAACCAAAACAAAATCCCGCAAATAATGCAAGGTCATTTGCGACCCGAGACACACAAAGATCCAGCAAATCAACTACATTCAATTCATCCTTGTTCTCAACATAACATCAGCATTAACACACGCATTTTCAATCTAGATTCATTTCGTATTTGTGACAGCTAGAAAGGATTAATTATTAGTGTATTTTATCAAGAACACTATTCAATCTTATACCTTGCATGTATTATATCAACCACGTTGATTGTTTCGGGAACCAAGTGCATGTGCTTGTAAGGTAGATATTCCTCCCTCTGGTACTTGATGGGGAGCGTTCTGTTATCCGTGGTGGCCCTCATATCATAACATGTCCTGCAACTCGCCACTCCATGCTTGTAGGCCATATGTAGCAACTACTTTAAAGCGATGCATTACAATGAAGTGAAACGAAGACTAGGTGTATAGATCATTCCAGCTCTTTGCTCTTGGTGGATTTTCACTATAAGTAGGGATCCATTAGCCACATAGTACAATGAAGAGAAAGGCAGAAGAAGAGTGCTTTAGTGACAGTGTTCAGCGTATAACGTACAGGAATGAAGGATCAACCACTATTCTTTTCCCCTCTTTCTCTCCTAACCATTCTCCCTTTTCGGAAGACAAAGGTGTTGACAAGACTTGATTAGTAACTTCTATAGCTGGCTGTTTACCACATCTAATTGCAATATCATCAGTACATCATCACACTCCTAGTCGCGGCAAAAGAGGATTGAGTTGACTTGCTGTCTGAATATTCTGTCTAAAGGCCAACATGTAAGTCTACTCAATTCTGGGCTGCATTGATATTGCGTTATAGTAAACAGTCGGCAAGGCGGATCGTCCAACGCTGTTTTCTGGTGCAATGGAGTTGGCATTGTGAAGATGAAATATTCTAAAGATGAAAAAGAGTTAAACGACAAAAGAGATGAGAAAAGTGGAGGTCGTTATTTGTGCATTTGTTGACATTTATCAATTATCTCCTTCCATCTTCCATGTTTAAATACAAAATGTCTGATTTATCTTCTCAAAATATCCTTCTAAATCCACTCTCAGAAATCGTTCAAGCACTCCAAACCAATTCGTTTGGTATCTTGCCCGAGCCGCACTCTCAACCACTTGTAGATCAAACCTTTCCTATCGCGAAAGAAGATATGGAAAAGGTCAAACAAGTGATGAGCCAAACACAGGGCCATAGACTAGTAGAGAATCAAAATATTATTGGGAAATGCAAGGTTGGTCTGTTGGATAAAACGGTTTTAGTTATCCGACTGGATCAAAGTGGATGGAATGTCAGTCTTTTTCTCCCATCCTCTCAACTTGCAATGACACCAAGGGTCCGGAACAGCTGGAAAGCATCGAGAACAATGAAAAAATACAAGATAAATTAGGCAATACATATGAGTCACTTGAGACGCTCCTCATAGATGTCAGTCCAGAATATGTAGAAGCGATGAACAAGGAGATATGGAAAAGGTTTGAAGGCCATGCGCAATTGGCAGAAAGCGAGGAATAGTTGAGGGGATTGGTTGTAATGCAAGGCATCATAATAAGCCAAAAACTTGAGAGAATACATCAAATCTTGGGATCTACTACCAGATTCAACTTGTGAACATCTTCATTCTACGTACCACCCTACCAGAGTACATAATAGCCGTTTGATCCAAAGCGTTCTTATTTGTTAGGCCTAGAAAGAACCTTGTGGGATGACTCTCTAAAAAGGTAAGTTTTGTTGGGAGGAGCGCCTTCGGAAGTAGGAGGGAGAACGTTTGCGTCAATATTGGCTAATTAAGAGAGACCATTAAATACATGGTATAAAAGTTTAGCAAGAGGAGCCATACCTTCAACATACAGAAGAGTACCAGGGGCGAGATTTTGCAGGCTTGCCTCAGCGCGCTCATTGAAGCTGAAGATGGTAAACCAGCTAGACTCTCTAACCGGGACTACCCAAAATAAAAGCGGTGCGTTAGCGTTGTGCCCAGTTATAAATACCCTTGTAATATGTGGGTGCAAGGTATACTAACAACCGGATTCATCTATAATGACCTCTATTGACAGTTATCATCCAAGGTTTATCAGCACGAAAAGACTACTTACTGCCTTCAGCATCCCTCTTTGGGGGCTTGCTAACGGCTAACGCATACCTACAGTCAAGTTATTATCTGCTGTTGCCATTGCCCGACACGTCTATTTCTCATCATAACTGTAACATACCTGTAGTACGGAATACCGTTAGAAGTGGTAGCTTTTTCGGGAACCTGGCCTAGACGTCCGATAAAAGTGGCTTTCGACATAAACGTCCTTGCCTGGTTCAAGCCTATAGCCGCAGTCTTTTGTTGTTCATCCAAAGTTAGCTAGCTTATTGAATTTGGTCTAGGTCGTACTGACGCGGCAAGAGGTCGTAGAGGTACGGAAGAGCATGATTGTAAATCAGTTGTTGCTGGATGGTAGGCGAGAAGAAAAAAACGGAAACGATTGTGAAAGTTACAAAATAAGATTGATTGCAATCTCGTCATAGTTATTTCACGTCTCAACGGAACCTTTTTTTTTCCTTAGGGGGAGGATTGTGAAAAGTATACGTAATGCGGTTGTTCGCGTTAACGCGTCAAAAGATTAATAATTTTCATCTTTTCATTTCTAATATCAACATTTGTTGTTTCTAATTTTACGCGGAGGCTTAGAGGAGGTATACAGAGCTGCCTGAACTTGGAGCAAGGAAGGTGACCTCGAAAGCATCGCCGCCCGGCGCATTGAGCCCAGCAATAATTGCCATGCCAAGGACTACCCAGCGCAAATCTTACAAGAATGGGGCAAGCAATTTTCAATTTAAAGGCGAAAGCAATAATTTTAAGGCAGGAAATCCAAAAATATCCAAAGTTAAGATGGTTGTGGAACTTTTAAGACTATCTCCCACAGAGAAAGCAAAGTATACCCCGTGGCCTTGGCCTATACCCTCTCTTAAATATTCTGTTCAAATTCCACGACAAGGTTCAAGATCTACATTCCTTGAAAGTGATCGCGATACCAACTCAGAAACATATGATTCCATTTCAGTACAAGAGAGAGGAAGCAAGCAAGAACAAAAAACAATAGAAAGCGACATGGACTCGGATTTGGATGGAAATGTTCCTTTACGACTAAAGTCGATACGAAGGCAAGAATCCAAGAAGGCAAGAAGAGATGGAAAGGCAAATGGAACTGTCTACAAAACCATGGATTTAAAAAATGTATGTATCTATTTGGATGTGCGATGATGTTTCCTTTCAACATAAATATAAAGGAAGCAACTTTGATTTGTTCAGACACATATTCATAATGTGTCTGTTTCCGTGTTACATGATACTGATGCTCCGCGGTAGCAGTCTTCATCTACAAGACACGCTCCAACACAAAAGGGAAGAATCAAGTCGGAGGACGAGTACGGGATGAGTGATATGTCGGTGGAAAGTTCCCCTGAACCAATCCTTCCATCATCATCACCCGTCCCTTTACGCAGGCATTCAGCATTGAAACGAAAATTGCCGCGTTCTTCTGAAAGTGATCAAGAAGAAGAAGAAGACGAATCACGGTTTTCTGAACCCTCGGAACTCGACCTATCGATTCTGACTACTCATCGTGAATTCTGTGAAAAATGCCTTCAAAAACCTTCTATTATCCTACAGCAAAATTTAGAAGCGAAACGAAAGAGAAAGGGCGGTAAAAACCGAGAGAGGAAGAGAAGAGCTAAAACGAATGAAGACGGGAGTACAGAAGATGAATTTAGTGAAGAAGAATTGTTGGATGTTTTAGGTGGATGGGCCACGTGCAGGAAATGTGTAGTGGCTTCTCATTTTGGGTGTTTGGGTGAAAGCCAAAAGAAAGCTGTTTTGGATAAACTTCGGGCCGAAGACACAAACAAGCGCTTAAAAACGGAGGCACAAGTAGACAATGAGAAAAATGAAAATGGCCATCATGGTGGGAACAAAAGAAAGACATTAGAAATCGATGAAACGGTAACATTCATGTGTAGAAGGTGCAATGAGGTCAAGAAATGTATGATATGTTGGAGAGAGAACATTTCTGAGGATGAAGTCAGCAACGAAGTCAGGAATGTCAAGGATAACAGAAGAGAGGGTGAGATATCCATCACAGAACAAGCTGGACTCACCATGTCCCCTTTGTCCAGAACACTTGTATCTGATACATCAAATCAAACACCAAATTTTCAGAATTGTCAGGCTGATGATGTGAATGCTGATTCGAAATCAAGTAATCCTTTGGAATCTTCATCTACATCCGAATTCAAGTTTGAGTCAACCAATAGTCAAAGTGATGATTCTAATGAGGAAGAAAAAGAGGCTTCTTCCTTGTTATTCAGATGCCTAAGGTGCAAACAAGCGGCTCATTACGAGCATTGTACGTTTAATGTCTATCCTTTTTTGGGAGTAGTTCTAGGCTTATTGCTGACTTAATCAGTGCGACCACCAAAAAACCTAGGTGAAAACTTCACTTTGCTTGAAAAAGTGCATGACTACCAGTCCACGACCGAGGATGGAAAAGCGTGGCATTGTCATGAGTGTCGAGATTGGCCGTGGGGCGTCGACATGGTAAGTATTCAACTGTGTTAATAGTGTTGAAATCTTATGCGTTTTAGATAATCGCTTGGCGTCCATTGGCTAACTCCTCTGTCTCTCTACCTCCAATTTCCGCAAACGCTACCTATCCACTGCCGTCTTTATGGAAACTCCCAGCGCCAAGAGAATATCTGATCAAATTCACTTTTCGTTCGTTTCGACATGTCACCTGGGTACCACACAACTGGCTCCAGTCACTCGCCCCTACAAAGCTAAAAAGATTTTTGGAAAAAGGCCCTATACTGAATTTGATCACAGACGAGAGTCTAGCAGCTAGCGATGGATTGGATAATTTTACGATAGAGGGGGTTCTTGGGATGGAAGATAACGATGATGAAACGGTTGATGTAAAGCCGGAAGAGGATGCTGAAATGAGTTTGCCCATTCTCTGGAGTGTACGTCCTATTATTTGTTGCAATGTTCCGACTGAATTCTAGCGAGCCAACTGAGGAGCTGACTTGGGGGAACAGACGGTAGATAGGGTACTCGATGTCAAGCTTCTCCGACTAAGCCTAGAACAGGTCAAAGGCAAGGGTAAGGTTTTTCAACCTACCAAAGCCCAGAATCAACCACCACGAGTGCTATTTGAAACATCTGTAATCTCTGAAAATCAGGATTTTCCAACATCAAGAGGAACCCTTACTCCATTTGAGGTTACCCAAAAAGAATTAAATTTAAAAGATGGTATACCCCCTCCGGAAAACAGTCTGGTGGAAATTGAAGAATGGGAGAGAATGACTGGGAGAAAATTGAGGGATAGTGATGCAGACGAAGTTGCAGGTCTTGTTGCATGGTGTTATATCAAATGGGAAGATTTACAATACGATCAAGGTGAGAATCATTCTGCCCCCTTGATTTGACCACAAGCAAAAAACTAACGCATCAATATCAAGCATGTTGGGATACTCCTCCGCCCACAAACACCCCACTTTATTCGGCCTTCAAAGCGGCCTTGACCAAGTTTCTCAAGGCGAGGCATATTAGAATACCCATCTTGACCTCTGCGCAAATCAAGCGCCAAGACGAAAAAGGAGTTAAGGGGTTTGTACCTCCGCAACAGCAACCGGATTGTATTGTTGGTGGAGTAAGTTCTCCATTTATTTATCTGGTCTTGTCTGCGGATGCTTAGCGAGGATTCGCTAATTATATTGCGATAGAGTTTGATGTCTTTCCAGTTAGAAGGATTTCAGTGGCTCTTATACAAATTTTTCAAACGGGAAAGCTGTATCTTGGCAGACGATATGGGCCTCGGCAAAACGTACGCATCTCTATATCGTTCCTTGTTGCCCTTTGGCTAAGAAATTGATGGCATGCATGTTAGGGTACAAATTGCAAGCATGCTTGGATATTTAGGCTCAAAGGAACACCAGATATATCCTTGCCTTGTTGTCGTTCCAAACTCGTAAGTCTTGGGCTAGCAAGCAAAATATATATACACATGGACGGGTATTGATAACTTGAGCAGTACAATCACCAACTGGGTGAGGGAATTTGAAAAATGGAGTCCGCATTTGAGGGTTGTAAGTATTTTTTTCTATTTTCAGAAAATCGTTCTGATTCCTGTAAAGGTCCCATATTATGGCGAAGCTGCGGGTAAGTGCTGGAGTATTACGTTTTGTAATAGATAGAGTTGACAGTAAGATAGCTCGAAAAGTCATTCACCAATACGAGTTGTTCCATAAAGGTATGCAAGGGAAAGCCGAAGGCCTTAAAGCGTGTGTCAATTGTGATATCATCAAGCACTGCTAACAATGTTACCAGTCATATCGTACTCACTACATACGATATGATCACCAGCTCTGAATTCCGAGTCTTTTCTCTAATGCCTCGTTGGGAAGTTCTTTGTGTTGATGAGGGTCAAAGACGTATGTTTGCTACTTGCTCGTGCACTTAGACGCAGACACTAATTAAAACTAGTCAAATCCGACAGCAGCAAAATTTTTAATAATCTGAAAACTCTCAACTCCGTCCACCGTATCCTTTTAACTGGCACACCTTTAAACAATAATATTCGAGAACTCTTCAATTTGCTTAACTTTCTTGACCCTTTGGAGTTTTCGTATGTCCATCCTCTATTTCTAGAAACCAAAGGAATAACTCTACATAGTGATCTTGACACAATTGAAGAGGAATACGAAGATTTGACCGAGGTAAAAGTGCAAAAACTCCATCAGATGATAAAGCCCTATATTCTGAGGAGAATCAAGGCTGACGTGTTAAATTTACCTCCCAAAGTACGCACCTACCTCTCGACACCACTTGGTAGTGGAACTCTAAGGAATAAAGAGCTAAAATGTTGTATTAGGTTGAGATCATTGTTCCTATCACTCTAACGCCTTTGCAAAAGCAAGTCTATAAGAGCATTATTGAGAAGAATGTTGAAGTTATCCAAGAGATCCTCAAAGTGCGCCAAAAAAAAATGAAAGTGAAGAAGCCAGTGATGTTGGTTGGCAATGACTTTAATGAACAAGCATGATCATTACATACTATTGTATGTGTAATTTTTTTTTAGAAACGTATGGTGGGATTGAATTGGGCAATTTTTGGTAAAGTTATGACGTGTATTGTTAAAGACGTAGAATGCAAAGTGATTTCCGAATAGATTTGTGTTAAGCCCTCACCACTGTTCATATTTGTTTTCTTGGTATAATTATGCATTGATCATTAATATGGCTATGTGATATGATGTGTTTCAATTGGGTGCAATTCAAGACGGATAAAGTATGCTCTAATCAATCATATTTTGGATGACTTCTATCATTTACATTGATTATTTTCGTGAGTTCTTTGAAGGACCATTTTTTGTAGGTTTCAGACTCCAAATTTCATCTGTTTTTGCTTCAAGTCTCTTCTCTGCAGAATCTCTTAGCTCTTTAATATATTTCAAGAGTAGCTTTGTTCCTTCATAATCCATACTTTCAATAGCAACTTTATTCTGCACAGCTGTCTGAAGTGTATCGATTAGTGTGATTTGTTGGTTGGTGCGGCAGTCAGGGGATTGGCTGAAGCTGGTAAAGCTTTGAGAACTGGGAGCAGACTGGACACGATGCAAGACAGAAGTGACACGCTTGGGAGAGGCATTATGAGGCGCATCTGTAACATAAAGGTTAGTATAACCAAAAGAAAAAGGTCGAAGACAACATACTACGTTGACGTCTGCTGGTGGTTTCGTTCCCTCCTTGCATATTAGGTATTGTGGTAAGCATACTCCTCAATCCCTCTACCTCCTCTTCTTGATGCTTTCGTGCAGACTCGGGACTAAGCAAAAGTTCATCTTCTTCATCGTCGCGACTTTCCTCCTGTGTCTGTTTGATTTCACCTTTACCCGTGTTTTTCTTGTATATACTGTTGACAGCCTCCCGCTGCAAGGCAACCATAGATTTGTCGCGGGAAGGAAGTTCCACGACAGGGACAAGTCTTCGTTTTGTTTCACAAGATGAAGAGGACATTGATGTCGTTAACCTAAGTCTCTTTGGAGATTCGGACTGTTCCACCGCCTTCCTCTTTCTTTGTTTCTTGACATATCTGCCGTCTTCGACAAATCTCTCTCCGTTTGGATGGCTAGCAGAGTCCGAGACACTAGTCGAAACCTCAGAATCATGTCTCTTCATATGGGGAGTGTTGCCAAAAAAAGAAAGTGAAGGTACTTTAGCCAACCACCGCCCAGCAGAAGACAGGAGACCGCTAGGCTCGTCTGAATTGGCACTCGGAAATTGAACTGGTGAGGTAGAAACTATCTGGGTGCCGCCGCTTGCTAGAACAGTGTTATCGTGGGCATTTACGCTAGCCTTATCTGTCTTTGTGTTTGTCTTGAATTCTTGATGTTGCTCAAATGTTTTCGCAGCCATATATTCAGGATAGGAAGACAAAAGAGGAGGTGTGAGACCTTTGCGAATATAGTACTCAGGCTCAGGTTGGACGACAATACACTCTTCTTCATCGGAAGCTTCGACAAGAGGTGATACAGCGTGAGGTACTTCAGAAGCAATAGTTTTTTGTCTTTTGGCCAATTTTGTTGAACGAGTCTCAAGGGCTGGAGTTTTGATAGCAATGTCTTGCCTTCTCTTAGGCTTCTTTCTAGGTTTTCTCTCTTTCCTTGGAATGGTCAGACAAGCTAGACCAAACACGTCTTCTTCCATGCTTGGACTGGCATTTTCGGTGAGAAGAGGTAAAGATGCAGGGATGGCAAGTTCTGTCGATACTGTTGTGATACGGTTGGCATCAACAGGTTGAGTCTGAGTTTGGGCCTCAACCTGCGATTCATCGGCATCATATGATATATCAACTTCTTGACATAGCTTCACGTTGTCCTCATGTGTAGCGACTCGATTTTGAATTTTGTTTCCCACTGCCTCACTTTGTGACGATTGATTCTCCTGCGCCTGAGTCTCACGCAGTTGACCGTATGAACACAGCCCTGCAACGTCAATGATGTCCTCACCAGTCTCACTCATCTCTTCTAAAAAAGCCTTCGTCTCCTCTTCAACTTTTAAGCCTTCCACGCCACTAAATGTTTGGCTCCAGAATGCTGAGAACATTTTGGGCATTGTGGCTGCACGAGAAGAATAAAGAGGCAAAAGGTTGTTGAGATTGGAAGAATTGGCTGGGATATGAGAGGGAATTACCCTGGCAATAGTCTTAAGGATGATAGCATACAGACCATCAAGCTAGAAATTAGTCAGCAACTTGTTTGGTGAGACTGGTGACATACCTTATCTGTTACACCAGTAGTGGCGAGTGAGTCGGTATTTCGAAGCCACGCAACCAAACCCTGAGGAATAGGTAACAGTAAGTCCTCAATATTCTCGACGTTCAATTCGGTGAAATACATGATCAAAAAGTCAAGCACTTCACTCAAAGCGATGGTCTTATTCGGAGACTTTTGGGCAGAACCTGCTTCTAATGTATTGTTGAGAAGCCTGTACAGGGCCTGACCATATTGTTGAGAAGTTCTAGCCCGAAAGGAATGAGTTTCCAATAGAGAAGTGAGACGTTGAGCATCAATGAACAAGGTTCGCTCATAGGGAGAGCCGGATAGACCAGCAAAAATAGTCAGATTGAGGTTCTCGACCTAAGTTCAGATCAGTCTGCATTCGGTAGCAATACCAACTAAGCTTACAGCCTGTGACAAATCGTCTCTCACAACGGAATCTTGGTCTTTCGACCAGACGGTCAAGCCACCTTCCAAAGGTTCAAGAAGTTCTGGTATGACTGTAGGAGGGGTGCTATCCACAACGACTCTCAAAGCGTTCAATAAATCTTTGACATCATCGCTGTTTATTTTAGCGACGTAAGCTCGCTGTAGGGTATTGTTTATGAGCTCAAGAAAATCGGTGGGGGGGCGATTGTCATCTGCGGCCCAGGGTGATGATTGATTACAATTACTAGATGAACGGAAACAGATGTAGGAGGTGGCAGCTGATAAACATTGAAGGGTGCTCTTTGAGTTGCTGGTTACATGTGGATGAGCAATTCATTTCTCAACGTGAAGAATACAACGTACATAGTTCCTTCACCTTGCTCCAAAAAGTCAACCAAGTGTGCTGCCAAAGTTTCTAATACGCCTGTGTGCACCACGGCCTTCCGCTTTCTGAATCTGTATACTGTCTTTTCTAGAAGAAGTTTCCAACAGGATAGATCTTCTGATGTAGCACTCTGATGCCATTTTGAAGTGATATTAATATTCCGAAATGGACAAGATAGGAGTGAAACAAGGAGATTGCCCGTATGATTGTTTTGGGACGAGGAGGTATCTCGGTCAATGCGGTTAATCCATTCCATAGCTACTTAAAATCTGGTAAGTATATTACATATTAAGAGATATGAACTTGCCAATGAGCCTCCAGACAGTCATTTGCAACTCCTCGTTTCCAACAAACAAGAATGGTGCGGATTTCGTGATATTACCCAATAGCCGTTTCCAACCGTCTGCCTCAAATGCTGGATTCCAAACAGCTCTGATAAGCTTCATATAGGCAATTTTAATATGGTCTCTAGTGGGCGCAGAGAGATAATCGGTACGAAGCAGCTGGCCCAGAAGAACACCTGCAGGAACACATAGCTGTTTATCGGCATCCACATGGAATGCGGATACCATGTAGTATTCTAAATCAGAATCTTTCTCTGCCCAAAGCTTAGTTTCGGTAAGCCATTCCTCACCCAGAACCTGTATGGTCATCTTGAGTAAGTATGAGGTCATTTCAACTCTTGCACCATCTTCATCAATCAAACATCTGTTGTCACTGTCAATCATATTGATTGGCATGAAATCTCTTGGATGTTTTCTCCAAACTTGAAGGATAAGCTCGGTAACCGCTCCGACTCCAAGCCTGTAGACAGCCTGGTTCTCTTCGCCAGGTGCAGAATTCACGGTAGAAAGGGCATTCAAAAGGTTAAGCCACACATCGGAGAGGACGGTCGGAATGAGTTGCGCGCCATCTTCTGTCTTTATCCAATGAGCGGAATCGGACTTGTTTAGTCCGTGAACGCTGAGTAGCGCTTGTCTGAACAAAGAAATCCATTTTCCCATTCTAAATGCTACAAAGGATTGCCCAAAGCTGGGGATGTCTTTTGGTTGCAAACCAACGGACTTGAAATGATCCATTAATGATGGCAACTCCGATTCTTTGTCAACATCACAAGCATCAATGTCAAGATAAGCAGTGTGAATCAGCGTGTTCAGCGTCCACGGCGTTCGAAGTTGAGAAGCAGAAGTAAGAGCGTTGAGAAGATCCCAAGAATAAGTGATAAGATTGTCAAGACCTCGAAGGGCAAAGAAATTTTGAAGGATAGGATATACTTTTTGCCATGTTTGATCCAAGCGAGGTCGCTGCTTCTGATCGACAGTCGGTTGTGCGACCCCATCGTCCGCATCGGCATCTGATGAGGGAAGGCCAGAAAGAACAGCGAGATCTTTTGCTGGAAGATCTTCGCTATAAAGAGCAGTGCCTATGTATGCAAATAACAAGGCTGTAGCGCTCAGGGCAGTATTGGTCAACCAAGACAACTTTTTTGTCTTTTCACTTCTCATCCAGAAATAATGGGAAGGTTTTCCTGGCGCACTTTCCGTCTTGGCCATGGTACAATTTTGGGCTTTCAATGCTTCGTCTAATGAATTGCGGATTGGTATTTGAATGGAAGCTATGAGTTGCAAGATTGATTTATCAGAAGTAGCAGTGAACGGCTGATACGTTTTAATAATACGACCGTCATCAAGAATAATGACTGTAGATCCGGCCAACATGTATGCGTGAATGGCATGATTCCAGGCGACTCGAGCAAGTAATGGGCGGACAGTATTTGTGGTCAGTCTCATTGATCGCTATTGAGAAATAATCAGAAAAACCTCAAAATTCTCGGGTGAAGAATTATACTTACATCCATAATGTATTCAAGATTCCAACTAAGTGAAGATTGCGCATACGCGGAGCCAATCAAGGTTACGATAGACGCCCAAGTTGAACATGCCCAATGTACTTCTTTCTGCTCCCCAACACCAATCTTGAGCTTCTCTTCAAGCTGCGACCACTCAGTTTGTTTCTTGCCATCTTTGCCGTAGGTGGGAGCGGTGGTGTTTGCATTAATGTAGCAGCTCTTTAGATGAGAAATCACGAAAAATTCAGCCTTTTGGTTGACAATTCTTGCAGCTGCCCATTCAACTTGAGAGCCAGATTCCTGTGCTTGCTCACTACAAGTGATTTTTGCACGGGCAAAAGCACAGAGTGCAGCACCCGCGCGGAAGCGGATCAGCAAAGATGGGTTGTAAGCAGCCTTTATACACCCGGGAAGAAGCTCAGCGTAAAATGGGAAGAAGAGTGTCGGGTAAATTGTCAACAGTCTCTGGATAGCATTGAGGCCATCTCTTCTTGTCCCATTGGGCCCAGATTTGTCGGAAAGTGTACCACTGCTCTTCAATCTAAACTCTTCCATTACAGCTTTCACCAAAGCCTTCACCACCTTTTCCTTGAGTGGTCCAATGACCGCAGCAGGCAACCTCATCTGACCAAGGAGAACGATGCAAAGAAAGCAAGTCTTCTTGGGGTTTGGTGTTGGTAATTTAGAAACTCGAGTGATACAGAGTACTTGATTGAGAAGAGTTTGCAAGTCGACATCAGAAAAACAAGAATATAGTTGGGGTGAATGAAAAGTGAAGGCTAAGAGACGAAGAACAGCTGCGCCAACGCCAGCGGCCTCGCGTCGATACCTAATCTCCGACTCAGTGTAACCTTGCCGAGGAGTTTTGGATGGAGATTTTGGCGAGGAGATAGTATCCGTGAGTGGAGGTGAAAGACGATCCGATTGGTCCAAAGGTGATAAGGGAATGAGATCACGAAACGGAGGCGTCTCGAGATGATTCATGGCAGGTTCGGAGCTTGGTGGTTTTCCTAACAGCCGGAGAATGTCACGTTGCATAGCCCTTACCATCGCGGGCGCCTCATCTCGGATGGGTTGCGTTGCGGCTCGAATATCGTCTTCTTCCAACGGCGTCAAAACGACATCTTCGTCAACTGGGATACGTTGACGTAGCCGTAACGTAAGAATATTATATGCTTCTTCCAAAGTCAAAAGATCCTCTGTACCGTTGAGAATGATGTCGACGAGCGACTCGGTGGCCAGGGCGCCATCTTTTTCCATCTCATCTGATTTTTCATTATCAGAATCCCCTTGTGCGTTTGAGGAGCTGTCAGAAGAAGCAACGCCATCAGAGCTTGACACTTCATTCACATTGTCCTTTCCTTTCCTGTCATGGTTTGAGCTGCTTTCAGCGGTAGCGATCACCATTGCAAATTCAATGGAGTCCCTTGCAACAAGACTTGGCCTTTTGCCGCTGATAACAAGGCGAGCTGGTTCGCGGTTATTCAAAGTGCCTTCTTCAACAGTTTCGGCGATGAGAATCTGTTCAGCTCGAGACTTGAGAATGCTCCTCATCATAGGCGATCCTTGGCACCTGCTTTGTCTAGTAGGGGTGCCTTGTGGTGAGGCTGAATCAGATAGCGGCTGATTGTTGGAAAGAAATGCCAGCTCCGCCGTGGGAACGGGAGAAGGACATTCATCAGAGTCAAAATATTTGGTGTCGTTCTTGGGTGAAAAGTTTACTGTTCGTCTTCCAACTGCTGCTATTGCACAGACCAAACATCAGCAAACCCGACAAAAGACATCGTCTACTCTATGGGACACTAACATGATACTCTTGTCGCCCCTAGAGGTACAATCTGACTAGGTTTGGTCGGACTTGAGCTTGTGGCCACAAGTGGTGTGGATGTTGAACAAGAGGCTATTGGGTTGTCCACTGCGTAATCCAGTTGGGAGAAAGACACGCAACTGGAAGTGGACATTGAGAAAGTCTCAGATAAGCGGAAGAGACTAGAGAAGCAACAAGAAGCAAAGATAAAAAAAGAAACACCAAGAAGGAGATAGAAATGCAAAATGCAAAAAGAACAAATACAAGTTTGCGTCGCGACAAATCATTGAACTTTCAGGAATCCGCAGGAACCAACATCTCAACCTCAGGGTAAAGCGCGACTGAACGCGAAATGTGGCACTTTTTGACGCGTCAGACGCGTATCACTCAACCTTTTTGCCACACACACGTTACACTAGCTTTGTCGTAGGTGCTACAGCTTACGTAATATTGCAAGGGTTACAAATGGAGCTCGTTTGTGAATGTTACTGTAATCTTTTCGCTTGGCCATGGTTCCAATGAAGCCATTCTTGAAAACCCACAACCTTGCAATCAATTATACCACTCTTCGCCTGTCCCGCGAAACCATGACATCATGGCACAGAAGCTGTCCTTGTTCCATATCATTTCGACTCGCCCACAAGGCCCATCCACCCTAGCCAAAGGCTTGAAGACATTACCGGCGCAAAACATCTCCGACGTCTCAATCATCTCAGTCCGCCCATTATGGCGGTTATCGCTGCTTTTCTGCTTCAAGGAAACGCAGAGCTCAGCCCTTCGCCCTTCCGCTTCAGCAATGAAGCAAACCCGACCACCTTATATTGAGACGAATAGAATGTATGGTAAATCCTATACACACATCTTGAAAGAAACTCTATCAAAGATGCGATGAGAGCGGAATGTAGAGTCGGCAATCCCTTGCTGCCTCTTACGTAGCCAAAACTAAAAGTTGTATCTTTGCTCAGTCCTAGGAACCCACCGTAGAAGCTTTTCGGTATATCGCCTCAATTGCCCCAAGGTACATAACCGAATGGTCTCAACCGAAAAGATTTGATCCCGCAAGTAGATGTGGGAGATGATCCATTGTATGGGATTCGGCTAAGAGAAGCTGACACCTTGGCGATTGGCTGAGAGTCCCAGTGTCTAGCCGTGATACGGACTACGCCGAAATAACGATGGAAAGCACAATTGGCTTTTGTATTCGCATAGATATACTGAGCAGGCTTCATTCGAGACAGCCACCTAGCATTCCACCATTACCTTGGGCAATTGCTTACTAACCTTTCAGCTCTCCGTGTCCGTTATCCACTCGCCAGGCTTCTCTCGCCGCGGATGGATCGGCGACCCATTTCCCAAACACCCAGGATCGAAAAGGAGAAACAAGAAGAGAAACAGTTGAGATCCAAGAAGCCTATGATCCCGGTCACATCGCAATCTTACACAGGGTCCGGCTCTTGTCGCGTCATGAATACACATCGATACGTGCCTTGACTCAATCTAATCACATTGTTATCCTTGTCTCTTGCTTCTTTTTTCTTTCATTTCTCTCATTTCTTTCGTTTGCCGCCTTTCGTCACTAGGGCTTCCTGCTCAACGCTTCTCCAATAGCAGCTCAGGACGGGTGCCAAGGGGAGACGACTGTGATCCTCGGCTTGTGCCTTGATGGGGCTTATGAGTAAATAAAAATAAAAATAATTCCGTGGCTGGCCAGGGGCATCTACAGATGCCAGATTGGGATAAGGGGAGCATAGCTATTCGACTTTTTGGCTGGCGATGGGTTATAGGTATATATACCTACTACTTGCTTCGTCGTCACTCCAAATGTAATTTAGATACCTATATAAAGATACCATGTCAGTCCTTTTAATCATCTTTCGAATCAAGCCTATTCTTGCTGCTGTTTTGCCCGTTGCAACGGTTACGCTGCAAGAGATGGAGCCAAAGGGAGAAGCAGCTAGCAGGCAATTTGCCACCCGGCAGGCGGGTTCACAGGGCATCAAGCCAGGCGCCATTGCTGGTAGGTTTTGTCCATCAAAACGTTTGCCGCTGACCAAGGTGTAGGAGTAGTAGCAGGCGTCTTGGGACTTACCATTGTGTTTACCATCCTCATCGTTCGACGCCGCAGAAAGCAACATGTGTCTCCTGTAATGACCTCCAACAAGTACCTTCTCCCTACCACCATCCAACCTGCCATCGCTCCCCCTCCGTATCGCCCTACACCAATTACCTACGGTCGCCCTCATCGGAGCGCCTATACCCATACGCCTATCCGTGCCGTCCAGCCCCTTCCCCAGGTCTACGCCGCTGCGAACCGCCCGGGTACGAGGTACTATAAGCAGAGAGACGGTGTTGGCCAGGGCACCAAAGAAGTCAGATTCGGGAATGTGACAGCAGTTCGATGACAATAACGATAAAGTAATCTGCTTGCTGGGCTCCCAGTTCATATGCTAATGGCTCATGGCAGGCCTTGATGGGAATTAGGTTCTGGAGATGGTGAGGATCTGTTTACAGGTATACAGACCATCCTGGCTCGCAGAATCAATGGTTAGTATGTGCGCTACGCTGGAGATAGTTGAATGCTCATGCTATCACTTACGCAGTTTCGTCAAATGTGGCTGTAGCCGAGGACCATACATGGGGTCCATCTGGTAATTTGTCTGCCTTGCTTCAAATGGTTGCTGCGTCAAGTACCATGTGCCTTGTGACGATGACATTCCGACTTGATTTACAAAGTAGAACCGTACTAGATTAGATTGTTATTTGTATCATTTTATAACTTTATGTAATCTTCAATTGTTGTATAGACTTCTCCATGATATGGCAAGCCCAAAGTGAAACACCAGAAGAATACGCGACGTCATTTGCGTCTATCCTTTGTGATTAGATAGGAATCTTCCTAAGGCTTTGAAGCCTGAATAATTGAGCTTTGAGATTGCGCACAGCTGAGAAGCTGACAAAAAGTCTAGTCCTTTGTAAGATGGCGGCGACTCGGTAGGTGGACAGCCAGGAGCGACTGCCTAACCCAGCAGATTCGATGCTATAACTCGTAGATTTTTTCTTGTTTTTCCCTCCAGTTGACGTTTCTAATAGATCACAGCCTCATCACTGTCCATGGCTGTAGTCATTCCCTTTGTGAACAAGAGCGTCATTACGGATATCACAAGCCCGAGGATACTTGCCACTCGCGACGAGCGATCCCATAGTATATCTGGAGGCGCTATTGCTGGTTTGTCTTCTTTCTTTTCGATAGAGAGCAGAGCTGATGTCGAATAGGTATTGTCATTGGCGTGCTTGTCCTTATGGCTGTCTTTGTCTTCCTCATCTTTCGGCAGCGAGGACGTCAATCTCGTTTTCTTTATCCCAAGTCACCGAATGACAATCACAAACAATACCAGGCTCCTCCACCTCCGGCCTATCTGCCCAGATATAACCCACCAGTCTATACTCACAACCAGCCTCCAGCCACGATAATGGCTCCACCAGCCGTTTACATGCAAAGTGAACGGCCTGGATCTCAATACTATGTACCAAGAGGCAGCATGGTTGACACTGGAAGGAAAAGTAACAAGAGAGGCATCAGATGGGGTCAAGTCGGAGTCAGAAGATATTGATTGTTGTAGAGTAGTTTCAACATTTCGCTATTTAGAAATACGATTTCTTGCCGTCAGTCACCTCCACATTATGCTTTAAGGTTTTTGTAAATGTTGGAATTTATGCCAGTTAAATACACTGCATGCAAAGCCTGTACGATAAGCATAACAGAGCTGATTTTGGATGGTTTATGTGCAAGAGCATGCATAGAGATACAAAAAAGCCATATACCTTTTATCTGCCGTATGTACATGGATCAGGACACCGACGGGATAAATGCTCATTTATTAGTTGCGCCTGACTTTTTCAGCTCGAGGATCACGCATGGGCCGCCTGGAAGCCTCCCTTATCCAGTCTACTGTTTATAATATCGTATCTTTTGTTTCTCTTTTTCCTTCATACATGCCATAAACATCCAGAGATGGTTTCTATTCTTTCTTTTTTCAACACAAAAAAGAAGCCAAAGAGGGCTGCTCCTCCGTCTCCCTCAGCATCCTCCATCCGTGAGTCTGCTCAAGACACACATGGACTATCCCAAAGGCCTCGCTCGTCAAGCAAGTTTCTCTCACTCAGACACAAGGCGGCCGCGAAACTGCATGACACCTCTGCTCGTAGAGCGAGCTTGGAAGTCTCCAGGCGTAGAAATCAAAAGCAGATCACTGTAGAACCCTCTGAAGAGCTCTTACCTAAATTGAACTTGGGCTTCGAGGCCCGAGCGGCTGACGAAGACCAAGATGTACTCGGGTTGGGACCCTTGGGGAGACCAGTAGTACTCAGAGAGGAGGAAAAGCAGGTACTGAAAGACTTGAGATGGGGAGTAGAAGAGGTTAAGTTGGCATGGGAGTGGTTCGGTGGTGCTCTCAAGGCTACGGGTACGTATGACCTGATTAGAGCGTGTGGTGTCATGATATTAACGTGATGCATACGCAGGTCTCGACACGAGAGGTATCATGCTTCCAAGAGGTTTAGACGCTGACCAGACTACCCAATCTTACCTCTTTGCTCTGTATGCTTTGTGCACAAATCCCGACCTCCTTCCATCTCTCCCGTCAATCTCTTCACAAATCGCAAACCCAACCTCTGATCAAAACTCGGAAGCATGGCGAGAGAGGCTGATCAATTCGCTCAAGGATACTGTGCAACCTGTGAACATTGCGGAGAGTCTCAAGCTGATACTGCGTCGACTTGTACCTTCTGTTCCTGATACAGATTCTTTGATTAATAAGACAATCTACACAAATTTTGTTCAGTCCGAGCATGCTTCGTCATATCCTTTCTCCGCTTATGGCGAGCTTTTCAGCCCTAGTGTCGGACCCACAATACAAAGCTATCTCAATGAGATGTTTGAGCTGTGGACAGCAATTGCTATACAATCAGAACAGAATGGTATGACGGCCGGCAAGGTAGCGTATCTACTAGGATGGTGGGCATGTGGTATGAATGTCAAGAAACACGAGACATGGGGACAGTTGTATAACAACTGGCAAGAAGCTGGTAAAAGATTGGAGCATTTGCTATATGCATGGATCAGGTATGCATTTCCTTTCGACCATGAACGGGAGTTAATGTCCGTGTAGATTTCAGACTATAAAACAAAAACTTCCTACCCGATTACTCCAAATAGTGGAAGACTATCCTTTTGGTGAAGCATCTGCCTCTACCCAGCATCTTCCCCTCCCTCCCCCTTCCTCATTCCCTCGGCGTACCCTACAAATTACATTGGGATCTAGTGTGCCTCTTGCAGAGGCTGTCGACTCTCCGGAAGCCATTATCGAAGCCGCTTTGTCCGCCACTGTCGATGAGAAGACGATTGCACCTCTATGGAAGTCACTTGTGGGGGCAAAGAAGAGTGTCTTGGAAATTGTAGCTGAAGATTCTCTCAACTTTTTCCGTCAAATGACATACGTACCTGCTGAGCCTCTTTCCCCTACATCTCAGCTGTCGTTGCTTCAGACAGTTGAGGATGAGCCGCTTTACCGTCCTTTTTCTGGAGATTATTCTCGTGATCAATTTCATGCTGGCTCTGATTCCTCCATTAACAGAGGACCTGCATTTAAGCAAACCGCTACTTCTTCGGTAGAGAAAAACCAAAATGCTCCTGCTTGGGATGACTTCGAGAAGATTGGATTTTCGGAGGTCCTGGGGGACACCACAGACTTGGGTTTGGCGTTTTCGCCAGCAGTTGACAAAAGTGCGATGGCCAACAGCTATATTAATCCTAAACTCAAAACCCAGGTGCAAACAGGACAAAAAGCCAAGAAAACTACTTTCCACGATGAATCAAGAGCGCCTGTTTCTGGGCCAACATACAACATAATGGAGGAGAAGGTTATTGACATTGACGATGTGTTCATCTCTTTCGTCGAAGATGGTCAATCAGATAATGTTAGCGACATTTGGCCTCCTTTCTCTCTTATTCGCCTTGCATCTACAATACCATGTGGAAATGATAAGCCTGTCGAGTGGCTGTTGGTGACACTTGAACATCACCCACTTGTCCCAGAACCGAGCGATCCAGAGATGATTGAACGCCCTACATCTCCTTCTGCTACTTCGGTAATCTCTCGTACAGGTCGCGGCCTTCGAGATTTTGTCTCACTCTCATCTCTCCGCCGCGCTACTTCTTTCAGCAAACTTAACGGAAATCGGCGAAGCTTTTTTGGGTCTTCTGCCAAAAAAGACGATCTGCCCAATGTTACTGAAAGTAATCCTGAGAACGAAGGAAAAAGACCAGTGAAAAAATTGAAAATCGGAGAAATGGGAGAGATTATTAAGGATACTGAGCCAGCCAATGGAATTCAGTCTGTATCGAAGGAAAAGGCCGTCGTGTCCGCTAATGCAGTGATGCCAGTATCAGAGTCCCATAAAGTCGTGTCTGGAGAAACATCAATTGATGACATACGATGCTCAGCGGATCCTGCCACAGAAACAGTGTCAAGCGATTGGTTGTATATTGCTGAGGGTGGAGCCCATATTGTCTTTTCTTACCGCGGCAATAACCCCAATTATGTCAACAAAGCGTTGCGGGTTCGCAAGCCTACTGCTGATAATTACAGTTTGGATCTTCAACGAAAATGGCGAGACATTCTCCCGACGTTGTTGCCTGCAGAACTTTTGGTTTCATGTGAGGAGGTAACTCTAGATCAATTGTGGCTTAAGGATCTCTTGGAAAAAGCTGAAGAAAAGAGACCTGCAAAGAGGAAGGAAGGTACAGCTATGGCTGAGTTGGTTTATGTCAAAGAATGTGGACTGTTGATGGAGGACATCACAAGCTACGATGATGATGAAGTCACTACACTCACCATTGAAATTAAAGTATACTACAGCTTCTACATCACATATTGTGCACGCTGACCTGCCAATTTTAGCCTAAATGGGGTTTCTTACCTTCTGGCCACCTTGAGCCACCCGAATCGATCCCTATTAAGACCCAAGTTTCCCGATTCAGGCTTCACCAGCATTTCCGCGGTTACGAGGATACAGGCTATGATCCTTTGGATTTGTTTTCGTCTGATGAAAAAAACGTTTGGAAGGCAATTGAGGGGCTATGGAGTCTTTGGAAACGAAGCCAGGGAGAGAGAAACAATTGGATGGTGTTTGTTGATGGACATAAATTGAAGCCTGACCAGGTGATCGTTCTTATATATTAGCTTGAATTAGAGCTAACCCAATACTAGATTTCCAGGATTCCTACAGCTGAAAGTGGTGACATTGTTGCTTCCACAGCACCGTTCATCTTTTCCGTGCTCCAAACTTCCCATGTTCTTGATCATATCCAGCGTTTACAACATGAACTGGATCCATTAGATATATCAGACCTTTCCAAAACATGGCAAGACGCCCATCCATCTTCACCGCTTTTCGATCCAGAACTCATCCCTGACATTGATGTTGCTGAACTAAAAGAGTTTATTGATATTTATTTGTCAGAACCGACCTTGAGCAAGCACTCCGACGGATGGAATCTTCGTCAGCGATTGATCGCATATACTCTTTCTTCAACCTTCAAAGACTGTTCTGTCCTTATCAAATGCCCTTTTCAACGCAATGCTGTTGGAGAGTGGGGACTTGTGGAAGGAAAGGCGTCAGCAAAAATTATTGATCTTGATCTAAAGTCAATCCACAAACTTCGGGTTTGGGCGGAGACGGATGAAAAACTTTGGAGATATTGGTTGGAGACAAAAGGGAACATGGAAATTCAAAAGACTGAGAAGGTGGCCAATAGGGAGACCAAAACAGAAAATTCGACTCTGAAGACTACAGACACAAGACTTGACAACGCCTCAACTCAAGCTAGCTCCGCTCACAGCTCAGAAATCGCTCATATACC
Source organism: Cryptococcus depauperatus CBS 7841 (assembly GCF_001720195.1). Taxonomy (NCBI): domain Eukaryota; kingdom Fungi; phylum Basidiomycota; class Tremellomycetes; order Tremellales; family Cryptococcaceae; genus Cryptococcus; species Cryptococcus depauperatus. The sequence continues at coordinate 1,320,919 of NC_089474.1, read as the reverse complement.
ATCTCCATTATTCGTCCATAGAGGTGGCGTAAAGGTTACATTGCCAATCCAAGATGCTCCAGAAAAAAGTTCATCAGAATGTTTTCCTGAATTTCAGAGAGATACACCAGAAATAGGTAATCAAACTGTTGAAGAAGGCAGAGAGAAGAACGCCCATCAACCCAACGAAGAACATGCGAACGATGAAAACAGTGAAGATGACGATGTTTTTGGAAATCGTACCTGCTCTCGTGCCACCTCAACTCCGCCTCAGTTGGTTGCTGAAAACTTCCCAGCTGGAGACGAGTCTGACATCAGATTTGAGGCAGCGGAAGGAAACAGAAAAGAAAAGAGTGAAGGAAATTCTACCAAGTCTATCTCCACCAAAGATACTGCAGTTAGTGCGGTTGAAACCACTGCAGTTGGAAGTGTTGAGACTGCTACCGCCTCTGCTCTGAACAACAGTATCACGGACGCTAACAAAAATGAGGAAAAGAAAACCCTCCAGGAAACTTATATACCCAAGATACAACCTCAGGAAGCTGCAATTGACTATGCTTTCGAGAAAAAGAAACTTACAGAGGTTTCCCACCCCTACAACGATCTTGGTTTCCCCGTTTCAGCGCAAACAGAAAATCCTACAGATGAGCCTCATCTAGTCAGTGTTAACAACAGACCAGTTGCCATCATTTCTGCGTCTGAGATTGATTCATCCCCTATGGTGATGTCCTATACGACACAGTCAGGCCATCTTGAAACCGACACTGACACGACATCTGCGCGAGATGATCACAGTTTCAAGCAAATCCATAATACTTCAAAAGAAATCATTGATAATACCGAGCAGGTTTTCCCTGTGCCAGTACAGAGCCACGAGTCCAACGATAGTTTCAGTGACCCTCTGCAAAAAAAAAGCACTGCGCAACAAGATTTTGAAGAAAAGTCAGTTGGAACTTTTGCAAACGCCCAGTTAGAGCAGAATGCCCAAGATGTCTCCGAATTACCCAAAACCGAGGACAACGTTACTGATCAGATGAATACCGCGAACGAAGATGTTCAGAATAGCTACCCTGCTTTGAAATCCTTAGATCTTGTCGCAAATGGAAATGACGATCGTTTTGCTTTAACTTCAAAATATGCCATTCATGACCAAAGTCCTCAAATTCCGATTGAGAATCCCTCTACAAAACCATCTCAATCCATTTTTCCTGAGCCTATTGAGTTTGGATCTGTATTTGAAGCTACGAGGACTGTAAAAAATGAAGAGAAACAAGTCTCTTCAGTATTAAATGAATCCGATGAAGGGGACGCTGAGATAGTTCATGACAACGTAGAGAGGAATGGGGCCTTAGAATTTGCAAAAAACACTGATTTAGCTAATGAAATGTGCGTCGTGCCTATAATGACAGAAGTCACGGAACTTCACGCTGATATGGCAAGTAGATTCTCTGAACAACCTCCCGGTGGTCTAGCTCAAGCCGCGCTGCAAGAAAAAACAGAAGAACAAGACACCTGTGACCATTCATCGCAAAATTCGCAGAAAGATACGAGCATTGGAAATTTAAATTTAGATACTTCTGTTGATGCGCTTCGCGATAATACAGTAGAACAGAAGTTAAAAACTCTAGGCTTCTCTTCTCAGGGGGAGCTTGAATCTCCTCCAGTCTCTGTTTCTCTTGAAGATCAGCAGGTCGAAAAGTGTCTTCCATTTGAAACACAGCAACAAGATAGAGCCTTGTTACCATCTGAAGAGACTTCAGCTGATGCTCACAGGAATGAACAAAAGGTTGATTCCCCTTCACTTCTACCTTCCCGAGATTGTGAACAGCTGGGATTGATTGAGCCTTTGTGAGTAGATTACGAAGCTCAATTCATAAATATTTGAGCTAAGGATTTTCTGTTCCTTAGAAAAGCTGAACACCTCGACGATATGTCAGCAGAAAAAGACTTAGAAAAAATGGCTACCTCCGCGAACGACCTTATCAGTCCTCAATCGGCATGGGCCGTTTTGAGCGAAATTTATCCCTCCAATGTTTCCCAATCCAACTCAGCTGCTTCCGTTAAGGGCTTAACATCTTCCGAAGCTAAACAGCTCGAAAACAAAATTCACCTTGATGACAATGAAGAAAACAGAAATGCCGAGCCACTTGTCGAAAAAGTAATGACAAGCGTTGTGAATCATGCCTCTGCCCTTCGAGGTTACCCTAGACAGTCCACCACAAGAGAAGATCTTCCAAACAATTACGTTGACAGTCAAGATACCTCCAAGCTTCTTATTGCAAACCCACAAATTTTGCCCACAGTCAATATTGACATTCCGCAAATAGCTACTGAGCATCAAAACTCTGAGCACAAGAAACATATCTCAACCACTCCAGTAGGAAGCGAACAAAGTGTTATGCAAGATTGTGAATCTCAGAAGATTTCAGATCCGGTCGATGAGCAAGCTGAGGCCGGAAATAACGAACTCTCTGCACTTGTTGAGCCACAAACTGATTCCACCGCTTCTCTCAATTCAGAGTCGGACAATGAAGGTAGTGAATCACATCAAGGCAAAGTTGATAGGCGAGTGCATCTGAACGTTCAAAACACTAGCTAATGCTATTTCTCATCAGTGCAACTTTCCCAGAAGTCTCAATCGAGAAATCTTTCGAAACATCAAATCTTATGTCTGCTCCCGTAACCTCTACAAGTCAGGGCGACCATTCTGTCAACTGTACAGACATAACGGTAATGGCAGTTCCACTGACGTTGTTTAATGATGAGATTGCTCCTTCCGCGCCTGTACTAGGCTCTGGAAAATCTTTCCAAACGACACCCCTGCCTAATCTAAACAAAGAAGCAAAAGAACACAATGGAAAGACAGAAGAACTTGACCCAATGTCCTTGATAGGAAAAGAGACTGCTGAACCATCCCTAGAATTTGAAAAAGAAGCTCTAGGACAGATTGCTGCAAAGGAGACTTCGGACACCCCTACCACCACAAAGGAACAAACCTCTAAAACTCCTACGAGTGCAACTCACCAAACGTCTTCAAAGGAGTTGTCGTCCAAACTTCCTGCCTCAGAGTCTGGAAAGAAAGAAACCAAGGGAGACAGACACGTATTTAAAGGTCAAGATACCACTGAGTTTAGTTTTATTGCCAACAATTTGCCAGGAAAAGAAAAAAGGAAAATTTGCGGCCAGAACGAACAAGAGTGCAGCATTGAGGATCACAAACCTATCACTGGCCCAAATTTGTTAAAGGTAGCAGAATCGGCCGTGAAGGAAAACATGCCTCCAGAATCTACGCAAGATACAGGCATATTTGATCCCGTTGAGAATTATGGAACAGAGGATTTTGAAGACGTCTCAGTGGACCCGGAGCTAGAGCCGTAAGTTGTTTGAACGTTCGATTGGATAAACAGAACTTATCCTCACAGAGTTGCAACGCCTGATCATGTCGAAACTCGAGCGGATTTCCCTCTCAGCGAGGAAAAACTTGACTTTGAAAACAGCGATGGGGACGACGGGGACGACGAGGGTGACGAGGACGACGAGGACGACGGGGGCGACGAGTATATAGCCGATAACGAGGACGACGAGGTGCAAAACTATCTGCCTGGAACACCAGAAGAGTGAGTTAGAGATCCTGCATTCATGTTACCAAATCTTTGTTTGGAAGCGATGATAATTTTGAGTCCAGCTTTGAAATCACAGATCTGCCAGAAGATATGGCTAGAGATGATGGTCAACAGCCAGGTGAAGCTTCTCCGATCCCAGTCTCTCCCCCTCTTGAAGTTCCCCGTGATAAAGTTCCCCGTGATGAAGTTGCCCTCAAATTTGACAAATAGAAATCGTCTTCAGGCGATAACACAACGATTCTCAATCTCACCAGTGATATAGAGAAAACACTGCAATAAAAGAAAAGATGTGATCTTTTGCGCAAGTCATTTAGTCTTACACGGGTTCATGTGTATACCCCACATAATCTTTAATGCGTGATAGTAGTCGTTTTTGTAAGCATAGTATACAAGCTTTGTGACATAGTTATACGTTGGTCGGGGCAATACATAATAACGTAAAAACACTTTCATTTTGATAATAATGACAACAGGTAGTATGCATTGGTAATAGATACAAAGATTTTGCTCGTTAGCCAGAAAGTTTTCGTAGGTGAGCTTTCTATGCTGGTACAAAATAATTAATGTTTCCTTCCAATTCCCAAAACAATCAGTTTGAATCCCTTATACTTTTATTGTCCCTCATTTCCTTACTCACCATTTCCCGTCCCTACAAGTTGTATACCTTATTTCCTATGCTTCTTAGGATCTTTGTTCTCCCATTACTCTCTACTTTCGTATTCGTGGTGTCAATAGTGATCATATCACTTTCAATAACATCAGACAAGCCTATTGTTCACTTTGTGCTCTCTACGTTCTTCTTAGCTTCAAAATTGTCATGTTGGGTCAATTCAAATCATTTCAAGTGTTGGATAGATGGAAAGCTGCGACGACTCCTCGCCGTGCAGCAACGCACTGTATGAGTTGATCAGCGACGGGGTCAAATGAAGGGAAGTTACTATAAACAGATAGGCAGGAGCGACCTGCGACGTGGTATAGCAAGTCACTTACCATGTAGGCTTCAAAATCACTATTCTCAGGCTGCTTGGCAGAGGACATTCCTCCAATGCTCATCAGTACACTATCCACCTACAGCTCTTACTGGTATTGAAGCCTCTGCGCTAGAGCTGCTCAATCCCTTCTGATCAAGTGATTGAGCAGTTTTGTTGAATTGTTGCTTGGATTGACAAGAGAAGAAATAGAAATTGCATAGTCGTGCCTGGAAATACCTGGTTATGTTCGTAGATTGTGCCTGGTTTTTATCTTATCAGTGTGTACAGCTTCATCATTTGTCTTTCAGCGGTTGTCTACTTTCATGTAATATTGCTGACTTTTGAAAATTCAATCATCTTATTTATATCAACAGCTGTTTTGTTGGTATCCTAAATCTCCATCTTGGGCGCTCTGTTACTTTTATAGATGTTACTTTAAGATGAAAATGTTCTTTCCAATGCAGAAAACAGAGCCCAAGAATCATGGAGGATAATGGAAAGATGACGAGAGCTAGTAGCTGTTGATGGCTTTGAGTTTTGGTACAATACACCAGACTATTGACTCGACATCGGATTTAAAACCTCAGATGCTACAGAAATAGCAACTGTTATAGGTTTAATAGACGGAAGCTATGCCCTCCCACTAGCAGACAATATCTAGCAATGGTAGCAGGGAATGCATCACAGTTTTGAAATCTCGAGTCACCTCTGCCTCTATAATCTACTCTAGCTTCTTCTTTGACACTTAGAATCATTATCGCTTTCGTCGTTCAGATCGTCTTCAGCTGGAGGAATGACGCCGCTCCTGCCAGCTAACCTTGCTATGCGCCTGTACAATCTTTCATAGGCATAAAGCTGAGAGTGGAGTTCAGAGGGATACCAGCTATCTCTGGTTAGCGGCGCATTAGGCAGAGAGATAGATTTTAAGCTTTAGCTCAAAAGATTAGAGACCCACTAATTTAAGGCTACCACAATACCAGTCCCTTCTTTTCCATTCTCATTCTTATTCTCATTCTCATTCTCGACTGTACCTGTATGTTCGTCCTGCTCAACAAGATGCCACCAGCCTGCAGGCAAGTACAAAGTGTCTCCCTGCTCCAGCTTGATTGTCATAGATTTGCATCGATGGGGTATAAAAGGAGACGAAACCCATGGAACACGACAGGAAGGTTCGGGATCCAGCTGTGGTTCGAGACCGAGATTCTCGAGGTCTCCGGATGGATGTAATGTCGATGAAGAATGAAACCTTTCTATGAGACACAAAAACTCAGGGTTAGGTCATGGCGACGAGGCCAGGGTATGACTCACGGTCGAGATGTAATGTCTCTAGTGGTGAGAGAAGAGTGAACGTCTTTGAACCAGCGAGAACATGATATATGTTTTCATATCTAGCAATTGCTATTGATGAGTATGTCTTATCACACACAAAGTGCTATTACAGGTAAATTGACGAACGGGTCATGATGCAATGAAGTTTTGCTCTTCCGATCGCCAATCCAGAGATTTACAGCCTCTGCTGCTTTGCCTTCATTAATGTTTCAGCTTCTGAAATATTGTAGGGACTAGTAACAGACGAACCTACTGCTTCTTCCATCCATTCAACTTCTGCTTTAATATAGTCTTGAAAAGGAGATAAATCGGGAGGGCCTGAAGGGCGAGGCGGGTTTCGATAAACGTTACCATCCTGCGATTGGAGATAGAATGCTTCTGTCGAGTTCTTATTACCTAATCTTGCTTGAGTGGCAGTGACAAGGATGCAACATAATATTGAATACCAAAAGTTTACTTACCGAGCTTTTCGATGAGTTCAGCGATAGTCATCTTGGTCTCAAACGGCTTGACAAACGTTGTGGTTCCGTCTGAAAAGGTTCGGACAGAATCTGCCAATCTTGCGGTAACCATCAGTCAAAAGCAGCTCATAAACCGCACAAGCCAATCACCCATTGTCAGTGACAGCAATCGTGACCTCTCGACTGCCCTCAATAGCTTGGTATGTTTCAGCTCTTGACCAGTCATATGCTTTTGCAGCATCCAAAAAAGGAGAGAAACCTGCTCATAACGTCTCAGCGCCCATTTCATGCAATCTATGACGCAGCGGATACCTTTAATCACACATGGATGATTACTATGTACCATTCTCAAAGCCTCAAGGGCTGTAGGTGGTCGAGGCAGGACGGTCACATCCTCAGGTGAGAGGTCTACGCCGTCACTCACAGTTCAGCTCTAATCTTCCCAGAGTGACCAAGTTACCTCTATAGTCTCCTATACAGGCATTCAAGGTAGCCTCTAAATCATGTTTCCAAATAGTAGCACTGGTAGACATTGTTCAAATCTTGAGTTTCTAGACGTTCGACGTTACTACTTTTGTCTATAAAATCACGTGACTTAAGATTGATTTTGTGCTTTAGGTGTGCCTCCAGCCATCATATTCTTTTCATTTCATTTCGTGTTCTTCTTTTTAATCTTTTCTTTCATCTTTATAATCCGTTTTGACAAATTAGTCCCAGCGGGGCAAGCCCTTGGCGAATATATATCATGTCGACCGTCCCAGCCCCACCAGCCGTCAATGGCAATCCTCTCATTGCGCTTGCTGTTTCTGTAATCTATGCTGTCTTGTATGTCTTGCAAGGGGTGAGGTACTGTGTCAGTCTTGTAACTTTAAGAGCACCGAGGTAGGATATTTTGCTGAATATTCGTTGTTAAACTGAATATAACAACAGTTTTATAGTGCGCATACTCCAATACAGCTTGACCATATCTCTGGGCTTCCCTCACTTCCTCGCTCTCTTTGGTGGATTTTTTATCATCATCTTCATCCTTGTCCGGTATCGCTATCTAACTCGATATACTAACCTCAAAGAGCCAGCGCTGCTGCCACCATCTCCTACTTTGGCTAACCGTCTCTTACCTCTGGATGTTGCCAGCCTGGCTCTGTCCGACTCTCAATCCCAAGTATCATCATTTCACAACTACCTTGACGACTTCTTGTCTGCTATCAGGATCTTTGGCTACCTTGAAAAGCCTGTCTTTCATGAACTTAGTAGACACTTGCAAACAAGAAGGTTGGCTGCTGGGGATACGCTCGAAATCGGCAGCGGGGAGTTTTGGTGCGTTGTTGAAGGCAAGGTTCAAGTGGCAAGTTTATCACTAATTGAAACATAAGCTCTAGTTAACTGATGATAGTTTGCGCCGGATGCCGAGAAGACCAGTTCTTCTCCTCCCTCACCCAAACCTGATCTTCAGGCCTCCTCTTTCAATGGATACCATCTTTTAAACGAAGTATCGACTGGTGGCACTCTTTCATCCCTTTTCTCTATCCTCGCTTTGTTTACCGAGGATGTCAAGTTATCTCAGGCCAACTCTCCAGAAGACGAGGACGGGGAAGATACAGAAGATGGCGCTGCAATAGACAATTCTGCACCACCTGAAATAAGAATGAAAAGAGCGAATTCGGATGTCAGTCAATTAGACGAAGGAGCATTAAGTAAAAGCGTTTTGAGCTCAGGAGAAGTTTTCTCATTCCGCTCTCCATCACTCGATGCGAAACAGAGACCTACACCTCACAGGGCAAGATCAACGTCTTTGGACACAACTTCTGCATCTGATACAGTCCGTGCTGATTCTTCTTCAGATGACACTCTCCAATACAATCATTCTAATTCATCTATTCGACCTACGTCTCCTTTTGAACATCTCCAATCACCCCATTCGCCCAACAGCCGACTTGATAGCAACTCCTTTCACACTTCCAAGTCTCAATCTGGAATTAGAGGTTACCCGGAAAATGAATCATACAAGAACAAAAGAGATGTGAAAGATGAGCACTCTGACCTGATATCCTCCGCTATGAGAGGGACAATAGCAAGAGCAACAGAGGACACAACTCTAGCTGTCATCCCTGCGATGGCATTCAAAAAGCTGACGCGTAAATTTCCTAAAGCAAGTGGGACAATCGTTCAGGTAGTTTTGGAGAGATTTAGTCGTGTGACATTCATGACTGGTTAGTTTTCAGCCCCCTTATCTTGGCCCTATAACCATCTGGATAGAAGGAAACAGCTTACCATTCTTCAATTCTAGCACACAAATACCTAGGTCTTACGCGGGAAATCCTTCGCTCAGAATCGTCCCTCAACGCTCTGGTCTCTCATCCCCTTCCTCGTTCGTTTTACACTGGTGGCGGAATGCAAGCTCTTCGAGATCGCTTTCAGCCCGAAGTACGAGCTAGTTTGGGCAAAGGGAATCATTCTATCACGTCGAGCCCTATCGCAGACGGACGTATAGGGTTGAGTGGAAAGGATTATTTCAGTTATATACCTAGCAGCCCAACTGTAAAGGCACCGAGCCTTCCTGCAACCACGCCCAAAGTGGTTTCTCCATCAGCTAAGAAAGATGAGATAAAACCACTGACTAAATTAGAAAGCATTGATAATGACCCTTTTGGTGGTAAGCCTTCTAAAGATCTCTCAACAGTTTCTATGATCAGTTCGGGTATGGTGGCTCGCCATACGCCGCCTTTTGTTCGTCGTACCTCTGCGATGCGAAAGCAAGTCGCCGCAGGCGACCTTGCCATGTCTATGACATCTACAGACGATAACAAGGCTTACTACCGCCCTACTGCTCAAACTCCAGGTATGTCAAGGATGGATACTTGGCGCGCAAGATATCCTTCTCCTACGCAACCCATGAAAATCTCCCAGGGTTTTCCTGTTGAAAGCGCAGAAGACGACGAGAGCTACCCAGGCGATACCATTAATCTGAAAGAGGCCGTTTTGATGAGCATAGCCAAGTCCATTGGTCTTGTCCAATCTGGCCATCACAACGTTGATTCAATTGGGAAGTCAAGCATGGCGCCATCTGTTTCTGCTTTCTCTACCCCCAACTCTCCTATGTTCCCCTCCACCAGTAACCAAAATAGTACAGGTGGTACTGGTACTCCTGATCGACGATCGAAACTTCCACCTTTTGGCAATGTACTCGATCTCATTAATACATCCCGAAACGATACGGGCGTCATATCAGGTATGCTTCGCGAAGCTGCCCTCAAGACTATGCAGCCGGGAAACGAAAGCTCGCGAATTGATGACGAAACGTCAAGCGTTTCAGCAAGTATGCACGATTCTCAGTTTGGGGGTTCGAGTATGGGCGCAATAGGAATAGGAATAGGAGCAAATAATAAAGCTTTGAAGGATTTGAAAAAGCAAGTGGAGATTTTGTTTTTCAAAAAGGGAAGTGTGCTGGTGAAAGAAGGGGACAAGTCACCAGGAATGTACTATGTCATTGACGGATTTCTTGAGGTAAGTTTAGTTGCTTTTCTCTTGTCTTATTCTGGCCAACGCCACTTTTAGATTTCCATACCGATGCACAATGGTCCTGGTCGCGAAACTTCTTCAAGCAAACATGCACCAATGACCCTCGGGAATATCAACGAACGTCCTTTTGAAGCTGCTCTGGGGCTAGATACCACTAAAGATGGAACAAGCCCCCAAGGCGGAACAAGGATCAAAGAGGATGACACTTTGTTTACCGTCAAAGTGAGTTTGAACTTCCACATCTTGTAGAAGATAACAGCGCTCACAAGTCAATTAGCCTGGTGGTATAGCAGGGTACCTTGCATCCCTCTGTTGTACTGACTCTTACGTTAGCATTACGTACGTTTACTCCTCCTCTGTCTATCATCAAGCTCTAACCCCAACCTCGCTCAAAGTGCAAAAACAGATTGTTTTGTTGGATTTTTGTCTCACAGTGCCCTCCAAAACATTATTGAACGGCGTCCTATCGTTTTGCTGACGCTTGCCAAAAGGTTATTGAGTTTGCTCTCTCCTTTAGTGCTTCATATAGATGCAGGGCTGGATTGGCAACAACTGAACGCTGGGCAGGTCTTGGTTAGCCCAAAACACTTGACATAGACGAAACCACAAATGCTGATGTCTATTTTAGTATGAAAAGGGAGACAAGTCTACAGACTTCTACATCGTTATAAGTAAGTACAATCGCGGCATGTTTAAGACTTTCTCTGATGAAGATGCAAGACGGCCGTTTGCGGGCTTTCTCAGAAAAAGATCATCAGATGCATGTGCTTCGCGAATACGGCCAAAATGATTCCATCGGCGAACTCGATGTTATCACGGCTGTGAACAGATCAGAGACTGTCCATGCTATCCGAGATTCGGAACTCGTTCGTATACCTGCAGCATTATTTGATGCGATAAGTGTGAAGCACCCGGAAACAACCGTTCAGTTTATGAGATTGATCGCTGGAAGAGTAAGAAGAGCCATGGGTGAGGAAAGTGGTAAGATTCCGGGCGTGCCTACCTCTGATGTTAACCTAAGTATGATTTTCTTCTGGATTTCCGCTTCACAAGCTCAGCATACCCATAGAAACTGTCTGTATCCTCGGCTCAACACGAAATGTACCTGTGGCGCAATTTGCCGGAAAATTGAAAAGCGCGCTAGAGGAAGTTGGAGCGGCAGCATCATATCTTGATCAAGGGACTGTAATGAGACGTCTAGGGAGGCATGCGTTTTCAAGAATAGGAAAACTAAAGGTTGCTGGATGGCTTGCTGATCAGGAGGTAAATTACATATTGACTTGAGAAAGATAGTGCTCACATTCGTGGTAGCAACATTATAGGACTGTCCTCTATGTTGCTGATTCACCACCTGCTAGTCAATGGACCCTAACCTGTATCCGGCAAGCTGATCTAGTACTTGTTGTGGCTATGGGCGATGATCCTTCTTTAGGAGAATATGGTAAGACTAGTTCTGCTTGTATTCTGGCTATAACTAATGGTTTTTTTTAGAAAATCTATTGATTGCTACTAAGACGACTGCTAGAAAAGAGTTGATTTTGCTACATGACGATCGCTCTGTACCTCCTGGATCAACTCGTCGTTGGCTCAGTGTAAGTTGTGCGACCTGTTTTAGTTTTCCTTGTACTGAGAAGAGGTCAAGAATCGACCATGGATCCAAACTCACTATCACGTCGAACTCCCCGGGGTTATTACTCCCTCTCGTCCCATCCCGACGATACATGATCTCGCAGCTATCTCCGCCTTCAAACACCTACGCGAACGTGTTGAGACGCGAATTAAGAAATACCGCGGTCTACGTCCCTTCGCTCGTCCTCGCCGGCCGCCTCACATGAATGATTTTGCTCGGATTGCTCGTCGACTCTGTGGAAAACAAGTAGGCTTAGTTCTAGGTGGGGGCGGTGCCAGAGGCATTTCGCATATTGGAATGCTGCAAGCTCTAGAAGAATTTAGAGTACCCATTGATGCAATTGGGGGGTGCTCTATCGGTAGTTTCGTAGGTGGTCTCTATGCAAGAGAGACAGATTTGCTTGAAACTACTGGAAGAACCAAACAATTCTGTGGAAGAATGGGCTCAATGTGGAGAATCCTTAGCGACGTAACTTATCCTTTTGTGGCTTATACGACTGGTCATGAATTCAACAGAGGTATATACAAGGCATTTTACAATACTCATATTGAAGATTTCTGGATCCCATTCTTCGCAAATTCAACCAACATTACCCATTCAAGAATGGAAGTGCATCGTACAGGTTATGCTTGGAGGTATGTTCGGGCATCCATGACACTTGCTGGTCTTTTGCCGCCACTGTCCGATAATGGCAACTGTACGTTTACCCTCTTTCTCGTTGTTTATGTTTACTTATCAGACCTGAATAGTGCTGGTTGATGGCGGCTATATGGATAATACACCCATACAGCCTCTACGGAACAGTGGAATTCACGATATCATTGTTATAGACGTTGGTTCCGTAGACGATACCTCCCCAAGAAATTACGGAGATTCAGTTTCGGGCTGGTGGATTTTCCTCAACAGATTCAATCCATTCTATGAACGGAAAGTTCTTTCCATGACTGAAATTTCCTCGCGCCTCACTTAGTGCGTCTTTTTTATTTTTCAAATAATCTACTTGCTTTATATGGCTGATAATTTTCTGTGGTCTAGTGTATCGTCCGTCAAAACCCTCGAGGACGTAAAATCTTCACCAGGGTGCCTGTATATAGCCATGCCTGTCCAACAATTTGATACTTTAGGCGGTTTCAAACGATTCTCAGAAGTACTCGACATTGGTCTCAAAACAGGGCGTGAAACGCTTAAGAGATGGAAAGAAGAAGGAATTTTACCGAACGGATTAGTTGATGAAAGTAGGAAGGACACAGCTGTTGATAGAGGCAACAGGTTGAGGAGAATGTCAATCTGAACTGGTTATCATTGAACATGATCAACGTAACAGAGATGAAGGCATATTTCTTGTTGGTGTGAAGTAATTAAGACATAGCGAAGCTCATCCATTACAACTATATCATACACGCATGGACATTATTAACTGTTAAATTCATCTTAACTTATTAACTGTTGTAGCTCCTCTTGTCGCCTCTTCTATCGCGATCTCATCCCGACACCAATATTGATGCCACCAGGTAATCGTCCAGGTGATATACTCATTCCTTCCATACTAGTGCTCAATCCGCCATCTTTTCCTTCCCCCCGGCCATCCAAATATTTTCTGCGATGCTCTCCATAACTGCCAATCTTGAACTTTGTTTTTGGCAGTGGCAAACCGTTTGATGCAAGGCTGCCTGACAACTCTGACTCCTCGTCCTTGTCATCAAGTTCTCGCTGAGAAGCGTGGTCGTCGTCATCTGAGCCTTCTTCATCGGAATTCAATCCGTCATCGATTGCAACTTCATCCCAAGTCCTGTAAAGTTTGTCAATGAATTTCTTAGATCTTGGTAAGTCATAAGGATCAAAAGGAAAGTAGGAATCGAGGCCAGCGTCAATATTGAATTGACGAGCTTGGCGAGGTACAGCATTAATCTGATTTAAGCGGGTTTGGCCTTGATCTGATAGTGTCCTTCTATTAGCATAACTGGGCTGACTAGGGTCGGATTCAGAGTTGAGAGTTTGGGGCTGAGTGGCAAGTGTTTTTAGGCAATTAGTTGAAAGCGAGCGGAGATGTGATGGTTGTTGATTTGCTTCGATTATAGAGAAACAATACACGAAGTTTGTATGGTGCGCTACTTTGGCAAATGTTGATACGATGGTAGGATTACAACCCTATTCATATCTTCAGCAAATAGGAATCACAGGAAGTTGAAAAAAGACTTGCAAGCAAAGGATTGAGTTCTGATGTGATGGCGCGTTGTAGAATGTCAAGATCCATCATCCACTTTCCTCTTAGTCCTTCTCCCTCTCCACCCTCCCCTTCCAACTCCATTCCTTCCACTAATCCTTCGCCTTCTTTTTCTTCTGCTAGGAACGCTCGCCAACGAAAGCAGAAAATTAACATACAACTCTGGCAAACAGCATAAAAAAGCGGTAGCTCATCAATTTTTTCTCCTACTTTTCGAGATTTGGATGCTTCCGAAGAAAAAGCGGCAGATGAGAGATGACGGGATTGTTGAAGTTTGCCATCAATGTAAGCCAAGAGATAGGTCAAAACCGTCCTCGCTTGTTCATCGCTGACGAATCTTGCTCGACAGACAACACTCCCAATATAGACTGTAGCCGCTATCCTCTGACCCATTGCAACGTTGCCGCCGACACCCAGTATCCCCGTCCCCGGTTGCGCTGTCGCATACAGCGCCTGGCTGACGAGTAATCCAAGAAACAAGTCAGTATGTGCTGACGAAAAGGAGGATGTGAGGAAAAGAAGAAACGGAATATGCTGAGTAGAGGAAGTGGGTAGTATTTGGCGAGAAAAGAGGTTGAGGAGGGTTTGAAAGTTGGAGAGACTTTGAGCTAGGGAGATAGGTCGACGAGGCATGAGGTGCGATGTGATATTAGTACATCCAGAAGGTATTTCTGTAGAAGGAGTGGAAGAGCCAGAAGGCGGAATTTCTTTAGCTGCAAATTCCGCTGCCGAGATAGGAGAAAGAGGACAGCCGCCCATATACTCTTCAAGATGCTGAAAAAAATAGACAAGCATTCCGTCTAATTTCTTTCTCATCTGTCTGACATTGGCAATTATTTTGGAGTTTTCTTCTTTCTCCTTTGCTGCATTATGTGGTTCATCGTTATCCTCGTCTTCGCCTGATACATCTCCAGTAGAGGATAAGTCATCAGGATCAGGATCTTCTTCCGAGTCTTCCTCATCGACACCAAGGTTGACCGAAGACGAAACAGAGAGTGACTGAGAATGGGGGATATCAGATGAGATCGGTAGATCCAGCGGGTCAAGAGCTGCTTCAAAGGGAAAGGAAGGAGATTCACTACTTTCAGAATCGGAATCAGGCTCAGACTCCTCATCTTGCTCCAATGTGTTCGTTATTTCCACCTATTATCCGTGAGTCTCTTTATGCATGACAGGGGTTCAAACGTACATCGATCCTCAGCATTCTCCCCACACATTCTCCCCAAACTCTACTTCCAAGCTCTGGACAATAGCCAACCAATTCGCAACAATTCCTAACCCAAGTCGTTTGGACAACCTCAGGCTCTCTTTTGTTTGGAAAATTCTTTATCAGTAGTGGTTGAAGGAGGGAAGGAAGCGTGGGGACTAAAGAAAGCAGATGAGACAAGAGAAGATGATGCCTGGCGTGAAATGTTCTGCGAGAAATAGAGGATGGTAAAGAAGACGGAGTTTCTGGTGATAAGAATGAGCGACAATCTTACTGGCCAAACGACTCACGCCAAGTGAGACCTTTGACAGCCATTCCAACGACTTCCTTTGCCCACGCGGGTTGGGCGCTAACTAACACTGCCGCCCATCCAATGAACACCTTGACAAACCTTTCATCTCCGGTAGCCCATGGAAGTCCAAGAATAGCGGTAATAAGCTGAGCATGAATCCCTGGTTCTAACAACGAAATGTTAGCCGAAACGGCTCGCAAAAGTGGAAGGAGTGGCGACAGTGCTGGTGCAACACTATTATGCGTAGGCAAAAAATGGGATAAAAGATCGTTATAATGCTCCATGTTCCCAGCTTTAGATTCGTGTAGCGCCTTGGGTACAAATACAGCGATAAGCGAGCGCTGGAAGGCTTCCCTGTCTTTAGAGCTTTGACTATTTGAGTGACCGTTTTCTCCAGCATCTCCTATACTTTTTGTACGTCTGGATCGATTTCTAGCATCAGCATCTAATTCCCTTGGCCGTTTTTTACCTGCCAGCGACGAAGAGCGGGAGGTGGCTACAGCAGAAAAAGCGACTGGCATCGCTGATGTTGTTCTTGGCTTGTGGGACGGCAGTTTGATAGGGGTTTTGGTCATAGAAAGCGACAAGGACGGAAGGGGCATTACGAGCACGATATTCTCCCAATGCCAGAGAAAGAAAAAGAGAAAAAGAAAACTGAAAAGGAAAAAAAAAAGAAGAGAGTAGAGCAACTTGCAATTAGAGCAAAAATATGCATATCACGTGATTTTGTGATATTTTCCATGGCAAATAAAAAGTACACCGTAGGGGAGTCGAACCCCTGCCGCATCGAAAATCCTTGAATGGCAACGATGCATGATACCGTTTCACCAACGGTGTTGGTCATAGCTAGGAGTGATTTATGAACATTGTAACCTTAATATTAGAGATGAACAAACAATGCAATAGGTATTTGTTTTGTTTTCGTTTATTGACTTTAACTTCCCATATCCCAAAAGTATAAATAACAGATTCTCAATAACACTTCTCCTTTCCTATTCGCGTTTGCTATATCATGTCATCGCTCAGTCATCAAGCACTCCGCTCACTCTCTCGTCAAGTCATTGCTCTCAAGTCTGACCCTCCTGAAGGTGTTAGGATAGTGGTTGATGAAGAAGACCTCAGTAGTATGGAGGGATGGATCCAAGGACCTCGTCAGTATTTGTTATGAAAGAGTAAGGCAAGGCTTTAACCAATGTGATTGTAGCTGGAACGCCGTACGAAGGGGGATATTTTCGTATCAAGTTTGCTTTTGGTCCTGATTTCCCAAACTTACCTCCTAAATGTAAGTCCTGTTCGTCTTTGTAATCCAATCTGAGAGTCTTTCTTACTTTTACATGAAAACTGTGAATAATGCTGAGCATAGGCACAATGATGACCAAGATATTTCATCCTAATATCTCCAAAACTGGAGAGATTTGTGTCGATACGCTCAAAAAGGGATGGAAAAAGGAATTCGGCGTTGGGCATGTTCTTGTGGTACGTCTGCTCTTATTTGGGATCTTTCTTGTTAATATTCATTTTAATGTGTTTTGTTGTACTGATCCATTACTCCCAAATGTTACCTTTTCCCAACACCTTTACGCTTCAGACTATCAAATGCCTGTTAATCTATCCCAATCCTGAGTCAGCATTGGATGAAGAAGCAGGTAAACAACTTTTAGAGGATTACGAGGGATACTCCAAGGTCATTCAGCCTATTGTTGTTTTGAGGTGACGGCGCTAATAGACTTTACAGCATGCTCGACTAATGACTGGTATTCACGCTACACCAAAGGTACGTTTCCATTGCTTCATCTTTGACGTGTATCACCTTGTATATTACGTAGCTAATTTGGACATATATCTTAGACTCTTCCTTCTGAATTTTCTTCCTCTTCTTCTTCAACTAAACTCTCTTCAAATATCCACATAACCACCACTTCACTCAAATCCAATTCCTCAGCTGCATCCACTATAATAGTCTCTAGCAACAACACCAAACCCTCTCCCTTGGGCGCCAATACGAGCCAAGAACAAAGCCCCATCAAAGCCAGCTGTTCCGCTTTCAGCGGCAACGGGGTCAGAGTAGGTGGAGACGTGAAAAAGACCATCATTAAGGCTACAGGAGGGGTAGGAGGAGTCAAGGTTGGAAACGGAGCGGGGGCTGGAGGTGTGACTAAAGTCAAGAGGGGAGCTAAACGATTGTGATCTCGTGCATGTTCCCACGAATGTGGTACTATATAATATCTTGGGTCTGTTTGCATACTACGATATATAAAAGTATAGACAGGTAGCTAAAATCTGGGGGTAATGAGAACACGGATGGAGAGAGGTTAACCCATTGGTCCATTCTTGAACAAGCAGTGCATTGCTACACAACTTATCATGTAATGATTTTCGCCTTTTATCATTACCATCTCTATGACCACTATACCAATCCATGGAATATGAAATTAAAAAAAGACATCAGGCGCGTTGGTGGAGGTAATTTCAATGTTTTTATTTGATTTTTCACAATTCAATTTCTTTCACTTTTCCTTTACATCTGAAAACAAGAACAAATGTCCCCGCCAATTCTTTCCTCTCCAATGTATACTCTCCCGCTTATCCAATCTCTTCTCTCTTCACCAAATCATCCATCTTTGGATCAACGCATCAAGCTTTTGTCAGCCAAAGCTCACCTGTTATCAACTTCTTTGCCTGGCCCAACACCTGATGTAAAGGGCAGCGTCTCTCAACCCGTTGTTAAAGACGATTCTGTAACATCGGTAAACGCCGCAGATACATTCATAAACAGTGACTGGTTGGAATTACAACAAACCCATTTAGAATTAGGCAAAATCTACGCACATGTGAAAGGAGATATGACATTAGGCGAAGTAGAGATTGGAATGGTTCAGAGTGAATGCAAAAGTTTCCTCAATAATTTCAGCAAAAATCAGCAGCATGGTGGAGTAGAGGGAGGAAACCCTCAGGAAAGGAGAAAGGCGAATGTGAGAAGGAAAGCAACAGAGCAAGTGAGGGAACTAAGGATAGAAGCAATACAAGAACTTGTTCAGATTAACTCAACGCTTGGCAAAGAAGCACGAGCGAGAACTTGGAGGAAGCTTTTGGATGATTTGAATGAAAATGTTGACAGGTAAACACATAATCCATTGGAGCAGTGGTTTGAATTGTGCAAAACATTTGAGCAAATGTGCAAGTATCTGCTGAAAAAGATATGGCAACGGAGAGAGTACGTGACGGTCTGTAGGAGGTCGCAAAACAGTACCTTATGGCCGTAACCATCCGTTCATGACATCTTGAAGAGTAGAATAGGAATGAGAGATGACGTCAATACAACTACATTTGTTTGTTTTTCATTCTGCTATACATTAGAAAACTAGAGCAACATAGCTATTTCCTATTAGTTTCCCAATAACCAACCAGATCTCACTAAAGAAATACTCACCCAGCGATCATGGCCAACCCACCCAATGGCGTAACGGGACCCAATCCAGTCTCTTTGACTCTGTCTCCATCAAAAACCAAAGCAAAGATACTACCGGAGAAAGCAACTGTCCCACCCATAATCAATCCAGCAGCCCATTTGTATCTCCTTACGGCAGGACCAGCTTGAAGGCTTGGGTGGAGAGATATTGCAAGCAACACGACACCGCTGTAGATCAAGTAATATGATGCAGTGGTGAATGAGCGAATTTAATGCTCGGAAAGAGGAGGCTTAAGGTTACCAAGGCCATACGAGCCAAAAGCACCTGAAGAGATTCCAACTGCAGCTGAAAGAATAGTGAATACTCAATTGGTTTCGTGTATGTATTTAATTTCTGAGAGCTGCACCAGTACGAAATATGATATTTGGATTCATTTTGGTTGATGATGTAAAAAGTAAATAATAATAATAGAATATTCATGTAGATTGTTAAGAGGGGTTCCCCTCTTGTAAAAACAACTCGGCGACCACCGCCTCATTGAAAACCGAACCGGTTACAACTGCATTTTCGTTTTTCTTTGTTATTGTATTACATCTAATCAACAAATTTTGATGATATTTGGATAGAATGGCTTTGCCATCGTCAATTCATTCCCATCCGCACTTTAACGCCGAAGAGGCAGCTCATGTCGTCACAGGTCTCGTTTCAAGTAAGTTTTTCAGCAAAATGCAGTCTTATCTCAGCTCACCTGTCTAGACCTGGAAAACCTGCCAGGTGAAGTGACCTTCTTGCTGGAAGAAATTCGTGAAAAGGACATTCGTATCAGTCAACTTGTACAGCGTATAAACTCTCGCCATATGTCTTTAACGAAGACGGCTAGGTCACTCACTTCTCTTCCACCGTCCACCGCCACTTTCCCTCTTCCTCTTCCGCCGGGCGCTCCACTTCCCACATCCCATCTCTCCTTGAAAGACCAGCAATCACTCACCAAAATCCAAACAGAATGGTCACTTGTATTGTCTTTACAAGATGATAAAGTGAAACTTGCCGAAAGATTGGATCGCATTGTGTGTCGTGCCAAAGAACGTGTGAGATATCAGTGGACCAAAGTTGGCGGCATAGATGTAGAAGAACTTGACAAAACTGGAGCAAGTGGTAATATGGCCGATTTGGGTAGCGAGGATATAATTTTGCCGTCCACCGGTCTAGGCAGCGGTTTCGACTCAAGGCCAGTCAAAAAGAGGAGACCTAATGCGTTACCTATACAATTTTCCAGTCTTAAAGCAGTCCATCCAAGTATATCCATGCCCCCTCCTCCGCCTCCATCAAGACCATCTCTTTCAGCTAGATCTTCCCATTCGGCCATACCCACCGCCCAATCACAAGGCTATTCGGTAGACCCAGGCTATGCTGGGGGAAGCAGACATCGATCATCACGGCAAGTATCCCTTGCTTCTGAAGAGGATGATGAGGAGGACGCAGAAGGAGAACCGGATGAAGGAGATATTGATATGGTCGATGGAGGTGACGCAGAAGGAGAGGCGGACGAATCAATCTATTGTATTTGTCAGCAAAGAAGTTATGGAGAAATGATTGGTTGCGACAATGATGGCTGTAAATTCGAATGGGTGTGTCTGTATCTTTTCCATCTAAGGTTATAGCTGATGGTGAAATTCAGTTCCATGTGAAGTGTGTCGACATTTCTGGCCCGTTGCCAGAAACGTGGTATTGCCCGGATTGCGTCTCAAAATATGGGTACTCAAATGACAAGAGCAACAAAAAGTCTAGGAAGAGGTAGTGTATTCCTGTATTGCCGGTAATGTGATGTTGTAAATGCATTCATTGTATTCAGCCCTGCTCTACGCTATTGGCTTCCTTCTCTTTCTTCACAAACACATTTCCTAACGCTTCCTCGATCTGGGTCACATTTTGTGATTTCAAGTCCTTCGGCTCAAGCACGGCACTCTTCATAATAGCCTCCAATGAAAATCTATTGTGAATAAACCAAGCGAGGTATGGTGAGCGTACTTGTGGCAAATGGGTAGCCTAAACCGTCTAGGGAGCTAGCTGTTGTGTTTTGTTACTGAGCAAAAAGAAGAAAGCCTTGTTTGATGGTACTGATTCAGCCATCAAAGTTATCTAACAAAGATCACGTATATATATGATAACTGGTCGGATCCCTTCTGTACCAAACCGCCAGAAGCTAGGTTTATGGTAAGATAAAACAACTTCTTTCTTGTTGAACTATTTTATCTAAAATAGATGACGTTTCTTGAATTTTACAAGATATAGTGGGGTTGGTCTCATTTTATTCTTGCTATATCGCTTGACGAAAATTAGACATTGATTGAGATAGGTTGGGAATTCTCTGCGGGAACACAGCAATTCAAGAGCTGCTGCTCATTCTTTTTGTTACACAAACAAGCGACTTTATCCACCAATGGCTTATCGTTTCTCCGCTATCTTATGCCTTCTCATTCAAGCTTGAGTCTTCCACGAGCATCGCGACTGAAGTGAAGGTGAAGCTGCAGATATACTACTTGGTGTCTGAGAGCGCTATAAAGATAAGCATGCACATCCATTATGTGTGTTGTGCGCTGTAATCCTTCAAATTTTGACTCTTTTTGTAAACCTTTTCCACAATTAAAAATGTTGAATAAAAGATTGTAGCCAATTCTAATCTTATCTTTCGGGTATCGCCACTATTAGATAAGGGCGGAATCAAACTCACCTTTGGTGTTCTTTGCCACAAGTTTCGTTTATCTGAATTCCCGAGAACGCCGAAAAGAGGTTAAACACAGTAAGCAATGTCTTTTGTCATAAACCAGAAAAAAAACTGATTCTTTATCCTTACGTTTCCCTCTTTCCATCCTACAAACAATCAGCAATCAACCGTCAAAATGGGTGCGTAACGTCTCTTGCAAAGTCGGCTTCGCAAGATTCGGAGACAGAATGTCGAATCAAGGAGAGTGGCTATACTTGAAAGTGAAAGGGAATAAGAGAAGCACGCATGTGTTTTTGGCGGGAGAGATTGAGTGGTGGAAGCAGACCACTGAGAATGAGCGAAATTAGCAGAGAGAGGTGCTGACGAGGTTTTGTTTGTGTAGAGAACGACAAGGGTACCCTCGTTGACTTGTACATTCCCCGACACTGCTCTGCTACTAGTATGTTTCTCTGAGTAGTATGCCTGCGAGCCGTCTTACTGATTTTGATATAACTACCTCCACCGCTCTCTCATTGGATCGTCTGTTTGTGCTCGTATCAACTCTACCTCTTCACAATCTTCATGTACTTCACTCATCTCCGCTCACATTGAATGGCAATACTGCCATGTAGACCGTCTCATCACCGCCCAAGACCACGCTTCTATTCAGCTTCAAATCGCTGACGTTGACGCCGACGGCAAGGCCATCAGAGGATCCGCTACTACCATTGCTATCTGCGGTCGAATTAGAGCTCAGGGTGACAGTGATGACTCTATCAACAGGATTGCCACCAAGGAGGGCTGTAAGTCAAATTCTTTTACGACTATTGCGTGTATTAGGTTATGTTGTGTGGAGATGGTTGGAACTGGGAATAGGCGAGAATGTGTGCTAATTGGCAAATGTATAGTGCTGAAAAACGTCTGGTCTTACACTCGTTAAAGCGGAGCAGATTGGCATGGCCTATGCATCGTGTCTCAACTAGCAACTGTTACGCGTGCATTAGGCAACGTTTCCATTTTTTCATCTCATTCTCGTCTGGCAAGCTTTGTTGGGGTCACAAGACATTGGAAAATGCCAAATGTTCCAGTGCAAATGAGAAGTACGAAAACAAGACAATTACTGAAAATTTGGCTTTCATAAAAGAAATACTTTAAGGCCAAACGATGATCATATGAAAATAGATGCCTTGCGCTCAAGGCGATATCCTGAACAGTAACCATATCGTTAAGAAACTTGACAGTTGAGGTGAAACAATTGGTCGTATCGATTTCAAGGCTGTGACAATGAGCTTGTGGGCTTTCTTGCTCAATTGTATGCTTTCACCTTTCCAGCTCTTGTGACCATATGCCCATCACAAAATTGTTTGCATGTTGAGCATCTCAGTCGTTTGCCTATTGCTTTCTCCCTTTGCTTTGTGTTGATCTACTATCCATGCTCTATAACGTCTATCATCAACCTCATGAATCATCTCCGTCATCAGCTTCATAATCGGCGTTCGCCTTCTCTTCGTTAGTACGTTCATAAATTGCAATATCGTCGTCTTCTCCTTCAGGCAATCTTTCAAGAATTGCTCTACCAGTCTCTCTGGTCAGTTCCATTGAGTCGTTCCAAGGATCATTGTGAGAAGTCAATCACGTACTCGCATTCACAAAGAAGTTCAGTGCAATAAAGATCAAGATTCAAATCACTTGGATCTCTAAAATGAGTTTGATCAGTTTTGTCCATAATTGAAAGTCTTGTGCTACAAGGCAAAAAAGTGCGAACAAGACAAACACGTACGTTCCAAAAGGTTGTTCAATCATTGCCGCAATTCCCTCTACCCCCATGAATGTCATGCTTACTCCAAACATTACAAAAACCATTTTCCAGCCCATTATATCAACAAGTGTGAAAGGGAGTATGAAGAGATAGAGAGAGACGACTTGTTTGAGGTGAACACAGAATATGTAGGGAAGAGGTGTTTGTACGCTGAGTTATGAGAAGACGACTTAGTCAATAGAAAACAAATAGCACAAGAATGTGATGAGCACCTACATGCGTTCCATCGAGCCTAGTTGATCAATCATACCAGACACTGCATTCTGCAATGCATTCATACCCTAGGGATATGTCAACACATGTGGATCATCTCATATTCTGGTGAAGGATGATATACAGCTGGGCCAACAGCCTCAAGACAACCCATCCTCCTAAACCTGAAGATTGATCGAGAGATATCATGTGCGCTGTATGTCTTTGTTAGAATCGAATCGAATCGAAAACCTCTTTTTTCAAACTCGCATATGGTCAAGTGAGGTTTACGGAGGAGAGCTCACATGATGAGGGGCAAGCCTAGCTCTACCATTCTTCCTAATCCAACCTCTGCACGCTCAACCAGCAAACCCTTGGCTGTCAATGGATCAGGCTTGACGCCGGCCTTAATCAACGGCGTTCTTTCATCAATCCTTCCATCGCTTCTCTTCCCTTTACTTTTTGATTGAGACTCAGTCTTGGAAGATGCTTCGGTAATATTGTCTGGGACAACAATTCTTACTGCTGTAGGGCGTCTCTTGAGCCCTCGGGGTCCTGGACCAGAATATGACATAGATCGACTAGAGATTGATGCAGAGACCGGTCTGGCAGAATAACCTCTAATGTTTCCTACACCTTCACTCCCTGACAGTGGACTTGGAAACACTGATTGACTCGAAGAGATTTCCGAGGGCGGGACACCTATCAAGGCTTCCTCGTCTCGTCCATCGAGAAGAGGCAGAGGGGAAGCGGTGGGTTGGGAACATTCACTTTGCACATGGTTGGTATAGGATGTGGAGATTGTATGTGTAGAGCGAAGGCTTGATAAGTTATTGTTTGCCAACCTTGGGGGTAGAAGTCCTGTCAAAGGTTCAATATTCTCCTATACTGTATGAGAGAAACTTATTTACCTTTGAGATCGTCATGATGAATTCCGCCTTCAGCTCGAAGATGGTGCTTTGTGGCGACAACAAAAGCTACAATTAATCTAATCACTTTCTGTTTTTCCAAAGTAAGTTGTTCTCTCGTGATGGAAACCAAACCATCTGCTGAAGGAGGAGGAAGAGTAACGGCTATCCAAATGTTTCGAGACAGATTTCGAGCGATAGAGATCATGGTCGTGAAGTCTTTGCGTCCCTCGGCATACCTCTCGTAGGCAGAGGAATTCCTGAAAAACAGTCAGCAATTACCGTGCTGTACGCCTCAAGTTAGCTCTAGGATTGGCCGACCAACCTGAAGACCAAGAGCAAGCCCACCACGACACTCAACAACGGTACGACATTATTCGTCAGCCCGACCTCTTTTCCCCACCAGATACTTGCAGCTGCTACGCCCGCAGAGAACAATGTGACAGTCATCACCGGAAAAAAGACAATTGGGAGGATGGAAGAGCGAAAAACACATATATCGGGGACCCATGAAATCTTGGATAGCTAACCACGAGTAAGCAACACACCAGCAACGCAGCCTACGCAAACACGCTCACCCGAGGCTTACCATCTTCCCCCTCCTGTAGATCTAGCAGAGAAGAAAGCGTATTGAGAGGCAGCGACATTGTATTACCCTTCCAGCCGACCGTACGACGATGGGTCAGCAACCACAGCCCATACTAATATCTCTCAAGACACAGCCAGACTCACAAGAGCTGTGATGCCAGAGGCTTCCTTGTCCTTGCCATTGGGTGAGTTTCCTGGGCTGGCAGTCATTTTGAACAAATATATTCCATTTGAAGATTAAAATTAAAATTATTAAAGATGGTAACGATGGTTGTTATTGAGCTTCATCAGGCACGGTTTCAGTTCATTTACGGCCCGATCATATTTATCTGCTTATTGATTTAGAAAGCGGCGATCGCCGCCAACATTTGAATATAACAATCAAGTATATATTTATATCTTTTAAAGAAAAATTGTAATTCAATATTCAACAAACAAGAAGGAATTTTGAACTTGACTAACTTTTAATAAGCTTATCTACGGTTTAGTAGAATGACCAGAGAGACACTGTTTCCGCCATCACCTCTGGCTCTATCTGCTTCTCTACCTTTGCTTTTTCTTGAGTTGGACAAGACCGCGATGGGCTCTGGCAAAAGAGATACAGGAAAGCCAACTGGAAGGTCGGCGAGCGTCAAGTAATGTTTTGGGCTTATTCCTATACCTGTTACCAGGAGACTCTGTCTAGCCATCGACTTGAATTTTGGAAAGAAAAGTTCCATGGCATCAAACAAGAAGGAAAAGAGGACGACTGTTCAAGCCAGATATTCAAAACTAAACACACGTCATGCGGAACAGACCTACAATGACATGCAAAAACTAAGCAGCATGGATTTGGGAAGCCCCGCGATGGTGACTCGCATCACCTCATACGAGAAGAAAGAAACTCTCAAATCCTTTTCAGAAATCTGCATATATGAACTGGATTAGCTATTGAATGATTGTCAAAATGGCTGGTCCTCCGACGGTTTGGCGACTTCAAGATCTTGGAGGGATGCTTTTGGAAAAGGCATTGAATGTTGAGTGGAGTTTGACAGATGGTAATGTACCCTTTACTAAGGAGCAAGAGGAAGAGGTAATTATTGCACGACATCTTCACTCCTATGTATAGATGGACGATTGGGCATTGAAGTCTTGCAACATAGTTGAAAGTGGGAAATGTCCAACGGCACACATATTGCAAGTGGATTCTCCATAGTCTTGTATGACAAAAGTCAACGTCAACGTCAAGAAGAAAGAATACAGCAACGGGTAACGCAAGATTCTCATATTACTTGCAACAAATCGCCTCCTTGACAACTATCTAATATTCACGGTTGTTATACATTCTGGGCCTCAACCGCTCTGTCACAACGTTCAACTTCTTCATATTGTCACCCCCTTTTTCCAAATCCCAATTCTTTCAAACTTTATGCTCAAATGATACCTTACAGAGATAAAAGATCTCCCTACTCTGATAGCTGCTGAGCAATACATACCTGTGGTATTATTAGAAGACTATCTCTCTTTGTGCAGAACCATCTCGTTCAGAACGCGGCAGCTGCATGGGCATCCCATCAGAGAGAATCTTTTCTGACCTCTCTGTAAACAGAGCATCGACTAACTCTTCATCTCAGAGAGTTAATCGATGCTTAAATTCATATTTCATCCACTTTCTTATACTGTGAAACTTGGCAACAGTTTTTTCTACAAAGAAAATGGTTACGTCAATTACATCTGGAATATTTGATGGATGAAGGATGAAGGCTGATGTAATAATAGCTCAATCTTTGTTTCTACTTCTTAAACAGACTAATTTCTTGATATCCCAATCATGACATTTTTAGGAAGTTTTACTACTGGAGACCTTCAACATCGATGTTTTGTTAGGAATGATGCTAAGACTTGACTAGGATTAGATAGTTTTGGGACGAAACTGACTGGGCAGAGGATTCTCTGACTGGAAGAGATTGTGACAGCTACTCCAAGATTAGTTCTCTAAGGAACTATGAGCTGGAAGTGCTTCCTTATATCCTCCTTAAATTCTACAACGGTCATTCAACTATTCCACTTCCTCCGCGTAACCATCATCCTCAACTCCCCTCACCTTTTTTTGGCCAAGTGGCCAAAGAGAGACCACATATGTCCATGATCCTGGCAGTCTATAAGAACTTTTGCGTGTATTCCGAGTAATGAGCGGCTCTCATTGAGAAGGTAAAACAGGAAGCTTCAATAACACTTTGTAGAAGGTGGAGTGCCCTAGGAAGATACGCCATACATCGCATCCTTGACCTGAAAGTTGAGGGTGTTCAAAAGATCATGAGTTCTATTAATCAGACACTGAAGGAAAATCATAGCATTCAATGATAGCTATAATCAAACGTCATAAATTGACTCAACTTGGTATCAGGATGATGGGCAAGGAAAAGTCAGTTGAGCTGAAGATATTGTGTATATCTTGGAAGCGGTATAGTTGGATGAACTGAGACCTGGCCGAGATGAGCAGAACCTGAGTAGATATAACCAAGGACACTCAGTCTGTAGATTCCTAGAGAATGAATCTTGATAGCTGTCTTCATCTATTCTAGAAAGATTTACTCAAATAAGTCAACTCGTCCCAAGGACTCCTTAATCAAGCCCAAGACTTAACCCTCTTCCTGACACTTGGTCCGAAAAAACAACAATTGCATAGTCAACTATAAATACATGCTTCTGCTACAATTGTATGATGTAGATATTTCATTAGCTAGGCAGTAATCTTTTGTCCCTTTTCAACAAACATCCGTCTAAAGCTGGCCACATCTTCTTCTTTCGGCACAACATTCCGATTTTCCTTTTGAGACTCATTCTTGTCTTGATGACTTGTCGTGGGTGCTAACCATTCCTCCAGCCACCTCCTCAGGATCTCTTCATCTCTTACCAACCTCACTTCTCCATTAGCCCCCCAACCTTTAACCCATCGTCTCGGCCCTTCCGCTTCGCA
The DNA here is from genome assembly GCF_001720195.1 of Cryptococcus depauperatus CBS 7841. Classification (NCBI taxonomy): domain Eukaryota; kingdom Fungi; phylum Basidiomycota; class Tremellomycetes; order Tremellales; family Cryptococcaceae; genus Cryptococcus; species Cryptococcus depauperatus. The sequence continues at coordinate 1,293,104 of NC_089474.1, read as the reverse complement.
TATGTACATAAGCGCCAGACGCATGGTGTGCCATGTTGGTCGGATACCCAAGGCTTTCATCCATGCTAGTGCGACAGGTATTTCGTGAGGGAGATTGTAGTGTCCAAGGAGGCAGATATAAGAGTGGAAAGTGGTGGTGGTCGGGATGATATGTGAATATCGCGCATAAGGAGATGGGCAACCATTCGCATTAACGGCCTGAGCAGATTTAGGAGCATGATGTGGGGAATGTAGGTGTGAAAGATGGTCTCCATCAAATAAGGAGACAAATTTATTTAATAAAGATTGATCAATTTCATCTAGAGGAGAGCCGATAGTTTTCAAGTGTTGCCAATTATCCAAGACAACCGTTCTAAAAATCTGCCGGGCAACCCTCCAAGGTTCATTTTGCCCTTTCCATGTTACTTTCCAATCAAGGTCTGGGCGATCTAGTAGGACTGAGGTAGGGCCTTGGGTGAAACCGACGGCGTCGTATTTGTCATACATTGTTTCCTCTTCCATATTAAGCTCTTGAGAAGGCTGACGCCTTTTTAGGAATGAAAAACCTTCTGTCATCTGTCCCCACCTTTCGCGAAAGACATCTTGTCCCTTCTCTTTATTTTCTTTGATGAGATTGGATCTATACCAATATCTTGCTGTGTCCAGCAACAAGTTCAACGAGACATCATCAAGATATACCCCCCATCTTGGTAAAGCAGCAGTCCACAGTCGAAATGCGATGCTGGCTACGCCTTGGAGCTTACAGGCATGTAATAAAACATTGACGCACTGTACATCAAGCGCTATACTTTTTTCCACTTGACTGACGGAAGGCGGCGGTTGTTGGGGCCTCAGAGCCCAAAAGTCAACCAGGGCCACAGAAGCATCTAGACCAGCTATATGATAGGATATTCGAGCAGCAACAGTCAGAGCAATCCTATCGACATATGTCCTTCGTTCGCCATTCTTTGCAGCGATTCGTTCCCGTTTTTCAAGCTCTTGCCAGATTTTCCAGGCACGTATATACTCTCCTCTTTGCATGAGACCATGCATAAGCGGGGTGAATGTATAGCCAACCGAAGCGTCACAAGGTATTGCGTCAAAAATTTCGGCTAGCGCATCGGAAGATATAGCTTTATCTCTTGATAAATGGGAAAGAAGAGTTGACCAGGCATGCTGCAGAAGAACAGAAAAAGGTTCTTTAGTTGTGGCGTTCCATGTATCCTTCCTTTTCATCGTATTGGCAAAGTAAACAAGCTCCTTCGCGCCGTTGTCGTGTAGAAAAGGCTCGAGAACCTCAAGCAATGTTTCCTGAGAGTCGCCAATTGTCGAAACCATCATCTGTGAGATGATGTCTGCTGTTTTTCTCAACGGTGCTACATTTCTTTTACCCTCTCCACTCCCTCCAGCCTCAATCGCATCTTCGCGCTCTATAGCTTTGAATTTTCCAGCCTCCATTTCTTTTGCACGTTTCTCATCTCCTTCGTACAAAGCTAGCACCATTGCTTCATTCCACATTCTCGCACTCAGCTCTATCCCGTTCTCCGATGCATGTCGAAGCAATACATCACAGAGTGGTACAGAGAGGTACCGTTTTGTGAACAACTGATCAAGAAGGTCACTCTTGAGTTGTGGACGTTGCGTTGAAGTAGACGGCATTGCTTCAAGGGTAGTGATAAGATGCTGGATGAGTCTAGTGACCTGATTTCGCACTATTGTAGGTAGTCGATCTTGTCTGACTGAGTATTGGCTAGAAATAGAGTTGTACGAGAATGGTTCGAGGTTAATGATGAATGAATGATACCACCTCTGAATCCTTGTTGCGTCGCGTAACACACCTGCTTTCGCTTCCTGACTAATTTTTTCCATCCATAGGTCGGTCACCTTCTCAAGGTGAGCATACATTTTATGTCGGCCTAATTGTGGAAGAAGGTGCCTTATGAGTTTCCTTACTTGTTTGAGATTGCCCGATAAGAGAATCATGCGGAAAGAAGGGAATAAGAGAGATAAAGTGGGTACATCCAAAGGTTGGTTCAATATTCGAACAAGATAGGACGGCCTTATATCTGTTGCAGCGTATGGTTGCGCTGCGAGAAGCGTACGAAGGCGAGATAAGATGTTGTCGATAGAGTTACTCTCGTCTTGAGGATTTTCTGTATCCCCAATGACCTTCTGGCCACGCTTTCCTAATGGATGCCTCAATTTGGGTGTCGACGTCAGTCTTCTGGAAAGTAGAGCTGGTAGCTGAACTATCTGTCTCGGCCTCGAAAGAGACCTACAAAAATGTCAACAGCGAAACAGTCAATATCAATGACCACAGACCGATATATTCTAATTGTTCTCATCCTATTGCACTGGAATTTTACTCGCATCCAGTTAGATTCTCTCTTTAATGTGAGATTGACAAGAATGAAATAAAATTAGATGAATGCAAAAATCAAAACCATCCAGTTTCGGCCATCGCCGCTTTTTATCTGGCAAGCATCTTGACGGAGGTTAAATATCCAGTGTTTGGAATAATACGGCGAGCAGGATCTGTATGAGTACATTCAACTGCAATTATAATCATACAAATGGTTGGAATATATGATTCCAGACAACAATTCTCTCTTAATTGTCCATTACACTCCGTTCTCTTCTCGTTCTCCCTGCTTCTCTATCCCTGCCCCATCCATCTCTGCAGCTATCGCTTGCCCTTCTTTTGGTGTGTTCTTTTGTGTTTGCTTGAGGGATTGAAGCTCCGCCTTAATACGCTGTAATTCAAAGTTGGTGGATGCAGATAAGTCTTCAGCTTGTCTCCATGACGCCTCAAGCGAAACTGATCGAGCATGATCGTCATTCCATCTTGCTTCCAGGTGACCGTAGTCGATCTGAATCACATCAGCCGTTGACTTTGCGCAAATTCCAAGAACCCACGCGTAATTGTTGTTGTTCACTTTCAAGTTGGGCGACTTTGGCATTGAGTTCGCTGATATGGAGAGCTGCCCGTTTGAGTATCGACCCCTTGCCCTCTTTCTGAGGTCCAAGTGGTAAAAGTGCAGAAATCTCTTCTATACCTGCTGCTATATTTTCCCGACGTTTGCGTTCAACCTCTTTCTACACGATACATCAGAATTATCCTTAAACGTCAGATTTACGCACATGGCTCTCTTTTTTCGTTTTGGCATACATATCTGGATCCAACACTCCATCTGGATCCATCCCGTCCTCCAGTCGCTTTCGTTTTGCGCGCCTTCCGCGTGTTTGCTCAGGCGCAGATAGCCCCAGATCTTGTTGCTGTTGGTCGAGAGGCAAATGGTCATATCCCATTTCACCGTCCAAGTCATCCTGTCTTTCTTCGCGATGCTGATGTTCCCCATCCAGCTCATCTAAATCACCGTGCCTTTCCTCACCTTCGGCTCTCCTTCTCTCAGCTTGCAGCAGCTCGCCAAAGCTCTCTCCTTCTCCAAGAATACTGTGCCCTCGTCCAAAGTCGAGCAAGTTCTCCGCATCTTCTGCTTCTCGTCCCAGCACCTGCTGTGCAAACTCATTGAGAGGGTTAAACGATGAAGATATAGCGCCCAGAGTAGGCGGTTGAAGTGAAGGATCAAGTTGATCTTGTAGCGGCATTTGTTTTTTTTGCGGATAATGGAAAAAGTAGAATAACTTGGAGTTTACATTGGACGAAAGAATGACATATTGATAATATTACGTAAGAAAGCGCGACGCGCCTCTGTAACGCGGTTTAATCAACTATTATTACATTTTATTAAAAAAGAAAAAAAGAAAAAAAGAAAAAAAAGTCCTTTCTTTTCTTGATATATATCTATTCATACCATGAACAATTGTAAGCAAGACCCCCTCACAGCTATGGCTAACCACAACAAGACGGAGGAGATAATCCATACTATGGTGGTGCAGGCGGCGGGTATATGGCTACTGGGTCTCCTTATGGTTCTCAAGGCGAATCTCCTGGCAAAAAAGTGAAGAGCGGTAACCAAACAATCCGGCCCGTTACCATCAAGCAGGTTCTAGAGGCAACGCAAGTGCATCATGAAGCAGATTTCTCCATTGACGGTGTCGATGTTGCTCAGGTAGGCTGGCCTTTTTCACCTTGTTTAATCAAAGCCTTTTTTCTCAAGGGTATGTAGATTCTCCTGGTAGGATCAGTTAGAAACAGCTCTCAATCAGCTACCAATGTCAGTTATGAGGTCGGAGATGGGACAGGCTATATTGATTGTCGAGTCTGGCTTGACTCAGCCGATGACGAATCGGGCAAAACTGATGGCATCCAGCGAGTCCATCCATCTACCATTCTTTCTCACAACTAACAGATGTTGAAGGCAAGACCAATACGTCTGCGTGTTTGGTACCATCAAGATATTTGGCGGGAAACGACATGTATCAGCCAACAATATCCGCCGTATAGAAGATCCTAATGAAATTCAACATCATTTGCTTAAAGCACTCTATGTTTCCCTCATCCATCGAGGCGCAACACGCAGTGCCCCTGGTGCAGTCAACAACTCTACTGCAGGAGACTATACCGCTTCGTTCCAAGCTATCCAAGACGACCAATACGCACATCTCGACCCCATTCAGCGCAAGATCCTCCAAGTTATAGCCCAAGCCGGCGCAAATAGTGACGATGGCGTCCACGTTGCCCTCGTTCAAAAACTTGTGGGTGATGTGAATGACATGGACTTGACAGAAGCGCTCGACTGGTTATCTGAGAATGGACATATCTACTCGACTATTGATGAAAGCGTGCGTCTTGTCTTTTCGTTTCTCCAATTTGAGTGTTTTCGAGACTGATAGAGAGGTAGCACTATGCGGTAACGCATGCTTAATACAATAAGGCGAGAGTGTATTTCCTTAATGGCCCATTGTGTGCTTGATGTATGTAGACCGGATGCAACTACTGTAAGACTGAGTCGTCGTTTACGTTGGTCATAACCTTGAAAAACTGCGACTCGGTTCAAGTTAAACAGCCCATACTTTCAGGATAGGTCATAGTCTTTTAGATGATGGATTCATACGAGACGCCACACTCGCCTTCCGCCCAGACTCAACCTCATTACAACATACTGTCTGAAAATGCGAAAAGAAGATGGGTACAATAGTATTTGAATGCATAAAACCATTCTTCTCTCTCTCATATTCTTTGTACGCCAACAAGCTGCTAATTCTATCTCACTATCTAGTTACAATTAGCTACGAGGCAAAAGACAAATCTGAAGAATAATCAAAGAAAGGGACGATATGGCAAAGGAAATTTGGCGCCCTCTCGCGTCCAACCATGCTCCTCGAACCATGCGCAAACCACGTTTTAGGCGGTGAAGGCTGAATGGCGAGAAAATAGGGGGACATACGAGGATGTTGGCGATCAATTGGTGTGCGATTGTTGATGCGGATTAGCAGGGTTTCGTGTTGTTTTGGCATTATTGACATCCAAAACACCACAAGAGTAGATGGGTAGTAAGGTAGGGCGGATTGAAAAGAAGGATGGTGGGGTGAATAATTTAGTGTACAAGGTAGCAAAAGACTCGTGTGTTGGGTAAGTCAGAAGAGCGGAGTGGGCACCAACCACTGTGTTTCTTTGGGGATGGAGATAGCCGAATACCATGAGAAAGTAAAAGCAATTGAAATATTTTGTTTTTTTTGGGAGGCCCATTACCTGGAAGCAGATTGTTTGGAAAATGACAATTAAACTTTGATATAACAAACTCGAGAAAGATCAAAAGGAAACTTGAAAGATTTGTCGAGGCAAAGACAATTGAAGGGCAACAGACGAAAAAGGGACGATCGGGCAGAGTGCAATCCGCCAAAGGACTTGGCAAGTTCTGTCGATAGAAAGTTCAGTTTTCCGGATATTGTTGTCATGAGACCATATCGGCGTGCCAAACCATTCTTCGTCTTTGTTTCCTTCCTCCACGTTGCGTTTCACATCCAAATGCCGTGGTTGGACATAAGCCGATTACCAACCCACAGCGTCTCTCGCCCTGGTTTGGCTTCTCAACTGTCGCTGATTGTCTTGGCCTGCACCATTATCGTTAACAACTCTTCTCTTGGTTTGACCAGAATTGAGAGGTAGGGACGCACTCTGCAAATCATCGCCTCCGGTTTTGACACTAGGCTGGACCGACCAATCAAAGACATAATCATACTGGAAGCCCTCTCTGACAAACACGTCGCGGAATAGCTTGCGGAGGTAAGAATAGTCAGGCTTGTCGTCGAATCGAAGAGAGCGGCAGTAGTTGAGATAGATTGCAAAATCATGGGGGAAGCCTCGGCAGAGAATCTCAGTAGGAGTGGTCATTTCTGTAAACGGTTAACATAAAACAAACCACAAAGAATCAAGTCCGCTCACTTTTCTCCATGATATGGTCATACTTTTGCTTCTTAGTAGCAGCCTTGAGTCCTTGCCAGGGAAGTTGTCCTCGTAGGAAATACTTTGCGGCATCAGCCAGGATCTCTCGACGACACAAAGATGCTCACCATGAGGACATAACCCAGACTTTCCAAATCGTCTCGTCGACTCTGTTCCACACCTAAATGAGTATTGATACTAGTGTACCTCGCGGTACCAGTCAAATTCTTATTTTCCCTATAAGGAATATGAAGGTGGGTCTTGGGGTCTCGGTACTTTTTAGCAAGACCGAAATCAATGACATTGACCTGATTTCCGCGCTTGCCAACACCCATAAGGAAATTGTCTGGTTTAATGTCTCGGTGAATAAAGTTTCGAGAATGAATGTATTCAACACGAGAGAGGAGCTGGTCGGCTAATAGGAGGACAGTCTTCAATGAAAATTTGCGATTGCAAAAGTTGAATAAATCTTCCAATGAAGGACCGAGGAGGTCAAGAACCATGGCGTTATAGTCACATTCGGTACCATACCATCGCACGAATGGAATCCCGACACCACCCGCAAGGGTTTTGTAGACTTTGGACTCATATTCAAGCTGAGGATGCTTGGCCTTGATAGATTCGAGTTTGATAGCTACCTCCTCGCCAGAAACAATGTTGACACCGAGATAAATGTCGCCTACGAGATCAAGTCAGACAAGTTGGGTTTTCTATATGTAAAAAGAAAAAGTACCAAACGATCCGCTTCCAATCTTCTTCCCAATCCTGTACTTTCCGCCGACGCGGAGGTCCATAGACGTCATCCTGTGCTGAACCGTTCCAAAAGTCATTCCATAGGGTTTCCCAATATATGGCGTGGCGGTGCGCAAATGTCGTGGTATTTTTGTGAATGTTCAGCCGTGTTGGATTATTTTAAAAAAGTGTCGACAAGATCGTATGGGTATGATTGGTTCAGTGCGCGGAGCAGAAGCAATTGGTTGGGGAGGTAATTGGAGAAAAGTGTTAAAGGATGTGATATGATGGGGAGTTGATATTGGATTAAAACAAAGGGGGAGTCATCACGTAGTCAGCATCGTTTTGGCACTGGTTGCTCGTTTTTTCATGACGCTCACCTGCGGTGTTGACTGAATAATGTTTCGATGCGTCCTGCGAATAGAGTGGTCTTTTGAGGATTTCAAGACACACAAAGGAGAGAACGAATCAGCAACAGTGAATGGAAAGTGAGCATTTGTCTCTGTCAGTAACACTTCCTTTGCCTGAAGGATACCGCTTTGTCTCACGACTTACAGCAGAAAAAGAAAAATATAAATGAAGAATGAAATAAGGAATATAAAGAGATGAAAAAATAATCAACACTGGAGAAGAATTCAGTTGACTCAGCCCATAGCACAAGACATGCCACGAGGTTTAACTATTTCCGATAACACCGAGTGTGGCAACCACTTACGCGTCTTGACATGATTCTCTTTTCCATCTCTCTCTTCTTTACATCAATATGGCCTCCCTAAAAATCGTTCCATCCGCCACAGCCCAGAGCCATGCCGTGTCGACACACTCGACTGCCCATCCCGTCTCTGGCTTACACGATACGTTCCGTTATGGGCCGCAGTCGGCGGCACAATCCGTTGCAGCAGGCGTACACTCACCACTCGAAATGAGACTGAAGCGCTGGAATCAGACTCGGGCAGAGCTACAGCAAAGCTTGCAACGCAACACGTTTGGGTTGGCGGTTCCCATGAAGCAGGCGATGGAAATCAAGCTGGTGCAAGAGGTAGGTAGCGTCAAGCAGACATCGTTTGACCCTGTACAGTCACCACACAATCCACTTTTGGACCCAACGCCGCTAGGAGGTTCGCCCAACCTTGCCTTGGAAATCTTGCAAGGAAAAGACGAAACGCTGGAGGTAGACGAGTTTATGGGCGGCGGTCAGGATTTGGCCAGTGTACTAGACGTCAACGCAGTTATGGAGAAGAAGAGAGGCATATGACTCTGAATCTACATGTATTTTACTAGACAGTGCTTTAGCCAATGGTTTGGTACCCATTTCTCCCAGGTGTGGGCCCTCCGGGCGTGTGTCCTTGTTCTTCCTCATCGCCTCCAAGTCTGAACCCGCCCGAAGACGGAAACTGTCCTTGAGCCTGGGTTGGAGCGTCCCCAGCGCCAGCGTCTTGAGTCGCAAAACCTCCCGGCATGGGCAAATTCCAATCTACGTCTGTCAGCCATACGGCTGCCATACCGTCGCCTCACGCCGTTGGACATACCTCGCTCGCCGCTACCTGAAAAACGAGAGAATCCAGGTATCCCACCCAACTCTCCCAAATCGCCGCCTCGCTCTCTCAGCACGCCCAGCCCGCTGAACCAAACTGGCCCTTTGATGAGTAGCACCAACAGGCTGATCACCCAGATGAGCGTGCCGTGCGAGCGAAAGAGGAGGAGATAGAGGTCGTAGAATGCCGAGATGGCGACGAGCAAGAGGAACTGGCGGAATGGGATGTTGGAGGCGCGTAGTTCGTGAGAGATGATCCCAAACAACTATACACATCCTCGGTCAGGATGAGTTTGCCTGCGCGAGAGACATACGAAAAGGGCGAAATTGTAGCTCCCACCGGTGACACTGCCAGCCACGACGAGTGACAGCGTGGCACCTGTAGACAGGAGAGAAACGGTGTCTTGGGCTGTAAGACGGTCTTGAAGCGACATCTGGGTTGGCTTGGATGGAATGGAACGTCAAGATGGGATCGGCGTGATGGTCAAGGTGTGGGTGGTTCCCCCTATAAATAAATAATAATAATAATAATAAAAACTCGTCCTTCAAGTCTAAACGGTTATTTATCCCATTCTTCCTAATGTTGCTTTTCCCATTACTGCATGCCAACAATAGGTCAACTCTTTCTCTGACAATAGCCACGCATCGGGGGCAGCAGGCTGATGACTGACTGCCGTTGAGCATCCACATACCCGGTCCAGCTGTTGACCACTTTCGCTTGGTGGTTCGTTGACCTGACCGGAGTCTATACCTTTTGTCAAAGACTCTCTTGCAGCTTTCCACAAGGTGTGGCCGAGCTCATTTATAACCTGCTCACGACGACGCAACGGGTCAACTGGAAACAACACTACTACCCTCCACAGCTGCATAACACAGTGGTAACCCTTTGCAGGTGTCCATCCACAACTCCCACATCTCACTCTCTACCAGAATGGTGGCAAGACGATCCAACTGGACGACACAGAGACAGCTGATTCTATTCATCCCTTACATATCTACAACCTAGACGTGATCTCCCGCACTGGTCCATTCCACTATAATCCTTCTTCTCCTCTTATTCTAGTTTTTGCTCCAGCTCTGTCCACTTCTTTTCGACTGATCCCCTGCCCCACGTTTCATAACTAATCTACTATATGCCAGCAGGTCCGTTTCAAAATCTTCCGTTTGCTGCTTCCGCAGGGTACTGTCTCCGTTGACCACTTCCACACAGCTTAAAAAATCTTTGTCGTCCTTTATCTCACTTGCCTCGCTTGCAATCCGCATTTTTATTCCTTCCTCTACAGTGGTTATGTCGTGAATGCCGTCAGAGTCTATAACATATTTAAAAACGTTTTGGCCATCATTTCTAAAGATCCGCTCTGCCGTTTCATTCTTATCCATCCATTCATAAAGTGGCCCCAACATATCAACCGAGCCATTGTTGCCTGGCCAGTGGAATGAGCCGCCTTCAGACATGTCAAATAGATGTAGGTGGTGTTGTTATTCAAGTGGGAAGAGGTAGTTGCTGGTGAGTGCTATATATGTATCACTCCCATTACGACATAAAACACAAAACATTCCATTTCACTCTCCACCGCTTGCAATCTCCTTTCAGTTGTAGAAAAGAAATCAAACACATAGGCGGAGTTTGTTTTTGCGGATAGTCGGAGTGAGTCTGACTTTGAATCTCTCCCTTTCATTCGTACGTTTGTACGCACTCGGCAACGCCGCCAGAATGGTAGGCTGATTCATACACTGCTGCTTTGTAGATACAAAGGAATGGCTGGCTGGTGCTTGCATCCTATGAAGCACGTCTGGCGGGCTTGAAAGTTGGAATCTGGATTGTCGTCATGACTAGGAGAGTAGTCGGGATGGGATTGTGACGTATGGTTGGGGGTGTCTGAGTGTTTCTTGACGGTTCATGGCCGGAGGGATGTTTCTATGGGTTATTGGCTGTGTGTTGGATCAATATTCTAAGCGATGGCTTGGTGGTCATGAGTTCCAACGCTGGATAGAATGGTTATGTATTTGTGCATCGGTCTAGCTCTACTGTGGGGAATAGCCAAGAACCGTCGGGGAGCTGGTGGCGTCACTAGGCCTGGTATGGGTATGGTGGATCACCAAGCTTGCTGCTGAGAGGTGGGCCATGGTAAAAGGTGCAGTTGGGTCTGCTTGTGCGGGCGTTTTGATTGGGGCTTGAGGGTTTTGGCTGGCAGTTTGACAAGGGTACATTTCCTGTTGTCAATCCTTGGTACGACCGCGATCTTGGATGCTCGAGTCGGTGTTTGAAAACGAGAGTTGTCATTCGGTTTGCTCGGTGTGGTGGGTTGTATGCAGACATTTCGACAGATTGTCAGTTATGACGAGGTGAGATGAGGGATGTCGTCAAACGTATCGTGACCGCCTGTCCATGCAGAGATTCGAGATTGTAAATTTTACAAATGTACGCATGAAACGGGCGTGTGACGACAAACAGGTCGTTTGGCTTGGAGACACATCGATGACAGGATTGTCTTTTCCGGCTGGCGAGAACGTCAGACTGGCTATTTGTATGCTTGATTGTTTGGATGATAGTTTCGGTTGCATAGCCAACAATCTTTCGGGTCTGTAGTAAGCATGCAATTCACTACTTGCGATGCCTTGGGAGAATCTAAAACGCTTTTTAGCCTACAAGTTATTCAAACAGCTGGACGAGCTGTGAATTAGCACATCCATAAAGAGGGCAAAAGACATTATTTGACATCACAACTGTTAAACGGATACGGGATCTCAGCGATGGAAAAAAGACGATATGCAAGAATAAACCCAAAGATTCGTAGTGGGATCAGCGGCGAGAGGGTTGACTTAGGAATATTTATTTTTGTATTGTATTAACCAACCTACCGCTTTATCAGCTTTTCCTCTTACGAGTCAACCCAAAAGGCAGAAAATAAAGACACACCAATCCAACCCTTCTTCGAGACCTTCTCCCTTGGTCGCACAACTTCCCCTGACACTCCATTCTCTCCCTTTTTCCTGTCCTGCCAGTCCTAATTTATCACTTATCTCTCCCGGACCCAGTGCGCCCTCGACGTCTTGTTTATTGGCAAAGACGAGGACGGGTACAGTCTTGAGTTCGTCCTCTGATAACATGGTGAGCAACTCAGATCGAGATGTGGCAAGACGGGAGGTATCTGAAGAATCAATAACGTAGATTATCGCCTGCATGGTAGCAAGTCAGCACATCATCCAGTGAGAAAAGCAAAAGGCAAACTTGGGTGTTGGCATAGTAACACCTCCAGTAGGGTCGTATACTCGACTGTCCTCCAAGATCCCAAACTTGAAAGTTGATATTTTTGTAAGACACCGTTTCGACATTGAAACCAATGGCTACCAAGACATGTCAGCATATCAAAGGTTTCTGCTCTATATGCTTTTGCATGTCTGATCCATTGTAGAGGTAATGCCAGCACCTACTGGGTATAGTGGAAACAACCTCTCCAATCTAATCCAACAGACATTAGTAAATTCAATCAACAGTTTCATTGGCCATCGCTATCTTCCACCCTTCTTCACCTCCTATCCCACCATGCCAAACCGACAGACACTCACCTGCAGTCTATACAAAATCGTGGTCTTTCCTGCCGAGTCCAATCCTACCATCAGTATTCTAACCTCCTTGTCTTTTCCCCAAAAAGCAAGAGATGAAAGGGAAGAGTATATGCGGGAGAGTGAGAGGCCCATCTTGTTCTTTGGCTATTTATGTAGCTATTCACAGGCCTATACGGGATCCTGATGAGTAGAAGGTAGAGCTGAAAACGGTTGGGATTAGAAAAATGATAAATGAAAGAGATGAGTAAAAGTATAAATCGAGATTCATGGCGCGTTTTGTAATAGGTATTAGAAAGCATTGCTGACCAACTTCTAATAAGTGGGGCCCCGCATCTTTTTTGAAAACAATTTTCCATTTACTAATCTTTTCTTATTTCAATTGTCATTTATCCAGTCAAACAATGACAATTATAATTGAAGAAGGAAAAGTTGAAGAGAGAGAGCATGCTTTTGAAGCTGTCAATGAAGGCAAGGTAAAGAAGGCTAGAAAGAGAGTCAAGAAGAGTGACCAAAATTTATCTCAAGCTTCTGCGTCTACCCCAGCCACACCGACGGCAGCTTCTGTGGTGGATGTTCAAGAAAGCGATAGAAAGGAAAAGAAGGCAAGGAAACCAAGATTAAAGAAGAAAGTGCAACTGTCCGAGGTTGAGGTTGCTACAGCTGTCTTTCCAACCAAACTTGCAAACACGTCTGAGCTAGCTGTTTTGAGCGTTACGGGGGGTTGCAATGGGAATGAACACCACGCCAGCGACAAGAAAGAGGTAGACAGTATGTCGGCGAAGGCTGAGGATGCGATGATCATTTCATCTCCTGGGAGATTAAATTCTACTGTGGCTTCGACAAAAGGGGCGGAGTCGGAGGAAAAAGATAAAGAGGATGAAAAAATAGCCAAGGCAAGGAAAAAGGCGTCAAAGAGAGAGGCCCAAAAGGCTGAGCTTGCTATGAAGCAAACCGAAGGCAGCGGGAAGACTAGCAAAAAGGACAAGGAAGAGAAAAAGCGCAAACGCCAAGACGAAGTCAATCCTGCTATGCCTGCTCCATCTTTTGCCTCAGCCTCTACCCATACAGACACTTTAGAAAATCAAACAAAAACAAGAAAAACGAAGCGATCTAAAGTCGATTCCATCAACAGTGCAGTAGAACCTGCCAATTCACCGCCACAAGATTATGAGGGTACTGCCATTTTCGCAGATCCCACTCTGTCGGATCAGGCGAAAAAGAGTGAGTGGTTGTGTTTATATCGTAACAGTTTTATGTCTAACGATAGGGCATAAGATATCTTTTACGTCCATCTGTACGCCTTGTCGCGTCAGCCTTTATCCTCATCAAAAGGGCCTGTCTGGAAATTCAATAAAGCCAAGCAAAACTGGTTGATGCGCAATATCTTTAGCCTTGTCGAGGTATGTCTATGCTCGTGAAGGTGTATTGACTGACGGCGAACACAGATACCCGAGGCTTACTTTGATTTGGTATTGGAATATCTCAAGACAATACAAGGCCATTCCCGTACCGTACGTATCCATCCGTTACATACAATAATGGATTGACATTCAGTTGTAGGCTCTGATTGAAATAGCAAGGAAAACTATACAACCTTCAAGCGCTGAATCAGTGTCTGAAAAAATGGAGACAACTGACTCGGCCACTGAGCTCCCCATCGGACAGAATGAACTTGAGAAAAGAGGCAATGATATTGAAATGGCCAATGTATCTTCTGCTAATTCTGCTGAGGGAGATAAAGAACAAGATGAAAAGGCTGAAGCAGTGAAGGCTAGGGCAAGAAAATTACTAGAGGCTATTGAGGTTTGAGTGTTCTTACAGGCATCTATCTTGGATTATCTGTAGTTTTGTACAGAGATGTATAGCATTACTTTTTGATTTCTGTCCAAGAAAAGTACTCTGAAAAATTCGTTAATTTTTTTTTCGAGGGGGGAAGGGCTCATTCACTTGTGAGTTCTCAACACATTCATCTCTTCTTTCCATTTTCATCTCTAATTGATAACTCAAAAATGGACGAGGAGCAATCTTTTGCCAGGCTTGTCTCTTCAACGACTCTCCCAGCTCGACCGGCTTGGGATACGCCAGCAGCAGGAGATGATCATGACCCATGGGCAAACCCTTTTGTAACAGACATCACATCCAATCCGTTTGCTTCATCTTCCTACTCTGCAGACCCACGAATCGTCTCATCCTCTCCCAGAGAGACAAGCCCATATGTAAAGAAGCTTCAAAGGGAACATATGGTGCCAGAGATGCCTTCAGTGATTGCTGCACGGGAGCGTGAGAAGGAAATGGCAGAGAACGAGGCAGCTCAGAGAGGAGTTTATGCGAGTAGCGCTTTTGCTTCCCCATACGACTTACCTACTACCATGGCAAATGATCCGTTTGCCAAGCCATTTGCGCCAATTCATGCAAGCCGGGATCCTGTGCTGGTCCCATTTGATTCTCCTACTTCTCATTTTGAAGCAGAATCATCCGTCCCGGCCCCCAAAGAAGAGGGCAAAACCTTACTGAAAAATCTCATCGGCAAAGACTTGATGGCGGAGAACGATCCTGAGATGGGTCTGCGCAAGGCTTTTAAAAAAAGTGAGCCACCAAAGGAAAAGTCTCAGGTGAAATCCAAGGAAGTCAAAGAAAGAAAAGTGCATGGGTTAAGTCCAACGAAAGAGCAGGAGCAGAGAGAATCAATACAGAGAGAAGCAAAAGTTGATGTTGTAGTAAGTTGGTCCTAATTACAGGCTCTCGAACTAAGCAGCTTTTACAGAAGACATCTAAAGAGGTGGATGGACAGACGACCCCTACTGAACTTCAATCACAAAGTACGCCAACGCCTTCTTCTCCTGTTAACAAGAATAAATCTCCAACATCTGTTCCTCTTCCACCCTCTCCGGCGAGCACTCCTCTCGTCTCGCGTACCCACTCTCCGTTGCCTAAACCCATTCTTGTCTCCGCACAAGAGAACCTTTCTCGCCTAACGACGCCTTCAACGGATAGAGTATCTGTCTCTCCTCTTGATGTACTTGACTCTGAACCCGAGCCAAAATTTAAAAACCTTAGTCTGGGTGGTTCCGTCCCTTATAGTGCTCCTCCACCTTTACCTAACAAAGATACCCCGTGGGAAGATTCAACTTCCGCTGCAGCACCATTGATAACATCTAGCGGCGGAAGGTTAGGAGGCAAAGGCTGGGGGGTATTGGACGAGGATGATGATGATGAGCCTATTGGCTCTTTGATTAACAAGACTCGGAATGGAACAGCAGGTTTGTCAGGTGGGGAGTTGTTTGGGAACAACAATGCATGGGGAGAGAAAGATGACGAAGGATGGGGTGAATCAGGTATAGACCCTATACCTGCTGCTCCCGAATCTGCATCGACAGAGCGATCATTCATCAAAGACACGAAAGAGAAAGAACAGCCACAGTCATCGACTGCAACTAGTCCTCCCGAAAAGAAGCGCCTACCGTACTTTCAAATAACAGTCTCCGATCCTACCAAAGTGGGTGATCCGGTTCGAGGTTACACTGTATATACTATCACAACACGAACTTCTTCCCCGCACTATCAAAAATCACTCTTTTCTTGCCTGAGGCGCTATTCAGACTTTCTCTGGCTCTATGAACAACTGGTGGTAAACAATCCTGGTATAATTGTACCACAAGTCCCTGGAAAGCATCCATTTGGCAGATTTGGAGAAGAGTTTGTGGAAACGAGGAGGAAAGCACTTGAAAGATGTTTGAGAAAGATAACAAGTAATCCTGTTTTGCAACTCGATCCTGACCTCAGACTCTTTCTCGAATCTGACAATTTCGCATACGATTCAAAGGAGCGTAAAGCCCAAACTGCTGCGGCGACTCCAGCTAGCGAAAAGACGAGCGGGCTGTTGTCAGGCTGGACAGGGTCAAGATATGTTGAAGAAGACGATTGGTTTGAAAAAAGACGAAGCTTCTTGGAAGCGTTAGAAGCTCAACTCAAAACATTATCAAAAGCTATTGAAATTTCTTCGAAACATCGAATAGATTTGGCACTAGCCTTGGGCGAGTATGCAGAATCTCTTACTGCCCTCGCCGAGTCCGATCTTGGTGCATCCCTGTCCCACTCTCTTTCATCCTTTTCAAATCTCTTCTCTACTCAAAAAATCCATTCAGAGTCTCACGCGAAATCTGAAGTAGGCGATTTGCTCAATGCCGTGGATGAGTATATCAAACTGATAGGGTCTGTCAGAGGTACGTGGGAGAGAAGAGTGGAAGCATGGAGGAGCTGGAAGGAAAAAGAGAAGGAAGCGATGAAGCTAAAGAAGGAGAGGGAAAGAATGCGGCAAGCTGGAAAATTAGGGGACAAGGTTCAATCATCTCTTGGAGAAATTGCAATGGTGAACTCATTCCTTGTTGCTGACCGACATCTCATACTGACCATCTGTTAATCAGGCCGACCGTAAAGCCGGTGAATCCCTCCTTCATTTCAACAACCTCACCAACTTGGTAAAGTCCGAATTTGTTCGATTCGAAATTGAGCGCATCCTTGATTTTAAGAATACTCTGGAAAAGTATATGGACGGACAAATAAAGAGAGAAAAGGAGATGATCGAAGGGTGGGAAGTAGTTTACAAGTTGTTGATTACAGTTGTTGAACGAAACCAAGGAGCTGGACAGGGCCAGAATAGATGAGAATAAGCACGAGATGGAATACACATTATACCCATTCGAAGCAGAGAATGATTGAGATAATGAATCCTACGATGATGAGCAACAGACTAGCGGTCTCAAATATTGTATATCAGTTCCTGCGGAGCAAGGAACAGAAGAGAAGTATATATGCATACGTTTTATGACCTGATCCTCAAAGTTATATTTTACCAAAAAAAAACAATTCAAGGCGAGTACGCAACAAAGAAAACTTTTCAGTTAACTAGCTCAGATCTACGAGGAACGATTATATATTCATAAGACTTGGAGCCTGATTTAAAATCCAAACGACGCTGTATGCACTGGATCTTAAGCAGTTTACCACCACATTTCAAATCTTCTCATCTCCATGTCTTTCTAATACTTTTGTCGTGGCAGTGTCTTAAGCATCTATTCCAGTTTGGCCATGGTTTACATATACAAAAAGGGTTGGCGATACTTGAGATCACTTGAGATCAATCTATACCACTAGGTTACTGAGATACTCTGGAGTCGCTCCAAAACTTCTCCGCATACTTCCCAAGGATGGCATTGATTTGTGTGCCTTGAGCGTAAGGCTTCATGTGGGACTCTTGAAGGTTGATTGTGGGATCAATAGTGTTGACTGCCAGCACTAATGATAAGTCAGTATCGAGCTTGTCTATCTGGTGATCTGGAATGAAATAAAAACACACAAAAGTCATCCAATGCAAAATCCATAGAAACGACATCAATGATTTGTTCGTCATCTACGTTGGGGAAAGGGGTTGAAATAAAATCTGGCTGATCAGCATAGAAGGGCACTGATTTGTTTATTCAGCTATTGTTAAGATTTGAGATGAGAAATAGCATGCATACCGGGAATATGCTCTATATCATCGCCCTTCCCTGGACATGCATCTCTTGTGACGAACCCAATTGTCCGAGGCTTCTCTGGGATATCCAACACATGCTGTTCAAAATTCTCTGCTTTTAGCCTATCTTCATTCCACTGTTCAGATAGCCAAGCCTCATATATTCGATCGACCCTTGCTTCCACCTCCAATGGCGATGAAGGCTTAGAGGGAATAAATTTTGAAGCACCAGCGCGGTTCATCTGATCTGTGATTTTTCTAGCAAGACCAGCTTTTAGAGGTACGTATAAGAACGTAGAAGTGCTAATATGATAATCAGCTCCTGCTTGAACAAATCCGGAGGTGCATATACAAGGGCGACACAGTCAATTCGTCATTCTTGTTAAAAGGACCTTGGAACTAATCTTTTGCATTATCACTTATGATCAACTGAGATTGGCCAAACACACTTACCAAATCAAACCTCAAGCTACCAGCATTACCAACAATCATTCTTTCTTGTCCCTTTTCGCCTTTTCCCCTATCCATGTCTTCTACTATGTTGGGCAGAACCTTGTGCGAGAAGAGAGTCAGGACTGAACGGGGATGACCCCAGGGATGACGTTTCAAAAAATAGTTGTGTGGGGCGATACCGAACGGAGAAGTGATATTCAAAGTAGACGTGAGGGTCGAGAGAGAAGTAGATATTTTGCGGCCAAGATTCTATTTTAAAACTTGATGAGAAATTATCCAGAGTGGTTGAATACGAACGGTATGAAAGGTTTCCTCAGTCGTGTGTGTGTGCCATTGATATCTGTAAGTTGTCGATCAGCTTATCATTGAACGCGACAAGCCTAGCCCACGCATATCAACATACGAAACGTCATTAGCGTCCAAATATCTTCGCGCTACATCCAATGGTTGACTGTCATCTTTTGAGGCCAGAGAAGATCTAAAAACGGCTAAGCGTCATGAGACAAGAGTAAGAAAAATGAGACACACGAGGTAAAGGCAATGGTCTCAAGATATCGTCCTGGCACAACTCCAATAGATTTGCCATCGTATTGCACACAATCTCTGACATGAGTATGGCCGCCTATAAGGACGTCAATATAGTTACTTCTAGAGTTGTGATATGTTTGTGAGACTTACCGAATACATATATAGGTACATATGGATGCAACTTGCGGATGGCATCAAATATGGGTGTAAACTCGGATGTTTCACCTCGAACAGGCATATGACCAGAGATGACGCTAAGCTTTCTATTAGCCTTTCGTTCAAACGGGCCAACATGATTCGTTGACTGACAAGTAATCAGGCTCCTCTTGAATCGCTTCCAAGAACCATGATTCTCTGGCTAGCATTGAAGGTTTTTGAAGAGTTATACCTCTTTCAACGTCATCAGTTATCATTCGTTGTTACGTCGTATGCTTTTTCGAAAAGAGATGGGTAGCTCACTTATCGTGGACCTTGACTGTAGGTTTAAATCATCAGCACAGAGATACAACGGCAGAGTGCAAAGGATACCAACAGTCAAAGATCACGCCGAAAGCAGTGACTTTACGTCCTCTTCCCATGTAACGTCAGTCAGCGACATGCGAAGAGTCAAGACAAAAACTGACATACTGTTTAGTTTGAAATTTGAGGTGAGTTTTGCCGATTGGAACAGACTCAAAACCTTGTGCTGTTGGTATTGTGATATTAACATTGCTCGTCACGTATCTTCCTCCCCTATACCCAGTTATTAGTTTTGCGAGCCTTCAATCATCTCCTCACCATCGTTCAATATTTTGATATTCATCTAGGGCATCAGAGTAGTGGTAAAGTTCATGATTTCCGATTGTTATCACATCATATGGAATGAGAGAAAACACGTCTTCCGTTAAGCTTGCGGATAATGGAGATGAAGAAACAAGTCCTGATCCGTCATGGTGATCTCCTGCATCTCTACCGATATTATTAGCTCTCAATCACAGTTTAAGATCAATAATAAAGCGCAACCTACATCAATAATAAATCTACGCCCTTCTCGTCTGCTATTCGTCGCATATGTGTTACAAAAGATGCAAACGTTCCATAGTCTCCAGAGTAGTTCTAATTCAAAGTAAAAATCAGCCCCTTGCCGCTGGAGATCATTGTAGCGTACCGGTTCAGGCCAGGTCTCCTATAATCAAGTCAGCATGTTGATACATGAATGTATACACTAAAACGCACATGTTGATGTCCCAGTAGCCATCCTATTGCTCAAAAGGTCAGCACTGTCGTCTGTTGAATACCCATAGAATTAAGTCCACGTTGGGAAGACATGTAAGCTGTTCTGACGGTGTGTTATAGTCCTTCCTGCATATCCTCTGTACCAATATCTGGCCTTGTTTAATGTCCAGTCTCGCCCGCTCTCAATCACCTCTTAAAGGTTGTAAAATCATCCGCCACGGTCCCCATACATGGAGTAGCGACCGCTCAATAAAGTGATACCTAGCAAGACTGAAAGGGCTTAAAACTTACCATGAGTGTCGGAGATGGACAAGAAGTTGACGTCTTTCCACTCGAGCTGTCTTGTGGGCTGGGGTAATTTCAACGCTGTCACTGCTGGCAACGTTGCCAGTACAGTAACGAAAAAATTTAACATGATGGAAATGTCTTTTAAAAATGTCAATACCTTCAAAGTCGTGAAATGAGATGGATTCAGGCACAGACTGGGATGTGGTAGACAAACAAATACAACTTTTAATTTTTGATTGTTTTTGTGTTTTCACTCTTGGTGCGCAGAACGATCAAGATGAAAAGTAATCTACAACGTAAACAGAGTATTATCAACATATGTATGAAGTTTGTTTTGCACTTGTAAAAAAGTCTGTATAGCTAGCATTTTCGAGTATGTCAATGGCGGACTTTGAGAAGCAGTAATGTGAATAATATTCGCATAGCACAACGCTTATAATCTTTTGCTTCTGCGTACCTAGAATCCTTGCTCATTCACATCTCCCCATTGACGCTGCAAGTCCCATTGTTCCATTCCGTGCCCATTCACTCCTATCATTTGGCCTGACATTTGCCCTTGAGGTCCTTGTTGCGGTACTGAGTTGGTCGCGCTCATCTGTTCCAGCTGTCCCATGGCCATGCCAGGCATTGCTGCCCCTGCGTCTAGCCCTTCTGCCATAGATTGTTGACCCATATCCGGCATATTCCCCATTAACCCCGTAGCGCCCATCGACGTCATATCCATAGCTTGCCTCGTCGCTAACCAGTGCATTAGCTCTACTTGTTCAGGTTCTTTTCCTGTGGTGTTTTTCCATGCTTCACCCAACAAAGCCCAAGATTCGGAAAGTGAAGGATTAAAAGCTTGTAAAGAAAAATTCTGAAGAGTCATCAAGTTTTGAGAAGGTTGAGAAATAGCGGCATTTGCAGCGACCGGAGGTTGTGGGTGTTGTGTGTTGTATTGCTGCTGAGGTGGCAGAAAGGGGGGTCGTTGACCAAAAGGTACGTTCGCTGGCATGCTCGCAGATGATGCAGGTCCGCCCTTATTACTGATGTTACCGACATTGACAGCCTCATCTTCTGAATCTTCCAGTGCCATATCTTCTTCACTATCTTCACCTGCATGTAGAGTTTCATTCATCCATTCTGGTGGCGGAGCCCTGCCATTCTGTTGAAGCTGAGGCTGAGGCTGAGACTGGGATTGAAGAGGAACCGATACTGGCGTGTGACTTATAGGGCGACCTTTACTGGACGATGGATACCTCACATCATCTCGTCTTGCATGCTCTGGTGACCTTGATCGTCTTCTTCCATGGAATCCAGTGCCCGTTCTATATCCATCTCTCTTCCAATCGTCACTGTATCGTCGTCTTCTATCAGGCAATCCCATACTTTCAGCAACCAGTGCCCGATCACGATCCCTGGGCTTGTGTCCTTGCGAACGTGGCGATCGCATAGGTCTTTGATATCCTCTTTCAGGTTGCGAAGGTTGTCGCTGATGTCCATAAGGAGGACGACCTTGATCAGGGCTTGATTGTGCAGGGGCTGCTTGAGTTTGAACAGCAAAACTTGCGAGCACTGCGAGCTTGGCAGGATCTATTGGGAGAGGCATCTGCCCAGGTTTCGGAGGAAGTACGGCAAGATCGCTTGAAGAAGGTGAAATCTGGGAAGTTGGAAGATTAGACTGCGAATTAGCTACGGAAGCAAGAATGGCAGCTACATCAACTGGTATCCCACCAGGACTGCACCTTGTCAATTTACACAAGCATTTGAGAAAAACACAACTCACACTGCAGTTTTCGGCAATCCAATTTCATTTCCCTCATCTAATTTCCTTTTGCTCTGATTAATACCCAACATCTTAGCAATCTCCAGCGGCAATTCACCAGTTCTCGGCTCTTCTTGTGCGGTAGATTGAAAGATGCCGGAAGACAACGAATCAGATTGCGGTTCTGAACTTGGACGATGTTTAGTAACAAGGTGTGCAGGCGGTGGGCACGGTGGTGTTGTCGATCCTGGAAAGGACATCTCAGTGTCTATCAAAACCACGATGTAAAAAGGCAGGAAAGAAAGATGCAAAAATGCAAAACAGCTTCACTCAGCCGACATTCCTGATTTGCAGTCGATGCCTCTTGTGTAGGTAATTATCGTCAACTGTCTGAGTGACGATAATTGCCTCACACTCGAAACACGAAATACTGAAGATGACAGCATTCTGTACATAGTCATCGATTCTCATTGGCGCTCGCAATGCTTGAACGCACCGGCCAAATATATTCGGTTTGCCAGCAGGGTCCTGGAATGGACAAGATGGGATTAAGCATGAGATATATTCAAAACCTTTGGCATACCAACCGCAACGTGAGATGCATGCCATTGTTTGATGTGGTGTAGCGAGGGATTCTTCTAAACTGAAAAAGGGCCATATGCACATCTTCTGTCGGTTAGTAAAAGAGGAACGAACTACCATCTGTAGAGTCCACAGATTGGCCACAGATACTTTTAAACAAATGAGATTGCTGAGTGTGTGTGATCATTCCAGCATGTGATAGAATAATCGACCAGTTGGTCACATCTTGGTGATGCTGGCCAAAATAGCTAGAATTGTTTCCAGAAGACGGAAAAATGATACTGAAACAGACATTGAAATAAAAATTTACCTGATCCATGAGCATTTCCCACTCCTAGAGCAATGCCTTTCGCTTGTACTCCTGATAAGCTGATTGCAGGTGTTGACGAACCTTCTGGTGTGCTCGCAAGTTTATTTCTAATCTCATCTATACAATGTTGTGGAAAAGTCCCATGTTTTTGCCAAATGTCGATAATCTTTTTCGTTTTTTCCTACAAGGGGAAATCAATAAAACAAACAAATCATTAAAAGTGTCGGCCAGAGCTCAACAGTAGCTCATGGCGTTATAATGCAAAAGCGTACCTTGCCTTCTGTCCAGACGCCTCCCTTGCCGTCATCAATCATACCGTTGACCCAACTGTCCACAATACCCTCCAGCTTCAATAGCATCCCCGCTTGTGTCCCCTTGCCTCTTTGTTTACTAACCTCTTTACCCCTTCCCCTATTAATTGAGGATCTACACGCTCTTGCAATGGCATCAAAAACATAGAGACTTGATATTCTTGCTTGAGATGTTGGTGGAAGCGAGGCGTTAAGCTTGTAAAAAGTAGTGACAAGATAGTGGTCTTCTTTAACAAGCATTTGAGAGAGCTCTGCTATTCTGGCGACCTTTGAACCTGATAGACGGGAAGCCCTGATGGTTACTGAGAGCAGGTTGTCAAACTCCTTCAAACCGAAGCGGTCAGTTCATGCACATCTTATATAGCCAAAAACTCGTCAATGTGTGACCGTATTACTTACCTTGAGCTCTGCCATTTTGACAAGCGCGTGTTTGGGTTGTCTCTTCAGCACTTTACTATCTTGATGATAGCCATAGAATAAGAAATACAAAATGAGAAAAAAAAGTCACAATAAAGATAAAATGTTTGAATTGTATAACGGAATTATGAAGCAAGGCGGACATATCCGCTTTCTGGTGATGATGTGGCACCCGACCTATGGCGTAATTGACTCAAGGCCATCCGCATTTCACAACGTAACCTTACCTTTCTTTTTGTCTTTACTTTATTACTTTTGACAAGCAATCAAGGCTGGAAATATGACTGTGGGTGCTGAGTACTTTGCTGCTCAATTGCTGACTCTATCCGTCCTCTTACCGCTATAGCTTTATTACTCTAGTGCATTGGTTTGAACTATAACTGTCGAGTGTTACTAAATGACCTTGTGTAGTATGTTTTGGCCTGCTCATGGCTGAGCTTTCTCTTTTCTGCACTATAGTGTGCCCCATGCCGTTTGCTATTCGTAAAAAGTGGGCTTGTTGAGCTTGGATTGGATAGAGTACGTGCTAAATCTGATTTGGATAGAATGTTTCATTTCTTGAGCGAGAACCCAATTGTGAGACCTCGAGATCGCTGTATAGCTCAATATGGCTAACAGATGATGATTGAATAGGTCGCAAAGATTCAATATGGCGTATGTCGCTACATTATGATAACTACTTGAAAGCTGACCTGAATGACTTTTATAGCTAAAGATAACATTTATGTACGGTTACTTTTATGAGACGGCCTATTTGCTGAGCTGAAATTGAGATACTCAGATTTGTTGCTGTCTTGTTTGTTGATGCCCTCCAACGGATGATTCGGATTGCCCAGGAAGGTTGGTTACTTGGACTAGAACAAAAGTTAGCGAAGCCTAACTTATCGAATAGGTGCTACTGCCAAGATGAAGCAAGATATGTCCGATGTCAGAACAGAAACCAATTAGTGAGCTCATGGCATTATGATCCATTTGACGGTCTTATGTGTTTTACAGCGCTGCTCGGCGGTTCTATGCACAGAGAAACTGTATGTCACAGCTTGATATGCAATTTTTTGGCTAATAATGGGTCTCCTAGTGTATCTCACGGGTGCTACACTGTTCCTATCTCTTCTTCTTGCTCGAGTGTTCTACATTATTCTTGACTTTATTCATGTCCAGGAGAATTACACCTCTCTCCAGGCCAAAATGGCTAAGTCCAATGGCACCAGTGGGGAGAATGAAGAATTGAGGAAAAGAATCGCCGAGTTGGAATCCCAAGAGAGAGACTTTGGTAAATGATCGCTTTGGCTGTGTGTAATTGGCAGTCAACTAATACATGGTGTAGAAACACTTAAGAAACAGGCTTCCCAGCAAAACGTTGAGTATGGACGTTTGGCGGATGAGCATAACAAGGCCGTGAGTCTTTGGTGCGTTATGAGGACGACCTCTACTAAACCTGTTGTAGACCAGGTCTCTTTCAAATAAGAAAGCCGACTAAAATTGAGAATGGCATTAGAGCGATGACCCGTAAGGACATAGTTTCTTGGTTCCATGATGAATGTAGGCGTGCTGGCAGAATAAAAGATGATACTCTTAAACTGCAAGTCATGGCAATACAATACTTTTATCCATAACTGTCCTATTCTCAACACACGCCTATTTGATCGTTTGCATCATTTCCCTTGTATCTTGGGTAAAAAAAAACGGTTATGCTAATCGCAACTACGAGTTCAATATCAATAAATGTGTTCATGTCGTTTGATTAAACTGTACGCAGATCGGCAAATTACTCTCATTGCCGTTTTGCTTTTCTTTTTACTTTTACTTTTTAACTTTTTGGTTGCAAAAGGAAAAGACAAAAGTAACGTAGATGGTCGCTCGCCTTTAAGTCGAGTCGGGACCAAGAAAGCCAACCATGATCTCCAAAATAGGATCAATAAATGTACGAGCTAATTGTGCTGACTAGGAGAAACCCTTCTCCTAATAACTCTTGAGGTCCTGCAGCTGCTCATCCATTTCTCTTAAGACTTTCACATACTGGTTGTCCTACTAGCTTGCCAATGCGTTGTGGATTGATCTGAAATCCCGGATAGTATCCTGGTATAAGTGTCAAGTTTATTAAATTGAGCTCAGCAATTCGAGCCATGGGCCGCAATAACAAGCATAACAAATATGTGACAGGTCCAATATCTTTAGCAATAATACCACAAGGTGCTCATGGAAACAACTCTAGACGGTATTCTCAAAAGATCTGACGATCAACACTTTCCTTGCAAGTTATCTATTGCCATGCTTCGCTCATCCTCTTCAAGTCCCAGCTTGAACAATGTTCCTCATCAAAAGTAGTCGACATTCAGTTTGGACGACTCAGTGGGACAGTTTACCTTTAGAATGGACTCAAATTCTTCAGCCAAAGAGGCTCACAGGAACATCTACACGTCCAGCATGGATAATCCATCTACCACTCTTGGTATCATTCAATGGCCCAGCTTGACTACTACACCGTCAGAACATCTCCTCTTGGGTACGGATACACTTGGAGCCACAACCTCAACCATGGTGAGCCCATTTAATCCAAGCTAACTGGAAAGTTCTGGCGGTGGATACATTGAGATCAGTACTGAAGAGCAAACACCTGTCTGTCAGGAATGAGGTTGTTCTTGGGCTTGGTCTGGGAGTCCTTGGGACGAGTGGAGTATCTAGGAGTATCTATCTGAAATAGATGAAGACAGCTATCAAGATTCATTCCTTGAGGAAACTATGAACCACAATCCCTTCCTTATATCTTGTTTGCTTTGCATCCTTCAGCCAGGTTCTAGTTCAACCAACTATACCATTCCTCTGCATACACAGCATCCTGTGTTCTTATATCCTTTCCTTGTACATGATCCTGACACTGTCGTTCCTTCTCACAACGTTACCTCCACGGGTGCACCCAAAATACGCATCCATGATATATCCAACGCTCCTGCTGTCGATGGCAAGTCCAAGACTGGCAACTCCTCAAGGTGTTCTATCCAATACCAGCCCCCTTGAAGCAGTTGGAGTGTCTTAACCTTGCATATCAAGAAACCAAAATAGGTAGTCCTTTGCAAGTTCAACGTCGAGCAACAAGTCCAAGAGCGAGAGCACCCTTCGACTGTTACCATCGACGATATATCAGGTATCTCTCTGTTCGTACTTACAGGCCATGACCTTTCAGTGGACTCCAATACCAAGAGAAACGTCGCATCTTCCCGTGCTATACGTATGATGCAAGTTCTTGTCACTACTAGGTCTAGCAGATTTAACAGGTTTCCGCCTGAACAAAAGCCAACAGGATTGACAAACAGAAAGCCATTCCAGATTACTAGGCAGACTGGCGAAATTTACAAGCCGTGGTTGGAGAAACAAAATTCGGCTCTGAGGTAGGCAAGATGGCTTAGCATCGTCAATGCTGTTCAGATTGTACGACCCATCATCAACCATTCGGCGTCCAACAAGTATGGCAAGGTTGGGGTCACGACAAAGTTTCCTCTGAGCGATTGGTGGTGGTCAAGGATCATGTCGTTGCTTGTTGATGAGACTTTTGGAAAATGGCCGTAAAGCGGACAGATGGATTTGGGTATAGGATAGGTAGCCTAAACTGTCATTAGAAATGATTTTAAATGGACGAGGGAAGAATCAATTCTATCCTGGTCGTAGTGTAGGTCTTGTCCAATCTAATCTTCTTTGGGACCCAACCACTCGCCTTGATAAATTTTACGCGACCTAGGGTTACCAAGAACAACGTCAAAAGTACTATTCTCAGTAATATAATACTTTTGGTTTGCAATGAAACGACCAATACATGTGGACTTGTATGAGCTTTGTATAATAACACTAGATCGCTAGTCCTGACTGGGAAACACAGACATCAACTCTCGAGTATCACAAATCATTTCTTATCGTTTCAATAAGGATTTGTTCCGGTCCCGAGGAAATTTCCTATCGACTTATACGAATGGCTCTGAAGTCATGGAGTTGACCCATCCATAGGCTACATCTGACATGGACATAGCTCCATTTGATCAAAGCCAGTCAACCTTTTGTGGACTGTTATTAATCAAGGATCATTACAACGGACTGCTGCAAAGAGTTTTACCTTGTGGTTGATCTTGTTGTGGGTTCCATGAGTGGTTAGTCCCCGGATGGTCAAGGCGGCAAGCCTTGGACAGACCATTCTGCATCTACCATGCCTGATCTCTGGGTCGACCGCAGCAAATGGTATGGGAACAGTTGGGTTATTGACCCCAAAAAGCAAAGGTTTGGGATCAACAGCATGAAGATGTGGAAGTCTTGTTGAGCAAGAGTGGAGAATGATGGTGAAGGGGTGGTCTCTCACTACAGTCCTATACAGGAAGCATCTCATTAATCAACGTTACAAATGATGTCGACTGCACGCCTACGGCGTGATTCTTCATCAAGAGTTGGTGAGCCCTAACCATTGTCCAACTACATGCATACAACATGGGCGCGTATTAATACAACATTGCATAAGATGCTGATTGATTCTTCTGTGAATAATCCAATGCAGGATGCTCCAGAAATTATTGTGAAATGATTTATGTTCTAGGCCACTACATGTAATCGTCAGTGACCATCATCCTTTGCAGCAATTAAGAAATAAATAACTTGCCGACTTGTAACATTCGAATAAGGGTAATTGCATTTTTTTCAATATCCCAAGTTCTAGTTTTTTTCTCCCATCTTCTTGACTTCCATTTTGTTTCAAATCTTTTATTCTCTCATCCAATATTCTGATCTTGTTTTTCAAAGCTTTCCTATTCGCTTTAATTTGAACGCACTCGCGTACAGACAGTCCACATCTTGTGTCACAGAATGGACAAGTATTTGAGTTGACAGGCATAGCTTCTTCCGCACGAAACGATCTTTTTTCCACTGAATCTCCTTTAAAGATGCTAGGGACAAATCCTTTGGTAATGGTGTCTTTCGGCCGATCGCTGGCAATTTCGCTCTTTCTTTCTATCGATTGCGCCATTTGACTCGCCATAATCACCCCTTCTTCTTTTGAGCAGTCTTCTGCCACCCCGGCGGGCATGGGCACTGTGGCGTCATTACCCAAGGCAGTATTACCAGCTTGTGCCATTTGGTTTTGAGGAAGTGAGGGAAGAACATAAGAGGCCTCCAGCTTGTTTGATCTGACCAAGAGATCACGCATGCGTTGCAGGAATCTCAAACTCTCTTGCTGTAGTACATGATTAGTAAAGGTTCATGTGGCCTGAATCGTACAATGCACTCACCTTCCGGGCATCCGAAATGTCTGATCGAATGACACTCCAAGCATACGTCTCCAGAGTTTTTTTAGTCAATACGTTTGGACAAGACTCAAAGACATGTCCTGTTGATAGACAGAAATCACAGTGCATGGGCTTTGCCGGCTTATCAGCAATGATGGGTTCGCCTTCAGCTTGGTGATTTGTAGAAGTGGATAATGATGAACCAGCCATATTAACCAAAGTAGAGCCAGAGTGTGGATGATTAAAAGCAGAAGCACTCTCAGCTTGTGAAGAGATTTGCCTGTTTGAGGTTGAATGTAAAGATGCAGGAAAAGGACTGCTTGTCGAGCTCAGTCCGTTTATTGACTCACGGGTTGATTGAGGGAGAGAGAAAAACGCTTTCTGAGCGGAAACCAGCTGAGGCGTAGTTATTGGGGTCTGAGCTGATGATCTCGCAGAAGTTGTTGTTTTTGAGAATTGTTCAGTTAAGGCCGCTCGTGAATCTGATTGGATTTCTTGAGCAACTTTTAACATTTCAATTGATTGCTCACCACTAGCAGAAGCGATTGAAGAGTCAACCACTCCCGTCTTTTGATACAATGAAGATTGATCAAACATGGAAGCCCGTTGGCCGTCAATATCAGCACTCTCGTAAGGTTTCTCCTGTAGCATAACCAGCCTTCTATTGTGATTTTCTAAAACGACCGGCCACCCACTTCTTATGAACATTGCCACTAACTCCATTTGTTCTTTCAGTGTGAAGAAAGGTTGTTCTCCGAATTGGACTAATTTGGCATCGATGGTTTTGGAGAGAGAAATGTAAGCGTTGATACGTTCATCTATAGGAGCTTCAAGTATGCCAATGTTAGCCCATACGGCTAACAAAAGAGCTGAGTTTAATCTTCGCGTGACAAGATAGAGCCACTGAAGGATGTTCTGGGCAGCGATGATATGAGATGGAGGTTTATGGTATTGCGAAGATGAATTGAGGTTAAATTCTGTGACTGGCGAATGCTGTTGATAAATTTGATTATTTGAATTCAAGGAAAAATCTGACTGAGAGGTTTCACTCATTATGACATCCGTTTTGAGCACTTTTTTGTTTGAAGATCCCCAAGGCTCGCCTTCTCTCTTTTGTCCAGTAAAGAGCAGCAGCCCGCCATGGGAGAAGTTATTTCTATCTGTCTTGGCTTGAGACATAGCTGAGTCATTGATATTTGATGATTTGGGAATGAAGGGCACATTCTTTTGGTTCATTATGGTGGGAAGAAGATCCGACAAACCCTCGTCTGGCACTTCCGGAAGTCCTGCATCGTCCTTATCATCGTCTTCTCCACTCAAAACCTCATTGACATATTCTGTATCAGAACTTGCTTTATCGACTTTGTTTTTGCTCTTGTTTTTGCTGAGTTTGCTTTTGCCCTTCTTGGGCGTAATGTTCACTCCAGGGATGGGATCATCGTCATCTAATCGATAATTGATTTGCGTATGATTAGCTTTCCGCCGGGCGCGACCCTCTTGCAAATCACGTAATTGGCGGGCTTCTCGCTCGGCTTGGATAGAAGCCATAAGTTGGTCCCAGTCTACATCTTCCTCTTCATCCTTTTCTTCTTCAATTTGAGAAGTTTGAAGCTGATTTTGATCTGCCTCCCATATCTTGGCAAACCCAAACTGGGCGGCTTGTTTGTTCTCATGAAATTCTAGCTCTCCTCGCGCGATTGCTTCTTTTCGTTCCTTCATCTTCCCTTCCTCTTCTTCTGCATCCTTTTCGACCTTGTCAATGAGCTCAGCAACGTTCCTGGAGTTGTAATTAATATCAGGTACGTTTATTCCGCCTTGTCCAGAGTAAATTCCTTCGACGCCTTTGATGAAAAGATCCTCGAAATCGTGGTCTTCAGAGGATTCTTTGCCCATCTGCTGAACAACAAGGTGATCAAGGACCATCTTCTTCTTCCCTTTGCTGATAATTGTCTCTAGTATCACCATATTAGCATCCGATAAATTGAAAAAGAAAAACCTGAAGCGGGCTTTGTGACAGACATGTCCTAGACGCACCTTCGACAGAACCTTTAACCATCAACTTGAACACCAAAACATTCTTTTTTTGTCCATAACGATGCGCCCTGGCAATTGCTTGAAGATCTTGATGGGGGTTGAAATCAGGATCATGTAAAATGACTAGTCAATGTCAGTGACTTGCTCTTCCACCAGATACTCCCATATTCCCTCGACCTACTAGTGTCAGCTGTGGCTAGGTTAATACCTACTCCACCAGCCCTAGTTGTTAATAAGAACACATGATAAGTTGACCCTTCGGCATTGAAGATATCCATAGACTTTTGACGTTGAGCTTGCTGAGTATCGCCATCTAGTCTGAGGTGCTTAATGTTTTCACCATAAAGAAAATCTTGTACTGGGATGCAGTCAAACACTTTGCTCAAGCAGTTTAGCGAGTATCACCTACTTCTATCCAATGCTATCTTGAACTAGGACTGAATTAATCCCATGATTCCGTCCATATACCCCAGACGACAACTTACCTGACTGAAAAGTAATATCCGGTGTCCTCTCGCAATTAGCTCTGGCAATAAGAGCTTTAAAAATTGCAGCTTCCCGCTAGCGTTCACAAGTTGCTTATGTTGCTCCTCTTCTGGAAGATTGAAAGGCTCCAACTCATTTGCCTGAAGGTAAGGATGTTGACATACCTTCCTCAGCTATCCGTCAAGGCTGATTAGCCATAGTAAGGACCTGACAATCCTACCAACCTCCATGAGGATATTCCTCACGCTTCTGACGCGGGTTGCCATTTGAAACAGACTTCTCCCTATGCTCCAATTGATTTTTGAAGGAAAATGAAAAAGATGAAAAAGAATAGAGAAGAGAAGAAAAATAGTTTTAAAACGCGTCACACAAGTAGACTTTTTACTTTCTGTAATGCTGGAAAATGAATATTTATGAAGAGCAAAAATGGAGAGTATGTATAAGGTTAAAGACGATAAAATGCTTGTATCATCTGTTTCCTTCTCTTTCGACTTAACATATCGAAGCAGGGGAGTCTGACAAAGGATTCTCTATAGAACTTTTCTAGCCAATGAGTCCTTACAAAGGAGTACCAGTTCGCGAATGATTTCTCTTTTCAATACTCTTGGTAGGTATATCCATCCAATTCAACGCTGAGAACGATATGGCGAATATGCTGTTTCAGAGCTGGTCAATAACCATATATAGTTTGTCTTTCCATCCAAGATATACGATAGAAAACTACCCCCATGCTATGTTCCAGACCCTAAAGCGCACTGAAAGCACATCCCTAAGCAATGCTAGCTTCTTTCAACTTCTTTCGTAACTCGGCCAATTCTTCTTTCAAAGACTTGGCAATAGTCATCTCCTGTTCAGCATCGCCTTGCTCAAGACCCTTCTTGATAGCTTGGATTTTCTTGCCTTGAGCCTCGACTTTGGCTTCAAGCGATTTCTCCTCAGAAGTCTTCTTCGCTTCAGCCTCAGCAGCGGCAGCGCGTTTGGCGGCGGCAATCTGAGCTTTGCGGGCTTCATGAGCAGCCTTTTTGGAATCCTTGTCGTCTGGAACATCTTTTGCCTTAGGCACCTTGCCACCCTCACC
This sequence comes from Cryptococcus depauperatus CBS 7841, assembly GCF_001720195.1. Lineage (NCBI taxonomy): Eukaryota > Fungi > Basidiomycota > Tremellomycetes > Tremellales > Cryptococcaceae > Cryptococcus > Cryptococcus depauperatus. The sequence continues at coordinate 1,260,718 of NC_089474.1, read as the reverse complement.
GTGTCCTCCAGGCCCAGGGGGATTGACTTTAGAAGCAACAACGGCATCACCACCAAACTGCTTCTGCCATGATCTCTCTTGTTCTATAGGGTTCTCGATTCTTTTGAAAAGATATTCTGGCTTGCCAAGTGTATGGCCAGGCAGAATATCAATGGAAAACTTGGAAGGTAAAGAACGAGCGGGAGCGTTGAGTTGACGGAGGATGCCATCAGAACTGCCGGGCATGAAGGGGTGAATGACCGCTGAGAGGATGTAGATCAAGTTGATAGCGTTGAGCAGAACCTGAGCACACCTTTCAGGCTGATTGGCAAGAAGAACATTGTCTAAAGAGTTGTCTTGAAGATACTGATTTCCGCGAGCAGAGATATTCATGGCTGTGGCAAGACCGCTTCGAAGTTTAGTGTCGTCCATGAGATTGCGGTACTCCTTGAGACGAGCATTAATGTCCGTAACAAAGTCGATGTCGATTTTCCCTTCAGGTGTAGAGGATGTCAAATTGGGCTCGCCACCTCCAAACCTGGCAGGTCCAGGCACAATGGATTCATATTTGGCATTGACAAATTTGATGACCTATACTTTGATTGAGTATCATGACTCTCCATTCATGAGAAATGACATACCCGATTCACAAAGTTCCCCAAGTTTGCTAAAAGCTCATTGTTGTTGGCTGCAATAAATTTGCTCCATAAAAAACTGGAGTCATTGTTTTCTGGACGTTGGGAAAGAAGGTAGTATCTCCAAACTTCGGGAGGTTGACCCGTTTCTCGGGCATTGTTACCAAAGACACCAATGTTTCTGGATTTAGAAAATTTAGTATCCTCGTAATTAAGATATTCTAGAAACTAGATTAGTGAGCTTGCTTTGGTTAATTGATGTGCAGATACGGACGAGTGCCAGAAACATTGTGGAGCATAGTCCAATTTTCACCCGTGCCGATAAGCATAGAAGGGAAAAGGACAGTGTGAAAGTAGATATCTATATCATATCAATTCCATTAAAAGCGTAAAGGTCGCAATGATCCACGTACTGTCTTTGCCCATAAATTGGTAAAGCTCTACATTATCGGGGTTCTTCCACCACTTTTCCCAGTCGTTAGTGTAAGTAGCAGTAATTGATGGATATCCTATAGGAGCGTCAAACTTTTCTACAGTTAGAACAGATACCACCAAATTGATTTAAAAACGAAATACCCAAACATAGATCACCTTGCCCTCCAATAACTTGTCCTCCTCTTCATTTCCAACCTTCGGGACTTTGACACCCCACTTCAAATCTCTAGTGACAGCACTAGGCCTCAAACCCTCTCCAAGCATTCTAGGCTCGACAATTTCACCTTTTTCCGTGATGACGGCATTGGTACCCCATCTCCCCTTAATTCGAGCTTTTTGCATCCACTCAACAAGTTTAGGTTGTAGAATATCTAATCGGACACAAGCATGGGTTGAAGGACGAACAGAAAGTTTGTGAGACTTATTGCGTTTGCATCGGGGATTGAGAAGTTGCGTTGGGGAAGAAAATGTGAGAGAGCATTTATCACACTGGTCGCCTCGAGCATCCTTCCAAGTCGTCAGCTAAATATAATCATATTGGAATGATATAACCAACATCATAACCGCACTGAGGACAAGTACCTTCAACGAATCGATCCGCTAAAAACAGCTTATCATCCTCACAATAAGTTTGATCCGCGGTCTCAAGCCTGAACAGCCCATTTTCATGCAGACGCTTGTAGATTTCCTGGGTAATTCGGGTGTGTTCATCAGTTGAAGTGCGACCCCATTTGTCAAAAGAAAGTTGAAACCATTCGTAGATCTCGGTATGAAGTTTGTGAAACTTAGTACAAAGCTCATATGGAGTTATTCCCTCCTCCAAAGCCTTCGCCTCAGTGGCAGTGCCATACTCGTCAGTACCACAAATCTGTTGTCAAATCAGTCTTTTTCATCCTTTCGCAAAAGGAGGCTCACGTAGAGGGTTGGGATATTCAGCGTCCTGTTATATCGTGCGAAGACATCAGCAGAAAGAGTAGAGCTAGGAGAGCAGTCAACCACGTTATGCAGAACCAACAGAGTCCTATATACCCAATGATGTTACCAAGATGTGGCACATTGTTGACGTCTGGCTCCTTGGTCAGCACAGTCCGCTTTCACACCTTTTCTTCTCTTTCTCAGGCTTACAGGGAAGAGCTGAAGTGATAAGGACGTTCCTCTGGCCATCTTTAGGGAGACTATTTGACATCAGTTTTGTATTTCGGTGTCTGCTTTACTTACATTGGGCCTTGCTTTGGGTCATGTATATGCATAAAAAGACCTTCGGCCTTTCTAATGTTTTGTTTCGCCATGATTCTATACCTCCTCTAATTCTATTTTCTTGCAAAATTTTGCTGAAAGTGATGGAGGAAACTGTGAAAGCAAGACGAAATTCAATAATTGCGAGTCAAGTAAATTGAGTAATCAGACGGAACCAAATTTCAACCTCCACCGATCACGTCCATCTTTTCCATAATTTTTGAATTTACAATTATAAGAACAAAAATGTCAGCGTTAGCAGCAAGAAGAGCCGCTGTTGCAGCAAGAAAAGCCGATGAAAAAAACCAGCTTTGTCTCAAGGAATCGGCGCTGCCAACTGCAGCAGAAAGTACACAAAATAGCGAAGATTACAGCGTCTCTGAGCAAGAAGCCCTTTTGCCCTCTCCCAAACGACGTAGAACCAAGAATCAAGAGCCCAGAGAGACAAATAGTAGACACTTTTCGAAATTTCCAAACTCTACGGTCAATATCTCACAGCCTCAAGCTATTATTAAAGACAAGATTAGTCGCACTTTGCTTAGTGAGCCAGCAATTGAGAACGACCTTTCTGGCTTGGATGCCTTAATGAGCGACAGTGACGAGGATACAGCAGAGGATAACTATGGCGAAGATGAAGGCCGGGCTGATGAAAGAATAACACCGTGTTCTATGCCTCCAATTTCAGCAGGATATTCTGGCCATGCTAGTCCGAAATAGTAGGTTTATCATTTCGTTTCAAGGGTGACTACTCATGGCGACTAGCGCGACACCAACTGTCTCTATAGAAGTTACATCCACTTTTCAACCTCAGGAAAATGTAAATTTCTTTAAACTATCAGAAGAGAAGTTGAGCCGTACAGGTATCAAATATGGTAATGGACCTGGAGTGATATTCAGTCTTGGTCGAGACGAGGTTTGTTACGTTTCTTATCTAATCTCTGGTAATGCTCAAAAATTGCTGCAAAGAGTTTAGCTGTTGCTGGAATATTTACAATAACACCGCTACAAGGCGCTTTAACACTCTACCATACCACAATATCCCCATCTTCCATTCAACCATCACACCCAGTTTTTGCTCCTACCTCTCACCCTCTACCTATCATTTCTCCTAGCAATTTTGAAGGCGATTTACCGCCCTCGATCGCAATAAACAATATCAATTATCCTCCTTCTTTCCAACGAAAAGAAAAGAGGATTCTATTTTTGATTACGGAAAACCATTGTGGACTGGATGGAATGAGGTTTGGTGCTATTCCTGGGTTTACCAACATATGGTTAGGAGAGGAAGACTCATGGGGTTTGAAAGGAGTTTATCCCGTGTGTCGTCACTCTTCAAATGCTAGTGCTTGCTTACTCGCTACAGGTGGTGAAATCATCTCCAACGCCCGTATATCCGTATGTTCCAGCTCCGTCTTGGACCACTGCTCTTTCGACTGCTTCTTCCCCATCGTTGGATTCAGAGGAATCGTTTATTGCTCTGGTAAAAGGCCCCAAAAGAAGCGGCAAATCTACCTTTGCTAGGGCATTACTAAATCGACTTTTGGCAATATATGAGAAAGTTTGTTGGCTAGAGTGTGACTTGGGACAGGGGGAATTTTCGTGTGGAGGGATTGCTGGACTTTGGATCATTGAAAACCATTTATTCGGCAAGTGCTCTCTGTTGAAATAGTCCCCATTCTGACAGAAGCAGGCCCGCCATTTACGCATCCTGCTGTGCCTATGAAGGCATTTTATCTTGGCACATACACACCTATGGCATGTCCAGATGAGTATATGGCTGCTATTCAATCCCTATTAGAACATTATAGATACGAAATTCAGTATCCGCTTTCTTCATCTTCATCTTCGTCCAAGATCACTAATCGTATTCCACTGATCATTAATACACAAGGATGGATAAAGGGTCTGGGCGAAGATTTATTGCGTGCTGTTGAGAACTTAGCTGAGCCCAATAGAGTGTTTGCTTTCAAGCAAGAATCTCCCGAAGGAGACGAGAGATCAGGCTGGTCAAACTCGCCCCAGTGGAAGAATAGTCAATTGCCGTATGATCCTTCCTATCCTGCAGGAATGACTGATGGTATCGAAAAAGAAAAAAAAGTTTTTGAGCTAGAGCAGGCTCCGACATTACCTCTACAAGCCCGTTACACTCCTGCTGATCTTCGTGTTCTTTCCATTATAACATACTTTCACTCCACTCTGCCTCCATCTTCATCCATCTCGAACCTTTCGTGGGATTTGACTAGTCCTCTTCTTACAATACCTCCTTACAAAGTCAGCCTGTCACCTACCGGTCCATTGTCAAAAGCATTTCTAATTGGTGAAGGTAGCGAAGGTGTTTTGGAGGAAGACTTGGGGCTAGCATTGAATGGGGCTGTTGTAGCTCTTGTAGAAATTATAGCAGAGGAAGAAGAGGACGGAAAAAACATACTCTATCGGCCTGGCCGGAAACCGCTCGCTTGCGATTGTCTTGGTCTTGCCTTTATTCGTGGTTTGTCACCTTCTACCACAGGTTATGATCTTCATCTTCTAACCCCCCTTCCGCCTACATCACTCTCGCGGGCCACAGCAATAATTAAGAACGGGTTGATTGAGCTTCCTCTACCTGGATTGTTGGATTGGCGTAGAGGAGGTGTTACCGAAGACGGCATGGTAGGAAGATGTTGGGATGAGGTGCCATTTTTGGATATAACACGCACTGAAGTCATTGCTGGTGAGAGAAGACGATGGAGAAGAAACATTGGAAGAAAAGGGATGTAGATATTAACCGCATTGAACAGGGCGTCAATCAATTCCTGCAATTGGGTCTGATTATTCTACTCCGAACTTGTCACAATCATGTATAATCTTTGCTATTAAAAGGATATAAGGCCTTCATCTCGCTATAATTGGTAATGAAAAGGCGGCAACTCCTGTTTTATTATAAAATTTCCGATATTGTTCCAATGGCTTTATAGCCTTTGATGGGATAAAAAAGATTATGGATGTCAATGGACAGAAAGAACTTTTGAAGAGGCATAAAAAAAATCTTCTCCAGCAGGGAGTTGAACCCTGGTCTACCGCGAAACATTGACAGTTGCCTGTTCATGAGAAGCGGTTATACTAACCGTTATACTACTGAAGATTTTGACGGTCATATACCTTGATATAGTTATATAACCAGATATGGAATATTCATTTTTTCTCGCGAGTTTTTCAATTATGAAACATTTCAAGCCTTCAAGGTTGCAAAAGATTCCATCCAAGTGCCAGGATGATGTACAAGGTTTGGAATAGAAGAACACAGGATACAGTATATGCAGAGATGGTATAGTGGGTTGAACTGGAACGTGGCTTCTGGACGTAGAGCGTCAAAGATATAAGGAAGGGATTGTGGTTGATAGTTCCCGAAGGAATGTATCTTGATAGCTGTCTTCATCCATGCTAGATAGATACTCAGAAAACCCACTCGTCCTAAGCACCCCCAGACCAAGCCCAAGAACAACTTCACGCCAGACTCTTCATAGGATGCAAACAGCAACCAGCCATTCCTTTGTATCGTCAAAGCAGCAGCATATGGATCATCTTACCACTCTGACGGTGTTGCCGAGTGTGCACAAACGTACGAATGAAAGGGAGAGATTCAAAGTCAGACTCACTCCGACTATCCACAAAAACAAACTCCACCTATGTGTTTGATTTCTTTTCTACAATTGAAAGGAGACTGCAAGCGGTGGAGAGTGAAATGGAATGTTTTATGTTTTATGTCGTGATAGGAGAGATACATATATAGCACTCACCAACAACTACCTTTTCCCATTTGAATAATAACACCACCTGCATCTATTCGACATGACTGAAGGCGGCTCATCCCACTGGCCAAGCAACAATGGCTCGGTTGATCCTCAGGAGGCGATGGCTAAAAGAATAGTTCATGAAGGACCTTTCAACCTGGGCAAGTTCAGCAATAGCCCCTTCCCTCCTATATATAGCGAACGGGATTCTTATCCTTTAGCCGTGGACACGGAACTCACACCACCGGCCATAACCCAAACAGCTCCATCGGATCATAGCGAAGTTACTCCGACTGTCGACCGAGTTCATGTATCGGGGGCCCTTACGTATAATGACCGAGAAATTATGTCTTGTGAGGAAGACCCAAAAGCCGGCATATGCGTTATGACCATTCGTCCCCTTGAGCAGGACCATATAAAGCTGCAGTTTTCACCATCTGCAACATTCGAACGTACGAGAGAGGATTTTCGAAACAGGGTGACCGATGAAAAAGGCTTACATTGGAAGGCTTCTATTGATCAGACATGTTTTGGTAAAAGCAAACCAATGGCGACGTGGTTAAAGGCGATGGTTGGCCACACACTGGGCGCCCACTATGACCAGGTCAACGCGGACCGAGAGAAGCAGTACCTCGCTTATCTTTTAGCCAAGCCAGGTGAAATGTGGGGGAGTGTGGAGAAGAGCGGCAGAGTGGAATGGACCAGTGCGGGGGATCACGTCTAGGTCGTAGATATTAAAAGATGAATGAAATCAATTGTCTCTGTGTCTTTGTTACAGTCTTGACTGCAGCCATCCTTGCGGTGATGTCCGCTGGTGGAGGCTATTGTGTATAGTTGACATTTGTATCTTTGTTTTTCTCTTTTCTTTCATAGTATTACTTATGCAAGTCCAGGAGTAAAAGCTCTAGGCCTGTTGAAGATAATATAATACATTGAGCCTTATAAACACGAAGCCTAGAACCGAGAACCCAGAATCGCATACACTCTCTCCTAGCCTGCACCAACAATCGTCGAGCAGGCCGTGACAGTCATTCAGTTGTGTTGTGACTGGACCGGTGCAGCTGGTTACTCTTTAGTACATGTAAGGCGGTAAAGAGAACCAGAGACAAGGACTTGTCTATATATATGATAACAAAGTACAGCTTTAGGGATGTAAAACATGTGTAGAGCGGGGTATGTATAATAGTGTCTCCTCAGCACATTGTTCTCGACAAGTTGGACCGTCGTGCCACCATTCTGGCAGAGTGTGGGATGTGGGAGTTATGGATGGACACCTGCAAAGGGCTGCAGCTGTGTTATGCAGCTGTGGAGGGTAGTAGTGTTGTTTCCAGTTGACCTGTGGCGTCGTCGTGAGCAAGCCATGAATGAGCTCGGCCACACCTTGCGGAAACTGCAAGAGAGTCTTTGACAACAAGGCATAGACTCGGGTCAAGTCATAGAACCACCAAGTGTCAGGATGATGTACAAGGCTGGGATAAAGAGCACAGGATACGGTGTATGAGAGATGGTAGAGTGGGTTGAACTGGAACGTGGCTGAAGACGTGGAGCAAAGATATAAGGAAGGGACTGTGGTTGATAGCTCCCAGCGGATGAATCTGATCTCTGTCTTCATCTATTTGAGATACATACTCCTACACAACCCACTCACCCAAGCACTCCCAGACCAAGCCCAAGAACAACTTCACGCCAGACTCTTCATAGGATGCAAACAGCAACCAGCCATTCCTTTGTCTCGTCGAAGCAGCAGTGTATGGGTCAGCTCACCACTCTGGCAGCGTTACTGGGTGTGTACAAAAGTACCAATGAAAGGGAGAAATCCAAAGTCAAGCTCGCTAAGACCATCAGCAAGAACACACTCTGCCTATGTGCTTGGTTTCTTTTCTACCACTAAAAGAAGATTACAAGTGGTCGAGAGTGAAGTTGAATGTTTTGTATTTTACATCGTGATAGGAGAGATACGTATATAGTACTCACCAGCAACTACCTTTTCCCACTCGAATAACAAAACCACCCACATCTATCCGACATGACTGAAAGCGGCCCATCCCACTGGCCACGCGACAATAGCGTGACGGGTAGTATGTGGGAGCCGTCTCGCCCAATAGTGCCGGAACAAGACTCTGGCAGCCTGGGCACGTCCGGCATAAGCCCCTTCCCTCCTACACCTAACGGGTCTTTATGTCCTATACCCGTTGACCGGTCATCCACCCAACCATTGAAGACAGCCAGAAGAGCTCCATTTCGCTATAGCCAAGTTGATTCGACTGTCCACCCAGCTCATGTATCGAGGGCCACTGCGTATAATGTCCGAGAAATTATGTCTTGTGAGGAAGACCCAGAAGCCGGCAAATGCTTCATGTCCATTCGCCTCCCTGATTGGCACCGCATAGATCTGCAGTTTCCATCATCTGCAACATTCAAGCTCACGAAAGAGGAGTTTCAAGACATTGTGACCGCGGAAGGTGGCTACCATTGGAAGGATTATATTGATAAGGAATGGCCGGATGAAGGCGATGAAACATCGATGTGGTTAGAGGAGACGGTCCGCGACGTCCTGGGTGCCTACTATGACAGTCAACGCGGATTGAAGTATGGAACATCTCACTCGTCTGTTGGCCAAGCCAGGTAGCATGTCGGTGAGTGTGGCATAGTGGAATGCACGGGAGATGAATCACGTCCAGGTCGTAGATGCAAAAGATGAATAGAATCAGCTGTCTGTCATGGATATTAGGAATCATTCAGATCCACGCTCTGTACCAAACGGTGTTACGACCCTATGCCATCCCAAACACCACTCATTACGGCATAGGGTCGCAACACGGGTACGGTCGTCCTTGTGTACTTTTTCCTGTCTGTCTATGGTTTCAGTAAATAGATATAGAAAAGTGCTCGTAGGATGTTTGATCCTCTTAAGGATCAATTATTATATGTTATACCCATAGGCCTCACCATTACATTCATACAGCTACCTTGGCTACAACCGTCCGACTCTCACACGGATACCCACCACCCCTTGCAGTCCTATCTGTAAGCCCATCACCACCGTCCTCTTAGGCCACCGGTACAGGATCGTGAGGCCACCCTAATGCAATCTACGTTGCATTCCTATGGTTTGCCTCTATTCCATGCAGTCATTCCAACGTTCTGACAGTAGGGTCCTAACGATGACCAAACGCCTGACGCTTGATAGAATGCAAGCACCCACCAGCCATTCCTTTGTATCTACAAAGCAGCGGCATATGAATCAGTCTACCATTCTGGCGGTGTTAGTGGGTGCGTACAACCGTACGAATGAAAAGGGAGAGGTTCAACGACAGACCCGCTAAGACGATCCGCAAGAACACACTCCGCCCATGTGCTTGGTTTCTTTTCTACAACTGAAAGGAAATTGCAAGCGGTGGAGAGTGAAATGAAATGTTTTGTGTTTTATGTCGTGATAGGAGAGATACATATATAGCACTCACCAGAAACTACCTCTTTCCACCTGAATAACAACACCACCTACATCTATTTGACATGTCTGAAGGCGGCCAATCCAACTTGTTAGGCAACAATGACTGGGATGAACGTTCAAATGCGATGGTTGATGAACTAGTAGCTGATTCCGAACCCACCAAAGTGGACTCGGGCCGAGGGGGCTTCTTGATTCCTTCCCTCAATAACCCTAGTCACCTTATATCCCACGACGAGCCATTCGAAATGGGACAGTCGCGAACCCACCAGGCTTCAATTCCTGAAGGTAGCCGAGGTAATTGGACTGCCTACTCAAATCTTGAATCAGGGGCCTATGACGAGAATAACAAAACTGTTTTGACTTATAGGAATAATCCTGATGCCCACAATTACCTTGTGTCCGTTATCCTCCCTGTTGATCGCAAAGTAGAGCTGCAGTTCCCACATGACAAACCATACTTGACAGCGGGAGAGGAGTTTCTAAGCATGGTGACCGGGAACAATGGTTGTCCGGGGGCAGAGTTTCTTGTACCTTGGGAGGAGCATCTTGATGTGCTATGTTCTGACCCATCAAGGGAATTGTTGAAGAATGAAACTCGCCGCTTACTGCTTGAGCTGCATAGCCAAATTATGCGTTCACACATGGCGCTTGACGAAAAAAGTTGGAAGGATGCTGAGCGTAGAGAGAGAGCGGCATAGTGAAATGGACGGTAGAGGGATGCCATTTAGGTCGTAGATATGTAAAGAATGAATAGAATCAGCTGTCTCTGTGTCTTTCAGTTGGATCGTCTTGCCACCATTCTGGTAGAGAGTGGGATGTGGGAGTTGTGGATGCACACCTGCAAAGGTTGCAGCTGTGTTATGTAGGTATGGAGGGTAGTAGGGTTGTTTCCAGTCGACCCGTGGCGTCGTCGTGAGCAAGTCATGAATGAGCTCGGCCACACCTTGCGGAAACTGCAAGAGAGTCTTTGACAACAAGGCATAGACTCGGGTCAAGTCATAGAACCACCAAGTGTCAGGATGATGTACAGGGTTGGGATAGAAGAGCACAGGATACAGTGTATGCGGAGGAATGAGTATAGTGGGTTGAGTTGGAACCTGGCTGAAGGACGTGGAGCAAACAAGATGTAGGGAAGGGATCTGTCAGGAGTTCGGTTATTCTTGGGGTTGGTCTGGGAGTGCTTGGGTGAGTGGGTTATGTAGGAGTATGTATCTGGGATAGGTGAAGACAGAGATCAGATTCATCCGCTGGGAGCTATCAACCACAGTCCCTTCCTTATATCTTTGACGCTCCACGTCCAGAAGCCACGTTCAGTTCAACCCACTATACCATCTCTGCATACACCCTATCCTGTGCTCTTTATCCCAACCCTGTACATCATCCTGACATTCTCCCCCTCCTAAGGCGACTTCGCAGAAGTCGTTTCAAGTATTGATTAAAGATGAGATTGAAGAAATGTCTGAAATGAAAAAGATAAGTGGCATGACTGTCGATAAAGGTTACATAAGAACGGAACGGGATTAAATCGTGTGGTATAATTTCGGTGACAAAGATTTCTTTTTCTTTTCTCTTTTATTCTATTTTCCTAGGGGCAATAGTCACTGTTCTACAATAAAGTCGCATGAAATGAATGCTTAACCCGTTTCAAGCAATCTTCGCGATGCTCGCAGTGGTCGTCCGTAATGTGAGGTGGGTCCAGTGGTAGTGGTCTCTTTGGGTTGAAGTTTATCAATGAGTTCCAGTACCCAGCCTTTCCATCCTCTGGGAGTCTTTTGTCGGTTTGATGGAGTTGTCTTTTTGCTCGCTTGGAAGTCTCGTAGCAGCTCTTCCCAACGGTCATCTCACTGAGCTTGCTGGAGGGAAATCCATGAATTATCTGTTGGCGGTTTACGAAGCCACTTGATTAAGAATTCTTTGGTGTTTTCGGTGGATGATCTCTCGTCGATCACTACCTCAATCTCGGGTAACCTAGGAACAGTTATCACAGGAAGATTATCATTCTCTGATGGAACTGTACTCACCGGGTTTGTTATGTTCGCTGGAATGTGTGCATTCGCAGAAGTGTCTCCGTTTTCTCTCTCGACGTAGCGACGGAAGGGTGTTGCTGGAAGCACAGGGTGTATACGCATTTGTCGCGGAAGTTTGAGTCGGAAGGCGTTTTCGTTGATCTGTTTGAGGATCTCGAAGGGGCCAATCCAACGGTTTTCCAACTTCTTCGACGGACGGACCGTACGAAGGTTTTTGGTACTTGACAATACGACGTCACCTACCTTGAACGGAACGGGTGAACGTTTCCGGCTATCATGTTTTTGCCAGTTGACCTGTTGCTGAGAAAGTCGCGTCTGCAGGTATTTGTGTAGTTCTTTGATTTCTCGAGCTCAATCGATTGCTGCCGGAGACTCACGACAGAGACTCACGACGGAGTCTCGGGGCGTCTAGGTCGAAGAGTGGAAGGGATGGTTCATAACCAGTTAAAGCTCTAAGGGGAGATATACAGTGGGCATCAAAATGTTTCAATGTTTTTTTGTTTTGTTTTGGATCGCTAATAACTTCCGAACGATTGCAGCGGTAGCTATCGAATATCGATGCAAGGTACTAATACTTCTTAGCTCTACAACACAGCTTCAATGATGTCGTTGGCTGTATCTATCGCTGAGCTACGCGGCTTGGAAGACAGATGCCACATTGAAACATGTTGATGCTTTTTTTTTTGAAAACATAAATTTATGTTTTTAATACTTTGTATAGCCTCCCTTGGCACGAAGAACTGCCTGTACCCTTCGTGGCATACTCTCTATCAGACTTCCGCAGAATGAGACCGGTATCTCATCCCAAACCTTTTCAATCCTCTCCCAAAGTTCTAACATGCCTTGGGGCTCATTTTCCTCTCTTCTGAGTTCTTTTTTGAGGTAATCCCATAGATGCTCGATGGAGTTGAGGTCAGAAGACTGAGCGGGCCACCATAAAGTACTCATGTGGCAATTTTGAAACCACTCGCTAGCTTATTTGCTCGTATGTTTGGGATCGTTGTCTTGTTGGAAAATGATCTTTGAGCGGTTGAGGGCATAATATTCAATGGTTTGTTGCAGTTCGTCTTCCAATATTGAGCAATAGAGGTCGGCACCCATCTTTCCTTCAATCTTGGCTGCATAGCCCACTCCGTACCACGTCATACACCCCCAAATCATAACATTTCCACCACCAAACTTCATTGTTCCAATGGCCGATTTTTCATCCAAGCCCGATGTTACACTTCCACTGTACCCCTACGGAGATGGAGGGATGTCCGACGGTGGAGAGTGGTGTATATAGTTAATTTACTTTGTATCTTCGTTCTTTCTTACATTTCTATCAATACATGTCCAGGGGTACTACCTCTAGGCCTGTTATTAGATATAAATCTTGCATCAGCACTAAACCTAGCAATAACCCAGAACCTAGAACCCAGAACCTAGAACCCAGCACCTAGAACCTAGAACCTAGGACCTAAACGAGACAAGCCCTCCAAACTGCGCCGAAGACAATTGTGTGCAGGCCGTGACAGAGGTGTATCACAAGTCTCAAGCCTAATAACTCTATCCAATCATACACTTCATCTTCTATTATCATTCATACCTTTCTATCCTTTTATCAATAGTGTTGTCAGAGACACTCTTCTATTCTCCTCTCTCCGACCTTCTCTCGTGTTGGCCTTTCTTGACACTTAGAGTGCTAAAGAGACTACCAGGTATGTTTATACTATATGAAGACACTTAGAGTGCTAAAGCGACTACCAGTGGCCTGGGACATACACCTGTAATCTAATACCAAGAGCCTTTCTTCTTCAACCCGCCCGAAACAACATCTACGGGCAGGCCGTGACACTTAGTTCGCTGTACAGTTAATATATATATTAGAATACTTCCATAGTCTTTCTCCTTAGAGATGTATCATAAGTAATTCTCTAAATCAAGATCATACCATCATCTATCTATTTCCTCCCTATCAATATTGACAAGTCAGAGACACCTTTCCTCCTGTCTTCTATCATCCTCTCCTCTTCTCTGGGTCACCATAGTGCCCGAATATTACACAGGAACTGAAGTGGTCTCCATGTTTTGGTCTTGTTCGGACATCGGGCTAGGTGGAAAAGAAATGGAGAAGTTATCGATAGCGACAGCGAGGACACCAAGCAGTGATGTATACTGTCAGAATCTGGCTATTGGAGAAAACTAGAAGGGGATAGAGTGTCATGATTAAATACCAACAATTAAATAATACGCACCGGACCAAAAGGTCACAATGATGCAAGCGGAATTGCATCATTATTTGTTGGCTATATCCCCTGAAATACCCAGAGTATTACAATGAGCCAACAGTGAGGTCCAGTTGGATTGAGCTGTGTCGACGTACAGTCTCAGGTATTGTTCAAGCCATTGGTTGACGATTTCCGTTTGACCATCCGTTTGAGGATGATAAGTGGTTGACATGCGATGATCGATTCCTATAATCTGAGCTAATGTCTGCCAGAAACTCGCGTCAAATTCTTTTCCACGGTCGGTCGTCAAGGTCTCTGGAAGGCCATATCGACAATATACGAATTGGAAGAAAAGATTTGAAATGTCGGCAGAAATGATTCGTGAGGTTTTTGGAATGAACACGGCCATCTTTATGAATCTGTCGACGATGACGAGGATAGAGTCGAATCCCTGTGAAGGCAGCAAACCTGTGATGAAGTCAGCAGTAACGTGCTGCCAAGGACGTTCCGGAACTGGGAGGGGTTTAAGGGATCCCAACGGTCTCCTTCTAGGAATCTTGGTTCTTTGACACTCCGAGCACGAATCCACGTACCGGAACGCATCTTTCCTCATTTTGGCCACCAATAGTGCCGTTGAAGCTTTGCGAGAGTACGCATCCTACCTGGGTGTCCTGAGGTCGCAGAGTTGTGACAATCTCGGAGGATGGTTATCCTGAGGTCAGGAGGGACATACAAGCTACTTTGATATCGCAGCAATCCTTGCTCATCAATGGTGAGTTCGGAGTGGCTCTCGCAGGCTTTGGCTTCTAGTTTGGGAAGTTCCGGATCGGAAGGATATGCGTTAAGGATGTCATTGACCCATGTGGGAATTCTCAAAGTGGTTATCGCAAACAGTCGGACGCGGTTGATATCTATCAGAGCGCGCAGATAGTGAAGTGGAGTTATGGTCTGCGGGCTTATAATCTGGCGGCGTGATAATGCGTCCGGTTTTGTCGCCGATTTTCCTCGGCGGTATTGTATGTGTAGGTGGAATTCACCCACACACTCTGCCCATCTGGCCTGTCGACGAGTGAGTTGTTTCATGATCAAAAAGTGTTGCAAACTGTCATGGTCTGTCAACACCAACACTGGTTCCTTGGCTCCTTCCAAGAAGTGTCTCCAGACCTTGAAAGCCCAAAAGATCGCCAAAAACTCCTTACCATGTACAGGATAGTTCAGCTCTGCGGGTGATAATCGCCTGGAGGCGAAAGCGATGGGTCTGGTTAACCCGGCGGAGTCACGTTGAGAGATCACTGCACCTATAGCGTCGTCCGACGCATCGGTCTCGACAATAATTAGGTCCTCTGGTTGAAAATGACTGTCACGGCCTGTTCCGTGTTTTCTTTGGTGCAGGCGGGAGAAGGTATTCCAAGATTTTGAAGAGGCCGGATTCTAGGTTCTTAACCAGAGTTCTGGGGTAAATAATATTATGTATCTATAACAGGCCTAGCGCTAGTACGCTTGACTTGCATTGATAGAAATATAAAAGAAGGAACAAAGATACAAATGAAAGATCACTATATACACAACTTCCACCGTCGGACTTTTCTCCATCTCCGTAGGGATTACCGTTCCACTGTAACCGTGACGAAGGGACTGAGGCAATGGAGTTTTTCAAAGAGTCAATGGCGTCCTGCTGAGGCTTATCAAACACATAGGGTTGGTCTTTCAAGTCAAGCAAGTCAAAGGTTCTGCGGTGTGCAAGAAGCTACTGATAACTCTGCGATAAAAGTTGACGAATCCGAGAAAAACTCGACGGTTGGCTGGAATGGGCCATTCTCAACCCGGAGGGAGATATTGGATAGCCAAGATACTCTACTGAGGTGGTATGGCATTCACATCTTTCCAGTTTGGCAAATAAGTGATAGTGACAAAGTCTCGACAGGACTAATTGGACACATGTTGTCGATGGGATTCTTCGGATTCGGAGAAGAGGAGGATATCATCTGGATACGGTAAGACGGCGAGAGCCGTCTATCTTCTTGACGAAGAGAACAGGCGCGCCAGCGGGAGATTTCGAGTATCAGATGAAACCTTTATCCAACATCTCCTCCAGGTATTTGCAAAGTGCTTCCTGCTCCGTCATAGAGAGGTTGTATATCGGGCCATACCCGGGAGTTTACATTCTAGAAGAGGTATCCGGTGGTCGAAGGAGCGATGCGGTCGTGAGGCTTCTGCTTCGCGTTCGTCCAAGTCCAGATAGTCCAGAGGAAGATTAACGGTGGTGGTGGTGATGTTGGCAGTCGTGGCAGTAGGGCGGATTACCTGATGGTTGTCATCGAGGACGGGGTTGTACCTGCGAAAGAATGGTGCACCCAAGAGAACGCGCGGGCAGGCTGATCAGGTTTTTTGATTATTGACACTGGCACTACCCAGCAGGGTTCGTCGTGGATACTTACACTGGAGTGGGTTCTGACTATACTCGCGACGGATCGTTTCTTGACTTTGGACTGTCGGTGAGTCTTGGTTTCTTTGGACACTCGTAACGCTGGTGTCCTGCCTCTCCACAATAGAGTCACAGGTTGTTCTCCCTGCGTCGTTCCTTTTCCTCTTGGTTTATATGTTTTGTCTGAGGCTGACGGTCCCTATTGTAGGATTTCGTCTCTACAGTTTTGCTTGGTGGCTTCTGATAGTCGTCGTTGGATTGTGTGCAAGCGGTAGGCATGTTTGTTTCTTCTTGGAGCGTACCAAGAGAGACTTCTCGTCTGGCCTTTTGGTACGGGTCTCAGACTCGCGCTCGTAAAGCCGTTGGTCCAACTGAATGGCTAGATCTGCCAGGTCAGTAAGGCTGGAGGGTTCGTTCGGCTGAGCAGACAAGGCATCCAGTACTCGAGGTTTCAAACCTTTTTGAATGCTATGATGACGGCGGTTTCTCCCAATCCCAGATAGTAGCTGGTATTGGGGGAACTTGCTGCAGTATTCTGCGGCAGATTTGTTCTGTGTGAGCCTTTTTCATCTGCTTGGCCGCTTCGAATCGACGATCCTGTCGTCCAAATATTCTTTCTACCTCCCTCTCAAACAAGGGCAAGCTTTGGAACCATGCTGGTCGCGGGCGCGTACCGTACATGGCGGCCCACCACTTTGCCATGTGGCCACGGAAGAATGAGCCGGCGAAAAGGATTTTCTCGCTGTCATGCACGAAAGTACGGGCTTGCAGGTCTGTATACATGCGTACCTGCGTTAAGAACGTTGGCACAGTGTCTGCATGACCTGTGAATTCTTCAGGCATGTTGACTTTTATGTTTTTACGGGACATATGACTTGGCTCTTCCGGAGTTTCTGGGGATTGTGGGCGTCTAGGATGGGCTAGTCCAGGCGATGGTATTGGGTCATTTCGTTTGTCGCGGAGCTCAGCTCGGAGGGCTTCAATCTCGGCTCGTAAGAATTCGATAGTGGTTTGGTTCACTTGGGCTGGAGGAGTTGCGGACATACTGTTTTTGGTTTCAGATGACTGAGCGATTTTTGTTTGTTGGCTTAGAGATGCTGATCGAGTTACAACTGTAGACTCTGACATGAACTGTCTCGTCGCTGTTGAAAATAAGTTATTTAACGGTTCTACGCAATGGTTAATTAACCTCCTTTCTGCAGTGTATATAGTTGAACTAATTATATATATACTCCCACTTAATTTAAGATAAAAATCCATCTCTCTTTTACTCTTCTTTCTGCATTTTCAACAGTCGCAAGGGATAGAAGGAATGAATCTGATAGCTGTCTTCATCTATTTGACATAGATATTCCTAAATAACCCACTCGTCCCAAACACTCCCAGACCACCATTCTGGCGGCGTTGCCGAGTGTGCACAAACGTACGAATGAAAGGGAGAGATTCAAAGTCAGACTCACTTCGACTATCCGCAAGAACAAACTCCGCCTATGTGCTTGGTTTCTCTTCTACAACGGAAAGGAGATTGCAAGCGGTGGAGAGTGAAATGGAATGTTTTGTGTTTTATGTCGTGATAGGAGAGATACATATATAGCACTCACCAGCATCTGCCTTTTCCCACTCAACCCCAACACCACCCACATCTATTCGACATGTCTGAAAGCGGCCAATCCAACGGGTCAGACAACAATGACTTTGGTGATCCTCTGGAGGCGATGGTTAATAGTATAGTTCATGAAGTACCTCTCAACCCGAACATGTTCAGCAAAAGCCCCTTCCCTCCTACACATAGCGACTGGGATTTTTATCCTATACCCGTTGACAAGGAACCCACACCGCCGGCCATAACCCAGACAGCTCCATCGGATCATAGCGAAGTTACTTCGACTGTCGACCGAGTTTATGTATCGGGGTCCCTTACGTATAATGGCCGAGAAATTATGTCTTGTGAGGAAGACCCAAAAGCCGGTAAATGCATTATGACCATTCGTCTCCCTGGGCGGGACCATATACAGCTGCAGTTTCCACCATCTGCAACATTCGAACGTACGAGAGAGGATTTTCGAAACAAGGTGACCGATGAAAAAGGCTTACATTGGAAGACTTCTATTGATCAGACATGTCTTGGTAAAAGCAAACCAATGGCGACGTGGTTAAAGGCGATGGTTGGCCACACACTGGGCGCCCACTATGACCAGGTCAACGCGGACCGAGACATGCAGTACCTCTCTCTTCTTTTGGCCAATCCAGGTGAAATGTGGAAGGGTGTGGAGAAGAGGGGCAGAGTGGAATGGACCAGTGCGGGGGATCACGTCTAGGTTGTAGATATGTAAAGAATGAATAGAATCAGCTGTCTCTGTGTCTTTCAGTTGGATCGTCTTGTCACTATTTCTGGTAGGGAGTGGGATGTGGGAGTTGTGGATGGACACCTGCAAAGGGTTACCACTGTGTTATACAGGTATCGAGGGCAGTGCTATTCCCAGTTGATTCGTTGCGTCGTCTTGAGCAAGTCTTTGACACAAGGCATGGACTTGGGTCAAGTCAAAGAACCACCAAATGTCAGGATGATGTACAGGGTTGGGATGGAGGAACACAGGATATTGTGTATGGAGAGATGGTATAGCTGGTTGAACTGGAACCTGGCTGAAGGACGTGGAGCGTCAAAGATGTAAGGAAGAGATTATGGTCGATAGCTCCCGAAGGAATGAATCTTGATCTCTGTCTTCATCTATTTGAGATAGATACTCCTACATACTCCACAAGTCCCAAGCACTCCCAGATCAAGCACAACAATAACCGAACTCCTGCACCGAGGTATGATAAATTTCCAGGGATGCAATGAATTATATATAAGCCATGTAGCACTTGGACAGATCCATGCTGTGCATCTACCGTCTATAGAGATAAAAACGAGGATATTTGAGCCCACCATAGCAGTGTCTGTCTCTGACCATCACCTACCATATCTTTTTGGTTGGTTGATTGTCCATTATGTTCAAGACATAACTTATTCTGCGATGCTCGAGTCGACTTTGTGAACTAGTAGGGCAGTAATGCTATAACAACATCTTGGGCAAAATGCGTCACTCGGGTCATTTATTCGCCATATACCATAGCCACAGGTTTTATCACAAATGTGGGAATGACAGTAATAACCACATGAGATTGGATATGACATCCTGATCAGTAAACCAGACATACCCAAACTTTACGGCTAAGGTTTCGGCAAATGCTACTTTACTTTTCCCTTTGTCGTAGGCGCATCCTCTGCTCCTAGCACAACGTTCCCGTCCTATTGAATTTCACAAGTATCTTGACGTTTGGACCTAGCCATTCGGACAACTCTATCATTATTTGAGCAGGTTCTTGATAGATGCGATGAAGCTGCGATGATATTTTACAGTCACTTTTCCTAAAACTTTTTCTTGGTTTTTCAAAATAATCGTGCAATACCGTGTCTCTGGGCCTGGATCTTTGCCATCAGCGGCTCACCTTGTCGTTGAATATTGGAAGCATTTTGCTTTTGTAGCGTTAACATTTGTATATTGATTAGGGCGCTTAACCCAGTTCAAGTGAACGGGTGTCGTCCAACCGCTCTCACTCATAACCATCCTCTATTCGGGGAGTGATCCTTGATCAACCCGGTTGATTGGTGGGTTTTTGCCGTAAAAATGATAGATGGTGATATCGACCAGCTCTTGAAGTCCATATCATGAATGTCGTCCCACTCGATTCATCTTAGGTCACATTCTTTCAAGCTACCGATCTCGTATCTTGACAGAGACCTCTAACAGTAGCGCTTTAAATGTTCTAGAGTCGCTCGGGTTGAAGGTCTTGAGATGTTTGCAGCATAATCCGACTTTGAAGTGAAAGATCTCCCAAGTTGGATCTAAACAGAGAAAGGAAAGAGAAAAGAAAAGAAAAGAAAAGAAAAGAAAAGAAAAGAAAAGAAAAGAAAAAGAAAAAGAAAAAGAAAAAGAAAAAGAAAAAATCAAAAAGCCTTCTCCAGCAGGGAGTTGAACCCTGATCTACCGCGAAACATTGACACAGTTGCCTGTTCATGAGAAGCGGTTATACTAACCGTTATACTACTGAAGATAGAACGATTGTTACATGACACTTGTAATAGTTATGCAAAAAATTACTGTCATTGATCTATTCAGTTTAATTGATAGCATGCATCAGTAACTTCGTATGAGAATGAACCTTGGCGCCAGTAGTTTTCCTCCTAGGTATTGAGTTCGTCAAGCCTGTTCAATTATCATAATTCAAGGTCTGATCCAATTTCGACGGTTCCAAGGCTAATTGCTTGATACTAAATACTTTGTCCCCTGTTTCCGCTACAGCTTCTCAGTATGAATCTTCGTATTAACCACGATATGCGTGGGTTCCAATATCAGCCCCGGATAGCTTTGCCAAAAATGAGAAGAGCAATGTATTGCTTAGGATAAACATGGAATGAAATATGATAAAATAATGAAAGGCAGATATTGAGGGCTGCAACAAGTTCCAGGGTATTCGGCGATCGCCGCACTCTGTATGTTGTTATGAACAGCGTAGATTATACTCTAAACCTGTTCAACAATTTTCTTTTTACATTAATTATTTGTCAACAATATTGATAGACCATTGTATATTATTTGGATCTGATATATACATTGGAAAGCTCAACAATACCAGCAAGCCCACGATTAATCGTTGGAGCAGAACCAAATCAACTCTTGAGTCTCCAGACTTTCTGATATTGACTGTAAGGAAAGTCAAGTTACTCTGGAAATGTCTTCTACAGTATCAACACCACCTGATACTGAGCCTCTAAACCCTGCAGATGAAGAGTTCTACGCATCGTGCGTCCCGGTTCCCTCATTTATTGAGCTGATTTGCCATATAGATGGAGTTTATGTATCCTTTGTCTACTGTTGATAGGTGCTCTATGCACCTCTTACTACTTACAACTGAAGAGGATTAGAGCAATACACGAGACTGTTGTGTCCATATTCGCGGGAATGGTCGTTGGTCTGATAATACGGCTAGCGCCAGGTCGTATGATTAGAGAGATGATGGTGAATCTTGACTTATTCCTCATTTCTGCAAGACATGCTGATAAATGTCTAGTCTTTTAAACACACTTTTTTTTTTAATGTCCTGCTCCCGCCAATCATCCTGAATTCGGGTTACGAACTTAAACAGGTATGTCAATAGGGGATTTTGCTCGTAAAAACCTGTGGAGTTGACAAATGATTACTACAGGAAAACTTCTTTCGTAATTTTGCCCTCATCTTGACTTTTGCTTTTCTAGGGACGTTCATCTCAGCTGTTGGTATTGGGTATGTGGTTGCTCGATTTGCTCTGTACAATACTAATGCAACCTATAGGATTATTGTTTATATCTGGTCCTTCCTTGGCCTAGAAGGCCTCAAGTTTACCCTTCTCGAGTGTCTAATCTTTGGCTCTACTCTCTCTGCTACGGATCCTGTTACTATCCTTGCAATCTTCAATACCGCTAAGGTCGACCCAAAACTTTACAGCATCATTTTTGGCGAGAGTATCCTCAATGATGCTGTTAGTATTGTTATGTACGAGTGAGTGTTGACCCACGGCCAAGAGCCATTGAGTTACTCGCGAGTCTGACAAGATTAGAACATTATCACAATTCCATGGCGAGGACATTTACGTCTCTTCCCTTTTCCATGGGACAGGTATTTTCCTCTTTTCTTTCCTTGTCTCTATGGCTCTCGGTGTATCATTTGGCCTTGCTTGTTCTTTGGGTCTCAAACACTCTCATCTATCGGCATATCCTCACATTGAGAGCTGTTTGGTGGCTCTTGTAGCCTATACCAGTTATTTTTTCAGCAATGGGATTGCAATGAGCGGTGTGTCTATCTTCAACTACAATCAATGATACTTGCTGATTGCAAACAGGTATCGTTTCGTTGCTCTTTTGCGGTATCACATTGAAACATTATGCTTACCACACAATGTCTCGCCGTACACAACGAACAACCAAATATATGTTTGCCGTTCTAGCCCAGCTTTCAGAGAACTTTATCTTCATATACCTTGGCCTTAACTTGTTTACTCAGGATGTCCAAGTCTTCAAGCCACTCTTCATTCTGGTCTCGGCTATTGCAGTAATGGCTTCGCGGTATGCCGCTGTCTTCCCTCTTTCAGAGTTGATCAACTGGGTACACCACAAAAGAGGCCAGCGTTTCGAAGAAATTCCTCACTCATATCAGATGATGCTCTTTTGGGCCGGGCTGCGTGGCGCTGTTGGCGTCGCCCTTGCTGCGGGTATCACTGGAGACAATGCCGATGCACTACGAACAACAATTTTAGTGGTTGTAGTGCTAACGGTCATTGTTTTTGGAGGAACAACAAGTAGAATGCTGGAAGTTCTTGGAATTAGAGTTGGAGTGGAAGATGAGGACGCCAGCAGTGATGATGAAGATGGATGGACCGCTGCCAGTGGCAACTTGGCTCTACAAATGGGTCCTGGTAGTAGGCGTTATGCTGGACAGAATGGCAGAGCATGGGACGATCCTTCAGAGATTGGCATGCATAGTCCCGGAGAATCTCCTTATTCTCTTTCTCTGAAACTCAACAGATCGAGACAACCCAGGAGAGAGTCTTACGGTATGCGAAGTGGTTTTTCCACAAATTCTTCCGAGTCAGATGAAGGAGAACCTCTTCCTTCGGCTGAACCATCCAACTTATATGACAGTTATGATCCTGAGTCGAATACGACTGCTCTCGGTGGTGCCGGACAAAATAGACAAAGCGGATCCGGCATGATCTTCCGTGATGGGCAGTGGTTCACTGCCCTTGACGAAGGATATCTTCTTCCACTTTTCTCCAATCCTGTCACTGCACGGAGACATCACGCCAAGAAAGCTGGTAAAAAAGCCTATGCCTATGGTGGGGCTGGTGGCGGTGGCAGTAATGGTAGTAGCAGTGGAACTCCTAGAGGGGGGAGTTTAGAAATCAACAACAGTATGGGGGAAGAGGGATACAAAGGCGACGTGGAGGGTGATGGGAAAGGGAAGATTCTTCCTAGAACTTTCAGGTGGGTCTATCAATTGGCGTTGCATCCCAATATTGGCAAGAATGTGATTATTGATATTTTTACAGTGGCTCTGTAACGGATTTCTTCTTTTTCAACAAAAGTGAATCTTCACCAAATACGCCAGTACTGCAGGATGATAGAGAGAACTGGAGGGGTGGGTCAAGCAGCCGGACTGATATTGGAAGGCCAGGAGGCGAAGGACGATAGAAGTGTAGTCTCTATGTTGGATAAAAGGATCTTGATTATGGGTCTTTCCATGTCGTTCACAATTATGTCATATCAAAATTACAATTCAGAGCGTAGACCAAGTCCTATATATTCAGTCCAGCTTCTTGCTCAATGTTCAAACCCTGGCTTTGGTAAACTCTACGTATAGTCAGCAAGTGCTTGTGAACACATCATGTCAGTGACACAATTTATTTCAAAACATAACCCATCTGTTATCACCGTTTTAGGAATCTTCAGTAGTATAACGGTTAGTATAACCGCTTCTCATGAACAGGCAACTGTCAATGTTTCGCGGTAGACCAGGGTTCAACTCCCTGCTGGAGAATTTTTTTTTAGTCAATTTCAATTTCCACCATTTTTTCTTTTTCGGGCGTCGTTGAAGTTTCTCTACGTATCGCAACTACTTGAATCCTTTGGACCTGTTATATGCTACTGATAAGTGGTGTTTGGCTATCTCTTAGAATATAAAACATTGAGGTACTATGACGAAAATTACTTGTAAGTGCTGAGCCCTATACCACGCTTATGGAGGCGCTGCGGCGACATCTGCTGTCTAGTGTAGCTTGTTGCAAGTCTTGCTCTGTGCTTTATATTATTGTAAGTGCGTCAGCACTTTACACTGCCACTGGTAAAGTCGGAAGACAAGTGCGTCCACGGAGAACACAAGGATAAGGAAATAGATATATATATAGAGATCAACTGTAGAATACTTTTACTTTAGATACTGTCAGAACCTTGGAATTATGACATGGAATATAGCCAATAAATAATAATGCAACGTAGATTGCATTATTGTGACCTTTTGGTACAGAGCGTGGATATTAATTATTGGTAATATTCATGACAGATACATCATTTCATCCAACACCAGTGCTAGATTTGCTGTATTGGAACGCCATTCATACATACTATTCACATAGTTATCATCTACAAAACCCAGTGTGGCACACCAGATGCCTTCACTTGTAGTCTAATCTTTGAGAACCCTTTATTACCATTCTTATACTCTCTCTTATATGCTATACAAATTAACAAGCTCAAATCCTTGACATTTTTTAGAAATCCAATGTTAAGTGGTTATGTTATGAGAGTTGAAACTTCTAATAGACATCAATCTTTGGCATAAATTACAAGACTTTTACTTTCGACTTGCTATCTTTGACTCAAGGCGTTCTGTGAAGACTCTCCCATGTGATGAAGCCAACGAGTACAAGTAATCAAGTGAAAACATAGGTAAGATAATTGTACAAGATTTTGAGTTGGATCAATCTCAAAGTGCTCAAAGCGCTGTCGTTGGAAACTATGCCCTCTCCTACTGTCAGGACTGGGTCACTCGGGTGGTTACAGTGCTTATGCCCTTGGGACGAGATACTACTTAGTAGTTAGGTTATGATATATAGAGACAGAAAGCTAGAATCATTCTCTGGAGTTGTGTCTCTGGGTTGTCTATCCTTATATACATCTTCTTCTGTCCAGTGTAGACAACCCGACACACAACCGACACCATCCTTGCTTGCTGTGTTTCTGACACCAACTTGACTTCTGACATCTCTCCAGCATGAAAAACGTCTTCTTTCCGTAGCAATGCTTCTTCCATGTTAACCAATCGTCCAGCTTTTGTTGTTTAAAGCTATTCTTGTCGAAGTAAAGGAATTGTGATCTATCTACATTAGGTCACGTGATCGTCTTACTCACTCTTCCTTATTTAATTGTTTACTCTGTATTTACTTTATACATGTAATACACATATACACCCCAAATATATATATAACTACCTCTTTGTTAATTCTATACCCAACAAGCCATCCCAAGACCATAAATGGTGAATCCTCATCTTGAATATGAAGAGAGGCATCGGCAAGCTTTGAGGCTTGATGCCTTGAGTTACTTTGATCATCCTTAGTCTCTGAACTGTGCTACTATCTTGCCGTCATTCTAATTGCAGAGTAGTTTTGGAATTCTGGCTCGAGTATGCGTAGGTGTCAGAAACACAGCAAGCAAGGATGGTGTCGGTTGTGTGTCGGGTTGTCTACACTGGACAGAAGAAGATGTATATAAGGATAGACAACCCAGAGACACAACTCCAGAGAATATTGGTAATGCCAAGGCTCTGCGTTGCTCGATCTTTTAAAAAGTTAGAAAATAACAGTTGGAAAGGTGATGACTAACCTTTATACCAGATCTCCTATATCCACAATGTAAACGCCTAATCAGCTATGAGTATGTTTTCGGAAAGACATTTGCTGAGTAGCTCCAGTTTTTTTCAAAAGTAGAGGAGCTTGAAAAGATGAATGAGGCGACAACGTAAAGTCAGAAGAAGCGAATGGATTGCCTATGAAAAGCGGCCCGGGAGGTTTTCGAGTAGGGCAAACTTACAGGCTGACAGCGACAGCTGTCAATCTTATTAGGAGAACCAGAGCTATGGAGGGAGGAAAGACATTGTACAATCTGTTGAAACTAGACCATAACGTTGGTATGTTATAAATTAAGTGGGTGTCATAGAACTGAGTGCTGATTGTCAGGATGATGTACAAGGTTCGGATAGAAGAACACAGCATAATATGTATGCAGAGGAAATAGTATAGTTGGAACCTGGCTGAAGGACGTAGAGCGAAGAAGATATAAGGAAGGGATTGTAGCTGATAATTCCCCAAGGCATAATCATGATCGCTGTCTTCGTCTATTCCAGATAGATACATCTTGTCCCAGCACCTCGAGTCCCAAGGCGTTTCGTCTAAAGCCCGAGAATCCATCCTATTCCTGACACTGATGTCTATGCTTGTGTAATTGGAGCTGTGTTTATCAAAAGCGGGGAAGAATACGTAGCTAAGATTCATAGGTAGAAAGTTATCTTCGGTCGGGATATCTCAAGAACATTGAGAGTTATTTGTAACAAAAAGAAAACGAAAAAAACTTCTCCAGCAGGGAGTTGAACCCTGGTCTACCGCGAAACATTGACAGTTGCCTGACCATGAGAAGCGGTTATACTAACCGTTATACTACTGAAGATTTTCTTATCGTAAGCTTTGGTATGTATTATATCAGCTTTGAAGAATTTATGCGATAGCACACTTCATTTTTGATCATTTAGGGTAGTCAATTGGGGAAGTCAATTCTTACGTGAAAAGGACGGAAGCAAATGTTTCTCGTAACAAATACCAGATCGAGTAATTTTTGAGACGAAAAATCGAGAAGTCAATTTTGCCCTTTCGTTTATAACACCTTCTTTTACATCTACATCTCTTCTCTCAGAGATCAACTACAGGTATGTCGAAAGCAGCAGCAAGCTCAGTCCGGTCTGTCAAATCGAGTGGTAACCCTAGACCGCCGCCATACCGCCGCGTTGCAGAGATATCAGTCGCTCCTTCGATCCCATCTCATCCTCAAGCTTCTGGCATGTCAATGAGTTCTCCTGCTTCTACACAGCCCCGACAGACCCAAATGCCAGTCAGTACACGAGTAATTGTCCCTTTGAAACCGCCAGGGGTGTCAATCTTGGCTCGACGTCCGGAAGGACTAGAACAATGACACTACAGTTAACTCAGTGGACGGACGGCTTTGATATACCGATATGGGACATATTTGGCAATGTCATATTCGATTTTTCGCGACAGACGTTGGCGGTCACTGTACCTGGGCATGCTGGTAGAGTACTATGTAGATAGCTTGCTTATCGTACGAGATATGAAGAAGCGCAGCCAGTACAAGTTCATGATGATTGAGATACGCATTATGTACGAAGAGTCTTCAGAGCTAAGATTTGATCCCACTGATGATCACATGACGTTTCTCAAGGGGATGGTCAATTCTTACGTGCACTTTTATTTTCGCCTCGTTTGGAATTGACTACCCCAATTGTTCTGATCGTTTTCAACGAAACACGCAAAGTTAATGCAGTTTTTAAAAAAAATTGACTTGTCGAGTACTTGTTATTCTAACTTCCTTATAATAGTGCGTCAATTACTTGCCAAATAAATACTCACGACGATAGACAAATAATGGAGACATCCATAAAAAGCTACACTTTGAATATACGTCTCTATAATAAGATAATCCTCCTAATTACAGGAAAGTCTTCAGTAGTATAACGGTTAGTATAACCGCTTCTCATGATCAGGCAACTGTGTCAATGTTTCGCGGTAGACCAGGGTTCAACTCCCTGCTGGAGAATTTTTTTTGCCAATTTTTAAATTAACATTAAGCCGTTATAGACGGTCGTATTTCCTCTCCTGTCCGTTTGGCATCGGTTTGAGAGATGCACTGTAGTAGTAAGATTACACGACTTAAGCTTGATAACTCATATAAATCTGCCCTGTCTCCTCTAAACTTGTTCCGTACCATATCTTTCTGAGGCTTGAAAACGAACAAAGTCACAGCGCAGACGTAATCCGTCACTAAGAGAAAGGTAGGCTCTAATGTCCACAGAGTTTTTTTTAGTTCATTGTCATATAGGGTCTACATAAGCCATATCCCCATCTCGAAACCACCACCCTACATCTCGCTTTACCATTGTTTCTTCTGCTGTAACACTTGCAATATATTCCCTTCTCCCTTCTGTTTCTCTAGCCGTCCATATGTTGATGGGGGCGTTGAGAGGCAAAGAGAGCTGGCGAGCAATTTTGCGCTGGAGAAGTGGTATAGGAGTTGAGGGAAGAAATGATAATGTTGTGGGTTCACTCGTGTGATGAGTGATGATATTCAAAGCTTTGTGCTCGATTAGATTCACCAAATCCAAGGCACAACTAAGCTCACTTATCATTCTACCTCTAAGTCCCTCAGATTTTTTTTCCGCTTTACTTTCTTCTTTTCCGTAAGTCTTGCACAGATCTAGATATCTACACCACTGTTCGCCCTTTTCCTCTGAGTACTTGCAAAGATAGCGATCTACAAAAGATATATAGAATATCTCTGCATCTCGGCGCTCGGATGGTATAACAGTTGTGAAATTGAATGAAGCAAGAAGAGGGAACATGGCAATGGCAAGAGTTCGTTGTAGAGTGGCTGACGGTGAGATCGCGAGGGATGGACACTCTTGTTTAGCATCGAAGTCTTCTTCCTGACGATCCTGGCCTTTTAAGGTGAATTTCAATGACACTAGATTTGGAAATTGCTGAGAAATATGGCCAAGGTCAGCCCAGGAAGAAAGACAAGAGTTGAGGAGGGCGAGGTGAGTGATGTTCTCGATTCTTGTCTGATCAGCTGGAACAATGGAGACTAGAGTATATGATATGTCGAGAGTATGTAAGCTACATATACATTCGTTAGCAGGAAAAACATCAGTAAAGCACAGTAGCTTACCCGAGAAAGAATTGAAAAAGATTGCTTACCTCTTTCCAATCTTCAACAGGGCAGCCCCCAATTCTGAGCTCTTTGATCGTCGTGTTCCCTTGCAACGGTCTTGTCTTAGATACAATATTGAGTATATTGAGGGTACGGTTGGCTTCTAAATATAATACCTCCAATGCTGGAAATAGAGGAACCAGGATCGCCATCGCCGACATTGTCATGAGACAATCAGAAAGGTGCAACCCCCGTATCTGGCGAAATGTCTCAACAAATCTTTGCTGACTTTGACATTCTATAGTCTCTGAGATACAATTGATCCGTGAATGGCTTGGTTATTCTATCAACATTCATGTCATGGGAAAGAAACCTCAACTTGCCTAAGAGTCAAGATCTCAAGCCCTTCAAAACATTCCACTATGTCGGCCACCTCTTTCCAGGTATTAAGAAGATTCTTTGCCAGATTGAGCCATTTGACACCTTTTAGTCGTTTTTTCATCAGATCTCTTTTGTTATTGTCGCCTCCCAGCTGGACTATGTATTCATCATCAAAGCCAATGTTGCGCAGCTTCTCCAAGTTTGAAACTCTTTCCAAAGCGTTTTGCCAGTTTGCCTCAATTTTGATGGCACCTTTCGAAGATCCTAATACAATCTCGTCCTGATCTAAATCATTCTGAGGTTTTTTTGGCTGTTTTTGTGCAGGATCGATAATTCCGTATCGCTCTTCCAAGCTATCAACCAAACTCTTTCCTTCATTGAGAGGATTTCCCACTAATTTCAAGAACGCTGCACTACCTTGTTCAGCTGTTTCAAACACACGGATACCTTGATATGTTCCAGAATGCTTGCCGAGTGAAGGATCGTCGTATTCGATTCCTAGCCATATTTGTTGAGTTGGAGGTGAACATGAGCTAGTAGGGGGCAGAGGACCAATGTACCGCAAGGTAAGAGGGGAACCGCTTTTGGCATGTAGGTAGCGTCTGCCAACCTTGTAGTCTGGTGCGAATGAATGAGGGATGTTTGTGTTTGTCATTTTGATTGATAATATGAAGACATGAATAATCTCTGAAAAAGTCAAAACAATGTTGTGAAGTATAAGTGAAGTGGAGGCACAAATGAAGGTTTATATGCAAAGAGTAATTAGAAAGTATAAATAAGTAATAAAGTTGAATAAAACAATGTATTACATTTTTTGTTTTGACTTTCCTCTCTTTAACCTCAATACAAATTTTCTAATGTTTCCTCTTTGCCTATGTGCAATTTTATAGCTCAAGGTCGGCCGTTACTTAAGTCTTTCACTTTTTCCCCAATAGCTGACTTTTGTGCTCTCGTACAAAGTCAAATAATGTTCGTTTTGATACTCCAAGTCAATTGGAGGCTACTTTACAAGAGCAAGGATGATACAAAGCTGGGCCAGCTTGAACCAAAATACAATCAAGTAGGTCTTCCATGAGTTCGCCTTGGAGATTGCCTCTGACATTTTTTCCTGACCATATTCATTATCATCTACTGCTACATTGAAATGTTCTCAGTGTTTCAAGATGGGCTTGGATATTCAAGGATATACTGCCTCCAACCTTAGACAGGAGGGAATATGCGATGGCCAACTCTCTAGGGATTGGAAAAGAGATAAAGAAAAGATACCATCAAGCATTATAGGAGCAATGGAACGACTCAAATTTCAAGTTTTCTTGCCATCTTCTCATATGCCCCTCGCCAGATTCTGCTATTTGAATTGATAATCAAGCCGAAGAGGCAAAGTTGTGAATCACTCGGCCCACATCGTTCTCATCAGAACCCCGCGGATTCATTTCGTTTACCTCTTTGTCCAACATCCTTCCCAACACTTTGAATGCCTCTCTGGTTGGTACTCAGCATGGCTTTGACCTTCGGCGTCAGTCTCTCCAGCCCTTTTCCACGTTCTATTCTTGATAAGCGATCTGCCAAAACGTTGTCTTTGCCGCGGACCCATCTTGCTCGAAGTTGAATGTCATTCTTAAAAATGATTGTATCAATCTCGTCAAAGATCTTTCTCATCGGAAGATGCTTGATATTATAATGCTTACTTTTAAATGATATTGGAACAAAAGAGGAGGGGTTTATGGGTTCAGCGAAAACAGGTCCAAGACGAAAAAGGGGAGATACAGGAAAAAATGGGGGCAAGCCGTTAGGTGCAGAGGGTGAATACCGCCTTGAAAGTATTTGGTATACCGAGTAATTATCTATATGACAATATACCGTCTTTCCTCTCAAGCTTTTCTTCCACCGCTTCAAGCTCAGAAGCACAGCGTTGGCTTCAGCATACTCGATTGGTCTTTTGCCTTTAGATAAATGAGCATGTGGTTGCTGCCAAACGTCTGAAGGATTCGATTGTGGGCCCAAGTGGCCGCCGTAGCCCTTGCCTGATGCGTCAGACCATATCTCGAGGTAAGGTTTTTGAAGGGTTGAAGAGCGATGAGGGAATAATGCAGGGAAAGAGGATATAGTACGCCATGGTTCGCTCCATTGGTGTAAACAACGATATGAGAGAGAGGTAGATAATTTGAGCATGCCAGCGGATGTATGTGGTTCAAGCCTAGAAAACTATCTCGGGTTGCGTTATAGGTAACACAATTACGATTCAGCTGAAGAGAAGGAGCAGTAACTATTCGGTAAACATCATTGCGATACAACTTGAGTAAAGCACAATGCCAAAGCAGAACAAAGGACAAGAACAAAGAAGGCGTGGCTTTCTCCATAATGTATCGCAAAAGAATACTTGAGACCTCTGGGTGAGCCTTTTGCAGTTGTAATTAGGTTTAAAAATCATTATATAAAAGCTCAATGTTAAGCATATAGTCTTTGAAGTTTGTCTTTTCAATTGAGATGAAAAGATAATATCTCATTTCGACGGAAACACCAACAGAAATATAGTGATGTCACGACATGGTAATCTTTCCGTCTTATTTTGATATTTCATTTATATGATTGGGTCTACTTTATATCTCTTCTTTTTGCAGAAGCAGCCAATTCAGAAGGAACAAAAAAAAAGCGATGGCTTCGACTCTTGCTGCGATAGGTATGGCTGTTGGGTAAGTAGGCTTGCCTTGCTTGACGTCTTCGTTACTGATCAAGTATGCTAGCCCGCCTTTAATTTATGCCGACCAAGTATGTCTACTTTTGTCTTGTACTAGTCAACTGACAAAGCTGATGTATGCCATCAAGGCTTACAGTATTATTAGCAAAAAGTGAGCATTTTTGAGATATTATCGCGGCGCTTGTGTTCATTTAAGGATAGGGACTCATCTGGTTTTTCTCATGGTTAGTTTCCTGTCATTTGATATTAACCAGGTACTTACGGCACAAATTGTGCTCTGAAAAGACATCTGTGGAGTCGTCATAATAGCAAATATAATTCGAATATTTTTTTGGCTAGGCAATCGCTTTGAAATTCGTATATTCCTCTCATCTAATCATAACCTTTCTTCAGTTCATTTTCTACCTCGTAGCGCTTCTCATACAATCGATTCTGCTCATAATCTCTCAACTATTTCTTCTTGCTATTTGCTTACATTATGCTTCGAGTCATCGACAAAACAAGTCAGCCCCTCACACCTCTCAACAGACTGAAGGCGAACAGGATGAACATTTGGAACTAGAAGCACACCTCCAAGCAGAGCGATGGCAAATTTCCAATGAATCTGGAACGAAAGGACTAATTCAAAGGTTTAAAGAAGGCAGACGGCCTTGGGATTTCTGGATGTGGGAAGGGTATGGAGCTTATCTAGAGTTTTTGGCAGGAATGATCATCGTACTCGGAGTAGCACAAATATCTTTTGGAAGATGGTCTTGGTGAATCTGGGCTTTCGGAGACAGGAAGTGCAGAACTGATGATTGGAGCAGGTATGTTGACGCACTAGGTTTTGTGGCTCTTACCATAGGTGAGTCTTGGTTTAATGGGCCTTGATCATTAAGCGAGACTGAATCAAGGCAAGAATCGACACTCCCAATCCCTCAGTTTGTAACCAACTTTAATAATAAATCATGCTATGGATTCCGTTCATCCACACTTGCTGGATGGTTTTTTGGCGATTGCTTTAAGTGTGTTTGTGTTATATTGCACGCCGAAGCTGACAAGGTACTAGGACCGGGTATTTCTTCTTTAGGCATTCCCCCATACAGTTCAAGGTGACCGCCATCATGCTCGTATGTTGGGATTTTGGTAAGCCACTTCGAAATTACGTCCTAGCAGCTAACACCTCGATAACGCTTCAACATTAGCTGTCTTAGTGCAAAGAATTATTTACGGCGCTAAACCTCCTGCCATTCAAAGAATAGTAGAGTTTGATGCAGACGGCGATCAGCCAGATACTTCTAGGCTTCGGTACGACGATAGCGAGCATACCTAATTCACCAAGCGCATGTAGCTCAGGAGCTTTAATTATACCTCTTTTGCAAGCTTTGCTTTTACGTCACTTTCGGTATACTTCTGAAAGTTTGGCATCTTATCCAATAGGTCTTTTGTAATACTCTGGGTATTATAGGGGATATAGCCAACAAATAATGATGCAATTGCTTGCATCATTGTGACCTTTTGGTTCAATGCATGTTATTTAATTGTTGGTGTTTAATTCATGACATCTTTATCGTCTTGCCCTTACTATGTGTGCTTTTCATAAACTTTGTAGCACCATGATTAGCATCCATTCTCGGGAACCGTTTATCCTCTTTTGTCTTGAGTGAAGCAGTTTATTGAAAAATTGGTATCAATTGTGACATTTAGGATAAATGTTGAATGTTAATGAACTATTTGCCTTCAATACAAGGACTGAATAGTAAGATTACGCGCTGTCGAAAGCTATATGTTCCAACTATATCACATTCTCTTCAGTCCTGTCCAGGATATTCTTATTTGGTTCACGGATTGATTTGGAAATCGGCATAAAATTGACAGATAATGTTTGAAGAAGCTGAAGCTAGCGCATCAGTGTATATGTGCAACAAATTTGACTCTAAGAATTGCTCATGAGGCTGACGAAGCTACTGAGCCTTTCTGACCAACGAATAAGATGTTCGGTATATGATCACTTGTTCTAAATCGGCCAAAGACTGGCTCAACATCTATGGGCAATGATTTTCACACTGCGCCTTCAAAATGAGTTTATCTGCCTTTATTTATTTTGAAAGTCCTGAATAGGATACTAGGCAGGCTGTAGAATATGTTGAAAAGAATGAAGCTGGATATTGATTATTTGGATTTGCACGGGCGGCCTTCGAATCAGAGATAGCGAATGAATGTTGACGATAATCCTTCCACGTAGTGGGGATGCTATATGGATATATACTCTCAATTAGAGGCTTAAGACGAATTGTCAGTTATATAGGCGGGTTGAGCTTGTTGGAAGGTAACGATTTTTCCAAGACGGGTTATGACCAAACTCGAACAAAACGGAAAGCGTGGAATACATGTGAGTATAAATGAGAAACTGTGAACCCGAGAATCTGGCCTGTTATTTTTTTCTACACAAAAGTGTATCCTACAAGACCAATCAGTCGTTTCCGAACATTGGATGACTTTCAAAACATACCTTAAAATGTTGAGCCTTTTCTTTGAATTTCTTTACATCTTCTTCAGAGCGGTACCTCAACACTTTGCGTACCTCACTTCTCGTCCTTTCATCAAGATCTTCCCAATCATTCCCTGGCTCTTTTATGCGTCCCGTACTAACATCGTCATGTACTCTCAAAGACTCTTTACCAACTGCCCTCGCCATCATTTCATACTTCAAATCTCTTGGTCCATCGACAAGGGTCAAAATTGCATGAGGAGCATTATCTCCTGGCCGATGACCAAATCTGTGGATACGAGTATATCCGCCAGGCCGATCGGCATATCGTTTTGCGAGTGTATTGAACAACTTGGGAAAAAGACTTGTTGGAGGAATGGATGTGTCTAATTTGGGATAATCAAGTGGTGGTAGAGTATGAGTACGGTTGGATGGAGAGGGAACATAAGCAGATGGAGGAGCATGATGCGGTGGCTATTTCAAAGTAAGACACTGTTTAAGCAATGAGAAGAAGCGTACCATGAGATATGCCTGAGCCTTGCTCTTAGCTGGATTTGTGCCCTTTTTCCCAAGCGTAATAATCTTACGCCTCGTCAGCAGTGTCAGATTTCAAGCAGCCTACTTTTTCAGCCATTTTTGCTGCCTCTTTGGCTTTCGGTAACGTCGTCTTTATCGCTTCATGGTGTAGCAGAGCAGTCACAAGGTTTCTGGATTATTTCTGGGTTAATTCGTGTCCTTGAAACTTTGGCATACTGACCTGAGAAGCGCCAATCTGTGCGAGGGCATTCGGCCCAGCTTTCTCTGACTTATTCCATGCTTCATTGTTTTTAATGTTTTAGCAAGAAGAATACAAATAAATATAGAAAGATAAATGACAAAAAGGCGCCACTCACCGCGGAATTTTCGGCAATTCTGTTTCTCATTCATCTCTATCAGTCCTCTTTTAATTGGTCATGCTTTATATATATAGCTATCAGCTACCAAATCTTTTCCTTAATCTTTTTCATCCTACGCAATGTACAGGACACTACGCGCCGTTACTCCACTGCTCAGAACAGCAGCACCCGCTTTCAGGCCTCTACCGGCTACTTTTGTTTTTTCTAGGCCACTTTTGCTCTCCAGAAACTACGCTGCCGCTGCTGGCTTGAGCAAAGAAGACATCACCGCCAGGGTTTTGGAAGTTTTGAAAAGCTTTGAGAAGGTTGATTCTGCCAAGGTGCGTTATAAGCATTGTTAAAAATGGAGGAGCGCTGAAAGAGCGCAGCTTACAAACAATGCCGCCTTCACCACTGATTTAGGCCTTGACTCACTTGACGCTGTTGAGGTAGTTATGGCTATTGAGGAGGAGTTTGCTATTGAAATTCCTGATGCTGAGGCTGATGAGATTACCACTGTTCAGAAGGGTGGGTTGTTGCAAACAGCGGTTTGTATTGACAAGTGTTGTAGCAATTGACTATGTCGCCCACTCTCCTGAAGCACATTAATCAAAGCAAATAAGTCAGGCAGAGAAAATTATTGGATGGCTATACTATGCAGTCATTATATCACATCTCAAGATGTCGGTCCAGTTTCGTTTCGAGCTCTGCCACAGAACAATCCTAAACTCAGTTTACAAGGCATCTAAAAACTTACATTTCAAGATCTTTCGACAAACACAACTTGCCAATTTCAGGATGGCTTTAGTTTTTTTGAAACATTATGATAATGGAAAATGCATAGTCTGATGACAAATACAGGACATCCTTGCCACGTAAAACACACGATGTAACGCGCAACAATTCTATTCTTCATATATTATCATGGCTTCTTCATGGCTCTCCTCATCTTCTACTTGTTCTGTGGCAACAAAATCTGAATCTTGACTAGCCTCAAGCTTATCATTGCCATTCTCCATCAGTGGTGTTGATCTCAGGACAACAGAATGTTCACTATCCTCGACCACGTCTCCTACATGTTCAACTTCAGCGAGTCCTGGCCCTGGCATTAGCCCGATAGAACCTCTTCGCGCCGATACACGCGTCGATCTTCTTTCGCTGGGAATCACAAGCCTCCCTTTCGCATCTAACTCTACATATTCTTCACCTCCTCGTCCCGTACGCCGAGATTTGCGCGCTGGTGCTTGTGCAATGTCCGTCCTATCTTCGTCCATATCCGAGTCGCCATACGAATAGTCAATCTTTCGATTTGGTCGGCGAGTTCGGGTAGAGCGCAACTCAGCAGCTTGTTGCAGCTGCATGGCCTGAGCAATTTTACGTTTGACTCTTTGAGCTCTCTGCAGATAGATTAAGCAAATACCAAAATGTGGCATAAGACATACAGCTTCTTCTTTTTCAACTCTGTCTACTCTTTCTCTCAACGATTCGCTCAACTTTTTCTCATCCTGTACACCCTTTAACCATCTTTTCCATTGGGCTCCACTTTTAGTACCGCCATTCCCAGAAGGTGGCTCTTGTGATTGAGCACCGTATATCTCAATCTCGTTGAGGTATTGAAAGTAGTCGTCTTTGGAGAGACTTATAGACTCAAGCGGACATGGACGTTTAAATGGATTGCCCGAACGATAGAGACGCCATGAATCTTATTTACATCAGTTCTGTTTAAAACCAAAAACGCACCATCCAAGGCCCAAATACGTTGTCTATTCCGACTTTGGCCCAACGGCTCAACAATGATAGAAGATGTTTCCTCTTCTTTCGTAACGTTCTTTGACGAGGAACCTTTCTTGGGTTTTGGTACTGATTTCTGAGAACTATTGATGATGTTCCTTATTAATTCAGAATACGTCACTGCTGTATCTTTAGCAACTACCAATGTAGGGTACACCAGACATACATTGCCAATCAACCAATTGCCTCAGTAGTCTTACCCTTTCCCTCCAATCAAGTTCAAATAATCCGCCACCTTTTTCCTCCATTCTCTTTAAAGGATTTTTTTTTGCTCGATCCCATGTAGGTTCACCATAGTACCTCAATCTACCCAGCTCAGATCGAAATGGATCGTTGGTACAGCAACTCGCGCGATTTTCTTCGTTGAGAGGCCAAGGACGATCCCAGACTGTCCACTCAGAATTAGAAATAAGCTGATCTGTAATGTACGAAGAGAGGTGGTGTTGGATGTTTTCAGCACTGTGGGGTTAGCGTAAACCTGCAAAAAACAACGTACTTGAGATTTCGATTACCAGGCTTGAGATTTGACAAAAAACAGACGAGTACACTCTCAAGTACATCGTCTGGACGGCTTGCAACTGGCTCATGTAGACTTTTCTCCAGGCTTTTACAAAGTCAGTGAGGCGCTCTTGAATTTCCTTGACGTACTCTTCTAGAGTCTCAAGACCAGGTATTCGCGAGCACAAACTAAATCTGACAATAAATGCCCATATAAATGCCACTTGCCAACTGATTAGTAGCGTTAGTATAGGCCTCGCCACGTATATATCAGCTCACTCATCTTGGGGCCGCTCGGCTTTGACAAGATCTGATAAGTGCTTTTCTATGTCCTCATCATATCTCCTTTTTGCGTCCATCTTCCTCTTTTCTTCCAGGTCCATCATCTGCTCATCTTGTGGTAGTACCTCAGCATTGTCTCCGCCTTGCTCATTGATTGTGCCGTTCATGATTTCTTCTTCCTGGCGGGCCATAGGCTTCTTCTGAGAACCCGCCGAATATTTTTCTTCATTCACAAAACAAAACTCTTCATTTGATCATTATAAAAGATAAACAAACATAGCGGCGACCTCCGCTTTTCAATACCGCCACATCTGGAATTTTCCCGTAATGCCGCCTGTCTCTTCTTATTCGGGAGTTATCGCAGCAAATAAGAATAAGAATCGTTCATATCAAGAATTCAACTTTTCTATTTTGATTCTCTCGCCAACCATTCATTATGCCCTCTATCGCAAAGATGGTGTTTGGAAACGGCCCATTGGGTCCTTCGTATGTTGAATTGAGACTGGAGAATACATTAAAATTGACCAAGATTGCTTCGTCTTGCATATGTCCATTACAGCTTTGCTCCAATGATCCGTCAATATCCCAGCATTCAAAAATATTGGGCCAGATGGTCCAACTTTTACAAGAACGCCGCTGGTTATAGGAAGAAAGGTTATTTGTTGGACGACTTGGTTCCAGAAGAGAACAAGACTATGCAAAAGGTAAGCGGACATGGCTTATCATAATAAAAAGCTAGAACATAGGGCTGGACTGGTTAAAAAAAGTCAATGGCCATTTATTGGTGAACAGGCTGTACGGAAGCGGGATGGAGAGACGTTAGGGCCGTAGCAAGTGTTGGAGTTGGAATATTCCGTGATATGCGGATTAAATGTTATCTTCGCCTTTCAAATTGCTCTCGCTGTTCCATTCTGCCAATCACAAATTAACGCCCTTGACAGGCTCTCTCTCGTCTACCCGAGAAACTTTCCTACGACCGTGTTTTCCGTCTTCGACAAGGTCTCGTGCAGTCTTTGTTACATGACGAATTACCAAAGGCCAAGTGGACAAAACCTGAACAGGTACGTTTACTAACGTGGGCTCAAGTTGCTCGTTGGCTGATAAATAAACTTAGGATGAGTCCTATCTCACTCCTTATATCCAACAGGTACTTGCTGAAGAGCAAGAGAGAGCTGAATGGGATCACCAGGCTGTGGAGAGAATCAAAGCTAGAAAGGCTGGCAAAAAGAGTCCTTTTGACCGACTTTAGAATTACTATCGGACTAAAGGTCCAGAATAACAACAATGCATGGTTTGTCGCGCCATATATCTGTTGTCATTGCGGTAATAGACTGTTAATTCGCTGTGCATTGCGGATTATCCTTCCAAATCTTGCATTGGTTCCATCTTTGGGATGTTTGAATGGTCATTTTGTTGTGAGGCTTGCTGCTGTCGTCCTTGTCCATTATTGTGGACACATTCATTCAGCTGGAACTCTCCGCCATTTGAACCAATCCTTGAGCGTGCTTCATGCGCGTTCAAACTTTCCAGATATGTGCCATTGGCTTTAGCAGTGACTTTGTACATCAAAACTCAAAAGAGCCAACCAACTGATACTACGTTCTACAAACTGTACTGGCTAAGGACTGAAAGATTCTAGCGGCATTATACAAATGTCGCATTACATTAAACTACATAAACC
Source organism: Cryptococcus depauperatus CBS 7841 (assembly GCF_001720195.1). NCBI lineage: Eukaryota > Fungi > Basidiomycota > Tremellomycetes > Tremellales > Cryptococcaceae > Cryptococcus > Cryptococcus depauperatus. Next base: position 1,221,300 of record NC_089474.1, on the reverse strand, counting down.
CTGTATTAACCATTGTTTGTTTCTTTGTACATAATTCCTCAAGAACAGTTCATTCCAACTTCTCCAGAAAATCCAGCCTGTCCAGTACCACTTGTTTGCTGGTTTCTTCTATTTCACCAGCCAGAAAGATTTCATCGAGAATAGCATAAACCTATACAGGCCAGATCAGAAGACGGCTCACAAAAGTCCGGAAGTTGGACCATCGGACTAAAGCAAGCTTACTTTATAGAAGGAAAAGACCAGATCAAGTTCACAGACGTTTTGGAAAAAGGCATCTACTGGTCATTAGTGATCTCACTTTCTTAGCGACCACAAGAGAATCAATTTTACCAAGTACTTCGACAAACAGATGAATAGCTTCGAGATACGCAAGCTCATTATCGTTGGAATCAACGCATACGCAAAAGAAGAGGCCAGCATATCGACGGTAAACGATCTTATCGTCTCGAAACTGTCAGTCAAGTTATGGGTAATATTAGCAAATTGAGTACAGAGTGTAGATGCGAATAGAATAGAGTACTTGGTCAGCCACGAATACTACATTCTGTCCAGCTGTATGGACTAACCTCGACAAAGTTGGATTGGTACTTTTGATCTCTTGGTGCAATGAGTCGATGAACCTCTCCTCTTAATCTGACCTGCAACGTCCAACGTCGTCAACTTCGTATCCTTCTCACTTGACGAGGCAGCCTTGAACCATGTCGAGTCAAGTATAGATATAACAGAGAAGGCAGACAAACTTTTTCGTCATCATCATAGGGCGCATACCATTTTGAGAGCCTTGTCTTTCCTTGTCGATTCTAAGTATTGTAGCGGCGTCAGCGTAGCCTCTCTCGGAGCAGCTTGAAAAGCATACTTGAACGAGAATGAACTTGATCATAACAGATGTCCCAAATGAGAGTGTACGGCTCTTGTACGTCGGGAAAAGAACGGCAGTGGTTAACAATAGAATAACGTTATAATGTTAAAATATTGTACAATGAATTAAAACAAATACGTCAATATAAAGGAAATAAAAATACAAAAACACTATGTAAGCAGGATCCTTTTTAAATAACCATCTTCATATGAACAACTTTTAATTTTAATATTATTTCTAATTACATCTTTATCCATTGTATACAACATGTCAACCCTCTATACACATATAGATGATTTGCCTTCTCCTCGTATTCCTCAAAGCATTGCATCCCCACGCTCATCATCTTCTACGGAATATGAAGATAACCTCGATGTCTCCCCTTTTAATGAAAAGAACGACCGATTCAGAGATGATCCCGACATGGAGGAGGGGCATGCCAATATCTATGAATTAGAAGAGAATCTCGGCTCTGGGCATAGATCGGTAAGCTCTCAAAGTTGATACTCGATGAGAGGTCTGATGGACTCGAAAGTTACAGCCAAGGAGAAAGTCTCGCAAGATATTAGTCATCTTGATTGGAATTATCACTTTTGCGATCATAATTGGTGGATTAGCAGCTTCTGGATACTCTGTTCCTTCCTTTTCTTTTAATGATGGCACAAAAAGGATAACGATGGACCTTATTTTCAATGGGACATTTGCGGCTTACTCAAAACAGATTAATTGGATAAAAGAAGCACAAGATGGGACTTTTAGTCATGTTGACGACAAGGGCAACATTGTACTCAACACTGTCCGGAATAGGTCAAGCGATACCTTGCTCGTCAACTCTTCTCTTGTCAAGAATCTAGAGGGAGAAAAGTTGCCTTGGCAATCATGGGCTTTATCATCTGATATGGAGTATGTTCTCTTCAAGACTGACCATGTCAAGCAATGGCGTCACTCTTCGTTTGGAAACTACTGGATCCATAGGAGGAAAGATGGAGCGACATTTCCTGTAATAGAGGCCATGAACCCACCTACCATCACAAAGTGCATCTGGTCTCCTGTTGGACATGCTTTGGCCTTTGTCAGTTCCAACGATCTTTATCTGATTTCTGAAAGCCAAATGGTTTCCAACTCTCCCACACCAATTCGCATAACAACCGACGGAAGCCACACCGTCTTTAATGGTGTCCCAGACTGGGTATATGAAGAAGAAGTGTTTGAAACGGATTCTGCCTTTTGGTGGAGCCCTGATGCCAAGAACATTGCCTTTCTCAGGAGCGACGAAAGCAATGTCAAAGATTTCAAGTTGCTATATTATAATCCTGGTGAAGATGCGTTTGAAGTACATCAATACCAGTCCGAACTTGATATGAAGTATGTATTGTCAGCTGATGAGTCGAAGGCAGCTAACTGTTTGAAGATACCCCAAGCCCGGCACACCCAACCCTCTTGTCTCGGTTCACATTTATAGTCTTTTGAGACATTCACTATCTTCACTCACATGGGCAGAAAAGCTGCCAGTAGATGATGAAGTGATAACCGAAGTCAGCTGGGCTGGCAATGATACCTTGCTCGTCAAGGAGACTGATCGATCAGCAAGAAGGGGAAATGTTGTGCTCTTTGAGCAGGGCAAAAAAGAGGGCAAGGTTGTGAGAATACTGGGTGAAGATGGGGAAGAAGGCGACAAAGGATGGATTGATCATGTTTGTGTTTGCCTGTTTCTCACGATTAATTCAAACTCATAAAGAGTACAGAAGCAGAATGTTGTTCCAGTTGATACCCCAGTCTCCGGATACCTTGACATAGTGCCAAACAACGGTTACAACCATATCGCGTTCTTCTCACCTCTGAACAGCACCAAACCTATCTGGCTCACTAAGGGAGAGTGGGAAGTCACTGAGATTTCTGGCGTAGATGACAAAATTGGCCTCATGTTTGTCAATTTTTCCGTCTCTTGGGACCAGCTAACAAACCATTCAGTTACTTTACGGCTGCCAAGCCTTCGATTGACAGACACATTTTTTCTATCCCTATCCCTACCGAATTTGACATAAAAGCGTATGACGAATCACCCACACCAATCACGGACACTAATTCCCCAGGCTATTACGAAGCAAAGTTTTCGCCTGAGGCTGGCTACTATGTCCTTAGTTATAAGGGTCCAGATGTGCCTTGGCAGCGATTAATTGAGGCTGACACCGAAAAAGAAAATACGAGAGATGAAGGAGAGCGTATGCCGTGCTACCAAGTGTCTAGAGATTCTGCTGACTGCTATCAGGGCCAAACATCCTATTAGAAGGGAATTCGGAGCTCAACAAAACTCTCTCTGAGTACCTTCGTCCACTTGTTACACGAACAACCATTCAATCCGAAGGGCACGAGCTCAATATGCTTGAAATCCTACCTCCCAGAATTGATACCACTGGGCGACGCAAGTATCCCGTTTTAATCCGCGTCTATGGCGGACCTGGATCGCAGATGGTATCTAATCGATTTGAGTTTGATTGGCACTATTATCTTGCAAGCACAGAAAAGTACATTGTGGTAATGCTTGACGGTCGAGGGACTGGTTTCAAAGGAAGAGGGTTAAAAAACTCGGTACGAGACGAGTTGGGAAAGTATGAGGTGGTGGACCAGCTACAGGCTGCAAAAGAAATGATAAAGAGGCGATATGTTGACAGGAGCAGAATCGGAATTTGGGGATGGGTGGGTGATCTTGACTCTTGCCGTGCTAATGCGTTTGTGTAGAGCTATGGGGGGTATCTAACCTGTAAAACTGTCGAAGCCGACACTGGAGTATTCACCTTGGGCAGTAAGTGTCTATCCAATATTCCAACAAAAGCTCAAGCAAGTACAGTGGCTGTAGCTCCCGTAACTAATTGGCTCTACTACGACTCCATCTATACCGAGCGATACATGTCTACTCCTAAACTCAATCCTGAAGGATACCTTGCGTCTGCGGTCAACAACGTTACCTCTTTCTCAGGCGACAAGGTCGACTTTATCTGGGCACATGGTAGCGGTGATGACAATGTGCACTATGCCAACTCAGCTTCTCTGCTAGACAAGTTGACTCAAACGGAAGTGAGGGGCTGGAGATTTAGAATGTTTACAGATTCGTGAGTAACCTGTCGTTGCCGACCTTTATAGCTGACTGCAGATAGAAAACATTCCATGGATAGGCGACATGCTTATAGAGAATTGTATGAATGGATGACGGATTTTTTAATAGAAAAATGGGGCAAGGGTGGAAGGATTCATCATTCATAGTATGGTGTTACGTAATGTATTTGTTGTAGGTATATATGTGACCAGCTGATTCTTTGGTGAGATGGAAATGGAAGATGACGTAAAGATATCAGACTCAAGACGCGTCGCGTCTGGGAGCTGACGTGTATGATGGATGAACATTTTTAGCGTGTTTTTGATTGTGTAAGAATATTATTTGGTAAGCTGGTATAGTTTATTTCCGTACGGATGGCCCTGAACACACCAGGCACGGAATTTGTGTGTCGTTTCACTTTCCACCATCAAGGGTGATTTTCGAAACATCCTTTCCCAATTTTGTACAAAAGGCAAACAGATGTTGTGCTTCTTGATTTAACACCTCCATCCTTCTTTTTTCTCTTTTTCTTCTCTCTCTTTCCCTTTTCTTTGCCACTCCAACCATAGTGGTCTAGTATCCTAACCGCTGGTCGAGTTGATCTTGGCCAAGTCATTCTTTCAGCGTCTTCAACAGTGCTCTACTAGACCTTTTAATCATCTGCTTCCGACCTATCCCTTACCATGCGCGTCACATCTGCCCTACTTTCTCTCTTGCTGGGGAGTCAACTCGCAACATCTGTTCACGCTCCTGATTCGCGGCGAAGACATCATGTCATCAACAGGGCTGCCGGAAAGCAGAATCCATGTATGTCCTTTGATTGAGCGACTCCCTTGGAAGGTGCTTATGTGCTGTAGCGACAATCACTGATAAAGTTGTGTGGGAAACTGTTTTTGTGACGAAAACGGTATGGGATGATGACTTGCCTACGACGACCGCGGCCGCTCTCTCAAGCGCTGCAGAATTGGTTGCTGGTGCAATAAGCACTACATCAGCTGCGCCAACTACTGTGGCCTCTGGGACAAAGTCCAAAACTGCCAACTCTGCCTCAGTGACGAACAAATCAGGCCTCCTTCCCGATGGTATCATTGCTAAAGCTGCAGCCCTTGGCTTGACGCTTTCCGCTGGTATCAATCTTTCCACTGCTCAAAGATCTCCTACCACTACATCTACTCCTCCTGCTACAACCGCGGTTTCTGGCCCCAAAAAAGTATTTGCGCATTTCATGGTCGGCATCGTCTCGACCTATGAAAATGCCGACTGGGTTGCCGATATGCAACTGGCCAAAGAAAAGGGCATTGATGGGTTTGCGCTAAACATTGGAGTTGACCCGTATACCCAACAACAACTGGATCTTGCCTATGCCGCCGGTGCATCTGTCGGGAACTTTGATCTCTTTATCTCTTTTGACTTTAATTGGTACAAACTTCCGGATACTGGCGGTGTCGCAGACATGTTGAAGCGCTACAAAGATTCTCCCGCTCAATATCGAGTTGATGGAAAGCCTTTTGTGTCTACATTTATTGGCGATGGCTTTAACTTTGTCGAGGTGGCACAACAGGTCGGTGAACCCATCTACGCTGTGCCTTGTTGGCAACCTTCGGCAGAAAATGTCAATAATGCTGGTGTCTCTGGTCTCTTTTCTTGGTATGTTTACTTTTGTCTTGTTATTTATGCTGACTATTTAAAAGGGCGGCATGGTCTGGGCAACTTGACAATGTTCCTGTTGATGCCGAAAAAGACACCTCTCGGGACCTTGAGTATCTCAAGCAAACTGAGGCTGCAGGCAAGACTTACATGGCACCTGTCTCTCCTTGGTTTAGCACCCACTTTGGGAAGGAAGTTTCGTATTCGAAAAATTGGGTTTTCAAGAGCGAGGCTCTATGGCAGACTAGATGGGATCAGATCTTGGAACTTGGTAGCAGATTGAACTTTCTCGAGAGTATGTTTGATTGCATTGAGAGTGGGCAACTTCTAATACTTTTGCAGTCATCACTTGGAACGACTATGGAGAGTCTCACCATGTTGGTCCTTACAACACTCCTCACACGGATGATTCCTCATCTCTTTGGGCTTCTGGTCTTGATCATGCTGCTATGCTTGACTTTGCCATTCCGTACATTAAAGCTTTTAAGGCTGGCTCTTCTGTCCCTATCATTGAACAGGAACAACTCGTGTATTGGTACCGACCACACCTCAAGGACGTCTCTTGTGACAGTACCGACAATTGTGGAAGCAAGCCCACTGGTTGGGAGTTTTTGCAGGACACTGTCTTTGTTTCTACTCAGACTAAGGAGGGCGGGCTCGTCAAGATTACTTCGGGAAACAATCCACCCGTCGTCCAGACAGTAGACGCTGGCGTTCAAATGATTGAAGTGCCTATGAGTGTTGGACAGCAAACTTTTGAATTCGTCACTTGGCATGGTGGCCATGGACAATCCACGTCCAATGTCAGTGTTATCGACACGTGTTGGGTATGTTTTTTTTCTTTTGTTTTGTTTGTGGGAAGCTTATGTTGTGATCGATAGAATGGTATTTATAATTTTAATTATCACTCTGGTTCAATAACCTGTTGATGTCTTTACTTTTATTAACTCGAGTGGCCGTTTTATGAAAAACAGCCTTATCTGTAGTTAGACTATTAGCTTTTCTTTTCTTGTATTTCCGTTTGAGAGCTAATTAATAGAGTGTGCTACATTGCGTTTACTTTGAATACACTTTTGATTCGCTCTCATTACATTTTCTTTTTCCTTTTACTAGACGCCCTTTTCACAAGTGTAGCTTCCAGTATTAGATGCTGGCATCTAGATTATAAAATATCAGGGATATATATGTGATGTATTCCTTTTTATCCTACTTGTCTCCAGATTCAAAAAAGTCATCTTGTGGTTGGTCTTTTTGCGCGGTTGACTCGGTTAATCCTATTTGAACGTCGGCACCAAGTCCAACTACAACGCCATCTTCTATTCCCTTCTTCATTTCATTCTCAGGCTCGCCTTTTAATTTGCCTTTATCCATAAGCTGTTTTGTTTCCAGCAAGAGGTCATATCGGCGTTGAAAAGGCCCATCAAGAGAAGAGGGCGGAGGGTGGAGAAGCGGAGGTAGGCGTAGCTTGTCTTCTTTATTTTCAGTATCAGGTTGGGTTGGAGAAGAAGATGGGAAAAGAGCAATATACTTTTGAGTATTCCTATGTTGTGTAAGTGTCCAGATACATGGGAGAAGGGCAAAGACTGACGGGTAATGCAAAACGTAGTTCAACATCACTCTAGCATCCTCCAACTCCTCATCATATTTGAATCTCTTCTCGTCACTCAATGTCTTTTTGTCTGTCGAGTCAGAAAGCTTCTTTTTCAGTCTCTTGATTATTCTGAGAAGCTTTTGACGCTCGAAAAATTTGACCTTGAACGAATCAGATGGGTATTGAAGTTGTAAATGGACAAGCTCACTTTGTGATAGCGAGCGCCATTCGTTCGTTCGATATTTCTCCTTTGTGCCGCTGCGAGGTCAGATTCTAGACTGGTCAATCTTCTTTGAGTCTGAATGCGCAACGCTGGATCAAGATTATCCTGGTGGCACAACATCAGTAAATCAAACGCTTTATACTGTTTTGGATACCTTGGACAATAGACGTCTAGTCTGTCGGATGGAGGACTTTAGCTTGCTTAGACCAGGTATGCCGCTGTTATCGCGAACTTCTGTCGTTGGAATCTTGTGAGTAGGTCTAGGTCGATTACTCTTTGACGACGAAGGGTCGGAAGGTGTTCGAGGCTGGCGATATGAATGAGCAGTTTGGCGCCGTTTTTGCTCCGCTGGCATGTTGCGCGACAGGAGATTGTAAGATGGCGACAAGATGGAGTTGCGTTTTAAAAAGCAAATGAAAAAGTTTCAAAAAAGATGTAGAATTTTAGAGGTTCTCCGGTGGAGGTTCATCGGAGGTAGACGACCACAAATTTGCTCTTTTGCTGGGAGTCTTGGGTTAAGATGATGAATAGAATTGTAAAATTCGTTGGTTGGAAAGTTACTGGGGGAGAATACTTCAAACGAATGAACGTCAAAATGGATATAAAGCGAGAATTAAAAATTCTAGTATAAAAAGAATGCTGCCCCGGAGAGACTCGAACTCTCGACCGTCTGATTATTATGTAAACATAACAGTCAACCGCTGTAACCAGCTCAGCCACGGGGCATCCTTACGAAGTGCTACATTTAAATGGATTATAATTCGTTTTTTTCCTACCCACTAAATTTGATTTGTGAACAAGTATCGGAAATAACCTCTGATTTGTAGTGTTTTACAAAAAGTGGATTGTCTGTTCTTGCTCACTTAATTAGACTGCCACTTTGTCTCTCATAGAATAGAAATTTACGCCGAAGCATGTTTGAAAACTCTCAGTCATTGTTGTGACCTATGGATATATTCTCAATTCAACAACCAAAAGTTGTCAAGGCATGATAAGTAGCAAAATCCACGTCATGCAAGTTGAGGTTTCTGGATGACCCCAATATTTTCTTCAATTTCTATCTCTTGTTTCTTTTGGATTTCTTTCTTTTACCCATATCTTCTTTTTAAACTTGTCTCAATAATAAAATTCCCATCCATATCTCTTCTCTGAACTACGACCAAAACACGCGCTTGCTGGGCCCTCATCATCCTTACAAAAACGACCTTTTTAGTGCTAAGACCGCCAATTCAAAAAGAATTTTGACTCTCGTTTTACCTGTGCTTTTATACTCTCAACGACAAGAAAAACTTTACAGATCAATAAAAGAAAAAAGAAATTATGTCTTCAGTCATGACGTCGATTTATCCTAGCCCTTCTTCAATGACCACTTCAGTAATCACTGTTCCTTCTTTTCCTTCCAGCAAAGCTCCTTATGCCAATACGATCTCTTCGCCCTTGCAAATGGGACCTAATGGTCGCCTCACCACTCCCCTTGCACCTCCCCCACCTCCTCCTCTTCATATGTCCGCACATAGTCACGGTCCAGGTCCGGACAGACAGGTGAAGTATGCTGGAGCGGATCACACTTTGGGCCCAACTTTTAGTGATGAGGAAGACGGCGACGACTCTGCTTTCATTGCAGCGAAGATGGCTTCGTTGGGTCTTGACCCCAATGGCATGCCTTATAACCGAAGCGGATATTCTGTAAGCTTTGTGACTTTACTCAAATCAAATTTGGCTGACTTATATTAGACCTACCGAGGTAGAGAGAAAAAATCGAAAACGCCCAACATACCCAAATATGACCAGCCCTACCCACAACAAACACAACAACAGATCCAGCAACAGGCTCTCCTCAATTTGCTTGCGCAGCAAGGCAATACTGCCCATGTACGAGAGGCTATGGCTCTCTTAGAGCTCCAACAAGCTCAGCAGGCGGCCACTGACCGTCATTACTCTGCTCTCTCTTCTATATCCTCTGCTCAGGCGAAAGCTCAGTATCAAGGGCGTCTTGCGGCTCAGCGACAGGCTGAACAAGCAGAATACGAAAAGCAGCTTCACATTCAGCGTGCAATGCAGCAAAAACAGTTGGAGCTACTGGCTATTCAGAGAGAGGCCACTAAAAGGCAGTTCTTGGCTCAGCAACAAGAACAGATGAGAATACAGCAAGGGGAGCGGGAAAAGCTGAGAGAGATGAGCCGGCAACGCGAGACTTTTGTACAAGCTCACGTGCAATCAGAACTTCAGGTAAGACAGCAAAGAATGTCTATGCTCAAGGGCTACGCAGCTTGCAAACATGTGCTGACCAAGCTTTCCTTTTTAGTGGAATAAGAGTATGATGGTTGATGACTTTAAAGCGCGTTTTGAACCGGTCGTCAAAAGCGTTATTGGGAATGACCGTTCAAGGTTTGAACCAGGGCTCACAGGTAGTCAAACAGCATTTGGTGGACATTTTGGGCAGTCTTTTGTAATTTCGCCTGGAACAAGTACAAGCCCTACTTCACCCAGTTGGAGGTCTCAAGCTTCTTCGCCTACAAAATCTGTCTCTGGATCTGAAACTGCTACTACGCTGAACACTACGAGACTGTTGAACCCTTCTATCGTTGCAAAAACTGCACCAGGCGGCCGCTTTGCTCAAGCTCGCGCTGCTCTCGCAGCTTCTGGTACTTCTTCTTTCGGCACTTTAACGGCAGCGCTTTCTAAACGCTCTGCTTCTGAAGATCATTCCACAACTCAAGAAAAGATTTCACCCGCAGAGGTACCTCGCACCACCCCAGCCTCACCCACCACAAAGTCTGCTCGTATGCCTCTTGAACTCGGTATTGGCCACCCTGCTCCTCTTGCTGCGCCCCTGCCTGTTGCTAGTGGAGCTGAAGAGAAAAGAGTTCACACTTACCCTCTTACAGCCACTAGTAGGACTCAAATCAGAGAAGAGAGAATCGCAAGCCAATCTGTAGGGAAAAAGGTGTTGGTTGCGAGGCAGCCGTTGGGTCCTCCCGGAGATATCAAAGATTTGGGTAACAAGAATTTCCAGGCTAGGTGTGTTTTATCTTTCATTCTGACTTTGAAAATAAAATAAAAATGAGTCTGATTACCTTTCTGTGTAGGATCAGGAAGCAGGCTGGTTTAAACCTCGGTATGCTTGGACGTCGCACTGAGACGCCTGTTCAAGTTTCTGTCGTCGTCTAATTCTATAAACCCATTAAAACCTCACTCGACATATTAAGACACATATCCTGCCAAATACCCACAATCATGGCGCCCACTCTTTACCACATTGTTCCTATCGTTCCCACTAGCGATGCGAAAAGCGAATAATTGACAACATTCCCTCCAATTGATTGTATATCATAATTTGTACAGAAAAATCGAAAAAAAAATCCTGGGAAGTTGTTAAGAATGAAGTGACTGGTAATGACCAAGCAAACCAACACCAATACGATGAAAATGGAAACGGAAGAAGAGTATGAGCAGAGATAGTCAAGGGAAGAAGGCAACTTTTTTTGGTTTTACGCACGCAATTATGCCTGGTGTGAGCCGAGAGCTAAACTAACTTGTTTGTCCTTCTTTCAAGTGCTTGAATCGCTTTTGTACCCATGTTTGAACGCTTATGGCTATTTTGTATACATTCATGTTCGTTGTAAAAATGTAATGTGAGGAAGATGATGAATACCCTTGAGCAATGTAATGGGTTGATACTCTTCATTTATTCTCAGGCTAGCTGTGTCTTTAAGGCGCCCACAGATATAGCAATGAAAGTTGGCCAGAAAATTATAATTGAATATGGGATGTAAATCAGTGCTGTACATGGTTGTATTTTAAAAACGCATCCTTTAAAATGAAATACTTTTGACTGATCTTCAAACCTCCACATTTTTAATCCGCCATCTTTCAATTACTTTTGCTTATCGCATTTCAATACATCTTTTGCAAAATCGAGTCACAAGTATAGAAAAACACTATTAACATGGCCACCCGTGTCCCGCCATCAACGACACCATTACCTTTTGCTGATCGTCCAGCACCTCCCACGAAGGACCTTGAAGTGCCCGAGGATTACAAGGAGACTTTTAAAGCGCATCAGGTATGTCAATCCTTGTTGGCCAGTTGAATATCTGGGTAAAATAACGAGAGCAAGCCTATGGAGTACGGCCTCTGCTAAATTAAAGAGAACGAGCTAAAGTATCTGTAGGAAAAAAAGACTGTCAGCAAGGTCGGTTAAAGATTGGCAGGATTCAACCTATGATGTACAGAACCTTCAACTGATAGAAGGGGCAGTTTGTTGACCCCTGTGAAACCGCTCGAAAAGCCTCTCTGGATTGCCTAGAGAGAGCACATTACAACCGGGGCGAGGTGAGTTCCCTATCGTCTGTTGCTTGAACAAAGTGGTTAACGTTGTATCTAAAGTGTCTTCAATTCTTTGCAGCTTATAGGCAATGTAAAGGAAATTGGGTATGTTTTTGCAACAAATGAATACAGAATTAATACTGTGGTTGGTAGCTGGCCATGCGAAAAGAGGACAGATTGAAAGGAAACTGAGATTGGCTAGGTAAATGACTGTTGCATAGTATATTATCGACAGCTAACAAGATGTACAGCACAAATCGTTGACATTATTTCTTAATGTATAAGTGACTTGTACGATATAATGGTAATTAAATCATGCTTTATCTTACCCGTCCATCGCATTTTCTAATACATCTATACAGCAAAGTCTACAGGGTAGTGCTTGCTCACATGAATTTGGGCCATTTGTGAACACTGCCTTGTCTCTGGTTGGCTTGACAGAGTATGGTGACTTTATTGGCGACGATGCAAATGATTTCTGTCATCAGTTGTAATAAAAATAATTATTTGAAGTATATGAATAATCTATCCATATCCATTTGAAACTAATGGCCAAACATTCTAATGCGGTCTTCAAAATAAACGATGATTAGAATTTAAACAAAGAATCGATTAGAAATAAAAATGATCACAAATACTACATTAGAATTAATCCAATCTGATTAGAAATCTCGTTCAGTCGACGTCACCTGTTTCTTTGGCGGACTTTGAATACAAAAAGCTGTCGGAATACAAATCCTTTTCTGTTTTATTATCGTCTTTTTATTTCAACTTTACAAGAAATTGCCTACAAGCATAGAAAAGGGAAGACAAGAGGCTTTGAGAAGGGTAGCGAGAGTGATAGAGCTATTCTCACGAGTATTAAAATACGACAATATGACTCATCTCTGTGCTCCGCCTCAAGAAGGCCGCCACCGCTCAACGTCCAACTCTTCCTTGCTCACTTCTCTCGTCAACAATATCCCTACTCCTATAAGGTATGTTTTCACGTCTCCAAACGCAAATCAGCGAATAGCGCTTGAAGATGAGGAAGGGAAGGGAGTGCTTAGTAAGGAGGCGGAAAGAAACCTAAAAAGAGTCGAGGTAGTAATTGGAGGAATGACTGTGGGTAGCCAGTTTGAGATTGGGAAGTGCTAATGGCATAAAAGTGCGGCGCTTGTGTGGCGTCAATAGAAAAGCAGCTGAAGCAACCGGGAATTCATTCAGTACAAGTCTCACTGCTCGCTGAGCGAGGAGTGATGGAATACGATGGGGATTACGTCCGATCTAATGGAGAAAAATGGACAGGCGATACTATAGCAGAGGAAATTGAAGATATAGGTTTTGAAGCGGCGGTTGTTGAGAAGAGTAGTGTGGAGCAAGTTGAGCTCAGAGTCTATGGGTATGTCATTACCCTTGTCATCTACAATAACCTTTGATACTAACAAAGAGTAGCCGTGAAAGTCAGGAAACCGCTGTTGACCTTCAAGGGAGATTACAATCTATCCCAGGTGTGCATTCTGTCCTCTTCCCGGCACCGTACACATATTTGCATTTGGCCTACTCGTCCAATATCTCGTCTCTTCGTCACATTTTAGACATTCTCTCATCAGCTTTTCCGCATCTTTCGTTCCTTCCTACTTTTACCTCAGACAATTCCCAGCTTCTTTCATTGAAGAAACACAAGGAGGCAGCACTTTGGAGAAAAACGTTTATCACATCCACATTCTTTGCTGTGCCTGTGTTTCTGGTAGAAATGATGGCAATGTATTTGCCAAGCTGGCTCATGGGTTGGACCATGTGGAAGGTTATAACAGGTATATATCTGGGAGATCTAATTTGCCTGGCTCTCACTGTGCCGGTACAATGTTGGCTGGCTAGGAGGTTCTATACCAATGCCTGGAAATCTCTGAAACATGGGTCTGCTACAATGTATGTGGACTCTTCTCATTTTGTCTAGGCTTGGTTATCTGATACAGAATTCAGGGATGTTCTCGTCGTCTTGGGAACTTCATCGGCTTTTACTTATTCCGTTCTCGCCATGTTTTTTGCAGTGTTTTCCTCTAATCCAGATTATCACCCACAAACGTTCTTCGATACTTCCACCATGCTTATAACTTTTGTCTCTCTTGGAAGATACATCGAAAACATTGCCAAAGGCAAAACTTCTGCAGCTTTGACAGACCTACTAAGCTTAACACCGAGCTCAGCTACAATTTATGTTGATCCTCCCGCTGAGGGCGAAGCGCTAAATTCTTCAGCAGCAACGAGAAAAATTCCCACAGATCTAGTGGAGGTGGGAGATGTCGTATTGCTTGTGCCGGGTGAAAAGATTCCTGCAGACGGAGTAGTTTTGACTGGAAATACTTCTGTCGACGAAAGCATGATCACAGGCGAAGCTGTCCCTATACCAAAGTCCGCTGCTTCTCAACTTATTGGCGGGACTGTGAACGGTCATGGAACTGTCACTTTTAGAGTGACGCGAGCTGGCAAAGACACTGCACTAGCTCAAATCGTGAAGCTTGTGGAAGAAGCTCAGACAAATAAGGCTCCCATCCAACAGTTCGCCGACAAAGTTGCCGGAGTCTTTGTACCTATTGTCATCGCTCTATCCGTAATCACCTTTGTAATTTGGATGGGCATCTCAATGTTTACTTCCCTTGCCAATCTTCCAGCTCCATTTCATTCACCTGGTGTTTCCAAGTTTGGCGTTTGTCTCAAACTGTGTATCAGTGTCGTTGTGGTCGCTTGCCCTTGCGCACTGGGATTAAGCACTCCCACAGCTGTGATGGTTGGTACTGGAGTGGGTGCAAAGAATGGAATCTTGATCAAAGGTGGCAAAGCGCTCGAGGTCACAAAGGACGTCAGGAGGGTAGTGCTCGATAAAACGGGAACGATCACTACAGGCAAAATGTGTGTCTCGTCTTTCTGTTGGGCCTCCTCATCATCTGAAGTCAATATTGGCCATGAAGATCTAGATACCGTGGCCGCTCTATCAATAACAACTGCAGCTCCTCCTATTCAAAGACATACGCTCCTAGCGCTTCTTTCTATCGCTGAAGCTAGGTCGGAGCACCCATTGGGTGTTGCTGTGGCATCTCACACACGCGATGTGCTCTCCAACGCTGGTCTTTCCTTACCTCAGGGCGAGGTAATTAATTTCCTGTCTTACACTGGCGAAGGTCTTGAAGCCACTATTAAACTTCCAGGGGGGCTACAAGAAAAGGTACGAGTTGGAAAAGCTCAGTTTGTGTGCTCTTCCATGGAGAAGGATACATTTGATGAGAGAATCTTACCACAAGAAATTGAAGATTTCGAGGTAAAAGAAATGGAACTTGCAAGAACAGTTATTTTTGTGTCTGTCATCAGGCCAGAGAGGGCAATCCCAGTGGTAGCTCTATCCCTGACTGACTCACCAAAACTCACTAGCGCTCAAGCTGTCTCTTCTCTCAAGAACATGGGCATTAAAGTCACTCTTCTTACTGGAGATGCTCTACCCACAGCACAAGCCGTCGCCAGGCAAGTCGGAATTGACGATGATGAGATCTACGCGGGCATAAGTCCGAAGGGAAAAGCCAAGATTGTTTCCGATCTCACGAATGCTGGCCATGGCGCAGTGGCCATGGTTGGTGACGGTATCAATGATTCTCCTGCTCTTGTCTCTTCATCGCTCGGTATCGCCCTTTCCTCTGGCACAAGCATTGCCATCTCAGCTGCAGATATTGTTCTCATGAACTCAGACCTTCTCGATGTTGTTGCAGCACTTGATCTGGGGAGAACGATCTTTAGAAAGATTAGAGTGAATCTAATTTGGGCTTGTTGCTATAATATATTGATGATTCCATTGGCAATGGGGGTTTTGTTGCCTTGGGGAGTACATTTGCATCCTATGATGGCCGCAGGTGCTATGACTTTCAGCAGTGTTAGTGTAGTTGGATCTTCGTTGACTTTGAAAGTAAGTTTGAATTTTTCTGACTTTGCTCCGTGTAGATGATGTGCTAAACCTGTGGTCAGTGGTGGACTCGGCCTCTATCTGCAATTCCTCCAAATCATCCTGTTCCTATCTCTTCCCAATCTTACCTCATCACAATATCAGCTGTGCTCAAAAATGCAGCTCTCAATTGTATTGATGTTGCTGTTGAAAGATTTCCGTCTTTGCGTAGACTCACCAGAAGAAACAATATGGCCACTGATGGATATGAAGCCATCCCACTACAAAGGGAAGGTCTGTATGAGGCTTGAGGATGGGGTTTGATGGACTTGCTCTTTTTGGATATTTTGTGAACATATGGGCATATTTCTAATGTTATGCTATTAGATGCACTTGTGTTTGGTCTGTAAGAAGTATAGTTAGTATATCACATTGATATTAGCAATAAAAGCTTTATGAAAATGTGTTCGAATAAGACGATTGCTGAGATTGAGTTCTTTTTAGTATCATAAGAACGTTGAGAAGATCGACTCTTGGAGCTTGAATAATTGAAAGATGTTTCATATGTGAGTTGTTTTATGAGCTGGAGCTGACGTTCAGCGCAAATAAGATGAATGCAATGAAGATGCTGCTTTTGAAACAAAGAACGGGACTCTAGATATAAGAATAACATTCATAACCTGCTTATATCTTATTAGATCAATTATTTGACTGCAAAGGCAGCGATAGACAGATTGTGTACAGCTTTTCTTCTCTTGACTAAATACTTTTAAATGTTTGAGTAGTAGCATGATAGCTAGATGTAATAAGTCTACAGGATGGAATAAGCAGGCTTGCTATCAGACATGCCAATTACCCAGAGGCATGTTTATCTTTTCATTATGCCTTTCATAACTTCCATCGCGCCTATGAAACAAGTCTCTCCCATAATCAAGTGGCTTGGGACTATCACATTAAAGATTATATCAGATAGAGCGTTCGGTGAACCTCTCAGTGGCCCAATTAGGCCATCCGCCCATTACTCGTCGCTCTTTATAGGCTGAGCCCAACGACAAGGTTCTGCTTCGATCCGTCCATACTCGTTTCAACCTTATACACTCATCTTCAGCCAATAATTCATGTATTCCTGGATGAACTGGTTTGTTTTGGATCTATCATAACTGAAACTAGATAATCGATACCAAAGGTTGTTGTTTTATAGGAGACAATTCGGCTGGCGAAGAGCTTCATAAATACTCTTTGATTGGCCGGTCGTAGGAGTTGAGTGCACATTGTACGGATTATAACTATGCTATATAGCACACAAGTAGGTGTGGCGTCCTAAACTTATGCTTATATAGACAGTAATAAAGTGAGGGACTTTTGGCTGTGCCGTGGAAGTAGGTTGAACTACCATGGGTGTCTTTGTGAATTCTCCCTGTTCAATTCTTTTATTGGAAGCTGGTGACACCCGGTATCTTCTCCTCTGTTGTCCCTTGACAAGAATTTCCATTTGGGTGCTGTTATTGACTCCGACTCTGTTGGCGAGAAGTAGCTGCTTCTCAAGACCTCCTATATCTGAAAAGAATTTGGTAGGCAAATGTATAACTTTCAGAGTACAGAACGGTACACCATTTGCAGCGCGAGTGTTGAGAGGCATATTACCTTTCTGTTGTCCTCGGAAGGAACAGCATAGCTCGTGGTCGTTTCGTTCAGCCTATACGGGCTTGTCGTTCATCCGGGCAAATCTGGAGAACTTTGGTCTGAGAGTAGTGGTAACATACTGAGCATATGATTACACAATTGAGCGAGCTAGACGTAGAGCTTCTGACTTTTAATCATCTTCCAGCCTATTTAACCTTGACTGTCGTTCAAGTAATTTTGTTCTGAGATTTTCATAACGCACTGTGTAGCAGCCACTGGCGAGGGCCCAAGGATTGCTCAAGACTCAGCTCCCATGTTGAAACGAGCCGCCTCTAATTCCAATCCAGCCTTTTTTAATCTAGTAGCGGCAGTTTGGTTATAAGTCGTTATCCTGATTCAAAACCTCAATGAGAAATCAATTGTATCCTAGTAGAGAAAAAGAATTACAATCCACTTTCTCTAGAATCACGTGACTTTTGCTAAAGATTATTTATCTTTATATATTTCAATTCTGACTTTAAATTACATCTTTCATTGACATTAGAAACACTTTTCGACAACAAATATCATGTACAAAAGCGTACTGAAATACTCAAAGCCTCTGCCTCTAGGCTTCTTCCGGCGGTCTTTTGGCTTTTCCTTGTCGACTCCATCGACTCCTAGTTCATCGACATTTAGCATTAGTGGATTATCAGATAGAGCTGCCAATCCTGTAGTGAGAGACGCCTTGGTTCCTATTGTTGTTGAGCAAACGGTAAAGCTCAATCAGACATGGCTGCAGTGAAGATACATTCCCATTGACGCGATACGGTAGGCTAGAGGAGAAAGAAGTTATGACATTTATTCAAGGCTATTGAAGGAGCGAGTGGTGTTTCTGGGTGTTGTATGTGGAGTGAAGATAACTGTCAGGAATTTTCTGCTAACTTGCACACAAAGGTCAATTCACAGGACGCAACTCTCCTCACAGCTCAACTCCTGTTTCTGGAGGCTGAAGATCCCAAACGTCCCATCAAACTTTACATCAACTCCCCAGGAGGAGAGGTCACTTCTGGATTAGCCATCTATGACACTATGCAATATATTCAAAGCCCAGTCCACACATTCTGCTTGGGACAAGCGGCAAGTATGGGGAGTCTGCTGCTGGCTGGTGGTGAGAAAGGCAAAAGATTTTGCTTAAAAAATGGCAGTGTCATGATTCATCGTAGGCTGTATTACTCGATCATTTGACCTTTAGCTCATGGTTGTTTGTAGAACCGTCTGGAGGGGCTCAAGGTCAAGCTACAGACATCGCCCTTCACGCCAAGGAGATTTTACGCATACGCTCAGCCCTCACCGATATTTACGCTGACCACTGCACACTACCCTCTGAGAGTAGAGATTCTTGTCGAGGGAGATTTGAAAAAGCGTTAGAAAGGGATTATTTCATGACTGCTGAAGAGGCAATGGAGTTTGGGATTATTGATAAGATTATCGGAAGAAGGATCGAGGAGGACTCAGAGCAAAAGTCAAAGTAACATGTGCACATCCGCTGTTCCTTTTACCGAATCTATGCTGCATCATCGTCCTGCATTAGCTGGGTTATAGAGTCTACTAGTAGTATACGTTGTAATTGTGTCACTTGTGAATTTTTTGCCGGTTTGTTAAAGACCTAGTGCGTACAATGACTGATGTATCACTTTCAGCAAAACTTCACATATACATACCGAAATTGTCAGTTAAGAATGATATCCAAATCTTGACAACAAGGGTCAAAGTACGTCCAGTAGATGGCGGAGAATCAAAAATAGCAATTGTACAAGATGACAGCTGCGCCTACAGAAGCTCAAAATTCTTCAACAAGCTTGTATTCTCAGAGGAGAATGATCAGCGGTCGACGAAGATTGCACCTTCTCGACTAACATATTGCTATCACCGTTAGCGGAGTGAGAGTCGTGATCTACTGTCGCCGCTGAGTGTAAGGTTTCAGCTGGCGTATCTCTTTTGACGGAAAGTTCCTCGTTCGGCAAGCCTTGTGGAATATTGGGAACGAAAGCTGGTGTAAAGCGGATACACTCGAGCAGTACAACATCGTTAGAAGGTGGTAGTGTGATCAAGACTGGGCTCTCCGCAAAACCATTAATGGTTGCACGATAATCAACATATTGGTCAGAGCCAAGCAGTGCTATATCACCATCAGCTTTATGTACAACAAACTAGATTGAATCGGGTAACACACCGCTCATTTGGACCCGCACCTCCACATCTTTCTGATAATGTTTTCCTTCCTTCACTGCACAACAAGGACATCGCCAGATAGTGCCCTTAAACTCTGTGCTTGCTTTAACGCACTGACGATGATATACTTGCTTGCATTTTGGACACTCTGTCGTGTCATTAAGTAGTGTTTCCGGGGGTGGCACCTTGCAAATACAGTGAAATGAATGGGGGTGTGATTCAGCTAGCAAGAGGCGAGCTTTTCGACGACGAGTTATGCTGTTTCGTACTTGTCCCTCGATGAAAGTAGTCTGTGTTGTATGATCCTTGGCAGCAAGCGAGTCAGCATCTGCAGGAGCTAAACTTGCCGTTTTGATAAGTATATTTTGTCTTGTCTTTGCCCTTATTGCATCTTGCATCCTCCGAAACAGCCAATTTGTTAACACACAACGTTCATTGGTTTCTGAGTTGTGCACATCAAAAACGAGAGGTAGAGTGTAAATCTTACGAATAGCATGTCGTATGGATTTGAGGTCCATGATAGGCATAGCTTGATCAAGAGGATCGGTAAGGTGAATCAGTTTGGGAGCATAGCGAACTGCTATGATCGCAATGGATTGAGCAACTTCGAACTCGACAGGTGTTATCACAAAATTCCAACGTTCTGGTAATATCAGCTCTATGAATGCGTGAAGTGAAGGACCATCATCGTTGGGAAGCCGTTGGCACATTGCGCATTTGAACTCTACAAGTAGATTCCGAGGAGAGACATCTACGCATTTAGGATGATATTCGTATCCGCAGTTCTTGCATGTGATTGTTGTAGAACCTACAGGAGACCGACAGAAGCAAATTTTTCTAGAGTTAGGCTCGTCATCATCTGGTGCCAAGTTGTTTTCGAACTCGGCACGAATATATTCAATTGTATTGGACAAGTCAGGCCCTGAGACTCCAAGCATTTTGCTTGCAGCCTCGTTCCATAGCGAATGATAATCCAATTCCTGCTGAAGTTGACTGATTTCTGGGATCCTGACATGATTGAGAGGCGCAGATGCTGCAGCGACAGCCTTGCATAACCTCGTGGCGGCTGCAGTAGACCCTTTTGTAGTTAATATATTTGTGGCTGATGTCTGCCAGCTGATGGCGCTCTTACGAATAGCCTCCAGCTTGCGAAGAACATTTATAGAAACGGGAACATGTTCTTCTTGTTCAACAAGAGCAGAAATGTCTTGGATTTCTATGCACTGTGAGGCTAATAGAATCTCAGCAGCCCGCATCCATTCTTTGGCCTTAATCTGTCTTTTCTTCAATTCCTTGACCAAAATGTGTTCTTGTAAAATGCCACAATTGACGGATTCTTCTAACAAAGCGATGATATCCTCATACTCCAACCTTCGATCGTCAACTTCTTCTTCAACTTTTCTTATCCAATCCTGTCTTTGTACAATTCTCTCTAATGGCACCAGCTCAGGGAAATCCAACCCTAGTGATTGGCCTAAAATGAAAGTAGTTTTACACTTTTGGCGATCTAATTCTTCCTCAGGTGCGGCCAATAACGATTTGGCCTCCTCACGGAAACTGATGATAGTCAGCTTTAATTGTCGGAGTTGTGGAAGTTCGGGAGCATCGAATGCCAGTCGATCAATTTGTTGTAGGAGATTGATAAAATGCTCCGGCCCACGATCTATGGAATCCATTCCGTCGTCTAGCTCGGTTCTGGCTCGCTTGTTCGTGCGATCACTGTCTTGCTTTGCATTCTGTTTTCTTTTGCCAGTGTTTTTCCTCGCACCTATTGCTGTCACTGCATCCATCAGAGATGATGCTCTATCTACAAAATGTTTAAGCGCTTTAAGTTCAGATAAGGGGTATTCTATTTTCTCTCCCTCAGCGAGAATCGTCCGTAACGATTTCAGCTGTGGCCTAGCATTCTCCAATACTTTTGTAAATTTGAATCGCCATTGATTAGGAATAAGTGCCCGCTGCTCGAGAACTTCAAGCATGTTCTTCAGATGTCCATCATCGAAGCGCTTGCGCATCGTTTTGACAGACAGTTCACAGGAGCAGAGCTCCTCAACATGGCTCAAACATGCTACAGAAGTTGTACAAGGGCAAGTACATTGGGCAAGGTAGCAAAAGGACTTGCAGATTGAACATTGATATTGATCTTCAGGACAGTCTTCTTCAATGAGATCTTCGTTCATTTGAATATAGTCAGCACGAATAGTATTTCGAAACGCCAATTCATCCGTGACCATTCTGGCAAATGCGTCTTTCAGCCTGAACATGATCAGCTCAATCTATTTGTGGCGTTGGAAGCAATTTTACCAGAGTGCAGTCCGAATAGTCTCTGAATAGATGGCAGTTGTCAGGATGAGCTCATCATGCGAGAAAACGGGCGCCTTCTGATATTCTTGATAGCGTAACACACATTCTTTACCATCAGGTAACCAATCTGGTAGAGCAAAATTGACTGCCTCATTCAAATTGATCTATTGCCAAAAATGAGTGGATTTGTCTATGATTTAAAAAAATGCCTAATATCTTACCCCGTGATTGAACCCACAATGGTATGCTTTGGGGAAAGTTATCACAAATTCATTTGGTCTCTGATCGCACGCTACAACCTTCACTCCAGCCTCTTTAAGTCGCCCAGGGTTCATCATGGTGACCAACTGGAAAAGGAGACCGGGCTGTTGTTCGAAAAGATCGGGTGCCTCTGATTTAATTGCTGCTTCAAAATTCCCAGCGTCACTGCCAGGAACACCATACCATGTCTTGGTTTCACCCCAGTACACTAATCATGTCAGTGTCGGGCAACAGTGCAGGAACCGTACATACTGTAATTGATACTGTACGTATAATGGTCTTCGTTATGCCAACAGAAAGTAGAAAACATCATCCCAATATAAATCCAGGGAACAGTCATACCGGAAATATCTTGTTTAATGTATCTTAATAAACTACACATAGTTGCATCAGCGACTCAAGGTTGATAGTCTTATTTCAACAACTCACGAAGCTGGCAAGATCGGCATGTTGTTCAGATTCCAAGGGTCGGCTGAATATAGGTTAAGAGGCTGAACTTCGAGGGTTGGTGCAGCACTGAGTGGAATGTCAATATAATCAATACAAGCAAAACTTAACTCCATCCACCTTCCATGAGTTGTAGAGTGTATATCTGCGCCATATTCTACGTCCACCGTATCCAACGAACTATCAGTCAACCTCCAAAATTCCCGTTCCACATCATCCTCTGTCACAGATTTACCTCCAAGCTGCCTTGACGCAATTTCCTCTGTGCCCTCGGACACCATGACATCGTCTGCTGGTAAAAGTTGTATATGCTGTGTTGAATGAGGTTGGTGAGAATACCACCATGCTTGCGAGAAGGTTGTGTCACGAGCATGAAAGCTTGGAATGCAGTGTTCCTCGCCTTCCTCAAAGCCAAAATCTTCACCTTGCGAGAGGAGACAAGAGGTGCAAAACCACTCTTCGTGAATAGGAACCACCGCAAGAGGAGGATCAAGACAGTAGATATGAAAGCCTAAGCATGAAATCAGCTTGTAATAAAAAATCATTTGGAAGAACGGACCACGATCGCAACCATCACAGAGAAGAATTTTCTCTGCACTATGTCCATCTCCGCATATCTCGCATACCTATAAAAGCAGTGTGTCAGCAGCAACTATGTCAAATCATTAGATCAAACCTACCTCTCCTTTCTGGTACTCTTGCTTCATGAGCGAGCGGCGTGTCAAGAGTTTTTTTTTTGGAGACTCTTCTTCGCTCAATTCACTTTCATCACCGTCTTTTTCTGAAAAACCAGGGACGTTAATTTCCATTGCACGTGAGGTAGTGTTGGTTTTTGGATTGAGAACATTTAAGTCTTCTTCAGTCTTTGGCGTCAAACTTCCTTCGGAAGTTAAACTCCGTAGATCTTGGAGGCGCGACGTTAAGGATGTTGCACGAGGTTCTCTATGACTTGATTGAACCATAGTTGCGGGTTTCACAGGTGAGCCGGCAACAGAAGACGCTTTGGCCCGTACCGCCCATTTATCAAAAGGAAGTATGATGTTCATGTAGGCTGCCCGGATGTGAGGCGTCCACGATGGTTTATGATCTAATAATTCTGTGATCTTGGGCCATCCCTTGAATCTATCCAGCTCCAGATAACCACCCGACTTGTTGACTTCACGCCTCAATTTCCACACATCGAGTGGTTGGCGATCAATCAGCGGGATATGGGCCTTTGCATCACCTTGTTGCATGTGAAACATGGACAATTGTTCGAGGAAGTTGAGTTTGGCGCGAGAAGCAGCTTCAAGCTGATTCAATCTTTGCAAACGAGATTTAAACCTGAAAGTCTCTGTCGCTAGAGCAAAAGGCATCTGCCACCCCTCTGGCGGCACGATTTTGCATATACCATAAACTTTTCCTTCTTCGGCGATAGAGTCGATGTAAGCCATGGGGTCTTGAAACTGCTCAACAGTAGGATAAAAAGTTGGGCACTCTTCCAACCCAAAAAGCCTCGGCTCGCGCCGCGGTGTAGGGCAACGCGGTGCTTTGGTCCGTACATTGTCTGTCGAGAAAGAAGGGTTGATGACTTTTGGACGATTGAGGGGATTCCGTAGAGGATGCGGAGCCGATGGCAAGGGCGGTAAGTTAGCAACCCCATCGGGCCAGAAAACAGTTTCGCTTTGCTCAAAAATGTTTTGTGTAGGCGTTGAAGATTTGTCGAGTCTGGTTATGGCATCTATCTTGGACTTGCGCTGCCTCCGCTTGGATTCGCCAGAAGCGCCTGATGATGACGGTAACGTCCCTTGAGGCAACTCTTTGGGGAATTGCAACGAAGAAGTGAATGTGGGTACAGCCTTGCGAAATGATTTCACTGGAGACGGGGTAGTGGTAGTAGCTGTACGAGGCGTTGGAAATATATTTGACTGACGGCGAGTGGAGACACTAGGCGTAGAGGGACTTTGGCTCGCAGGGTGAGATTGATTGGACAAAGGCCACATCTTTCCGTTGCTCTCTTAGCACTTGCGGATGGCCCACAAAAGCCAGAAAAGTCAGCCAGATTGGGTCAAGCTAAATTAGCTGGTTTCTTTCAAAAAATAATGAAAAAGAAATGTCAAAACAAAAAGATAAAGTCTTTTTTAATATCGTTTTAAAAATAAAAGACCCTCACTTAGTCTTGGGTGACTCTCGTTTATGAAAAATCACGTGACTGTATTTGGCTCCATCGATGGTTTGAAAACGTCGTTATTTGGACTTTTGAATTTACTTTTATATTATCATTTGAATTAGGTTTGAACTTCAAGTTGGCATATAAGTGGGCTTTGGTCATGTCTCTCAATACAATTCAGCTTGGCTCTAATGGCATTCCTTCCTTGTTGCCTAGTATGTTCCATCTCTTCTTTCGGAGCGATTGGCCTCGTTGCCTCTAATAGTGCTGACCTCTTGCAATTTAATCTTCTCTGTAAACTGCTTGAAATATGAAGACGAGGAACTTTTGACCCAAGGAAACTCTGCTCAGATCACCTTGTCCATCCCTCCTTCTCTGCAAGGACCCAAGAGGACAGTTGACGCCAAAGGTAATATTTGGGTAACCGACCAGCGGGTAAATATATTTTTCAGCTCGAGATTTGAGCGGTCAGGTAGCAGCTGATACGGCTTGGCCTTTAATAGGTGGTATTCATCACAGATAGTCTCAAGGCGGCTGGACCGACGGATGTGGGGAGCAGTACTGATGGGCCACCTGGATATGATGCTCAACACAGCTTGAACTCTGTTGAGATTGGATATGTAAGTTTTTATCCACCGGCTCTTTATGTGTTTGGTTTACAGACTCGTTAATCCACCTTTGCTATCTCTAGTCTGTTCTGCGTTCATGCACCTATAACTTACCAACCTTCTCCGCCAACCATATTCTTCTCACCTTCATACCCTCCCCCTATTCGTCCTCGCTCCCACAGATCTCATCCAGTCAACATATTGAGCTAAAAGCTGTTATTGGGGAAGGAGCAGGTCATGGTGTGTGGAAAAGAATTGAAGGTGAGAGAGGAAGGGCAGAGGAGAGGGTGAATGCTGCTAGGGATGAGCTTCGTGAGTATTAATGAATGACCGTTGACAGATACTGAACCTGAATGAAAGCGGCATATGAAGGTGCGCCTCCCGCTTTCGATGAACCTCCCAAGTACTAAGCGAGCCGGACTTGCCTTCATGGGAGAGTCTTGTACTGATCATGTAACATTAGATGTTTATAGACACGATACGTACATAAAATTGATATGTGAGTGTGTATAAACACTTGCTTGAGCCATCACTGCAGACCGGTTGTATACAGAAAAGATAAATCTCTCTATGTTTGTACCACCAAGGTTTTGTCCTATTCTAAATCTTGGATATCGGTTTATCATTTGAAAAGTGCAACACTGAGAATCTCAGGATGATGGTTCTTGAAGAAATGAAGATAATTGACATGTCCAAGCAAGCATGGTTTTTTGTCCTTTACAGCATTTGGGCCTTGTTGGCTCAGCTAGGCAAGCAAACAACTGGAATGGTGATCCTGTATATTATACACACCTATATTCCATTTACTCTGTATTACCATTCGACAGCGCTGGGTAAACAGAACCAGGGAAGTTGTCAATATACAACAAATAGATTCATCTAAACACATTTAACGTTTTGAATCCAACAACTTCCCCAGCAGCTTACCCTACGCCTAAACACTTTTTCTGGGATACCACCAAACTCCCTCTTTTTCTTTTACAATCCTAACAAACTTGGCAACCAACTTGTCTCTGCCCTTCATATCACCCTCCCTTGTCAAGCCCCGTAGGAATGGCGTGATTTCCTCGGGAGTCCATCTTGGTCGAGTTTGAAAGAGTTGAGCAAATCGGCGTGACGGATTGAGGGGAAGAGAGGAAAAAGGATAGTACCTGAGTATTTGAGAAGAAGAGGACGCAAGTGCAGAAGGTGGAGGCGGATCGAGGAGATGTTCGCCCTATCGTCCAAGTTAGCTAAGGACGGGTGTACGTGTATAAACATACTTGAAGAAGCCTAAGGCTGACGTGCTCAGTCCATTTCTCGCCCACTTCTTCTCTCCATTCTGCCATAAACTCGTCCTTTCTCTTGTTTTTCTTGATTTTGCACAGCAAGCCCATGCCGACTTGTTTTACTATCCTCTCAACATCTGCTATCCACAAATCACCTTGCACCTCCCCAAACAGACCCAGCACTGCAGCCGAGAGTGAAGGAGAGACATCGTGTTCCTCCAAAGAAGAGATAAGAGCCTCTGTGGGAGCACTGGAGGATGCGCCAGCATGAACTGTGAGGAGGCAGAGGACAATCGTCAAGAGCTCTTTGAGTTCGGCTGGGGGAAGCAGCAGCATCTTGCCATCGACTTCCACCACATTCCTCTCCCTAAGTCCTTCTTCCAGTTCCTCGTCACTAGCCTGGATGACACTCTGAAGTTGCTCCTTGGTCCATCGCTTCATGTGTTTACTCTCTTCCCCGACACGTTTCCTCTTTCCTAACACCCCTTCACTTATTCCTTCCCATGCGCTTGCGCTCAGAACCGTTCCAATACGCTCCAAATTTGCGGCAACTGGCAGGCATTCCAATACCTCATGGCAAACGTCTCTTATCTCTAGCGTTTCTCGCCCTCCTGGAAACGATCCTGTGCCATCAAAGAGAGGGATGCAGACGAGCAGAGAATTGGATATGCCAATCGTCCGAAGCTGGAAAGTTGCATTCGGCGTATGCAGCGTCGCATCGTCAGATGGACGGCCTTTTATAGTCAAACTGCGAGAATATTAGTTATTATCAACGTTAAAATAAAGAAATAATTAAACTTGCGGAAATACAGAATCATTTGCCTCCACCTGCTTCAAAATCTCTGGTGGCAATTCCAGCAACTGAAAAGTTTCCTCTCCAACACTGCCACGTGGAAATCTCATGACCACCTGCTTTTGGGGGAGTGCATTATTCATTTTTGCCACCCAAAGCGCGTGAAAGATGGTTGACAAGACCGACGCGTAGAGATATACGTGTTCAAGGTGCCACACGGCACTATTCCCGTTACGCCGCGACCCCTCCCGAGACTCTTCAATCACTTTTATTCCATCTCAATTTCTCTTGTACAACATCACAATGTCCATCCTCGCCCGCTCCACCCTCCGCGTCGCTCGACATTTGCAAGCTCCTCGCCAGGTCAGAGGCGTACACATTGAAAACACCGTCGACCAGTGGGTTGATTGTGTCGCTGGAACGAGCACATACTGATGGCAAGCAGCACCCTCCCTACTGACCTTACCAACAAGACAGCATTGGCAGCAAAGATGATTGTGTTTAGTGTTGTAAGCTTTGGTATCCCGTTTTTCGGCGCCTGGTTCCAATTGCAAGTGTTGTCCGTGTTGTTGGGTGCTGGAGCTGATAATTGGATTTTAGGAGAAAGGCTGCTGCATAGAGTTGTGGAGAAAATGCATGTCATGTGCCGTCTGGCCAGTAAGAGTTGGCATTCGTGGTTTTGACAGTTGGACAAGTAGATACAGTAAAAGCGCTGTTTTGGTTGTGGGAGCGGACTGCTCTAGTTGTTCTCGCTGGTTTTGTGGTTGTCGCATTGCCCATCCCTCTCCTGGATATTATCAAAGTGTCTTTGCTGGGAATGCTACCGCTGAGATGACTGTCCACTCGTCAGAAAAGATGGCAAGGATTTCGGTACAAATGACTGCCTCCACTTTTTATCTCGCTATTTTCCAACTTTCTATCTCTCATTTTGTTTCCGCATTTTCATCATGTCTTTTTCTAGATCACTCTTAAAAACTTCTCGACTCTGTCTTTCTGCCGGAATTATCCCTAGAGCTGGCGTTAGATTTGTTCCTCTTGTTCAGAGTAAGCTTTGCTAGGGTCTTGACTAATCTGCTCAGCGATTTGATATAATTGTGAATCTAATTTTGGGTATCTTTTGCAGCTTATGCAACTCCTTCTTCAACTCCGCCTTCTTCACAGAATCCGGCATTTACTCGTGCTCAAGACCTTTTAGAGTCGGGAACTCGCGCGTTAGAGGATGGAGACCTTGGACAAGCTCGGGAGCTGTATAAGCAGAGTATAGAGATGAAGGAGAGTAGCGAGGGGTGGCATAACCTGGCGGTAATGTTTATATTTGCAAGGACATGACAGGCAGATATTGACAATGTAAACAGAACTGCGAGTATCATCTCCGTTAGTGATAAATATTGGCTCTAGCAAATCGAGATATAAAACTTAAACTTGGCAGAGAACAAGTCAGCCGCTATTTCGGCTTGGGAAAGATCTATCGTTTTACAGCCGTCTCCTGATGCTCATACCAGTGAGCTGGGCTCTCTCTTACGGTACAAAGTGAAGACTGATGATAACGGATAGATTTGGCATCGGCCTACATCTTTGATAAACCTCCCAAACCTGCGCTGGCTATCAGACATCTGACGTAGGTTTTTATATCCACGATACTACCAGAATTGCAGCGTTTGATGGGAAAAAAACAGAGAAGCGCTCAAGTTGGCACCTGAAGATGCTGAAATTGCTTTCAATTTGGCCGCTATCCTTGAATCTAGTATGTTTCGTCTTGCGAAGTCTCAAGTATTGATCACTGTTCTTGATACAGCAGGCAACTTGGAACAGGCTCTTACACTCTATAGAAAGGCCGAAAGCGGCGGGATTGACAGAGCATCGCAAAACTTGCGCAACATCAGTGCTAAAATCATGGCACAAAAAGCCAAAGACATCGAGAATGAGAAGCAATAGACATGTTATATGACTCTTACAGGTGATTGAACCAAGACATAAGTCAGCATACGTAGAGCGACGAATGCATAGATACAACATGGAGTATATCAAACAAGATGATGGGCATGGCGTGAGATAGAAATGGCTACTGGCGGAAAACTTGTAGGTATTGCCAAAGGGTCGGTAAAATCTAACTCTGTCCAATGACTAGTAATCACTGTACTCGACCTTTTTTCATTTCTCGTCAAAGTGAACACTCTGATGGGTCACAAGTGATATCTGCTGCATGGCCATGACATCTAAAACAAGCGGCATTGTCTAAGCATTTTTGTACACGCCAGCACTCACATAAACACAGGATCCAGCGTACATATATACGAGGAGACCTGCTGCTGTTTCTCTAGTCAACACATCTTGTAAATATTCTTATAGTAGTAACAAATTCAATAGTCGTATAAACAAAATGAATTTATATTTCAAAGTAATCTAAAAGCGGTGACCGCCGTCGACTGACAATTGAACGAAATTTGATTGGTCCTGAATAAAGCGGCCACATCCGACTTCGGTCTATCTATAACGAATCACATTCAACGCATTACACATCGTCGTTCCTGAACGTCATTATAACAAAGGTATAAAGAGAGATGGCTTTTTGCTTGAAAAAGAAAGATTGAAACTTTACTTTTACATCTATTACCACAATACAATGACTTGCTCTGGAAATCCTGCCGATTGCAGTTTCTGCGGTGTATGGACCTCTTCATTGCAGCATACAGAGCTGACACGTATATAGAACTCCAACGTTGACTGCGCCAAGTCGGAAGTCCAAGGATGTACGACGAACCCTTCTGATTGTGGTATTTGCCAAGGGCGGGGATGTGTTGCTCTTCAATGTACTGGGTGAGCTGGAGGCGTCTTGTATTGGCAGGATGAGATTGCTGACATGGCTGTAGCAACACTGATACCTGTCCCGCCTGCAAAAACACTCACTCTTCTTGCCGAAAGATTCAAGCTACCGAGGGTGTTGAACGTGCTCGACCTCGTGTGTAGGCTCGACCTTGTCTCCTGCATGTATCTTTGCGATACCCGTCTAATCACCACATTACACCTTTGCATCATAGTCGTAAGAGGTGTACGAAGATATGTTTGGTTAAGCTTCGTACTGGTTGGGTTGGCGTTGAGTATGGGTAGCTTGAAGGCTCAGCATAACATTGGCCAGGAATGTATCCATTTGTAGTCTTTTCTGGAGAAACTACAGCTATAATATGGTAATAAGGCGCAATGGGTGGCGTGGATCGCGTACAGTCCGTTTGCATTGAGACGAGGTGCATTAATGTCTATAAGCCCTTAGCGATTCTTGCAGAATGTAATAAAAACTGAAAAGTAATAAAAGATAAAAACTTTTTATAATCCTCCATCTTATCAAAATCTTATCTCTTTGCCGGATCCTCCGATAATTTTCGGCCCGACGGCGATCAACGCGTTGCTTTTGATTATTATTCTTTTATTCTTTTTTCTCTTTACATTTCATTCTTAACCTTTTATTTTTGGGAAAAGAATGTATACAAGTTTATAATGTCATTTGGAAGAGCAAGACTACGTATAGGGTGCTGGTTATATGAGCGCACTGTGGTGGGCTGCAAAAATTCAAAGCTGGTAGTTGGGAGGAGAAGTCATGGATACCATGACTTTATACGTGGTCCGACAGACGGTGGTGTGTACTTGATCCCATTTATAGTGAGGGTAGAGCTTATATGAGAATAGGGACGTACAAGGTTCCGTTGAGCTCTCCCAAGGTTGTAGGGTCGTATTCTTCAAGGGGATATCGAGAGTAGGTCTTGTTCTAGAGCATGGGTATGAGAGTGGATAACTGATGCGGTTTGGCTTATAGATATCAGGAGGATGCGACATCTGTACACGCATTGCAACTCTCTCCATCTGAGCTTCAAATCTCTCTTCGAAATCTCAAAAAGCTGGTAGAATGGGATCCTAAGACTTGTGGCTCAGACTTTCTTGCAAGTCAGGTTGGGTATTTTGGGATATTTGACGGGTAACGTTGTCCTTTTCATTGCTAGTGTTATGCTGAATGAACAACTAGTCATGGTGGGAAAGACGTGTCAGAGTATCTGTCTGAGAGTCTGCATGACATGATTGAGAAAGTGAGGCCAGAAGAGATTGAAGAGGTGGTAAAGTGGACCAAAGAAAAGCATGGAGGTTACTTCAAACGATGGAAGGGTGGGAAATTACAGCGATGGACCCAATGGACAAGAGATCAAAAAGAGGAGGCAGAGAAAAAGACAACATTGACACTGGAAGAACGATTGACACTTGCCTTTCTTCGCGTGCGTCAAGTGGGAAACCTACATAAACTAATCAACCGATAGGCCGACAGAGAAGTGATTACAAAGATTAAAACATCAAAGCGAAGTGGATCAACAGCCAGTGTTGTCCTTCTTCATTCTCTTGATAGCCCGGCCCAACCCTATTGGGCCGCCAAAAAACTGGCCATTACTATCGCTCATTGCGGGTTAGCTTTTGTTCGCGACCCACTCAAAATCCGAAACCTGCTGATACTTTTATTCAGAGATACAAGAGTGTTGCTTTGTCAGCGCCCGACCGGTACCGTCCAACTACTTACCGAAAAACATCATGCCGAGTCTCGAGTGGAAGCCACTCGTCTCCGACGTATGGGTGCTGGTCTATTGGTTTCTGACTCTTACGGGGAATCTCGCTGGATGGGTGCTGTAGAGAACACTAGAGGCTTTGGCGATGGTGCGTTTAAAGCCAGCGGGGTAACTGCCGAGCCCGACGTGACGACGAGGGTGGTAGATGGAGAAGAGTGTTGTTACCTCGTTCTTGCGACCGATGGCATCACATCAATGATATCTGACCAAGAAATTGTCGACTTGGCACGGAGAAGTATAGACCCAACTAGAGCAGCCAAGACAATTGTCCATTTTGCAGAAGATTTAGGCGCAAGCGATAATTGCACCTGTATTGTCGTACCTTTAGCTGGGTGGGCCAAAGTTGGTGGAGAGGATAGAACCGCAGATAGAAGAGAGTATAGGAGAAAAAATGCGGAGGGAATGAACACCAGGATGCAGAGAATGTAGGCTGAATCTGAATCATTGGAGGCATGGAGGACAGACTGTATCATTGGTATTATAATCATCCATACAACTATACAAACATCTACATTAACAACCCACTCTTGTCCAGGTTATCCATCAATCCTCGCCAAAATAGTCAACTTTTTTAGGCCGTCCCCTTCGGCCTGTTCTCGGTACGCCTAGCAAAATACTCTCCATCTCCTTTTTATTGATGAGAATACCTTGTCCTTCGGATACCGGCTCTATTCCTAGCAATTCCATGACCCTCGGCCCCAACTCGACTGTGTCCATGTCAATCCACCTACTGCCACACCCAAACAAACTCACCAGATTGATGTGGCCCCATACCATCTAGATCAAACCCATCCAAGTCACTTGGATCTTCAATGACTTTTCTCTGACGGCCTTTTCTAAGCGGTGCTCTTGCTGTGAAGACGCCTGACTTTGGTATTGAAGATGAGCTCGCAGCTGATATTTGGACTGTTGGCGTTGGTGGATCTGGCCCTATGGGTGGTGGCGCCTCGTCAGATACGACAGGACCGGCTTGTGTCTGACTTGACTGCAGCCGCTCCTGCTGTGGTTGTTTACTGCTTTCCTTTTGACGGAGTGTAACTGGCGAGAATGTTAATCGTTTGGATGTTTTGTGCACAGGAAGGTGAGATGGATTTTGTGGGTCCTCAGGATCTTTACATAAACATTTCAGCATAACAAACATGAAAGCGATTGCGCTTACTGCGAATCAGAGAGCAGATAATTTCCTCGCCTATGATGGAGGCATAACTTCCTTGAAATATTTGGTTGTTAATCTTGAGAAAAGGCGTCGATGTATCTAAACCCTGTAGACAAGGTTAAATGATACCGTAGATGGCTAGAATGGCAAACCAACAACTATCTGATACTGGCTATCAGACCCGAGAGATTTCAAATCAAAAGTTGTTCCCAAATCCAACGTAACATGCTCCTGCCATTTAATGAGCTCTTAAAAGTTGACCTTTGTTATGGGTAAAGCGACAAACCTCTTCTTCGGATCCATATTCGTCATCATTGATATCCTGAAAAGTATCTACTTGTCTCCAACCCGGCCCCATGAGTGTCTGTCTAGCAGAGGTGGTCTGTTGCTTCTTCATTGCGCTCGATGGCAAAAGTAAAGTAAATGGTTGAAATGAAGATACAAATGAGAAATTATAATGGTAACATTTCGGACAACCTCCACCTTTGACCTTTTTACGTCACAGCTTTTTTCTTTTGTTCAAAAATCTACTTTCTCTTTCTACATTATTCAACTCTTCCTGAACAACGACAAATAACCAACTGACATTGAGAGCAATGGCAACAAAGAGTGTATCTGAGAGGCCTGTTGCATCTCTTCTAGCGGGTGCAACGGCTGGAGGTATTGAAGCCTTTGTTACTTTTCCCCTCGAGTCAATCAAGACGCAACTTCAATTCGGTGCTTTGGATGGGCTCAAGGTGGGTTTTACTGTTGTATTTGAAGACGATACATGTACCATGTAGACCAATCGGAGTAGTCACAGACGCCATACCAAGCGTTGAAGAGTACATTACAGCAACGAGGGTTAAGAGGTCTTTATGCGGGATGCTCAGCTGTAGTGATTGGGAATGCTGTTAAGGCTGGTGTGAGGTTCACAACTTATGACCAATTCAAGAATCTTTTGAAGGATGATGAGGTGAGTTTTGGAGTTATTGTCAAGTAGGCGCGAACGGGTAGGAATGCTAATGTCTGTAACCACACGAACATTAATAGGGTAAACTCACTGCACCAAGATCAATGCTTGCTGGGTTGGGAGCAGGAATGTCTGAAGCGATTATTGCAGTAACTCCTTCTGAAACTATCAAGTATGTCTATCTTGATCTGGTCGAATTGGGTCATTCTCAAGGGGACTGATAGCTTATAATCTAGGACAAAGATGATTGGAGACTCCAAGCTTGCCCAACCACGTTATAAAGGTCTCGTTCATGGTGTACAGACTATCATCAGGGAAGAGGGCTACCGAGGAGTATACCGTGGTGTTGGGCCTGTAGTAAGTCAACTTTAGGCTTTCGTAATTGTATTGACTGTTGTGGTGTG
The DNA here is from genome assembly GCF_001720195.1 of Cryptococcus depauperatus CBS 7841. Lineage (NCBI taxonomy): Eukaryota > Fungi > Basidiomycota > Tremellomycetes > Tremellales > Cryptococcaceae > Cryptococcus > Cryptococcus depauperatus. Next base: position 1,186,867 of record NC_089474.1, on the reverse strand, counting down.
TTAGATACTGAAACAAGGAGCGAATTCGGCGGTTCGCTTCTCATCATATTCCACTCTCAAGCAATTTGCTCAAGGATCTATCATACCAGGGGAGGAACTTCCGGGCTGGATGACGTTTGGAATAGGAGCAACTGCCGGGGTTATTACTGTCTGTTCGTGCAATTCCTTGTACCCTTTGTGTAGAGCTCATGTGGAATAGATTCTACCATGCCACTTGAGTAAGCCTTGACCAGAATAAAAAATATAGGCACTGGTTAACATATAACGTATCAGTGTAATCAAAACTAGAATGCAGTCCATCTACGCCAAGAGCGAGTACCGAAGCTCTTTTCATTGTGTCATACGAATATTCCAGGAAGAAGGCATCTTTGGGTTTTGGAAGGGGACTGTGCCACGATTAGGACGTCTTGTCGTAAGTTGTTTACCTACAGAGACTGCAGTGCATGCGTTGATAGACTGGTAGATGAGTGGCGGTATTATATTCACGGTTTACGAGAAGACTTATCCATTAGTTGCTTCTTTTATCTAGATTCGATATTGACAAGTCTTTATCCATGTGATGTATAGCCCAAGCCATCCTGTTAGACACGGCCGATTCCCAATAGATATGTTGCAATTTTTGTCAATACTATGATAATCACGAAACGTCTATCCTGGGGGCAACATGGAAACGTCGACTTCTTCCTTCTCCCCTACCACGTCATCTTCGTCACCGTACTTGGGAATGGGAGTCCGTGGAAGGACCATGACACCTAATGCCGCATCAGCGCTACCCTTGTGCCACCGAAAGACCTACCTGATCGCGCAGCCTCAAGTACACCGAATGGTCTCATCAAACTTAAAAATGCATCCACTCTGCTGCTCTTGGCTGTGAGTTCCACAATGGCACTGCTCTCTGCTATGTCCACTACTCGCCCCCCGAACTGGTCTGCAAGCGTCTTGATAGCTGACAAATGGAGATTCTTTGCAATCAAAGCTTCTGAAGCAGTAATTTCAGATGTAGGGGAGATACGACTTGGATACAACGGGCTAGAAGAGAAAGAGGAGGATTCAAAGGAACGGGCAAGGGCAGTCTCACGCTGCAATTTGTCCGCATCTGCATTGGCAGGGACAAATCCTGGAGCCTCGGCTTGACTTTCGACAGCGGCTTCAAAGCCTACATCGGGTATAGGTCCTCCCAGCTGTGCCTCCGCAAATTCTGGACCCAAAATAGAAACCTTGGCCAGCAAAAGTTCTCGTTCGACGCATGATGTCTTGGTGTAGTCCAATACCGCCCAAACAGGAACGAGGTCTTCCAACTGGCGACGAACTTGTTCAACGACCCCATCTTGGCCCTTGAGGACTATGCACATTCTTGAAAGATCGCGAATCTCAGTCTGGCATACGACAAGAGAGTCTAAAACGTCAGCGTCTACAAACCTATGTCAACATACCAATGTTAAAGCCACGTCCGGCAAGAATACCTGATACTCTAGAGAGAACACCTGGTTCGTTCTGTACAAGACAGTTGAGCCGATGTCTCTTGAATGGCTCATTACTAGAGGGAGGGGTGTTGTAGAGGATGTTTGTGACAGCCTCCTCTGCACTTGGACTTCTTGGGTGCTGTGTAACGAGATGTGGCAGCCTTCGTCCCGTCTTGTGCAGCTTGTAGTCGAGAGCAGAGGTGCTATCATCGATTGGCTTAGGAGGAGCTGGCCCACGGTTAGAGATCCACCTCTTCCCAGCCACCTCGCTACACCTTGTGCCGTAAAGAACCCGCAAGGGGCTCACAAGCTTTCTCGACATCGCGACTTTTGTGGAAAGAGGAAGAAAAATAGAAATTCAAAACTTGATAATTATCTTTGGATTTTTTGAGCGACTCGATAAGACTCTAGGCGGCGACCGCCGAAAACAAAAAATGCCACACATGATAATTCCATTTTCTCCGTCTGTTTGGTTCAAACGTGGTCTTGTGTAACATAGTCAGAGGCGCCGCACAGACCTCTTTTCACTCCCTTTGTCCTGGTTTCCAAACTATCTATCATTTTGATTCTTACTTTCTTCTTGACAAACTCGATTTTACGTTCTTTTCACTTAACCACACTCTTTTTCCAGCCATAATGCTTGCCGCCTATCTTGTCGCCGGTCTTGCCGCTGCCAACGCTGCTCTTGCGGGAGTGTACATTACCAATCCTACAACGAGCACCAACGCTGTTGGAGGACAGGTCATTGAAGTGAAGTGGGGTGAGTAGCGGTGTCGGCGCCATTGTGAAGATGGTGGTTGCGTCAGCGGATGAGTCTGTCGCGCTGGCGGTGCTGACGGAACGATGACAGCCGACGATGGAAAGGATCCTTCTGTTGCCTCTATTGGCCAATGCTCAGTGGACATTTATACTGGTTCCATGAACAATCAGATCAAGCTGCAAAACCTCGCTGCCAGTGTCGACGTTTCCAAAGCCAGTTCTGTCAGCGCTACCATTAACCCTTCGGTCGGCCAGGATAGTATGTCCTTTGACTTGAGGGTGTCTTTTCCCCGTTTGTGGCACTCACGTTAATATCTATCAGACTCCCACTACTTTGTCCGCTTTACTGCTCTCAACCTTAAAGATGCCAAGAACCCGCAATACCCTTACGAAGCGTTTTCTGCCATGTTTTCAATCAAGAAAATGACTGGCAACTTTAACTCTACCGTCTTGGCTGCTATTGACGCTGGTTCGCCATCCGGGGCTACACCCTCTGCTTCCAACACTAGCGGCTCTGTAAGTATATCATTAGAGAGATGTGAAGGTTATTAATAGTTGATGTAGAAATCTGAAAATGGCTCGAAGACCTCTAATACTCATACTGCTTCTCCTTCGCCCAAAAAACCTTCCTCTGCTCTTATCCAGGCCGCCCCCGCCTCTTTGGCTCTCGCCTTCGTTTGCGTTGCCTCTTACCTCTTTATCTAAAAGATTATCTTGATTGTGTAAAGTGTTGAAGTTTTACCATCTTTAGGGCATATCTAAACTTACGAGGGACTATCTATGATATCTTGTTTTAGCAGTTCTTCTATATACTACCTTTTTCTTGCTCTATGGCCATTATATACTCTACTTTCTGAGGACTGGAATCCGCTATCAGGAATATTAGCTAGATATACCCGGCTTGACAATTTGTCGTGCGATGTCATGTTTGTTGAGTTCACTCTTGTATAAAATACATCATGATCAACGATTGTATCCTCGCTTTAATTGCTGTACGTCAATTAAGCATCCTAAGAGCACCAAAGGCAAAGTTGATTATAGTTCCAAGAAAGATTCCCATCTATATACCATCAGTCCAGACACAACGTTGGCTTTCAGCGTAAGATCAGCAACGTACCTGCATCCGCTTTCCAAAGACTTGAGTAGGCACAGTTAAACCGCTCATAGCAAAATTGGTTGCCATCCTTGAATTGACTTGGTTGGAGAGATTTTCGAGCAGCTGTACTTGTATCTGTACCTGTCTCTGTATTTCTGTGGCATGAGTGCTTCCACTGCCATTGCCAACTTGCGCCTCGTTCTCCTGCTCTCGTTCGTTTGCACCAGCTGCTCCTGTCGTCCTCGTTGTCCTCTTTTCAGCCATTCGAGCGAAATGTTCTCTTGCCTCTGCATCAGCATCGAAAAAATTAGGCAATGGTAGTTCACGAAAGAACAACCATGCCATTAGAGGGAATAAAAAGCCGACCAAGAGGCCGTGAAGTATTGAAGTATAGAGACCTTCATCTGAAGCTGCAAAATGCAAGCATGAGCAGAACTCAACACAAATTATGGAATACACACTTATAGCTGTCTCTGCAGTAAGATCGCCCTCTATCCACTGCTCTTCTAATGCCCGAGCATGTTCATCATCTGAGTTGATCCCATCAGTACAAGACAAGAAGAGCGGGGCAAGCTTACTTATATGGCCAGCCTCGACACCTTCCGGAACCTCTTCTCCTCTCGATTCGTAAAATTGTCGACGCATTTGGGCCACATCTTCCGGCGAAAGACCAGCGTCTAAGAGAGTATCGAAACCTCTCCTCACTGGTGCTGCCGGCTGACTCTAGTTAGCGCAACTATACAGATGTGGGTTCTCCTACTCACAGCATCGCTGGGCGCAGAGCTGTTTGCCTCTTCTTCATTACCGATGATACAATGTATCCACACCATCTCCTTTTCCTTTGCGTGTCCATTCTTTTCTTCCCCTAGTCCTCTAACTTCTCTCACAACGCTTTCCACTGCACCCTCTGTTCTTCTCTTGATTCTTTTTTCAAACGCTTCTACCCACGCAATGACTCTAACTCCATCTGCCAAAAGTCTTCCAGCATGAATCAACTTGATATTGCGTCCTGCGAGATCGGGGTGGTGTGCTTTGATCAAGCTTTTGAGCTGTAGGACGGAATTCGTGGGCATAAGAGTCAACAAAAGGTTGGTGTATGGCCGGTTTGAAAACATGATGGTGATATCGCGAGTCTGATCTCGTCCGTCAACCCCATCCTCTTTCTCTGCCTCATCCTGGTTCTTCTCATCAGGAGGTAGCGCGCGACCTTTTCCTTTATCCAGCTTGACCGTCCTCTCTCTTCCCTCGTCCTCTTCTCGCTCCAAACGACCGTTCCCTATGGATTGCGAATTTGATTCAAATGGTGAAGGAAACGTGGGAGATGGTATGTACCGCCTGGCGCCCAGTTTACTAGAGGTGGGTGTAGTATGCAATGGCAAAAGCGGTTGTGATTCTGTAGAATCAGTTGGCATTTTGCTGGAAACGCAATAATTAAGAAATGTTTAAATATAGAAAAGAATAAGAAGTGATTTAAATAAAACCGACAAACCTCCACCTTGCATCACCACCGTTATTTGAATCCCAGTTATCACGACCACCACTGGTTTACTCATCTCTACCCAATATAATCGCTCAACAAACGTACCAAGACCATAGCAAGGAGCAACCTAAGAAGACTCCTATAGCCAAATACGGAGACGGGGCTCATTACATGTCCCAGTCTTTATACCAACCTACGGCCAACTTACAACCTACAGCTTGTTCCCTTTTTAACCCCCATTATCCTATGCAAGAGATCTGGATATACGCCGTCCGGCCCTCGACTCTGCCAGCAGCCTTTACCAATAACAGTTCAAATGAGCCCTTCAAAATTGACTGACGAGTGACTTGCGTAGAATCCCTGTCAACATTCCTTCTCGGGTCACCGAAAGAGCGACATGGTCTTCCGAAACTGGTGTCCTGATCTATGTACGTTCATCTTTTTATTGATAGTGTTGTAGAGACTGGATAGAATCTGTATGAGTTTAGTTAAAGAAGGAAACAATAAATGTTGTAGAGATACAATGAAAAGATGAGTTGAAATTTGTTCCTATTAGTATAATAATGAACCTTTACAAAACTCAATTGTAAACTTCGTACTCTTGTGAAAGCTTGTGACTAAAATGCATTCTTTCAATCTCTTACAATCCAAATGACATCAAATCTCCCTCTATGTACAGATAACAGGAGAATCAAAAAAGAATAAAGTTGCGTGCAACGCAGATTGGGCAGTCTTTCCCAAGGTGAAAAGAGGTAATAATAAACAAGCATGAACGAATATGATCTGTTGCTACAAGTGCCCGCCAGTCAGATGAGCCCAAAGGCGAAAGGTAATCCAAAGAAGTGAAATGAGGCGAATAAATCTGTAGAAATTTATACACAGTAGAAAGGGCGAAGAGTTTCATGAGATATGCCCGGTAGAAAAGTGTCAGTAAATGGGAGGACAAGGTAAATAGATGAATAATGATGGTTGGGACTTGCGAGCGTATACACCATAGAATGTCACGCATTATGTTGAGATTATAAAAGGCTCGACTGATTATAGATATCGATGGTTAATGTTACAGTGGTAGATGCTCATGCTCTGTTGTGAGTAGTTGTGGCGCGATCAAGGGGGTTATAGCCTGTAGTGGCCGTGATACTGGGGACATTGAAGCCATGGGGACGATTGGAGCGGGATGTATTGTGAAGACGTGCTTTCTGCCATTCAGGAATCTCCCTTGTGACTATGAATGTGTCAATCAAAAGTTGTGCGCAACGGCGGCGGGCTTACCAGTAACACGCAATTCTTTACCTGTAAATTTAGCATTGACTGATTTGAGATTGGCATCTTCTCCTAGTTTGATATCCCATTGAGCATGATCTGCCATCTGTCAGAAGAGTCACCATGCAACACGGTCACTCACCGCCCTCATCCCACTGGTCTGCCACAATGTGCACAGTTCTATGACCTCTCGTAGCAATTGTGATATTATCAATGCTGACCAAGTTAGTAAACACAAACTATCAACAAGCCAAAAAAGCTCACGAGAAACCAGGGAGCCAAACCATAATGACATAAAGAGACGGCGTACTCTTGATGGCAATTCTCCCTTCTGCACCCTTGATCACTTCTATCCATTCATCTTCTTGCCCTTCAAAAAGTTCCAGGTCGAAATCATCCAAATTGATATCGGGTTTATTTTGACCTGATCCAAAAGAAAGAGCACGACTGGCACAGCTATTAGTCACAGCAGGGGGACAGGCCCATCTAGGAGCAGGAGGTGGTGTTGTGGGCTGATGACTGAATGATTTGCCAGATGAAGAAGATGTAACACTCGCAGAAGAAGAGGTGGTTGGAGCCAGACCAGATGAAGAAGAATTCCTTCTACGCTCATAAAAAGACGAGAGTGGATACCCGACAGGCGGGGCCTTCGGAGCAGAAATTTCGCATCCTGTAGCGGAAGGCGAATGTGCCCGCTGCCGCTCTTCTTGGTTTGAAGAAACGAGACCCTGAGATTGGTAATGGTGGGTAACATCCTCTGAAAAAGTAGAGTCTGAAGGCGGCATTGGCGCAGATGACCTAGACGTCAGAAATTTTATTTTCTGCTGAGATTTTGCCAGGGGTGGTACGTCGCTAAGTGAAGTGAAATTTGGGAATGAGGGATCGCGATGTGGTGCGTTGGGAGGAGTATCAAGACTGTTTTAGAGAACAAAACATCTCCGAGTCAGCAAGATTCATACACACAAGACGCTTCGAAACAGAGGAGTTGTAAAGTTTGACGTCATGAGTACGAAAATTTGCTTAGTAACCCCGCCTTGGTAGCACTGTGGATTCTATCCACAGAAAGGGCACAAAATACGAAATGCGGCCACCAAATGGTACAACAGCCTATACGACATGCCACAGACTTGGATCAAATCTGCGACACACGCAGAGTATAATGCCAGGCTGAGCATACCAACATAACCCACAAAAAACAAGTCCAAAAAACAAGTCCAAAAAACAAGTCCAAAGAACAGCCGCTACATACCTCGCATGTTTTTTCCGCCAGCTTCCTGTACGCTTCAAAGACGCATTACGCAAAACCGTCGCAGTGGGAGCGTCCATGGCACAGGTACCCCTCTCACCCATAGACATAGGGTCGTCATACACCTCTGTTTTTCGCATAACGCCTATGGAAAGCGGCCAAACGGGTGCGTTGATTTCTGCACGCGGAGTACTCTCTCCCTTTGAATGAGCCGTACTAGCTGTCGAACTTGAGGGAGAAGAGGTTGGACTGGCTAAATGGCATATCGGTGGAAGCTGTCCGTGCGTGGTCAATTCAGGTGTTGTCAGTCTGGGTCCCCATGAACCTGAGGACGAATGAGACGAGTCTGAGAGGGTCGTATTTGTGGAGGAGAATGAGTTTGCTCTGGGTGGCAACAGATGGAAGGCTGAGGATACTAGCTGTCGAGCGTCCTTTCTATCCTGATCTGAATCTGTGGCGTCTGGAGGCTTACTACTACTGGGCATGATTATAAGTTGGGATTTTGAGGTAGCGAGGCGTTGTGAGGGATGCTACTTGGGATACAGAAAGAAAAGCTTTATAGTGATAAAAGAAAAAGAACAAAGCTAGAATAGAAATAAAGAAAGAAAAAAAAAAAAAGTAAAAAGATTCAAACAAATCCAAGGCAACACCACTTTCCATCGTCGCCGGATAAGTAAGCCTTAAATGGCCCTCCATATAGCAAATTATGATGTCATTATACGTTTCCAGGGTTCCCCAAAGGATCATCAGGCACGGCGTCATTCTATCCGCCAAACAGCCAAATCTCTCCGAACTTAACTAGCTTTTGTAATCATTTTTCTTTTGTATTTATCTTTTGTAACTATTCTTTGTAATTCTTTTTTGTAATCGTCTTTTCTATTCTATTACAAAGCCTACATGCTCCTCTACACATCACTCACTATCCCTACGGTGGATCAACAGGGGTAACAATTCCCAACGACGCATGTGTTTGGATCTAGCAGCTATCCTGTCCATACGACTTGTCATTTCGACAAATTTCGCATGTGCCACCGAGTCAGCACCCCTACAACGACGGATTCAAGCAAAACAACAAGTGATATGGGAAAGGGCCTTCAAGTGGTTGAAAGAATCACCTGTGGTGGAAATGGATAAGATTGACTACCTCTCAATTAGTCCAAAGAGTGATCCGATATGGCTCCGAAGGGTATACATCCGAGGGGATTCAGTTTATGGTAATTTATTGACTGACCATGCAGTCTGCTACTGCCAGAGTTGTGGCTACTACATAAGCAAGGTAATAGATGTCTGTAGGGGTTGTTATATATACTACAACTTGTCGATATTTGTTCCAACACTCATACTATCAAATGGATGTTGTCCAAAAGCATTACCTAATTGCAATAGCAAGTCAAACCTTTTAGTAGGGTAAATCTAGAAAAATGGTGACATCATCCGATCTTAATAATATTCTTTCACATTTCAATTGACAATTTATAAACTACATTTCCATCTTGAAATGTCCACAATAAAGATAAGCCTTCTTATATCTCTGCGCCATCACAGCTCATCTTTCTTTACGTTCGTCTAAGATATTCCGGAGGCACCACGACTCTAGACTTTGATCCATCTACAACTACTCTTGACGATTTGAAGGCATTGATCTTTTCCTCTACCGGGATTGTGCCCAACGAGCAAGAGAGTGAGTCAGATTCTCTCTCGTATTCGTGAAACGCTAATGATGTCTAGTCAAACATGGCTACCCTCCAAAACCGTTATCAACTGTTTCTGGAGTTTTAGGATCTTTGATAGGTAAAGGTGAACAGCTCATCGTTAGCTCAATACCAGCCTCCGTTGTTTCGCTAGCGCCTGCCCCAGCGTCATTAACAAGACAACAAAATCAACCAGTTTCCGTTTCCGTGCCAGACAGTATACATCTTCCCGGTCAAGATGCAGGTTACCTCCAACTACGCATCGTTCCAGACGACAACTCTTGTTTGTTCAATGCGATTGGTGTGGTGTTTGAAGGCAGCATTGAAGCTGCCCCAAAATTAAGAGGAATTGTTGCTGAGGCCATCAAACGAGATCCTGATACGTATTCAGATGTCATGCTGGGGTAAGTGGCTTGGAGAGAGACAATCAGTAATAGCAATCACAGAGCGCCAAGAAACGAGTACATTGAAAAAATACAAAAACCAGATACTTGGGGAGGAGCTATCGAATTGTCCATTTTTGCCAAACAGCACGTCATTCCTGTCACGTTATTGTATGTCACTCGCTAACTCCATGGATCAGCTACAAGACAGAGATCGCTTCTTTTGATGTGGCTACCTGTCGATGTGACCGATTTGGGCAGGACGAGTATGACTCCATGTGTCTTCTTGTCTATTCCGGTATCCGTATGCCCCTTCCTTTGGTCACATATGTAGTAGGGTGACTAATGGCCCACAGATTATGATGCTATCACACTCTCTCCTGAGAAATCAGCCCCGCCTTCATTCCACACCACGATATTCTCGGCTTCCTCATTAGAAATTCTCGAAACAGCCGATAAACTTGTCGCCCAGTTGCAAGCTAGACATTATTATACAGATACCTCGAATTTTGATCTGAGATGTGGAGTCTGTGGAAAAGGGCTTAAAGGGGAGAAAGGAGCAAGGGAACATGCTATGCAAACAGGACGTAAGTAAACTTGCATCAATTTGAGTATTGACATTATTAGACGTGGAGTTTGGAGAATATTAATTGTTCAAACAATGTTGCGCATGGTATGAAATGGATCGTCTGCAACGTATTCGCATACATAGCATATGTGCCAAAAAAACCCATCTAGGTATATCCTATTCTATACCACACATTCTTTCTGTTCAAATAACAGCTTCAATATAACCAATTTAACGCCCACAGCCCCACTAAAATCAATCCTAATTTCACGCTGTTGTGCTTGCGTGTTAAGACACCCATATTTGAAACAATACTGAGTACTGTCCTATCTTTCCATGGCCTATCGAGAGGTGCGTAGCCTTCCACTGTCCGACCAGATAAGGAGGCTGCTGTAGCTGCCATCCACTGCATACATTGTTAATATGACTCGAAAGGGAACCGCTATAAGAAACTCACTGAAGGCTTACTCTCTCGACTTCCAATCTCTTCTTTAGTGGGCATCAAACCTCCAGATCTTCTTTCCTTCTCTTGATTCATCATCGGTACACTCTCTGGTACTCCAGCCTCTACTCCAACTTTGGAACCTTCCACAACAGCATGTAACGTCTCATTCATAGACAGTCTTGGTTCTGTGGTTGCAAGTGCTGGACTTGAGCTGGGGGCCGAGGCGGGTAGGGGAAGAGACATTTTCTTGCCTACAAGCCATTCTGTAATGTCGCCTGTGGCGCCAGAGACGCGGTAAGAGAGCCAAATAAAGCAGATAGTAGAAATAATTAAGTTGATGGGTCGCCATTTTGTACTCGGCACAACTAGTAGAACAGCTTTGGTATCACTAGCTAACCAGCCATGGAATTGAAGGATAAATGTTTCTAGAGAGCATTGTCCGATAAAGGAAAAAAGTTTGCTAGTTGATAGACGCAATGCTGGCGAAGCATTGCGGAGGAATACAAAACCAAGAATTGGAATGACACTGACTAGCGAGTGATACTGATTGTAAATAAATTTGTTTTCCAGGTGGAGTTCAAACCAAAAGTACCAAGTTATGGCCGCAACGCTACACACCATGGTCACATTGCGCAAAGATAAAAACCAGGGCTGGTCTTGAATCTTGTACTCTTTGAACTTGATAAACCCATAGGCGCAGAGCATACCTGCCCAAACGATGAACAGATCAAGCGTAACACGGAAAGTCCACTCCTTTGCAGACCACTGAATCTTGAAGATCACATTCAACACTTTGAAAAAGTTTTCCATCACCCATGGATAGTGCATGAATATCGCCATGCAACCGGCACAAATAAACAGTTTGGTAAGAAGGAACGTTGGGCGTTCGTTGTGCTTGTGGCCAACAGCCATGGTGACATAGATGATGATATACCACCACGAAACAAGTGGCGCAAAATAGTAGAAGGCGTAATTCGTGTTCATTGTGTATGGCAGTATGACCGAGAGAAGATTGAGTCGGACCAATACCATCGCAACTCGCTGAAAGCTGAAATCGGCCTTTTTGTAGTCTACATAGCGTGAGTTGTGCGCCTCAGAATGGAGCAAACATCCACATACAAAAGAAAAAGTGCCCATCTTTCACAAGGTTATCAGCAGTAATTTTGCCCATTATCAATTTACTTACATCCTGTCATGAAAAGGTAAGAAGCAACTAAAACCCTAATTGGGCTATAGATGCCACTGATTTTACTCGCGCCGAAGAAGTGATAAATCAAGATAGCGACTGCAACCAGTAAGCGTCATCCGAGACTGCTTACTAGTACCCTACTTTGCATCCATCCTTTCCATTCATTGGTAATGTCCCTTCCTAAAAATCCTAAGTCTCTTTCACCATTCTTTATGGTTACCACACCAGCAAGCAACGCCAAGAATATGATGACGCCAAAGACAGAAGGGTCAAAATTCTTTTGTTCCTTTTGAAATACATTAGTACGGTCAGCAAGGAAAAGGTATCCGAGTGACAGTCCAAATGTGGACAGCGCGGGAGCGATTTTGGCAGGAGGCAGATAAGTTTTGAGAGGAGAAGAAGATGCTACACTTTGTTAACAAGGTGGTGATGAGGTAATAGACACGACACGCACATATACGAGAGGCTGCAAAAGTTCCAATGGGTGCCCATAAAACAAGAATAGCGAGTACGAGACTCTGAACGGGTGTCACCCAGTTATAACGTCGACAGCAAGTTCCAATTGCCCCTTCCCTCATCACATCGTTGCACCTCCAACCCAATAACAACTCGGCCTGTTTATCTATGATTTTAGTTGAAAAATGGAGACCATCTTCGGTCTCTTCATCCACAAGCAGAGAATTGAATACGGAAGGGACGACAATAGGAGGAAGGTCAGGATAAGACAGGCGTGCGAAAATATCAGCGTTCATGGCTTCGACGTCATTGTGAAAGATCGTGGAAGCGCGAGAGGGAGAAAGTTTTGAGTGTACTGGATTGGGAACGGGCAGAAAGATAACGGAGTCCGCTATGGAGAAGTCCAAACCTGCCGCACGGCCAAAGGACGAGCGAGCTTCGATCTCTTGAGAAAACGCTACATCCCCCTTTTTCGGATTATTAGGTAAAAGACCAGGAAGGATAACTCCAACGCCGGTGAGCATATCATCCCATGGGTTAACTAATGCAGAGAGTGGCGACCCTTGGCGCTCCTTAAGAAGCTCAAAAGTGTTGTGTACCATGCTTCCCCAAGAAGCAAGACCACCAGAGGCCGGATTTTTCAGATACCACAGACCAGAGCCCATGACTAATAGAGATTTGGCTCTGGGTATATCGCTGGATAGAAGGTTCGTAAGCCTAGAAGAATTGAGATATGGATCCCTATAGGCGCGGCTTAAGCATATTGGGCAAGTGTAACAGGACATGCAAGACTTACCACCAAAACTCGAGTTCTAGAGATGGGCCACCTTGCGGATCTGGTACCAACAGCAATCTATCGGTATGTTTTTGGCTTTCAATCTCCCAAGCCGTAGTTGTTTTGCCAATTTTACGAGTTACAGCAAAATACAGCTGCCTTACATTAGAGTCACCAACGAAAAGCGCTGTGCGGTGGTAGACGTGAGGGTAGAGAGATGACTGAGGAGTGTTTGAGGTAGGAGATGCAAGACATCGCTGCCATGCTTGAGCGGACAGAGGCTTCTGAAAACAACCTGAATCGTAGGTAAGATGTTAGGTGTTATCAGCAAAGGTGTCTGACATACCCTCTGGTTGCCAATTTGTCCATGAGCCAGGATCTAACCATTGGCCAGTGTTCAATAAAGCCGAGCAATGGTATGGGTCAGAACGTTCTTCCAAAACGTTAGTAATTGCTTAACACAACATTCACCGTACACACCCAAAAATGTCCATCTCATAAAGTTGCCCAGTACTACCGCAGCCACTAGAGCTGCACAAGCATAAGTGTACCACTGTGGATTTACTTTTGAAGTTGCGACTCGTGGCTTCCCTCCCGGTCCTAGCTGACTGCCTGACATAGTCGAGGTAAGCAGCAAAATAGTTGCGCTGTTTATTTAAAGACGCCAGCCTCACTTCCATAAATTAATTGTAAATTTAATATTATGATAATTATTAAACGATACATGAACATGGCTTGATAAGATTACGTAACTATTCATGTCGCGAGATGAAGCACAACGCGAAGAGAGCGCGACTGGGTTCGGACATGACTGGAAATCTTTTTCTTTTTTTTTCCTTTCTTCAAAGTGACAACATTCATATTTTACAACTCAATTCAAAGCCGCATGGAGCCAATATAAAATGCCCCCGCGTTCCCGCCCGAGAGCGTCGGTAGGCAGTACTCGCAAGACCCGTGGCTTACCTTTCACTCAAACTGGTCCATCTACGCCTGCATCACTGCGATCAGACAGTGAAGACCCATTATTGTTGACGGCGCACCATGTAACTGACCGCAAGCTATCCAGTTATGAGAAGCGATCCAGCCAAGTCCTCTCATCCTCGCCGTCGCGAGGAAGCGCGAGACTTACTCGTGCAGGTAAAAAGAAAGACAGGGATGACGAGGAGCTGGGAGAGATTGTTCCCCCAAGCGACAATGATGAGTATGAAGATTGGAAAGAATCATACTCTGTTGGAATTTCTCGGGAGGAGAGAAGTAGCGTAGCTGCTTCTAGCCCTTTGGCGCACATTACAACAGCCAAGAAGCTGTTGTTGGGTTGGCCAAAAGAAATATCTGTGCAACCTAAAAGCCCGGATAAGAGGGCTTCAAATGTAGGTACCATGTAGGTCTGTGGCATGAATGATAATCAATACAATGTCATAGCCAGTGAATTCCTTGACGCCAATCCATCAGAGGACGAAGGTTTACATCAACTTATTCTCACCGAATCCCCCACTGTCAATTGCGGATTCCAGAGTCTCTCCTTCATCAACAAACTCAGGCATAATGGATACAACTCCACAGGCAAAACATCTCGCAACTGATTACTCACAATCTACTACATCTAGCAGGCGATACAGCGATCGAGCAGAAGAGACACCAGCCCCTCCTACTCGATCAAAGGTTAAAGGCCACAAAGATCTACATAATGAACATCGTCCCTTGACAGAAGAGTGGGATAGTGAGGAGGATGAAATTGACTTTTTAAGGCCTAATGCAACAAAGCAGATGAAATCCAAGTCTGAGATTGCAGCCAGACCTATTGTTCTACCAGCTTCATCAAATAGCGGGGCAAAAGAAGATCACTTCAAAAATGGCAATAGTAATGAAAATGAAATTATGGGAAATGCCTCCCAATATCATGCTCAATCGGATCTCCAAATATACAATGATCAGCTCGCCTTGAAGCACAAGTTGGAGCAAGAGAAGTGTAGGTCAGTTGAGCTAGAAAAACACGTTGCCCCGCTATATGAGCTCCATAGGACTGTGGCTGTTTATCAGTTGTCAGTCACCGAAGCAGCCAGCTTGCGGACAAATAATCTTGACACAGCCACGGCAATAACGCCATCAAACATGGCTATTAATCGCCCTGTGCAGGAAGCAAATTTCATTGAAAGTGCAAAGCCTGACCGCAAAAAGAAAGATGTCACGCAAGTTGACAAGACAAAGCACTCCAGCACTCCCACAACCTGTGAGTATTTGCAAGAGTTGCCTTCAGAACGACAACAGGATAATATACTACATCGCTCACATGAAACGTTTACATTATCGACAGAAGACAAGCAAGGGCTTCAATCAAAGCAAGAATCCGTGGCATCTTTGCCCAAAAAGGATATGCCGGGATTGTCGCCCTTGTCAATGAGAGATTTTCAACTTAGCCGGCTGACTACAGCACACTCTTCCGCATCTCCGCTCAATGTTTCACAGCCGCGTGATCGCCAATCACCTGCAACGCCACTTCACCAATCAATGCGTTCGCCCCAACGCGATGAACAACTCTCAGCTTCACCATTATCTTCTCTACCTCATTCGGAAGATGGTCTACCATCTCATCCAGTCACTCATCAGACGCAGAATTCGTCGCCTCCTGCTGATCTTTCGGCAGTTTTTGCTGCTGTAGCTGCCCATCCGTCTTCTCAAAAAAGTACTCCCCTTCCAGTACCACAACCAGAAATAGATCTTGCTTTGCTTCAATTTCGTACGGGCAGAACGTTTCGAACCAGAACAATTGTGCAATTGCAGCCATATACAAAAGAAAGGCAATTCTATGAAGCGCAACTCAGAAAAGGCCGTATCGATCCGCACGCCCGAACAAGAGAACATGAAAAGGTCAGGCAAAGACAACAGGAGATGAAAAAAAGAGAAAAAGATAAAGATGATGCCATGGTCAGCCAAAGTTCCGAGGCTGATGTCTCTGAATCATCAGAAGCTGAAGGGGCTTCAAATAATAATCGAGGAGAACGGATCGTCATTGGGCCTTCTGTATCTCCTTCACGCCATCGTGCCCGAAACCCTGTTTTCCTCATTGATGCAGACTATGATGAATACTTCATTCTCCATGGATATGCCCCAGCTCCAGAAACGGAACGAGACGCAGAAACAGAAAATGAATTGAGGAGAATTGCCAAAGTGAGAATCCGGAAAGAAAAGGCAGAGCAACGACAAAAGAGGAAAGACGAAAGACGAAAAATGATTCTTGACAAAGAATCAAGACGTCAAAAGAGAGAGAAACAGAAAGCAGATCAAGTTAGAACGGGTGAAGAGACAAGGAAACGGCAGGTGCGTTTATTATCCTTAATTTGTAAATAATGAAAATCTTATCTGTTCAGAAGGAGAGGTTGGCACTCAAACAAGCTACGGTATCCGGCGGCGCGATTGACAAAATAGGGAAGGCACGGTCGCAAAGGTCAACAGATAGTGGCAGGCGGCAAGATGAAGGAATGGGACCACAAGGTAGATGTAGCGAAGAGGATCAAAATTTGTGGCAATTTTTAGAAAACTTGAAAGATGAAGATTTAGGAGAGAATCAATCTTTGGGCAAGGTACGCAACCCCACTTAACATTTTGTAATGACTCTAATAAACAGCTATTAGCCAAAAAAAGTTGCAAAATCCCTTTTCAAGTCAAAAGAACGCAACACTTATTCTAACAAACATCGTCACAAACAATTTTCCTACCAGAATCCCAACATCACTGCTCCTTTTCCCTCTGATTTGGCTTCGCAATCTTTCCGTAAAACACAAACTCCTCATACTGCACCTCATAAACCCCATGAGCAGAGTCTATCATCTTATCACCCGGCCTCACCTGGACCAGAAGAGATGCAGCTATCATACCAATCTGCATTATCGCAAGCTCAAGACATCGGATATGCTCAGCCATTACACTCTCTTGAATTGGACGAACAACGTGGAGAATATAACCTGCCTCCCATTCCGTTAACACCTTCACCGCAGGTAGAACAAGAAATGCTTAGGATTGATGATATTCTTCCTTCTCCTGTATTCAGAAGTCACCAAACCATTCTTCATTCTGGTAAACAATTATGCTCGTCTGCACCAAGCATTGAAGACTTGTCTGGTTCTGACTCATTACCTTCAAGCTCTACATCTTTCGATGATTTAGAATCATCGAAAGACATGATCCGTCGTGATCCTCGACGCAAAATTGCAGGCCGGATGATGCCTGCTGCAATGCTCCGTCGCCTTGAAGCTGAAGCTGCTCGTAAAGAAAAGGAGAAGGTTGATCGTAAACGACGGGAACAGCGAGAGCGTGCAGAACCCGGCAAAACTATAACAAACTCTCCACGGCCAGGAAGAGCAGTAGTGAGACAAGCGGAGCTTGGTGAACTCAGAGATATACAAGATCTGTTTTCTGAAGACGATAGTGAAGTGGAAATTGGTATGAGGACAATGGACGAGAATGAAAGGGATAAAGCCAGGTCTGTAGTATTTGTAGATGATGAGTCGTCAGAGGCCATTGAGGACAATTATGCTGAACAAACCTTCGACAGGCTTCAGAGAGGAGATTTTGAGGGGATTGTCGCTGGCAAAGGAAGCAGAAACCTTAGTACCAGAGTAAAGCAAGGCAAAAAGGATAGACGACATGCTGGTGTGACAAGAAGGCCTACATTATGCCTTGTCGGCAAACGGAGAGGCAAGGGTGGAAGCTCAGAAGCAAAACAGACCCGACTCAACTTCAAGCCTATTGAGTACAAATCTAATAACTTGTCTTCTAACAAAAAACGCAAGCGCCCGACTTCTTCTCTATTCCGTAATCAAAGGCCTGCCATCAGATTGGATGACCACATCATTTTCGCTCCTGATGACTTTGATTTTGACTCTACCAATGAAGGAGAAGCTTCTCCGTCCCAAATGCGTGAGTCAAGGAAGTTCAAAAAGACTATATCGAGCGATGCACTCGCCGCATCCAGATTTGTCCAACCAGAGTCTCTAGACGCTGGTATTGGTAAAGCGCGCTCATGGGCCAACTTTGACCGGTTTCCAGTAGATTTTGACATTAAACCACTTCCATCAGGGCTATACTGTAGAGTTGACAGTGTGCCAGGGAGTGGCAAGCTCAACAACCTCGTTAATTTTCTTCAACAGTTCGACTCAGCACAGGTTGTAGTGCCAGCTATGATTAATGAACATGGGGTGTCGCTTGCCAATACCATGTCGCCACTGGAAATCCAAGAAATACTTAGCATTGTCTTTGATACTACCTATCGGCAACTCATGGCTGTTGCCAATGACTATTCCGAAACTTCAGAGAGCCCTGTCTTTGCCTCTTTTGAATTTTTAGGACTCTATCTTTCAGCTCATGGAGATAATCATGGTATAGAAGGCTTGAAGATTAAAGTCGGAGAAGCAATAGAGAACATGGCCATAAAAATTGATGCTGTTGACTTTAATCAGCTCGAAAGTAACAAAAAAGCAAGAAATTCGCTTCTCATGCTGCGATGGGTGCTGTTCGAGTTGAGTTGTCGAGTCAGGGCAAGTAAAGCTAAGAATCAAATTGATTCAACTCTGGTTGCACACTGTGCATATACTCTAATCAAACAATTACTCTTGAGTGGTTTCGATAGAACAATTGCACCTCTCAAATCGATCTTGCGAGGCAAATCAGATTCACCAGAGATACAAGACGTGACTATCACACTTTGGATCTCCATTCTTCATTCCACCGCAGCGTGGGATCTACTTTCTGGTCAACCAGAGAACACGACGTTCCTTACAGGATTCAATCGTGCAATTGATGCCGTTTTCCACTTGGATATGACTGGACCTATTGCCGCCGAGAGGATATGGTTCCTCGTGTTTGGCCTCTGTGCTCTATCACAGTTTGATGATCGAGGCGAAATTGGACCAATATTTAACTCGGTTCCACGATGGACTCTTGTTCGCCGCGCTGTCTCTTTCATTAAAGTTGTCTTTGACGAAAATGCAGAGAAGAGAGCCAAGATGGGAACGTTGCGAGGAAGAGATCGATATATCAAGACCATGATGGCACGATGCGTAAAATTGTCTTCGGTTTGGAAGTGGTACTTTAATCGTGAAAGCTTTTCAGTAGCTACTCGGGATCTAGGAATCATTTTCAAAGATCGACAATATCGAAATTTCCCCTCTGAAGCTCCTGTTGATTACCCCCAGTTCATTATCCATTATAACATGGCGCTTACAGCTGCAGAGGACACTAAACACGAAACAGCTTTTGAACTTTATCTTCGTCTAGTCTGTGTGGCAGCTTCTGATATCATTTCAAGTGCTGACACTCTTGTTGAGGCTCAACAAGCCGAGAAAGACGTGCAAAGGCTAGTAATGTCTATCATCCCCGTTAGTGCCGTCAAATTCAATCGTCTCTTTCCTCCTTCACCTCGTCAGCTAGGGCAGCTTATCAATCGTTATTCAACGATGATTGCAGCTTGTTATTTCTCTCCCTCGTTGTTATCATATCTTCTTGTTAACTCTAAGAAATGGTCTGTATTTCAACAGGCCGATTTTGATTCTCGTCAAATTTGTATTCGTGGCTTAATGTATGTAGCCGTTGCATGTCGTCATCACAATCAGCCTCTGGAACCCGTTGTTAAAAGGCTAGCCGAGATATTGGGCCTACTCCAAACAGAGTTGGAGCTTAGAGAAAGAGGCCAAGCGGCCCAACAGTCGACAAGCAAACTGGAGATAGAAAGGACAATGGTACTTGTCGTAACGTGCTTCAGACAGATGATTATACATCATTCATTTGATACAGTTCATTCGGATAAACTTGTGTACCCTGATCCTTGTCTTTTGCATGAGAGTAAGCCTATATGCCAGCTCATAGCCTGCAGATACTGACAGGTTATTTAGGCTGGACGAATCGGATTTTTAATATCGAGCTCACCAAGGATCTTGAATGTGCTTTTGAAGTTATAGCCACCATACAAACATATCTCGATGCCCGCGCCTGTGTATTACCTGGAGTTGCAAAACGTCGCCGAGAAGCCAAGGGATCCTATCAAACTGATAGCTTGGACGAGTATGGCTCCTTGGGCATAGACTTCACCACAACTGAGGTTTTAGCCTTGGGAGGCGAAGAGGTGCTAGTTGATCCAACCGAAGAGCTGGATAGAAGCTTCATTAAGGCAAGCCTATTGATTTATGGTATGTATTTGTCGCTGACTTAGTATAGATCATTGAGAATATCATTTCCCCCAGGATCTATAGGCTGCTCTCTGATATGTTATCTCCAATGTCCGAAGATGATTTATCTAAAAGGACCCATGAAGAGAAACGGTCTTCTTTCATCTCACGATTGACCAAATGCTGGTCTGACATGGCGGCTGTATTGGTTGTAGAGCACCAAAAGCTTGTAAGTGGACTTTGATTAGACCAAGGCTTGTATACTAAAAGTGCATACTAGGATTGGTCAACTTTTATCTCTCCCTTTGGTAGGCAATCATGGGCACGCTTGGGTGAAGGAAAAAGACGTATCCAGGTTGGACTGCATTTTATGCTCAACGTGGTTCAAATTGATCCTGCCTCTTTCAACGTAAGCTTCGCATTACTGCTCTTTCTGTATGGCCTTGACATGTATTTCGTAGGAATATTCGGAGGACTTCGTTGCCCTTTTGTTCCAATCTATCGGTACAGATACACCAACCATCGAACATAGCTATCTCTCGGTCCTTGTTCACTTGCCTCATGCAGTAGAGCACCCATTGCTGACATGTATCTGCAATATCGAAGCTGTAGTGAATGGATTGAATCGTGCCACCTTTATTGAAATTCGACCAGCAATTTTACAAGGTTTGTGTTACAGCAATACGAATAGGTCTTACTCATCACTTTGTAGCCACTTTTAGTAATGCCTCAGATCTTTTGTTCTCCAGACAAACCTCAGCCTCCACCAAGTCTTTCATTTACCGCTGTATTAATCTTTTTGTATCATCATTAATTTCATTTCACAAGGTTTGTGCATTAAACAGTCCTCTCCGCTTGTGCTAATTTGATTCTAGTCCATTAATCAAGAAAGAGTCCTTCACAAGCAGTCATACGACTCATTCCTCAATACCACTATCAACGATCTTAGACGTCTTGCTGGAGAATTCATCACACCAGTTTCTGTACCCGGCCTCAAATATTTTGAAATATTATAGATTTTATATTAGCATTTTCAAGTCAGTTTGAGCAATCACCATACTTTGTATGCATTTGAAGATAATCAAACAATGCAGTATCGCTAGATCAAAATACATGCATATTCGTAAATTGCCGTTGCACAACCAATTGCCTTGATCTGTCAAGCAATGTCTCTCAACCATTTATTTATTTACAGGCTAATTTTTATATTGTTTACCTATTCTCATCATGTCAGTGTCGTTTCACATATTAAAATTGATGTAGCTAATGACACTCACGCAAAAATTTGGCAATAGTCTCTAGTTGAATGTTACTGGTACCTTCATAAATCGCGCCAATTTTGGAGTCCCGCCAGTACTTTTCGAGCCCAACTTCTCGTACGAATCCTTGACCACCTGCCCATTCAATGGCAGACCCGGCAGCCTTCTGAGCAACAACGGATGCAAAATACTTGGCCATGGCTGCTTCTTTCGTGAACGTTCTGCCTTCCTCCTAACGTTGTAATACGATTAGCACCACGTATGAATCTTGCTCATTGTCTGTATCACTAACCTTGAGACGTGCAGCGTTGTATGTCAAGAGTTTAGCAGCTTCAATCTCAGTAGCCACCTCGGCAAACTGGAATCCCATCCCCTGGAACTCTCCTACAGGCTTGCCGAATTGTTTGCGCTCATAGGCATAAGCCAAGGATTTTTCAAACGCTCCTTGAGCAAGACCAATCATCTGAGCAGCGATGCCGATACGGCCCTCGTTGAGAATCTCTATAGCAATCTGAAAAGTCTAATGAGTTTGATAGAAAGCGGCAAGAAAAGAATAAATACCTTGTAGCCTTTGCCAACTTCACCAACAATGTTTTCTTTAGGTATTCTGACATCATCAAAATTAAGAACACAAGTCGAAGATGCACGGATACCCAGCTAATTCCAAGGCGACATTAGGAATACCATAGTCAGAAAAATGAACAAGTCACCTTCTTCTCCTTCTTTGCAATCTCAACTCCCATATCCTTACTCATAATAAAACATGTGATACCCTTGTAGCCCTTGGAAGGGTCAACATTGGCGAAGACCTTTTTAAAGTCAACCAAGTAAATGAGCCAGGAGGTGATTCAAAACAAACCAAAAACGTCTCGGCTTCAGCAGAGTTTGAGATCCACATCTTGGTGCCATTGAGGATGTAAAAGTCGCCGCTGGAGTCAAGCTTGGCCGTCGTTTGAAGAGAGAAAGCGTCTGATCCAGCATTGGGTTCTGAAAGGCAGAATGACCCAACCTAATAGTAAACTCAGTAAGTATTGCCTGGTCTACAATAAGGAACCAACCTTGGTTGTTGCAAGACCAGGTAACCATTTCTCTTGAATTGCTGGGCTACCGTAAAGGCGAATAACAGTGTTGACGAGAGTGTTGTGTACGTCACACAACACAGCAATGGAAGGATCTACACGAGCCAGTTCCTACGCACAATTAACGTCAGTCCAACGTTTTATCCACGAGCTCTGCAGTCTTCATACCTCGACTGCAATAATCGCAGACGTAAAGGAGCAACCAGAACCGCTGTGATCATTCGAAGTCTCAA
The DNA here is from genome assembly GCF_001720195.1 of Cryptococcus depauperatus CBS 7841. Lineage (NCBI taxonomy): Eukaryota > Fungi > Basidiomycota > Tremellomycetes > Tremellales > Cryptococcaceae > Cryptococcus > Cryptococcus depauperatus. Next base: position 1,164,322 of record NC_089474.1, on the reverse strand, counting down.
TTCCCATCAGCTATAGAGGTTAGCGTTAGTCTCAGCTGGGTCAGAGAGGATAAGCTCACACCATTGTCAAAAAGCCCCTGAATGATTTCTGGGTCCATCTGCTCCTTCTCATCCATTTCCTGGACTTTGGGAGCAATCACGTCTTCCGCAAACCTTCTCACGGTTTCTCGAAGCATGTTTTCTTCATCTGTAAAGTTCCAAAGGGATAGCGGGGTCTCAATGGCAGGACGTGTGATTTCCTGGACATTGAAACGAACGGGAGTGGTGGATAGGGTGCGTAAGCCGAGCGAGAGAGGAGTGGGACGAAGGAGGGAGCGTGGATGAGTTCGCAGAAGACGGGCGAGCATAATTCGAGATTCAATAAATGTGGAATAGAAAAGAAAAAGAGAGAAAATAAGAAATGATTGATGGTCATTTGGGACTTTATACTTGTTCAAAACAGATCAGTTGGGCTTTCCGGCATACTTTATAACCGGTACGCAATCCTGGCTATTTTGATTTCACACGTGTTATTAACAATTTCGGCGTACTCCGCCTCTATGACTACAAAGTCGGAAAGCTCCAAGAGTGAAGGATACTGTTGTTTTCTTTTCTTTTTTCTTATTCTTTTTTTTTCTTTTTCTTTTGCGAGTCTTGATAATAGAAAACAGCATAGTATACAGACATGCCAGATCATAAAAAATATCTCTTGGCCATCAACTGTGGCTCTTCGTCCATCAAGGGCAAATTGTACATCCTACCGAGCTTCAAATTACAGGCAAACTTGGCTGTATCCAACATTAGTTCCAAAGATGAACAAGTCACGATTGAAATTACATGGGAAAAAGGAGTTGGGAAAGACTCAAGCGAAGAAGCCGGATGGGGAGATAGGATACAATGTGAGGGTAAAAAGCGGATTGCAAGCAGTGGTTGACCAAGTCGGACAGATGCCTCCTTGGTTCCCATCTTATTGGACCATCTCATAAAGAACACTCATGTGGAGAAAGAGGAGGTTGGATATGTGTGTCACAGAGTGTAGGTTGTACCAGATCGTAGGAGGTTATGTCTGGCGCATATTGATGTGACTGCAGAGTGCACGGTGGGACTCATGAAAAAGGTATCAGAGTGGTCAAAGGTCATGAGGAAGGTCTAGCCGAGATGGATAAACTTTCAGAGTTTGCTCCTTTGCATGTGTGTGTTGCTCACTGCGTCTCTGTCTAATTCGCTGATGACAAGTAGAATCATCGAGCCGTTATGGCGGTCAAATCCTGCCTTGAGGCGCTTCCTCATCATACTTCTCTTCTGCTCTTTGACACTATCTTTCATGTGCGTCATATCGTCGCTTAAAGGCATCTATACTCTTCTGACAGGTTGTAGCAAACTATCCCCCCCGAAGTATACACTTACGCACTTCCTCCACCAGACACAAATCTTGTGATGCCTCTGCGAAAGGTAAGCTATCTGTTGTGAGCGCTAGTACAGCGGCCGATGTCCCATAGTATGGATTCCACGGCATTTCTTATGCTTCCATTGTAGATTCTCTAGCAGAGCATTTGCAGAAGCCACCTAGTCAGGTGAATGTAGTTGTGGCACATCTGGGTAGCGGATCTTCTGCTTGTTGTATCAAGGATGGAAAGTCAATTGATACTAGTAAGTCGTGCCCAACATGTCTAAATTCTTCAAAATGTTGAGGGAATTGACCCATCTTCAACCAGGTATGGGCCTGACCCCTCTCGAGGGACTTATTGGCGGGACACGATCTGGCACGATTGATCCTACTGCCATCTTTCACCACACTAGCAATGCCGCTGCTCTCACCAATGTTGGAGACTATTCGGTCTCGCGTGCAGAAATAGTTCTCAATAAGTATGTTTCTTTATGATCAATCTGCTTGCTGTCTAAATATCCTATAGAAATTCTGGACTCGCTGCGTTAGCAGGGACCACAAACTTTGGTACCATCATTAAACACCTTAGCCCTAACTCCTGTTCCAAGGAGGAACATGAGCGCGCCAAGCTTGCGTATGCTGTATACATGGACCGCCTCATGGGCTACATTTCTCAATATCTTTTCAAACTTCTCTCCCAAATAGACATTGGTATAATCGACGGCCTTGTGTTTTCTGGTGGTATTGGCGAGAAAGCTTCTCAACTTCGCAAAGATGTCCTTCAGAAGCTTTCATGGTTAGGAGCTGAGGTAGACGAGGCAAATAATGATGGTAAAGGAGGCGTGGCAGTTAGATCGATTACTAAAGAAGGAAGCAAGTTACAAAGCTGGGTGGTAGAGACGGATGAGGAAGGTTGGATGGCTAAGATGGCCAAAGAAGAGTTTGGGTTTTGAAAGCGTTTTTCATGATTGTCGGAGGCGGTAGGTAATGTGCAGGGTACACTGTGTACAGTATCTGAAGATGTACATGCAAAAGAACCAAGCGATAGGTTCATAACAAATATACTTGGAGATGAACGGTTTGTTGTTGATATTCTACAAATACTACTTGGTCACATAGCGATCGGAGATAATGGTTTTGGCTGTCTATAGTACATAGCATTGAGCCACTGAGAAACATGCATTATAATCATGATAAAGAGAAACGAAGAGTGTGAAATATATGGAGGAACTAGTAGAATTTTGAATAACATAGATAATTCATTTAAACTTTCATTAATATCCTCGGCCATAGAATTAGCATTCAACACCACGTCCCGTCCGATCCGTGAAGTTAAGCTGCATATCGCTCAGTTAGTACCAAGGTGGGGGACCACTTGGGAATCCTGGGTGCCGAGGTTTTTTTTTCAATTTTTCTTATTGAAACGTTCTTTTTTTGTTACCAGTTGTCATTTCGTCTTTGTTTGGTTCACGCTGGATTGAGATGGAATTTGTTTTCTTTTGTCAACAAGCTACCTACCATTCCAGAGTTCTCGCTGTGTCACTGTCAACGTCTTTGTGGAGTGTTTGCCTGTTCCGCTCATCCATTATAGCTTATCTAATTATTTTTTTGTCAGCATATACAAATCACAATGCAATAATTATGGAAATAATGCGGCATGATGTGAATTGAAACCATCAAGATATTCGGCCTTTTCATAACCGGTATCTGGCATATAAATGACAAGTTGGGTTATTCATTTCCAAGGGCGAGTTGAAAACTGTTCAGTTCTTAATAATGAATAACCTGTAAGTGCATAGCACTTCACGCTGCCACATGAGAAAACCCGGATAAGTCCGTCAACGTAGAATACATAATTGTAGATAGAATAGTTTCTCTTTCATACTTCATTTCATATGCACCACCAGTGCTAGTTTTGCCGTATTCGACCTTAAGCGTTTCTACGAGAACCTTAAGTAATGAAAGTCTTAATTACAGTGAGGCACTCAAGCCTACACCCCTATTCGATTTGGACTAAATTGAGTACAGCCAAAATTTGCTTCCGTGATTACGACTCCTGTTCAGTTCGTGATAATGAATAACCCAAGTTTTATTTTTATTTTTCCGGTTATACTCCTTCATGTTATGCCGAGAGTTCCACTGACAACGAGTACATTAAAGGAGAACTGGTGATTCGTGTAGCTATTTCAGAATTGTATTCCTTGTTTTCTGTAAATATCTGTATATATCTGTCTAATCCAGATTACAACAAGTAGCACATATTCACCATACAATATGGATCAGGTCTACACCTCCTCTTTACCAGTTCCGGAACTGCCCAAGACGCTCATCTTTGATTACTTGTTTCCTCGGACAAAACGGTACAACTACTATCCTGCTCCTGTTGCAAATCCTGATGGGACAAAGAAAGCCTTTATAGATGGCTTGTCAGGTAGGGCAGTGACAAGAGATGAGGTTGAAGAACAGGCTCTGGCACTCGCTGGTGGGTTAAAAAAGATAGGAATCATGGCAGGAGACGTTGTGTGCATCTTGGGCATGAACAGCTTGGAATGGGTGAATGCGCTCCTGGGCTGCCAAGCATTGGGAGCAATCGCTTCGCCTGCCAACTATGCATAGTGAGTTGCCCGTATCACCCATTAGCAGGCTCTAAACGTTGAAAAGTACGCCGACAGAGTTGCTCCATCAGCTACGAGATTCGACCTCTGAAAGTATCTTTATCCAGCCTGATCTTGTACATGTCCTGCTCCAGGCCTTGGAGCTCGATTCTTCCTATAATCTTCCAGAATCACGCATATTTCTTCTGTGCCCTTCAGATGCAAAACCGTCCAAACTCAACCATCTCAAATGCAATGAGGATCTTTGGGAACTTGGACGAAAGGTAGATGGCAGAATGAGCTGGCAAGATGGCGATGAGACAAAGACTGCATATCTCTGTTATTCGAGCGGAACAACGGGAAAAGCAAAAGGTGTCGAGACGAGTCATTACAACATGACGAGCCAAGTGAGTCATACGCTAACATGTAACCAAGCATGACTGATCTTTTCCTGCTAGATTCAAGCAGTTTGCTGCTCGTATGAACCTATGACAGACAACGATGTCGTCCTTGGCGTCCTGCCTTTTAGCCATATATATGGACTCACCATGTACGTTGCTTTTAGAATCTGAATGGTTTGTTGAAACGCTTTCGCAGGAATATCCATTACTCGATAGCTGTGAATGGCACTATGGTGATACTTGCTCGTTTTGAGGAACTCTCCGTGCTCAAGGCTGTCGAAAAGTACAAAATCACTTGGTCTCTTGTAGTCCCACCCATGATTCTCGCCCTACTCCATTCGCCCAATATGCAGAAATACAACATTTCTTCTCTCCGCGGTTTTCAGTCAGGCGCTGCTCCTCTTTCTTCAAACCTCATTGAGGCTTTCCAGAAAAAATATCCACGTATCGGCATCACACAAGGCTATGGCCTCACAGAAACGACACCTGTCATCAATGTGATGACTCTGGATGAGGGAAAAGGGCACAAAGGCTGTATTGGAAAGCTGATTCCAACCTACCAGGCAAGGTTGATTGACCTTGAAACGGGCAGAGACGCTGCCAAGGGCGAAAGAGGAGAGTTCTGGGTCAAAGGGCCTAGTGTTATGAAGGGCTATTGGAGAAACAGAGAGGCTACTGTCAACACTTTTGAGGATGGATGGTTCAAGACAGGCGATGTAGCTGTGGTTGATGATGAGGGCTTCTTCTCGTATCTCTACAACTTTTCAGCATGTGTATGCCCAACTGATACAAGGCATAGTATCGTGGACCGTGTCAAGGAATTAGTCAAATACAAGGGGTTCCAAGTTCCCCCAGCAGAACTCGAAGCTCTGCTGCTTAGGCATCCTGCTGTCGCCGATGTAGGCGTCATTGGGATTTATTCAGAAGCACAGGCTACAGAGCTCCCCCGGTCAGTAATTGTTATCAATATAATTTTTAGCTGAATGAGTGTTTAGTGCGTACATTGTCCCAAGAGGTGGTCTATCATCCCTCTCCTCACAAGCTCAGAGGGAACTCTCGAAGTATATACACGATTGGGCAGCTTCTCAAGTGGCGAATCATAAGAAACTTCGCGGCGGAGTGATTCTAATTGACGCTATACCCAAAAGTCCCAGTGGAAAGATTTTGAGAAAAGACTTGAGGGCATTGGCAAAGAAGGAGGCACAGGATGCGGTTGCTGCTGGTAGAGAGGCAAAGCTTTAATAGCAGTCACGGAGAATGTAGTGAAAGGGAATGACTGAAAAAGAATTGTAATCTCAAGTGGATTATTTACTGATAAGAAATTACAGTTGTTTTTTGTTATTTCATGATTTATGTTTCAACAAATATTGTGATGCAAAAATGACTACACATCAAAATAAGCCTAGTGTAATTAATTAGAATTACCAGTATCTTATGAACATCTTTCTGTATTTACAAGTTTCATATGACTTATTGAGAAGATCTTAAAATATGTGATGTCTATAAGAGACGTTATATTTCCATCAGCCATTATTTGCTTGTCAGTTGTACACTTATACATAAATAAACACAGAGTCTGAATTTTGTATGTAAAAACCCCAAGTACGAAATACTGTAAGCAATGATGCAAAAATTTGAAGATAAAAAAAGTTTCGAATGGGAGTCGAACCCATGACAACCAGATTTGCAATCTGATGCTCTACCGCTGAGCTACCGAAACGAAACTCGGTTTCCCACAGCTAACATCGTATATACTGGATTATCCTTGATACATTCACATTGTCGTAAACTCGGTTTCTTCGCTATCCTATGCTTCTAGCAGAAGAAAAGCCCATAACAAAACAGTATCGGTGCATACCAAAAGCTGCCTATTGGATAATTACCATCACGCTAAGAGCTATCACATCAATGTTATTGCCTTCTATACAGGGATACACCAAGGAAGTCCATAAATTCATACCTCTGGTATCTTTTACTTTTACAGAAAGTTCCATATGCAAGGCTTGTCTCGTGTCTCTAAATATAATTAAATGGCTGTAGCCAAAGTGAGCCTTTCAGTCATGTATGAACTGTTTCCTGTAGTTAACCCAACATTTCTGCCATCCTGATCACCTCTCATCTTGTTCAATATTCATTGTTTAAGTGTATAACGAACTCTGCTTACCTTCGCTTGGCGTCCAGCTCGAGAGATTACTCCTACGTCCATACATTTGGCGGATTTGGATACAAGTGTTGCTATGAATCTTGGCTTTTTGTTGGGGAAATGGGTAGTTACTGACATACATTGCTCTGGACAATTTCCTTTAGACAATCAGTTTACTGTAGAAGCCTATCAAAGCTCATGTAAAGCAGTCTTGTCGACAGTAGCCTGCCATTGTGCAAACAATGTACAATACATATCGGCTAGAACGAATTCGGAGCACAGATAGTCTTGCGCTTTCCCTTGGCCTTTTTCGTCTATAAATCTTCCAGAGCGGATATATAAAGCACTATATCTATGATCAGCATAATCTCAAACAGAGGCAATAGTGTCATGGGTGTTGACTGACCGTTATTACCTCGCAAGAAACAATCTCCATAGGAAGCAGTCTTGACTCCTCCTGCCCACTCCTCTGTCTTTTCAAGAGCAACATTCATGTAGCCGTCCAAACATGTTAAAAGACCTACATATTCAATCAACTCATCATAACCCAGAGAAAGTTGCTGGAACCACCTACCTGTGTAGTCTATACCGCCTCCTATTCTGACCTTGACGCGCTTGCCAACAATACTGCGAAGAAAGTCGGAAGGGGAGCCAGAAGCTGGCTGAGGTTCACCTGAAGCTTCTGGGGAGCTCATAATAAAAGTGTGTAAAGTTGTTTTGAAAAGTTGAAACTTAATTATATTTTAATGAGCTTTATTAAGAGGATACGTTTAGGCGTGCCATGCTGAAAAAAAACAAGTGAGATAGGCACCTTAGCCAATCATCGGATTGGACCGAAAGTGAGTCGCCCATTTATTCTTTTAACTTTTATTACAACCGTAAAAAATAATTCATATATAAAACGGAAAAATCATGAAGGCATCAAAGGGAAGATTATCAACAGATGCAACCTACGCTCCATATGAACATTCATCAAAGCAATTCCAGCCACCGCTGCTTCCAAAACACCAAAATGCTTCCACTTTTCGCCAATTGCAGACATCTACTCTGGCGGCAGCTCAAACTGACATTGTCAACCAGTCAACGTATAAAGTTGCGAGGGCTATTTCGAGTTGTACGAGATGCCGGTCAAGAAAGCAAAAGTGTGATGGAAAACTTCCAGCTTGTAGTGCATGTGAACGGGCAAAGGTAGAGTGCATTGGCATTGATGCGATAAGCAAGACCAATATATCACGAAAGTGAGTCTGATTTCGCCGAGTCATTACACTCAGTGAAATGGCTTGAATGTCTTACAGTTTTTGTCAGCTATCTACACCAGCTGGAGCAAGAAGTGGAGTCTCTCCGTGCACAGGTAGCGACGTTAACCTCAAGAGATCCTATTGCCCAAACTCAAAAAGAAGGGATAGCTGCAACGGCATTCCAGGCTGCTTCAACCTTCCACCCTGACTTTCCTATCGATCCATCACTTACTCAAAATGATCCATCACCTTTGCGTTCTCCCATGAAGTCTTCATCTTTTCCAGGACCATCAAATTACCAACGACGAAGCGCTTCTAATTTGTCATTTCCTACAACATCTGCTGGCGCAGATCCTTCAAGGTCACCTTTCAGTGTTACCCCTAGGCCGCATCCTACAGGCCAAGCGGCTAGCTTATATGCCTCAAGCTTGACCTGCATGGTGCACGACGCTGCTCTTCGTACAGGTCATGCTGCAAACAGTGGTACATCTCTCAATCCTACTGCGTCAATGCCTTCTGGTAGTGATAGAGGTTCTGTCCATAGCGGTTTTGAATCACCTTTTCCTGGGGGAGATACAAAGCGTACATCTCCGGAAGCTGTTTTAACTCCCCATCCAGTCGCAACATTGGATGGCCTGCCAACTACCTCACCATACACTTCTTCTACAGCTTTATTTGTTAATGGATCAACCAAACCCAAACGCAAGTTTGTCATTCCTCCACTCCCTCCAAAATCTGCAGTGGAGAGGCTTGTGGCTGCCTATGTGAATTTCGTAGGCGTCACTGGACCTATCATCCATCTACCAACTCTGAGTCAACAATTGGCAAAGATTAGAGAAGGTGTTGATGTTGAAGAGGAAGACATATTTGTTGTCATGATGGTGCTTGCTTTAAGCACGATAGCTTCCTCAACTTTTATGGATCCTCCTGATGAGCTTCGAGCTTGTTCAGAAGCATTCTATGCGGAGGCCATGAAACATCTGGACGCTGTATTTGAAGAGCAGAGTTATGGTAGGTTAACGGAAATTTCACTAAACTGTCGGAAGTGTCTGATACTCTATAGTTGGTCTGCAAGCAATTCTTCTCTTGATATGGTACTCATTATTCAACCCCGACAAGGGCTCCATATGGTTCCTCGTTGGGCTCGCCACTCGCACTTGTGTCGACTTGGGTTATCACAACGAACATAATACTTCGGTTGATCAGCTCGATGCTCTTGAATTAGACATGAGAAGAAGACTATTTTGGTGTACGTACAAGATGGACAGGCTTTTGTCGCAAAGTTTAGGAAGACCACCTAGTATTCCTGATGGCTTTATTAAAGTCCCAGTACGTTCACACTGTCTGCCCCTATCTGATGACTATCTTATCCATGAATAGCTTCCTTCGGTTTTACATGACAATGATATCCGTTCTGGCGATTTTGGTACCTCTTTTGGCGAGCCGTGCCCCTACAAAGCCATTTTCATTCACACAATCAAACTCCGCCAGCTTCAATCCGAGATCTTATTCAATACTTATGGCGTCCATGGCAGCAATGGCAAAATTCCTAATGAAGAATGGTTTGAAGATTGTCACAAGAGACTAGAAGATTGGCTGAACAGCACACCAGAGCCAAGAGGAACTGTTTCTATGGAGGGATATGCTATTTCCTTCCATAGTGAGTACTCATTGGCAACACTGATGGTAGATTCCTAATGGTCAAAGCAGATTCTTGCTTGTTGCTCTTCCGACCTTCTCCAGGGTGTACAAGGCCCTGCCGAAAGGCACTTTCCGTTGTTTTGACAAGCTCAAAATATATCATTCAAATATATCAACGAAAGCAAATTAATAACCGGATCAGCTGTTTCTGGATGACTGTATGTTATCTGCTCCTGCAAATTGGTGACTTGGCTAACAATACTTCAGAGTCATTTTTCTTTTATGGCTGGCCTTTCTTTCCTTTATGCATTTTTTAATTTGTACAGCATGGGAGGAGGACAAGACGTACCAACTATCGAGGATGCCATGGCGCATATCGAGTCATGTCTTGGTGTACTTGAATTTTTGTCTCGTAAGTAATGCCGCGCCCATGGAATAACTGAATTGATGAGAACAGCACGAGTCCCTTCTGCATTGGCATGTCATGAAACTATGCGCCTGGTTTCTCAAGCCATTTTTAAACAATTGGCCGATCTGTCTCGGCCAACAAGCCAGTCCACTTCTTCATCAGATGGGCGACCCACTCTACTCCGTGGCGCTCCTATATCTTCTTTACGAGAAGACCCTCTTCCCAATGAAGCTTTCCCCGCGCCTCTTCCTGCTGTGACTTTACCATACGAGTTCAGCTTGCTTGACAACTTATTCCGAAACCCTGTAGTGTCGCACAAGAAAGCGTCTGACTATACGTCTAACAAACGCTATGACAAACAACCTCAAAAACAAGGGGACTTCCAGGAGGGTGCTAATGTTGGTGTGAAGGGTTACAACAACCCAAAATTGGCCTCGGAAAATTTTCCACCTGGGGCATTCCATACAAATAATAACTCATCACTCGAAACACCTAAGGAATCATTAGCCGAGGAACCCAATTCGCTGTTTAGGACATATGGAATGGCATCTCGTTTTGGCTTATCTCCTGACACAGCCCCTTGGCCCATGTTTCCCTTACCCACTACTTCACATCCTAATCCTGGACTCACTGCTCTGGCTAATACAGCTGCTTCGGTGTCTTCAACATATATTTCTCAAACACAAAACGGAGAGAAAGGCATGGTCAACGGATCGCTCTTCATCAATGGGGAGGGTGAATATGCGTCACTTGATATTTTTAACTTTTTGTTGAATGACGATGGAGGAGTCAACGAAGGCTATGTGGACATTCCTGCTGATTTCTCGCTGTGGAGTTGAGATAGCCTCAAAAGCATTAGATTATGTGCGCAACCTCGTTATCTCTTGGTCAAAGAGTGACAGTATTGTATTTTAAATTGTTATCTTCCAGGAACTCCCTGGTGTATCAGACTATTGAGAGAGTTTCGGTTGTATGCTCTTTTGGTAATTTATAACCTCCTGCGATGTATTTTCAATGCCATTGCACTTCTCTCTCTTCAATTTGGATTCCAAGGCTTCTGACATTCATGCGCTTCTGACAAAAAGCAAAAGTGAGCAAATTGCTGATTTCAGTCCTATACCACGTGGCATAGTAGGGCTTTCATTATAAAAAGACCAAAACATGCCTTACTGCAAAAGCACTCATTTCTCATTTATCTTTTTTTAGAATTATATTCTCTTTTCTTTATTTTTTCGCCATTTTTCACTCCTTTAGTCTTCAACACATTCCTTCCTCTTCTTCGCTCGCATCCACTACGTTAGCATGCGAGGTGAACATTGTGTGGCAGGCGCCACCATACTCTCCGCTATCTCAGTCATCCTCCTCGTCTTCGCCCACATCGGTCAAATTTCTACTGGTGGTTTGGTGAACTCCATATATATGGCAGAAGTCAACGTAGCTGCGTGAGTGTACATCTGGTAACGCTGGCAATGCCTGTTGGATTCCATTTGATATCTGTTTTTAATATAAAAGACGCATTATGCTTATATCACATAGCTATGGAAGCGGCTTTCAAGGAGATACTAATACTTCTGCGAGTGGTCTTTATAACACCAAGAATGAAAAAATGGGTCAATTCAAAGGTTTGAGACAGTATTATCGCTACGGAATGTACAGTATGTTTTTTTCTTCAAATCACTAGAATTGTCTGCCAACCCTTCATATAGACGCATGTGGTCACCAGAAAGACGGTTCCGGGAACTGTAACGCTTCTACTTTTGCCTATCCTATGGAGCCACTAGCCAACATGGTTGGTGATATCCCTCCCAAATTTAGGCTTCAAACTATCCAAATCATCCCCGATTCCACTTTCAAGGCGAATAGCTACAATCATGGAATGACTAGGGCTGGAAGTGTTTTGATCTTTGTAAGTATAGCCGGCTGAGCGCTTGTGAATACCTAAACACCTTGAGCCTATATGGTGTTTAATGAATAGCGCATTCACTAACGAAAACTGTATAGATTGGGTCATGTGCCGCCGCTCTGGCTCTCATCTTTGGTCTCATCAAGTGGCGTCTTACCTTTTTCGTTGCTTCTGTATGTGCTGGTATCGGTGCCTTCTTCCTCATGCTGTACGTTTTTGCTCGTTCTCGTGGATGTATACTGATGCAAAGTGATATCATAGTGGTGCCGCTCTTTGGACTGTCATCATCGCCAAGGATGCTTGGTTGAAGGTTGTCAATGTACAACATGGATACAAATTGGGTATCTACGTCAATGCTGGCCCATCACTCTGTATGTTGTCTACAATCGCGATATTGTTAGCGGCTGACTCAGAATAGACCTCGTCTGGGTAGCTTTTGCCCTTACTTCTCTTTCTTGCTTCCCTTATGTCATTGCTTGCTGCACCTACCGCAAGTAAAGAGTGTTTTGATGGTTTAACGCAACGGTCTCCACTTTCATTGGCTTGTATTTTTGTTGAAAAGACCAGTATCTAGATGATATTATAAGTATCATTCAACATTCTACGTTCTTTACACTTTGATGTTGATTCCCTTATCTTCTGGAACCTGTCTGTTTCTTTCTTCTTCCGGTGTTCTTTATGTACGTGTTCTTGATTTTCGTGGGTTTTCGTCTTTCTATTCCATTTTCGTTTTTGACATGCTTTTCCTAACCATGCATTCTATGTTTGATGGGAATGTCTTTATGACAAACTTCATCATCTTGTGAATACCTTGCTTTCTACTATGCTTTCGGCTTTGAATATTCTGAGTCAAGCTGTGAATCAAGTGCTCCCAGGATGACAAAATAGTATGTATTGAATATCATCATGTGCATGGTATGAGAAGCAAAGAAAACAATCATGGTACTATCTGATTGCTTTGTGGCTCGATATAAGCCAACAATTGACCCTCAGTGGGATTTGTGAGTCCTTTCTCCATACCATTATTCTCAATTACTTACATATCGAGACACAAGCAATGGAAACGTACGCAATTGGTAAGACGTTGTAGATGGGATAAAAAAGAAAAGAGTTGCGAAGAAAAAGCTAAGTTTCGAATGGGAGTCGAACCCATGACAACCAGATTTGCAATCTGATGCTCTACCGCTGAGCTACCGAAACCAACATGAGACTTTAAATTCAATTTTATCATACATAATGAATAAGTAAAGTGAAGTAGAATTCGTTTCTTACCGTTGAGTTACGCTTTTTTGTTATTGCAAGTCGTTGCAACGGAAAAGAGAATCAAGACGTATCCGCAAATAGGTGAATTTTTATGTACATGTGGTATACAGTGACAGACTATCTTTTCAAGACATCAGGCAAGTCCAATGGCCCTTCAGCTGTAGCGGCTATGCCAGATGACAGAACGCCGACATAAGGCATGAGCGAATAATGAAGCGTCACGTTTGCCTGAGGGGCATTTCTGCTCGCTCAATCAGCATCAAGCTGTTCTGTCGGGCGACTGTCTTGCTCACTTGAAAGTACCACTCGGATTTCTCCAGATGTACTTGTTCTTGACATTTTCCAGCCTCATCTTACCTCTTCCCTTTTTCTTACCACTTTTTGGCGATTTCTTTTCTACAGACCTAATGTCCCTTATATCTTCTCGCGTTATGATGCGATCCCACAAAACGACATCATGGGCAATACCAAGAGGCTCTTCTTCATAGTTTGCTGTTAGGTAAAGGAAAAGTTGTTTGGTGTTGTAAGAATTGAGCAAGACATTGAGGTCGGTTCGAACATCAAAGCGAAGTGAAGCTAGCTCTTCTACCTTGGCCCCCCACCTGTTTAGCCGGCCCTTGTATCTACCGTAGGCATTAGATGAACGACATGTATCCTTGTGGGAGGATAACCAACATTATAATGTCTTTGACGGTGATTGATCCCACATCTACAGTGGGAAGGGATAAGAAGGAAGCGATAGAAACCAGGCCAAGGAAGATGAGAGCATATGTGGTAGCAAGTGAAAAGATATTGTTTGCGCGCTGGAAAGTAGAGTACATAGTGTACTCGTTATAAAGAGAATACAAAAAGAAGATTAGGGATAAAAGTAGAAAAAAGGCGCGGAGTATTATTGTGGAAAGTGGAGGTTGAGGAGGAATGCCACGTTGGCACTTTTGCCTTCCAGCGTGTCAGCCATTTTCCAGATAAATCTATTTCTTTCTTTCAATTTCTTTCACTTTTTTTCTTTATTTAATAAATCAAAGTCTGCAAACCGAGTGGCAAGCAGCAACGCTATGGCTTATCCACGAAGAAGTATTCGCTCAAAGAAGTCTTCAACAACTTCATCACTTATGTCCAAACTCTCTCTCTTCGCTTTTGTCTTCATCGCCATCATCTGTCTTCTTCCAGTGAGCAGTCAAGTGCGAGCTGAAGAGAAAGAGGTGGATGTAGGAAACGTTATCGGTATTGACTTGGGAACAACTTACTCTTGTGTCGCGTAAGTCGTTGCGAGTTTGGCAGCCTCACCTTTGACGACTGATGTTCTATAGTGTCCAGCGTGCTGGAAAGGTTGAAATCATCGCAAACGACCAAGGCAATCGTATCACTCCATCATGGGTCGCTTTCACTGACGAAGAGCGATTGATTGGCGACGCTGCAAAAAACCAGGCCGCCAACAACCCCGAAAACACCGTCTTTGACGTCAAGCGAATGGTTGGACGATACTTTGATGACCCCGATGTCAAGCGGGACAAGAGGCATTGGCCTTTTAAGGTGGTCAACAAGAATGGCAAGCCTTTGATTCAGGTGAATCATCGAGGCGAATTGAGGGACTTTGTAAATTTGTTCGGGATTTACAACACTGGCGAATTATTAACACCTTATAGACTCCTGAGGAAATATCTGCCATGGTTTTGACGAAAATGAAAGAAACTGCTGAGGCTTATCTTGGTCACAAGGTTACCCACGCTGTTGTTACTGTTCCTGCGTGTAGGTGCTGATACCAATCACTAATTTATGGCAGACACTAATCCATCACAGACTTCAATGACGCTCAACGATCTGCTACGAAGGATGCCGGTACTATTGCTGGGCTTACTGTTCTTCGTATCGTCAATGAGCCTACCGCTGCTGCCATCGGTACGTCATTATAGAATATATATTGTCTGATGACAACTGTAGCCTACGGTCTTGACCGCAGTGGTAAGCAAGAATCTCAGGTTATCGTATATGACCTTGGTGGTGGTACTTTCGATGTCTCCCTTCTTTCCATCGAAGATGGTGTATTCGAAGTCTTGGCCACTGCAGGAGACACTCATCTTGGTGGTGAAGACTTTGACAATCGAGTCATTGATTACCTCGTCAAACAATACAAGAGGAAGACCGACGTTGATGTCAGCAAAAACAACAGAGCTATGGGCAAGCTCAAACGTGAAGTTGAAAAGGCCAAGCGCACTCTTTCTAGTCAAATGAGCACCAAGATTGAAATTGAGGCTTTTGAAGGGGGCAACGACTTTTCTGAGGTAGATTTCTGTGTTTGTCCAAAAAAGGATCCTATTAATCATGGTTTATTAGACTTTGACACGAGCCAAGTTCGAAGAGCTCAACATGGATCTCTTCAGGAAGACCATGAAACCTGTCGAGCAAGTGCTGAAAGATGCTGGCGTTAAGAAGGAAGATGTTGATGACGTAAGTTAATCTTCATTTGCATATGCGATTTTGTCATTCATAAACAATTAGATTGTTCTCGTTGGTGGCTCTACCCGTATTCCTAAGGTCCAGCAACTTTTGAAGGAGTACTTCAACGGCAAGGAGCCCTCCAAGGGTATTAATCCCGACGAGGCTGTTGCATATGGTGCTGCTGTTCAAGGTGGCATCTTGTCTGGCGAGGCTGGTAGTAGCGATGTTCTCCTTATCGACGTCTGCCCTCTAACTCTTGGTATCGAAACTACTGGTGGTGTCATGACCAAGCTTATCCCTCGAAACTCTGTTGTCCCCACTAAGAAGTCTCAAATCTTCTCGACCGCCGCTGACAACCAGCCTACTGTGAGGATCCAAGTATTCGAGGGCGAGCGTTCTATGACCAAGGACAACAATCTTCTGGGGGAATTCGACTTGACCAACATTCCCCCGGCTCCACGAGGCGTTCCTCAGATTGAGGTTACCTTTGAGATTGATGGTAAGCTTTTGTGGCCACAAGTCCAAGCCATCATCACTAATTAGATTTCAGCCAATGGTATCTTGAGAGTCTCTGCTGCCGACAAGGGCACTGGAAAGTCTGAATCTATCACTATCACTAGTGACCAACGACGACTCTCTCCTGAGGAAATTGAGCGAATGGTCCAAGAGGTACGTCTATACGATCAGGGATCGACCAGCCCGTATACGCCTAACTTACATCAATAGGCCGAAGAATTCGCTGACGAAGACGCGGCCATCAAGAAGAGGATTGAGGCCGTGAATGGTCTTCAGAGTGAGCTAATTGCATTGTCCGTCGGAGATGCCACTAACCAAATTTAGACTTCATCTTCAGTATCAAGTCCCAGATCGGCGACGCTGAGGGTCTTGGTGGGAAACTCTCTGAGGATGACAAAGAGACCATTCTCTCTGCTATCAAGGAAAAGACTGAATGGCTTGAAGAACATCCCGAGGCTGAGGCGGAGGACTATGAAGAACAGTTGTCCGAGCTGCAGGCCACTATCGCTGTGAGTTCAACTGTGGCGTGTGTTTGACGTTGTTCTGATCAATTTACAGCCTATCACTTCCAACTTGTATGGCGGATCTGGAGGAACTGGTGATGAGCAGATGCCATTTAGTCACGATGAGCTCTAAATGAAACTCATCAAAAATTTTGCATAGCATGACTCTTAATGGATGTGATGATTAATGCATTTTTTTTTACAAAAATACCAAAGCTTTATCTGTACTTGTGACAAAAGCCGTAAAGGTAGTGAGCAATTTAAAACCTCTTGGGCTGTTTTTCACAACCACTCGTGTCAAGCATATAACAAAACATCGTTGCATATCGTAGTGAGACCTAAAGATAATTGATTATAAATGTTTATAGCGTGATCAAAGAGATCATTACTGGCTGGGCGATGAGAGGCATTCGAGAACCCTAATAAATACCAAGTGAGTTTCTGTCATATGCCTCATGTTCGTGTATCGCGCTCACCTGAACCTCATCGCCCTCTAAATTGAACGTGGTCCTCCCCGTGTGGTTCGTCTGCGTCCAGAGCACATGCCGCAAGTGACTAAAACATTGTCAGCGCTGCTTCCAAAATCATAATGCCGCAACGTACTAAAGTTCCAGATGGCTATGAGTACGTGTGCGATACCACTAAAGATGGCCATAATAACACTCGCGATAGTCGACACAACGCTTTATAAAGCATTAGCCATGTCATAGAATTACAACGAACGACTCACGCATTGAGAGCGCGCGCGATAGCAGAGATAATGTTACCCATGTTGTGAATTTGATAATTGGTGATGATTAAGATATGATGTCTGAGATGCAAATGGATGAATTTCGGAGTATATATATATGCATTTTTTAAAAATTTGCCGCCGTCATTTCTTTTGAAATTCAGCACTTACGTCAATTATGTTTCAGTGACGTCATTGTGATCTGGGTGACAAACCTGTTTTCTGTTCTATTCCTTCTCTCCCTCGGATCCGCAATTGTCCGCCGATGACTACATTATACAACTTTTTATATCGTCATGGCTAAGGGTGGAGCAGCAGTATTGGGATGGATTTTGCCATATGGTCATGTATTTGTTACATACACAATGCATCATTTGTGTTTGCGCATCGCAGTTTGTCGCCTTGTCTCCTAAACAGGCTGGAGAAACTCCGGTGGTGTCGGGGAGAAAGAAGGAAATGGGAAAGAAGAGTGTCGTTATGAGAAGCTGACTGAATTCCGGCAGAGAAACGAGGCTTGTTCAGCCAAATTTTGTTCATAATAATTGAGTCCTTGTGATGTGTTTGAGATGGAAAGTTGTAGTACACCTTTGGAAGATGATATATTAATTGGTCGACGAGGATGAGGAGAAGGATTAGATGTACTGCCAGTCACCATAGGAGAAGGCGATAGAGTCACAAGGTTGCCTTGAATTTGTGAGTAGATGAGTCTTCTATTTATGAATACAAAACATGGCAAATTTAGATACGAAATGTAGAAAATAAGATACAGAATAGAAATAGGAGTACAAAATTGTCAAAGATATACTCATAGTAGGTTATAAACCTAAACGCCGTTTTACATTAAATGCTGAGAGTGGCGGAATACCACGTGAGTGCCACGTGGCTTACATACGCGTCCGCTGTGTCCTGTTTGAACTTTTGCAACCGTCGCGCTCTGGTTTACTATTTAAATTGAATTTGTATCTTTTCATTTTGTATTTATTTTTATTTTGGATCTCGTTTCTCATATTATTATTTTTTCCACAGCTGCAGCTTTGGTAAAGGCGTCTCCTCGGGTGCCGAAGCCGTTGTATCCCGAGGAGCGTATTTCTTGAACGCGCTTTTGAGGGTTTCAAGTGGCTGTCGCTCATACTTTTCAACCATGTCTGTTGTTTCTGCGCGAGACGAGAGCCGTCAACAGGCAAAAATCAAGGGCGTTTATGCCAAGGATAGTCCCAGCGATATCTTTAGCCAATGGCGCAAAGGCATCAATCCCATGGCGTCAAAGACTTCCACTCCCAATAGGGAGGTTCTCGCAACGGTCAGAAACAACATTAGAACTCGGCAGCAGGCAAACACCACTTCTTATCTTTTGAGGACCCCGGACAAGAAGCCTCACAATGAAGAACTTGCCCGAAGTGAGCAAACTCTTCCAGAGAAGAGACAAGCTCCCACTCAAACTACTTTGGTGGCGTCCAAACGCGTCAAGCTATTCAATGAGCGTGGAGGAGCGCAGGCAGCATTAATTGCAAGAGGCAATCGAATAGAAGAGGAAAAGTGGAGAGCAAAATGGATCAAGGTTTTTCCTTCCTTGGTATTTTATTTTGAAATAGGCGTAGAAGAGGGAACAGGAAAATCTTTGAAGAATCTAGTGTTAAAGATGGGTGCTGTAGGTTTTGATGTTTGTTTTGCTTGTAGAGATACTGATCATTATCTTGAACAGAAAGTCGAGCAGTTCTTCTCGACACGCGTCACGCATATAATAATCAAAGGGGTAAATACGCCACAGAAGCAATTAAAGTATCCCTCCCAAACACGGCGCGAAGCTCACAAAAACCCATTGGTTGATTCAAATGGATCTGCAGATTTAATCTCCAAAGCCGAGGAGCTAAAGATGAAGACGTGGAATGTTAAAAGTATGTCTGGATATATCATTGATCTGACTACTGACGAATAACTTTTTACAGAGCTTTCGGATATTCTTTCACGTATTGTGCCAACTGAAACCCCTACGGTCTACAATGATTCGTTATCCACACTTTTGGACGATGAGCGTATCCATGGCACACGTGAACGTGATGTGACTGCCCCTCGGCCTGACTACTACTATTTCAAGCCTGGCAATAAATACCTTCTCATCGAAGATGCTACTGGTAAACATCGTACAATCATGGTCAAGGAGTATTCCGTCACTTCTAAGGATGGCCCCGAATGGCCCGCGCTGTATGACAGCTTCCTCCGTATATCATCCGCAAACCAGAGCTCAATCGCAGCCAACAAGCTTCGAGAGCGGGCATGGCAACTCTACGTCGAGCGAAAACCTTTCGGCAATGAAAATCCACCTCGTTACCTTAAACGAACCATGTCCCTTCGATCTCTGCCATTAACCCCTCGACTTCCGGAGCTTCCAGAAGCCTCGCCTTATCAAGATGCGTCGGGCAATAGTGTTATCATAACATCTAATATCGCTTCTACTTCCACCCCCAACACTCCTATCTTTGCTAATACCTTTCCTACTCTGGGATCTAATAAAGATCGTGCAATCATACAGATGTCTAAGAGGGTGCAAGTACTTAAAGGTAATGCTCGCCTTGCAGCTGTTAACCGCAGTACTCGAGAATTGCAACCCCAGCCTGCTTCCTCCTCCTCTGGAACATCAGCTTCAAACTCCATCCCGGAGCGTCGTCACAGCATAAGTCAAATTGAACCACCTACCAAAACATTCTTGTCTCAGGAACAGGTCATAAAGATGTTGAGGCAATCAAGAGAGCCGCTCATCGAATCACATATTGCTCCGCATGTGCGAGCAAGAAACAGAGAAAAAGTTGAGTTGGGACTAAAGGGACGCGAACAGGACACAGCTGCAGGGTATTGTGAAAACTGCCGATTGAAATATAATGATTTATCAGTAGTACGTATACGGTGACCGCGATATTCAAATGCTGAAAGGATGCCTAGCATATCATGTCAAGAAAACATCGAAGGTTCGCCCAAAACGATGAAAATTTTGACAGCTTAGATCGGCTTTTAATGACACTTGAACGGCCTCTTCATCCATCCTTGATTGATACCAATTCTTCCCCATTTTATGGAGAACATCCCCACGACGACTCCTGTTGGGACTGCTGTGACTCATAGTGATAGAGCAGTTCGAAATTGGGATGGCCCAACAGGTCATATCGTGAAGGTTATGCATACAAAGCATAATAGGGCTAGGCTAGCAACCGACTGATCGAATTACGCCAGGTCTAGAAACGTTGTTGAAGTATACAACAGGAGACATTTGAGTATGGTGTGATAAGGTTTCTCATTCATGTGTGATTTAATGACCACAGTATTGATGCTATCGCTTACCATCTCTTTCTACATGCATATCAATAGTTACTTACAAGCTCAATCATCCCTTTACTGTGTAAAAACACGATTTTCGTCCATCCCGTCAACTAGTTTCATCCACTTCAATTTTTACTAGCATGTAAGCCACAAAGGTAGTAATCCTTATCAGTGAATGGAGGCTTCAATGTTCACCCAAAGTTTGATAATTCCAGCCTTGTTTTGGACTATTGTGGTAGTTAGGCAAACTGTTATGACCCTGCATCATAACAAGGAATTTAGCCAATAAACAAACCATAATATTCGATTATGGTTTCGTGGCCTTTCTGGTTAAGGCCTAGATTTGAATTGTTCGTCAGGTTGTAACACAAACCTCGTTAGGTCTTAGGTATGATTGTGTATAACCATTTCACACTAAGCATCTGACATTTAATGTATCCATTCTTTTCGAATTAATAGATAATTCTAATGCATCTTTCTATTCAATCACAAGTGATTGATAATTTCCAAGATCTATTGGGAAAAATAAATTATCGAGCCTTAAAAATTCTCTCTGGTATCTTCTCGCCATCTATGTGGCGACGCACATTTTCACTACGTAAGATCCCTCGTGGATCAACTCGTCGTAAAACTTTTTGAAAATCCTGGAATTTGGGATACATCAGTTTGAGAGTTTCTGGTCCAAGAACATGCTGTTTCGCCCAATGAGGTCGACCGCCATGAGCTACTAAGAGGTTTGCGAATTTTCGGTGAAATTCACGATATGGGACAGCGAGACCATATGGTCTACGGATCACAATTATATATTAGATAGATCAACATAACGGGATATCGAAGGGCTCACCGATAAGTAACAATACCTATCCAACAGGTTTCTCTTCCATAACTTGGACTAAGCCAGATATCGTCCGCACTGGACCATCGGATTTCAATAGGAAAATGCGAGTAAAGTCGGTTAGCATTGGTAGCTTCACGATCCAACCACTTGCGTATTTCTCGCAAGCATGTTTCTGTCTCTTCGACATCAATGGCCCATTCGAGCGCATATTGAGGAAACTATCAAACGTTGAAAAAATGTTCCAGAGGTAGGTTTCATGGATTGACATACCAAACAATCAACGTTCAAAATCTTGTAACTATCATCGACGACGACAATATCTGCTTTTGCCAACCACCATGCCCATTGACCAACAAGCGGAGTTAAGGAAGGAATGAGTCGAGTAACGTAGAGGAAAAATTGTGTAACATGAAATCCGAGAAAGTGAGCTATTCGAGACGAGGTTGGTTGAGCAGGCTATATCAGCATCAATCAGTATCGCGTCTTGAGAAGTGGTAAATGAGAATTACTTCATAAGTCCTATTAGCTCTTCCAATCACAGCGCCTTTCCCATCGGGGTACCACCAAACTCTCACATGCTGAGCGCTAGACTTAATAGCTTCGAGATTACCCAGCACCTCATTGATCGATTTTGCCTCTCTTGTCTCAATTAGCCTAAATGCTTTTTCTACTTCCATTTGAATTTCAAGAATCAAACCCGTAGCGCCTAATCCACAAAGTGATGCCTTGAATAGTTCCGGATCTTCAGTATTTGAGACTCTAACGATTGGACTCCCAGGGAGCGGAAGAGCCAAGACAAGAGATTTAACATGGGCTGAGATGACGGGGAAGTTGACGCCAGATCCATGAGAGGCAGTTGAAATCAGGCCGCCTATGGTTTGGTCAGAGATTGAACCAATGTTTGAGAGCGCAAGGGGTGGTTCAGTGTTGGCGAGAGTGGCATGTACCTCATGAAGAGTCGTTCCTGCATGGAAGGTAGCTGTGAGGTTATCATGATCAATCTGTACTCTGATGTTCAGCTTGTACACACTATATTAACGCTACAAGCCGCGCACTTGAACAGTTCCTCTCAAACCATCCATTCTAACCAGCCACCCGTTGGTGCATCCCAAGTCGGACGGCGAGTGACCAACACCAACCGGATGAACCCTTGCACCTTCTCTTCCAGCCAGTTCGAGGATTTGACGGCACTGTAATGCGGTGGTGGGCACAAAAACCATCTGCGGACGACACTGAAATGTTTTGGCCCAATTCGAAAATGTAGAAAGGGGTGAACCGGGGGACACTGAGATCGTTTCCAGTGTTTGTTGCAGGACAGAGGTATCCACGGCCTTCAAGTCTTGCTCCATCATCTTGAATATCTAAATAAGAAGAAAGAAAGAGAAAAGAAAGCTGTAATTATAGAAATGTGTAATTTTTTGAGTAAAGATCGATAATGTCGCCATCGACTGAAAGATTATTCTTATCGCGGCGTACCTGAATTTTGATCCCTTTCAGACTTTTTTTATTATTCTTCTAATGATTATCTTTTCCAACTTTCAACCTACTGGTATTATACCATGCATAATTTATGCTTCTATCTAAATTCATATATCTCATCGCCCATGAGCAATCAAAGCAGCAGTATGTATCAGCAATTGATGTACCAATGATTGTGCCCTTGAACGACCAAAGGCAAGAGGAAGCTCATAAAACATTGTTAAAATCATCGTTCAGTAGTAATGAGCAATGCATGTAAAAAGTCATTATATGTTCGTGAGTCAGTCAAGATCTTATACACTCTCAAAAGAAATAAGTCTGCGCAACTTGAACTTCCAGTACCGTACATCATCTATCTATCAGAGCAAGCAGTTGCTGTAAGATGTTACATTAATAGATTCCGTGTGAATCATCACGTCAAGATACAGTTGGCAAATTATGATACCCGTCTGAGCCAACTCTCAGAGCCCCAGTATACCGCTGAGGTGAGTTTATTGTGAGTTTGCATCATCTTGTGGGGAGAAATTTGGATCTGCACGAAAACATTTATCAGTGTTGAACAGGCCATATATCAAAATTATACTCACGCTTCTATATACATTTGTTCGTCCGTTCTCTAATCCACATCATTAGCTGGTGTAATCTAAGCGTAAAAGACACATACCCGGAATACAGTAATGCCTGCAAAAATGGCGCTGGTGAAAACCAAACCATCCCAGATAAACCAAAAAATTGCCCAGGCTGAACGAGTATGAGCATACGGCCGTTGCAAGACTTTCCAGGCTCACAGCTAGTAGGCCATCCCAAAAGTTCACTGAATTGTGCACAATCCGAAGTGTTTCGTTTGTCAAAGAGTCGCTCATCGACATAATCCCAGACAACATAGAACAGGTTCATCATGCCAACAAATATCACTGAGATATATTCAGTGCTTTGTTCAGTCACTGCTATGGGCTTTGTATGAGCTTACCGTAGAACCTAAGTGCCTGCGCCTTGTAAGCATTAAATTACGACAACACAACTCACATTTCCATGATCTCCAAACCACAATCCAACCAAAATGACCTCACAGACTAATATACTAGCGAATGCGCTACGAATGGGTGGTCAATACACAACAAAATGGGTCAATAGATTTGACAATGGCTCACACCCAGTGATCTGCTCTAAGCATGGGCACGAGCAAGCCAAAATGTATCACCAGAGCGCAGGCCTTGGATGCGACGATGTCGACTGTTGTGAATTAGCGATTGTATCCATTTTTCAAAACATGTGCTCTTGACATACATCCACAAAACTACATGTCAGCAAATGACCTCTGCAAGTGTAAACTTACAACAAACAAAAACCCCACAACGGAGGAGCCGAAATAACCAGCGGCTAAAGTCGCAACTGCAGACGGGCTCCAAAAGGCTTGCGCAAATGTCGGCATAGCATAAGGATCTCTTGGTATTCTAGGTATTGCACGCATCAATCCCATTACATGTGTGGCGCCACCATCGTTTGGGTCAATACAAATGCTAACCACCTGCCCGCCGCATAATAATCCCGTGATGATATGGAACAGTTCGTGAATACCAACGGTGAAAAGCTGCAAATGACATGTTTAGTATGAGCAATGCGTCACAGTAGCGATAGAATCAACTCCTACTTTCAAGCCAGAGATGACATCTCTTAACACAGGCAGGTTCCATGCTATGAGGATTGCCAAAAACATTACACATGCTCCAATGATTGTATTTGTTTCTATGCCAAGTGAGCTTTTATACAGTCTCTGAATGCAATAGTTGCTCACGGAATGTGTTTGGTGTTACATCTGCTCTGGCAACAAAGCTGTGAACTACAGAGGCAGCGCTCGAAGATGAGGCTGCCGTATTTGGAGAAATGTCAAGAGCCATATTTAGTGGATAGAATAGAGATGGAATCGGGTGTTGGTGGCCAAAAGAGGCAACTGTAATCGTGATTGGGAAGTACTGAGACGATGGTATAATGTATGTCTATTTGAGAGTTGTAATGTGAAAGAAGAGAAAATGTTTGTCAAAGTGATTGATCTTGTTATTCATGACAGGGCTTGCTGTGTCTCATCGGTTTGTAATAGTTGTTTATAAGGTTGAGTGATATTGTACTAATGGTGCCTTTATTCTATTATCTTGTTTCTAATTGATACCTTTGGCAGTGTTGTAATGTCAAGTATAGTATTAGTATTAGTTTCATAAGCCACAAAACTGTTTAAAGAAATACTAATAGCAATAGCTTTGGCATTATCATGGCATTAATAGGTTCACTACCCATATTGGACGCGTACTAATAGAGAACTTTTATCAGGAAATCTCGCGCCACGTAGCTGTATCGCCGTAACTCCGACCACTTCCACCATCTTCATCTTTATTTCGTTTATACAACATTTACAATGTCCACAGCCATGTCCAACTCTGACTCCGTCGTTCCTTCGGCGCCCACAGTCGCCCCTGTCACCAGCGAGGACCAGATTGCTACGAAAGTGAGTCATATATGGACGCCAAGTTGCATACTCACCTTTTTAGTTTGACAATTGTGTAAGGACTGGTCATATTGGCGGTACTGACATCGTATGACTACTGACTTTCCATTGCCCCAGGTCGCTGACCTCTTGGTGAACGCCGGTATCGGTTTCGGAGCTGGCGTTGTCGCTTCCGTATTAATTTTCCGACGTGAGTGCTCTCTATAAACGATTTACGTTGATATCTCTTCTGTTGCTAAATCCAAATCAGGTCGAACTTGGCCGGTGGCTCTTTCTACAGGGTAAGTTTATCTATGAAGGGATTGAACAAAGTCAAACTGTGCAGGAATCATCCGAGCATGGGTTGAATTGAGAAAGTAATGGGAATAGGAGGACCGGGTTCAGGATGGGAATCAAAAGATTTACAATGGGCTCATCGCTGACTATATGTAGTTTTGGCGCTGGAGTTGCTTACTCAAATGTGAGTGACAGACGATGAATCTGCCTTGCTCAGATCTGATTGCTCTTCTAGTGCAACTACTCACTCAATCCCTATGTTCTTCCAGGTACCAAAGTGCTTCCTTCCAACCGACCATGAAGGAGTCGTAGAGTTGTTGGAAAGCAAATAAGAGATATTACAGAGACAGTTAATGCACTCCCGGCTCTTCACCGCAAAACGAGAATTTGTGCGGTGCATTGGTTTTTCATGCGCGTAAACATGTATACCAAAATATGTCCTCTGTTCTAATCGCGGTGTTGATCTTGTTTCTCCCATGGAACACCGCCGATTTTTGCAATCTTTTCATGTCCAGCTTGGACATCAACACTATCTCTAGGAATCTTACGTTGTTCCTCTCCAAAGACCGCTATGAATTTAGAATTGGGCATAATCAGTGACGACGAGAGCTGCTGCAAATGACTCACTTCTCCGGTACAGAATCGCAGTGGTCACCACTAAAAGTGGGAAAGAGATTATAATTGTCTGAGGTTTGATACTATTTCATTAGCGAAGACAACGCATCCCAGATCAACAGACTACTGACTCTGAGCCGTTTGGCATCGGAATTGAGGGGAGAGCGCATTTCTTACTATACCCAAAAACTTAGCCTGGACGTCCACGCCAAAAATTTCTCAATTGTTATCGCATCTGCTTCAAGAGATTTTGAAAAGATATATCTGCTATTTTTCTTGGTCTCCCTAAAGTATTTCTTATGCGGGTTACGTAACAGTGATGATGCACGCATAACGCATCCTTATTTATTTTTTCAAAAGTCTCTTTCTCCTCAATCCGTAAATGTTCTCTTGTCAGGCTGTCAACTTCTTGAAACAAACAACAATCTTTTAATATCGCCAATAGATCCGTCAGGTCTTCGTCAACTGTGAATGGCTCAAGCTGCAGGTTGCATTGGAAAAAGCGGATTCATCTCTTCGTCTGAGCTGTCGTCGTCACACAGTCTCTTGTGTCTTACTCATTCTTGTTGTCTTGACCTTATCTAACCTTACAATTCTCTGTAACAAGTGAGTAGCTTTTGACTACACTAATCTTTCTGCCGACTATATATCAATACAGTTTCGGCTGACTGTGTTGCCTTGATTTTGTTGATTAATCTCAGAATCCTACACTATACGTACACACAAGTGAGCGTAGTGTTGGTGACAACACTATCCGGTTAACACTAACTATCAGCAGGATGAGCCATTATGATCCTTACAACAATGAAGTATCTGGAAGATACCCTCATTTTACGATTGATCGACCAGCCATGGAAAATAACCCGCCACCAAGGCCATCCTACATGAGCTACTCCGGGCAATCCTTCCCAAAACCGCACAACTCAAATAACATCACAAATCAGCTTTCTCTAGGGTACAGAACTAACTCTGCAAGTTCTCTGTCTGTATACGATGATTTGCCTCATGCTCAACGAGGGCCGTACGATGATCATTACGACCCTTATCGACCGGCTGTCGCTCCTTATTCTCCAATGGCACCTCAAATACCTTATCCCTCTAAGGTTGCTTCCCACAACCCTTCTCCTTTCCCACAACGTTCTCAGCAGCCTGAAAAGTATGAATCTAGTCCTAGGCAAATTGCTTTTGCACACAATAAATCTCCTATTCCCTGCTCCACTGCCAGAACCGATAGCTCAACTCCTGTTACTATCCACTCTGCAACTGAGCTGACAATCTTGACGCCACCTACGACCGCCAGTGTACCTGGTTATACGACTGCGGTGTATTCTTTGCCTACCAGTCATCTTCCCATCACTAAGTATATAGCAATAAACAAAGATGATGCTGTTGGTTTACATGGTCATCTTTGTTCCTCTAATGCTACAGTTTGGTACACAGGATCATGTAGCAGAGCGGGAGAGAGCTGGTATACTGCAGTGGAATGGCATAACGAGGAACGGCAATCAGGGAAGAAGAGTAGAGGAGTTGTCACAGGTGGCGATTCTTTAGAAGCGGAACTTGGCGGCATTTGCAAGGTGGTGGATGGTTTTCAAGAGCAGCTGCATCAATCTATCCGAGAAGGTGCTCCCATCTCGAATGAATTAATCATATTCTCCGACTCACAAGCAGCGATCGTAGCTATTGATTCATCATCTCGCCAGAAATCTTTGGAATTTGATCAGCTTTGGCGAGAAATCTGCTCAGAGTTTCTCTACGCTCATATTACCCTTGTTTGGCTTCCTGGAAACACAGATGTAGAGGGATACACTTTGGCGAGAAAGATTGCCAACACTGCGGCAGGTAATTCATATAGTAAACGGAGGAAAGAGAGAACTTTACCAGAAAGGTACCTCAGAGCCGGCGCCGGAGAACCAGAAAAATCTGGTAGTAGTGTAGGAGGACCCTGGCAAACCGGTGACGCCGACCCATTAAGGCCTAAGATTCCATTTACCAGACCTTCTCCAACAGAAATCAGCACATCTGTTAAATCCAAAAATCAAGTCGGCAATATGGAGGTTGCCTCTGAATGCAAGGAAGACACTCAAGTTGCAGAGACAATTGAAGCTGAGGACTTAGGAATTTGCCCTAGTGAAGGCACCATATTTGTGACCAAGTAAGAATTACTTGAACGGTTTCTATGTGGTTTTCTGATATAGCTCTTCACAGTTTTCCTTCCGAGACTCTAGCACAAGATATTGGAATTTTGTTTGCTCAGTATGGCGAGATGTATGCCAACTCAGTCACCAATTGAATTTATATTGACAATTTTTGTAGTGTTTCTGTTGATATCTTTCACATTGGCTCTATCTACCCGCGCTTTGCAAACGTAACTTTCGCTAAAGCATCATGCGGCTTAATCGCAGTGAAAGCTTTACATAAAAAGCCTATCACAATTGATTTTAAAGCCTCTCTTGTTGAAGAAGATAAGAAGCGATTAAGGTTTTGGGACAATTGGGATGGTGAGTTGATCGTTGTGCCCCATGAGCCACCCAAGATCGTGCCACCTAGTGTCGAGGACATGTTCCCTAACCTCTTTGGTTGGATCAACAATAAACCCGAGCTGTCCAAAGAAAAGGGGAGAAGGGAAATTATCAACAACGAACATGATATGCCTAGTAGCCAGACTCATAAGAGGGGGATCGAAGACGCAGCTAGTAGTGAAGATGTAGAAGCAGCAGAAAAGACACTGTGAGTACCGAAAGTCGTCTAGTCCAACTAACAATTGATTGGCATCTTGTAGCATTTTCACGTCGACGGACGAACGCTCTCCGAAACGAATCTGCTATGATAATCCTGTTGACAGTGCAATGTCTCAGAAAAATTTGAATGTCGATTCAATCACTAACCAGACGACTGGCGATATGTCGCCTGCGAACTCAGGTCATCTAAACTCTCATGTCGCTGATCAACTTGCTTGTCCTTCTCCCGCTTCAAAACCTGATACTGAATCACAGCTTTTACATCCCTCTTTGTATGATGTCGCCCTGAAGACCGTTCCTCAATTGGTTCAAGATATCCATAAGCTTCCGCCTACGCCCTTTACAGCAATCAGGTCATCGTATTACGAGAATGATAAATCGATAACGATGAACCAGGCTTCAAGCGGCATAGAAGATTGTGGATTCTTTGAGCTTCCTCTTTTTGTGGGCGCCAAAACTTTGCAGAATCAAATTGAGATTGTTACTGGCTCGCTGATAAATAGTGAGGCCGATGACTGGATTCGACATGTCTCTATTATCGCGCAAAGTATTGAAAAGGCACGCCTGGCTTTAGAAGATGATATGACTATCATTGCAGATTGCGTCAAAACGGAGCAAGAGTATGAAAACATACTGAACTCGCGTGGTTGTACGCCTTCTAAGACGATTGCTTTTGTCGCAAAAGTGCTCAAAGTATTAGATGGTATAGCAGCGGAGGAAATGGTGGAAGTGAAGGCTGATCAGAATGAAAATCCTGAGAAGCTTAACGTAAAGTTGGGAAGACTCATGGAATCCTTCCCCAAGGCAACCAAAGAAGCTTTGTACCATGCCGGCAGAGTTATTGAGTTTCTTGTTGAAGCAAAAGATTTGCACGAGAAAAGGAAAGTTGATATCGAGCGGAAAGTGAAGGTCATGGAAGGCATGGTTAAGGTTGGGGATGTGGTTAGTGGGGTGGTTCGATATCTTTTGACTGAGGGCTGAGGTTAAAAGTATAGCTTACGATGCTGTGACATGAGCATGTATGTAGTTTTCCAGACAACAATGGACCTCGAAGACCCATTCATCTCATTACCGGTTGTAAATCTTGCTAATATTGCCTACTTGACAACTATTTGTTCTTGAAGCCTTTTCCCTTTTGCAAAAAGTCAACTTTTTACACGCGGGACTTAATGCAAATTTAAAAGTCGTCATACCAAATTACTCTTTTCTTATCATCCATCTTTACATTAATTTCTCTTACGCTTCATTCAATAAATTGCTACCGAGAAGTGCGATGGCCTTATGCTTACCACCGAAGAACCGACGCATACATACTGGCTGGCATAGCTTGACATCCAAGTCATTACCTGTATCCTATAGATTTGCGAGTACAACCGCATCAAAACCAACTCAAGAAAGGAAAAAGGCTTACTCTCAAACCTTGAGATTACCCAAGACAACGTTCCCGCTCCGACACAAGGATATTGCGACAGCTGAAAAGCAATATCGAAGAAAGATATCCGACAATCTCTATAGACATCAAGTTGGCTCTTTCTTCTACTTTGTACTTGTATCTGATAACTTGAACAGTTCAACAATAATCAAGGCTCACTGTTCGTTTTACATGATGGGCCACCTTATGCCAATGGTCATCTTCATATGGGTGAGCTTCCGCTACAGGATTTGTCGCCGCTTTACTAATGCTGTTTTTAAGGGCATGCTCTCAACAAAATCCTCAAAGATATGATTAACCGTTACAAAGTCATTCGTGGGCATCGCGTGCAGTATGCTCTTCCCCTCTTATTCCAAAGCCCTATCCTAAACTGCTTTCTCAAAGTTATGTACCTGGTTGGGATTGCCACGGCCTGCCAATAGAGCAGAAAGCATTGGCAGCCATAGGAGTATGTCAGGTTGATTGCTGCTCGGACAGGCTTAACTAATACTTTGTCCAGAAATCACATACCTCACTCTTGCCCAACCAAGTCAGAGACGAAGCTCGCCGAGTAGCACTCGAAGCAATAGAAATACAGAAACATGAAATGAAGGATTTAGGAATTATGGCTGATTGGGACGGTCCTGGTGGGACGTATCGTACACTGGGTGAAGTATTTCATATAATTCCAAAGCCATCATTAACGGCACCTTAGATCATGACTTTGAAATCCGTCAATTGCGGCTGTTACAATCTATGATTGAAAAAGGCAAATCAGTCCTTTTATATGCGTTTTCAAGTCTTAACTACTCCTGTAGGCTTCATAACTCATCGATTGCGGCCTGTCTACTATTCGCCTTCTTCCCGTACGGCTCTTGCAGAAGCCGAATTAGTATACCAAGATGGTCATCAATCTCGATCAGTCTTCGTTACCTTTCCTGTACACAAATACGATATGTCCCCTGGTCTTAGAAAGATTTATGACGCAGCGGCGAAGAAAATCGGACAACAAGCCTTAAGTCTGGCTGTATGGACTACCACTCCATGGAGTTTGCCTGGCAATTCCGTAAGTTTGCGCCTATGATGACATGATTCCATTTTCATCAATTTTCTAGGGCGTTGCTGTTCATCCAGAAATGGAATATGCTGTCGTCTCTAGTTCTAGCCATGGTCTTCTCGTCATTGCTATTGAACGAGTTGAAGCCATACAAAAGCTCGTGGGATCCTTAGAAGTTATGGGCACCCTGGACGGTAGGCAAGACATAGTATAAACCGTAAATTCAGCTGAATCCCAAAAGGGTCTCAACTTGTGAATACTCAATACAGCCACCTTTTTCACCCGCCGTCCTCACTGTGCAAGCCATCAATTTTTTCCGCAAGTCATGTGACTTCTCAAACAGGTACTGGTCTTGTTCATTCGGCTCCTGCTCATGGCCATGAGGATTATGTCGCATTCGCAAAAGCTGGAATTATGCCGAAACACTTGAGATGTCCTATTGATGACGATGGTCGTTTTACCGAGGAGATTGTGTCATTTGCTGAAGATGATTCTGTTGCGTTTTTAGTCGGCCAAGATGTTCTGGGCGAAGGAACAGACCAAATGGTAGAACTGCTTCGTCGAAAAAGATTACTCTTAGCCGAAGAGACGATAGAACACCGATATCCTTACGATTGGAAATCAAAAAAGCCCATAATCATCAGAGCCACACCTCAATGGTTCGCTGACATTGAACAAGTAAAAGACAGTGCGTTGAAAGCGCTGGACTCTCTTCAATTTCACCCTCCTCTTGGTGAGTCAATAAGTAAATATTCATACATTGACAGCTAGCCCGAAAACGTCTTAAATCCTTCTTGTCCTCCAGATCAGAATGGTGTATTTCACGCCAACGAAGTTGGGGGGTTCCAATACCAGTCCTGTTTGATGCTTATGGTCATCCTCTAATGGATCGAGAAACGTTGAACCATGTTATCGGAGTCCTCGACGCTAAGGGAATAGATTATTGGTGGACTGGCTCCCTTGAAGATTTTATACCGCTTTTTCGTAAGGGCCAGTTAATTTCAAAAGGGATTGATACACTAGACGTCTGGTTCGACAGCGGTTCCTCCTGGACCATGCTTCTAAAGGACCAAATGCGCTCTTCATCTCTTCCACTTGCGGACTTATATCTTGAAGGCTCCGACCAACACCGTGGATGGTTCCAGTCGTCTTTACTAACAAAACTCATTGGTACTGATGACGGCCGGGCACCATATGGGTCTGTCATCACACACGGTTTTATTATGGACGAAGATGGCAAGAAAATGAGTAAATCTGCTGGAAATGGACTTTCTCCGATGCAGATTGTTCATGGATCAAAGGTATGAAATAATGTCTGAAGTATGGAGCTGATCAGTTGCAGAATCTGCCTGCATATGGATCTGATGTCTTGAGGCTGTGGGCAGCGTCAGTAGACTATACCAGCGATGTGTCGATTAGGCCTTCTTCAATCTCGCATGCTTGCGAGACGCTTAGAAGACTGCGCAACACTACTCGTTTTCTCCTTGCTAACTCATCTACTGAATTCAAATCTGCTTTACGGGAAGTAACTTTACGGCCGGTAAGTCCAGTAAAGTGATTTAAGTAGCTTACACACAGATTGACCTGTTTATCTTACACGAAATGTCCTGCCTAGAGTCTGTTGCTCAACAATCCTACGATGAGTATGATTTCAGCAAAGGTACATCGCAATTTCATTTGTCCATAGTATGATCTCTAGCTGAATACACTCAGTAATCAACACCACGTCTGCCTTTTCGATATCTACTTTATCGACATTGTACTTTGAAATAGTGAAAGATACTTTATATTGCGA
This sequence comes from Cryptococcus depauperatus CBS 7841, assembly GCF_001720195.1. Lineage (NCBI taxonomy): Eukaryota > Fungi > Basidiomycota > Tremellomycetes > Tremellales > Cryptococcaceae > Cryptococcus > Cryptococcus depauperatus. The sequence continues at coordinate 1,131,152 of NC_089474.1, read as the reverse complement.
TAAAGAGGATAATCCAACTCGAAAAGCTACTATTGCAGTACTGCGTCATGTTTGTATTTCCGTTCTCTACACGTTGACGATAGTGATTCATATTTTGTGAACTTTAGGTGCTTGAACGCTTGACCAAAATTATAGCCCCTATTGTGCCCCATCTGGCTGAGGAATTATATGACCATACGGAAAATGGGACGGAAGATTCAGTATTTATGCAAAGCTGGGAGCCAGATGTAAGTAAAACATTTCACAGAATTCCTGTTGATATTAGACTACGTGGGTAAACCCTGCTGTCACAAGGGATATGGAGAAACTTCTGGAACTACGGCCCGGCGTACAGCAATTGATAGAGCATGCGCGATCTGACAGGTATGCCCTGGCTGTCTTGAAATTGCAATACATGTTAATGGAGATTATCAAGATATCTAAAGAAATCTGGTGAAGCAGAATTATGGTTGAATGTACAGGGCAACGAAGAGCTTGTAAAGTTTTTGACAATACATGGTAGGCGCAATGATATAGCAGAAGCCGTATTGCTGATATACACATCAGAATCTCTCTTAATGAGCATCCTGGGAGTATCAAGAGTCGTTCTGGGACAACCGTCTGGCCACACATGGAGCATTAGTGAAGAACTGAGCATAGGTAAGTGGCCAGTGACAGCTACACTCCTGCCATCCCTCAGTTTTGAGTGTCCTCGGTGCTGGTTGCATACTGCTGAGAAAGATGGTGACCTATGTCGACGGTGTGCGGCAGTTGTATAACATACATACTTGATGCATACAAACTATTTTTGCAAGTTTTATAAAATGACAATTGATGTCCGGACACCATAATGCTGTGCCAGGGTGTTCAGGGCTGAACGGAGAATTGTGACGGATTGGAACCAGGCGAATAAGCTTTGCTGGAATCAGGTGGAGGCCAGATGAAGGGAACTAAATAAATCATTCAAAAGTGTTTAAGAATAAAAAGAACGAAAGGAAAAAAAAGATTGTTTGACGTTGGTCATTGAGCATACCAGTGATAGAGTGGCTGCTCTCACGACTCTCAACAGACTGCTGCTGTACCCCACTATATTCTGACATCTGTTTGGAGGTAAGCCTTGTCATTTGATGATTGACCTTGAGGCTTTTCTGATTTGAATGGTGGAATCTGGCAATAGGATAGAAAATTGACTCTACTGAAAGTACATGGTCATTGAAATGTCCTCAAGTCGTCTGCAGTCAAACAAGTCCCTCGCTTTCAGCACGAAAACTTTCTCAGATTCATCTACGCTTATATCTCGGCCTGTTACTCACCAATCACCCATTGATGAGGTAGATTGTGACTATCCAGAGGTTCTCCCGTTAGACAAGCACATCCATATACAAACACCAAACGGCTCTGTTTCTCCTATAGTGGGACCTATCTCGACGAGTCCTAGGAGAACCAGAAAAAGGAGCGAAGAAGGTCCAATGACAACACGTCGACGCGAAGCTAATCGTTTAGCAGCTCAACGTTTTCGCAATAGGAAGAAGGGGTACCAGGATAGCTTGGAGGAGAAGATCAAAATTTTGGAACAGGAAAACAAGGCGTTGCAAGTCCGACTCGGTGGCCACGGTGATTCGAGAGACCCCTCATCATCGAGTCATATATCAACGTCCCATATTCCCTTCCCTGGCGGGTGGGCTGAAGGCTCACATCACGTAACATTTGCTCATCAAAATGCAAATCTTGTCTCTGCGGACATTATGGACATTCAACATGACCATGAAGTTCGAATAGGATATTTGGAAAAGGTCAATCAGGCACTTGAAGATGAGATACAACATATGCGAGAAGAGAATAGAATTCTAAAAGTGGAATTTACTCGATGGCGGACTAGTGCAAGAGAACGAAAAGAGGAAGATGCCAGCTTGTCTGAGACTTCAAAAGAAGCTTTTGTAGGTCAAACAATCTTGACAACCTGAACCGTTTCTAACAAGAAAGTTCTTTAGTCCCACACTTATGAGCATCAAGCCAATTGGCCCAGGGCAATGTACCCTTTTCCTTCTCCAAATCATCTTTCCAACTTGCCACGGAAGCATTCAAACTCATTGGCTTCAAGCATAGAAAGAGAATCACCTTATCATGTTTCTGATCATCGTGAACAAAGAACACCCCTCAATGGCTTAACGATGCCTCTTCATCTACCTCCAATACGAGCTCGATCTCGAGGCGCATTCAGTCATCCTTCCCCACTAATGTCCCTGCCTGGTTTACACAGAGACTCTACTCCTAAGGAGTAGAAGCTAAGGATTTCGTTCAGCAACAGAAAAAGGAGAGAATGTACAGATACAAAGGTAAAAGTCATCGCAACCATGGCTTTTGACTTGCTCAGGTGCCCGATGATGATGATTAGCAAATTTCATGCTTGATCAATCTGGTATCCATCCATAATGCAACTCTTATTAATCAAGGTCAATGTACAAAACTCCAATATTACTCTGTTTATCATCTAAGACAATACGTTGTCAATATAAGCGCATTATCGATGCAACAATCAAATAGTGGTTCAACATATACTCACCATTTCTTATAAAGGTTTACAGTTATCGTTCAAGAGTGTTTTGTCAAGATGATGGATAGGGAAAAGTCAGGAGGTTGTGTATTGAGGAAGTGGTATAGTTGAGCGACGGGCGCAGAACCTGAGAAGAAATAAAGGATTATTTGTCAAGACTAGGTCAAGAGGGGGTTGGAGTACTCTGCCGTTGGGACTTAATACTACTGAATAGTTAGATTGTGATGTATAGAGAAAGAAAGCTAGATTGATTCTCTGGGGTTGTGTCTCCGTGTTGTCTATCCTTATATACATCTCCTCTCCAACTTATCCAACCCTCCCACACAATCTTCACCATCCTGACTCGCTGTGTTCCTGATACTATTGTTGATAGATCCCAGAGAATGAATCTAGATGGCTGTCTTTGTCTATTCTAGCTACACATTTGTCACCCAAGTTACAGACAGTCCCAACGCCTTCAGCTCAAAGACCCAAAACACAACCCAGGTCTTGATAGTACGTTGCCAACATAAGACTGTCGTCTTATGATTCAGTTTATGATAGTGTATACCGATTATTCCCAAGACAGTTGACATGAAAATTTCCAATATGGTGACAGTATTGATAACGCCCATCTCATTCTCTGTTTTGAAAACTGAATAAGAACACAATGCAAGTTGATATCACTTTGAATTGAATTAGGTTGATACAGAAAGATTTGTCTTACGTAAGATGTCATTCAGAGGTAATTTACGTTTTATTATATTTGTGTCACAAGTTGATTCTAATTTTGCTATATCATTCTGGCATATATCTTTCTGCTCCCCAACACACTTTTATTATTGATACAATAATTCTAAATTTTTCATTGAGGGAAACTATTCACGCGGCCAAGTTCAATTTGTCTCCATTGCGATTACTACCGTGTCAAGCATGGATCTTGCCAATCATGAGAACAACCTGAGAGCGAGTAGATGTTAGTGTGTGGCTTGTAATGGTAAGGCTATATACTGATTGACATAGGGATCAAGGGAATCAAGATTGGAGAAGGAACCTTTGCAAATGTCTACAAAGGTCAGTTGTAATTCCTGCATGCTCTGTTACAAAATCAACTAAACAACTATCGAGGTACTGAAAAGTCAAGTGGGAAGAAAGGTATGAATTAAAATAAACAACATTCGACTAGTAAATATTCATCGAATCCCAGTCGCTATCAAAAAAATCAAAGTAGGAGAAATGAAACATGGGCTTGATATGACAGCCTTGAGAGAAGTCAAATTCCTTCAAGAACTGAAGCATCCAAATATTATTGATGTGAGTATCCTCGAGTGGGTCTTCAAGGTCTCTGATGACGGATACGACCAGTTACTGGATGTTTTTTCTAGCAAGCAAAACATTAATCTAGTTCTTGAGTTCTTAGACACTGATTTAGAGGCGGTGATCAAGGACCGCTCTCTAATTTTCACCCAAGGAGATATCAAAAGCTGGATGGTAATGTCATTGAGAGGTCTTGAGTATATACACCGCAATGGCGTCTTGCATCGTGTGAGTATGTGTGTTTACTCATGCCAACGATGTTAAAAGTATGATTAGGACCTAAAGCCCAACAATTTATTGATTGCTGCTAACGGCTTGTTAAAAGTTGCTGATTTCGGTTTGGCTCGAGAGTTTGGGGACGCCGGAAACAAAATGACTTGCCAGGTCATTACTCGGTAAGTCCTATTCGTGTATTATTGAGCAGGTATTTAGTTCAATTGCTACAGTTGGTACCGACCTCCAGAGCTTCTCTTTGGATCACGGTTCTACTCTTCTTCTGTGGACATTTGGTCAATGGGAGCAATATTTGTGGAGTTGGTCTTGCGCGTACCCTTTCTTTCTGGAGAAACCGATATCGACCAATTGAAAAAGATTTATCATGCGATGGGTACTCCGACCGAAGCAGAATGGCCAGTATGTTAACTTCCTCAAAAATCACATCTTTTAAACTGGCTAAACGTGTTATGCAGGGACATACCAAGCTTCCAGATTATCATGACGTGGGCCACTATGAAAAGAATGCCTGGTGGAATTTGATTGCCTCAATAGGCAAAGAAGCCCAAGATCTAGCAAGAGATATGTTTAAATTTGATCCTGCATCAAGACCTTCGGCAAATTCGGCTAGTCGTTTCGCGCGTTGAATTATATGCTGCTAATGTACATCCCTCTGATAGGCTTTACACCATTCATATTTCACCTCGTCTCCTTCCCCAACGCCTCCTCTTTCACTTCCTAAGCCATTGGCGGAATTAAGGCCCAGAGCGCTAGCGCCAGATGAAACTAAAGGAAAACCACTGCTGGATTCGGCAGAAATGGGAAAGGGCTTAAAAAGAAAAGCTGAATCACCTCGTACAAGTGAAGGTGTTTCTCGGAAACTTGTGTTCACGTAACATTCTGTCCCGAATAGTCTTCCGAAAATGTACCTCAAGCAATTAAGGCACTCATTGTTATATGAGTGTATAAAATTATTCAAAATAGGACATTACTTGATTGTATAATTTGCTGTAATTCCGTATGATCAAAGGCGGCCAATGATTTGTTTTCGAAAGTATTGGCGCGCCTATTTATACAGTTAAAATTAAAGTAGGCACGCTAAGGGATACGTCAATATGTGACCGCCCAAAACATTTGTTATGCGATGTTTCTATATATCTGTTTTACTTTACTTTTGCACAATCCAAGCAAGGTTTTTCTTAAGCTGCGCGAGGAAGCCTAGCTTCAAGTCACGATGGCGATTTTTCAGCGCAAACCTAAATCTAATATTGATCAAGATGGCGTACCCACTGAAAAAGAGAAAGTCAAATGGTCCAAGAGACCCGCAAGTAGGTCCCAATATTCCTTTCCTTTCTACTGAAATTGACTTAATCTCTACAATGAAGATACCGCTTTCAAACAGCAACGACTGAAGGCATGGCAGCCAATTCTTACTCCTAAAGCCGTACTCCCGACTCTTTTCATCATCGGCATCATATTTGCACCTATAGGCGCTCTTATTGTCTGGGGTAGTGGCAAAGTGACAACAATAACACTTGATTATACCGAATGTGATGCTAAGGCTCCAGTTGAAGGCAACTCCACGCCAATGCCTCAAGGAAGTTACGATTGTAAGTCGCTCTGGGATAACTTTTGAGCTTATTACTAAAATCTTCAAAGACAACCTAGCAACTTCTTCTTCCATTTCCAAGTCTTCCATTGCTGCACCAACTTGGTCTTTCAGCAATGTCTCCACCCGCCCTGTTGGCGAACAAGCCAGATGTGTGATTGATTTTCAAGTACCCTATAATCTTGGTGAGCAGAACATTTGACAAATGTAGTATTACATCAATAATTCAAAACAGGTCCTGGTCTTTTCTTATACTACAAACTTACCAACTAGTATGTTTAGTCTGACGAGTTTCACAGCGTCTCCATTTATCGTAGCAATATAGTTACCAAAATCACCGACGTTACGCTATGAGTTTCGATTCGTCCCAATTGAAAGGCGATCATCGATCTTTGTGAGCGTTCATCAGCATATAACAGGCGCATCGTACTGAATATATCAGATCCCAAATTGACAAGGGGAATTGCAAGCCAATCACATCCCGAGACTCGAAACCATACTACCCGTGCGGACTGATTGCTAATAGTGTATTCAATGGTGCGTCATATCTTCAACAGCGTGCTCTAAACTCATCATGACTTTTTCTTTATAAAGATACGTTCCCTACAATTGTTTTGCTCAACCCAACTAGTAAGATTGTTTCCAGACTCTGTGTACACTTTCTGAAGTAGCAATAGATGGTGCTCAAAACCAAACCTTCAATTTCACTGAATCAGGTATTGCTTGGGGCGGGATAGCAAAGAATTATGCCTCTAAACCCAATTATCCCTCACCCACCGACGTCCTGCCTCCTCCCAATTGGGCACTTCGTTATCCCAATGGGTATGTTGATGGTTTTCCTAATCTTCGAGAAGATGAACATTTCCAAGTCTGGATGAGAGTTGCCACTTTACCGACATTTAGAAAATTGTGGGCACGGAATGATAAAGAAATCATGACAAAAGGAACATACCGAGTGGTCATAAATATGAGTAAGGAGAACAATGCATTGTTCTGTGCGAAGCTTTCATGGCTGACATGCAATCAGATTACCCAGTCAAGCAATTTTCTGGCACCAAGTCGATCGTCATCTCAACGGTTTCTTGGATTGGTGGCAAACAACCATTTTTGGGCTGGGCTTATATTGCTGCCGCAATACTCTGTGTAGTATTGGCGCTTGCTGGTCTTGTCAGACATCTGATTAAGCCAAGAAAACTTGGTGACATGACGTGTACGTCTATCGGATTCACAAACAATTATGCTTATTGCCTCATAGTGCTATCCTGGAATCAATCGAGCCACAATTCCTAATAGGCTTTGTTGATACATTCACTCTATTTGCTGTAGGAAATTTATGTATTCAGATTTTTTTTTCTCTACTAAATGTTCTCAAATTTTTGGAATTGATGGCTTTCAAGTCGCAAATTCAATACCACATGGAGACGCTCCAGACAGGCTCCTCTCCCTCTCCTCTCATAGCATGCCACCAACCAGGAGGCATAACAAGAATGTCACCAGGATTTAGGACCGCTTCGCGACTATGCGGCCAAACTTCTTTGAAGAAGGCCGGAAAAGTGAGCGAGAGAGAGTCGAAGCTCTCGCTTGGTCGCAAAATTGGAACAGCGGACGTGTTGCTCATATACTGCTCTGACATATTATGTCCTTCCCCATTGTTGTGAGATTCAAAACTCTGGTTATATGATCCGTAGGTATACATATATGGGCTGCAAGATGGAGGGGCAAGCCATACTCTTTTCTGCCCTAATACTTGAGCATAACAATTAAAATAGGGGTCCTACAAGATTGTTTCAGAATTGACGAAAAATAAGCTGGAATACTATCTCACGATGTGTGAACTTACAGTATGCGCAGGACTAATGATTTCACTATTGCCGCTGCCAACCCAAACGTTCAAAATGACACCATCTTCTGTCTTGGGAGGTTGATATGTTGGGTATGATGTTGGTGCTGGCGGGCTTGACCATACATAGTCTGGATATGTTATATCTCGCAGAAGTTCTGGAAATTGTTGAAATAGACCGTACTGCGCAAGATATAAGGGCTTCGAGTCCGTCGCGACTGACAGTCCGTTATCTTTGCTTCTATGGAACCCAACTTGATATAGGAATTCAGTGAAAGGAACAATACTTTGACCCCAATCAACATCATCATAAGCCCTTCCGGTTTCTACTGGCACCACTCTACCTGGTCCAGCGATTTCTAAGAGGTAATCAACGGATTTCCATCGGTGTATAGCTGGCCAAAAACTGGACAGTTTGGGATCTGAGAGGAAGCCGCGAATTATGAATGGTTGATCATAATTTTCTGAGTTGTATTTTGTTATGGATGGCGGGATATCCAGGATTTTTATGTGCGCTGGAGCATATAGTGGTGATGAAGGCACCGAAGTCGCGCTGTAGACTTGTGGCTGCATATCAAAGGAGGCAGGACGTACTCGCTTCAGAATTGGTTCAACATTTGTATGCTTGACTCTCCTCCTAGCTTCTTCGATGATAATTCCAATCCACCCTTGTCTTCCTTCTCCCACTGCCCCTGCCACTATGGTAGCCATATCTACGTGTTTTACGACACTTTCCCACAAATGTCGGGCATCTTCTTTCTTAGAGACTTGTAGGCTGAGAACTATCTCATGTAAGCTTAACAAGATAGACACGTCTGTGTACAAGCGAAGCCAATGATACGGGACGAGGTTGAAAGGAATAGAGTTAATATTTTCTTTGGCCAACTTGAAAAGCACTAGAAGAATAGAGGATATTGTTGGTAATGACAACCTTAAAGATCCGAAACTGTCGCTGGTCGCATTGTTAACATTTTGCTGGATACTCGAAGCCGATTGAACTGCAAACAGATTGTTGAATTTACGACATACAGTTTTGAGTAGTTCAAGGACAGTTAGCCCACATGGGTACAAGTCTGGACAACAGATAGATCAGATTGAGCAAGCGCACGGAGAGACGACGAACCTGATTGATGAACATCTTGTTCAAGTAATTCAGTTTGAAGATGTGAGATGATATTGGAATATGCTTCCAGGCTCATGATGATTTTTCTTCTCCAGTGAAATTCTCAATAAAGCACATCAAACCCTCGGGATAGTTGAGATTAAGATGCCTATGAGTTTTTTCAGCCATTCCTCGCAGTGAATGTTTTTTTCATAATTCAGGTAATAAAGTTGTACACTTTGCACAAGCTAACATGATTCATGAAATGTGATTGGAATGTTAGTTTACGTAACCCATCCGTGAAGACCACATTCACCCAAGGTCTCTTGTTTTCGTGAATATGGTCATTTACAAATCATTGAAAAAGCATTGGGACAATGTCCTCTCGAGTCTCCGAAAAAAGGTTATTATCGCTGCATCGACAGCCGTAAATGACTCGCGTTGACTAACTGCTGATTTTATCAAAACCAGAATCAAGCCATTTTGCTGACAAGAGCTTCAACAGGCTTGGTGCCAGGATGATGGACAGAGAAAGGATAGTAGAACACAGCATATTGTGTATGTCTCAGACATGGTATAGTTGGTTGAATTGGAACCTGGCTGAAGGACGTAGCAGCAGAGTAGGTAAAAGGAAGAGGTTGTGATTGATAGATCCCCAGAGAATGAATCTTGATAGCTGTCTTCGTCTATTCCAGTTAGACACATCTTACCCAAGTTACTCTCGTCCCAAGACCTTCCAGTTGAAAGCCCAAGAACTCATCCAGAACCCTGACACTTGGACGCCGGAAACATCATTGTGCGATTTGTCTTACTGGTCAAGCATTCAATTCTGCCTATACCTAGTAGGCCAGATATGAGAGGTAACAGCTGATGGCTTGAGGAATCATTAGGTATCGCTGCAAATTCCGCCCTTGTACTTTGAGGTCGAGCAGTCCTGTGATGAAAAAGGCATTATCAAGTACCCAGCTAGAGTCGAGTCTGAGACATATGCAAAAAGGACTCTGGTTAAGAGTAAGAGTGTGTATACTGAGGAACCAATCAAAGAAGGTTATGAAGCCCTTGTTATACCCTTGCTGTAGGAGCCAATGCGTCGCGACTTAGCAGCATGGCTCACAACGAGTTGAGTAACATCTATGAGACGTCAAGGCCGAACCATCCGCTCTCTTCTCTCGACCTCAAACAGGTTAAAAGTAGTGTCTGGAATATTCTCAAACGGAACCTCCACCACTTGAAGAGGAAGGTTAAAATACGTTAACAGCTGTAAGGCAAACCTAGATAACATGAGATGTGATAGAACAGAAGGCCGTCACCGGGATAGTAGTAGTAACAACATTTAAGAGAAGAAAAACGGACACAACGGCCAAATGTATATATTTCTTTTACTAAACTACAACTAAGCTTTCCAGATTCCATCATGCATAGTTTAGAAGCATAGACTGTTATAAATGTCGAGGAATGAAGTAAAAAAGAAGAGAATGTGAGCAATAAAATATGAAAATAAAGCAGGGTATTCGAACACTTTCCTCAACGAGTACTCCACTATTGATCACCATTTCCATACCTGGATGAATCATACAAGGGTATGCATTGACAAAAAACTCACTACAACGTGTTTTCGTTTTCGTTAGTGTTCATGACACAAGATATGATAAATGGACAAGAGCCTTTTCTCTTTCATTCGCTCTACGTCTGTTACAATGTTACTGCTCCTATACATTGCTTGTCCTAATTGAAGACACAATGTCTTTTTTCATCCATTAAACAGAGTGATAATGAGGTACGTAGTGGAACACAGGAAGCGGAAAATCGCCATACCAGCGACAAATACTACAGAAAATGTCAGAATATGGACTCTGTCCAACATCAACTTCTAAGATGACACTTACTCAGGACAATAAGCATGTATATAGTGGCTTTTGAGCCTTTTGAGCCATCATCAAATGATCCGGAAGTTTTGCCGGTTAGAATTACGCTAGCTAGAAGAGCATTTGAGAGCGACCATGCCAACAGAAGCTACATAGGAGGAATTTTGGTCAGTTAAGTAGCCTGACGAATATCTTATACTCTAGTTGGCCAGTTGCAGAGTACTAACATTTGTTCTAAAGTTTGCCTAACATGGAACCATTAGCCTAACTTTGTCACGAAGTCTAGATATCAACTTGCATAAATATCTTTCTGAGATTGTTCTGATAGCTCCTTTCCAAACCCATTGTCGATGGCATCCACTTTTGTTCCTTTCAGCCTGATGTTGTTCAAAGCATCTTGATACGCAATGTCAATGTCTTGTTGAGCGGAGACAAGTTCCACTTCAACATGTTTGCCTACGCCTTGGACGGCCCCCAAATCTGACTCCTGCAGGAAATCAGAACCTTTGGTTCCCCAAGAGAGATCGTGTCTAGGAAACTGGATATCAGTCTCTGTTGTTTGGCCATGAGATTACCTACAGGTTTGAGTATGCATACTGGTGTTGAAAGATTAGCTTGGCATTTTGGATGTAGAAAAAATTGAGCCCTTACAGCATTGAGCTATTTGCATTGTGAGCATCTACCTACTTCAAATGATTATGGCAATGAACTCACAACATTTATGTAAGCTTTCAGCAGACAAGACACTCAACTATCAATTACAGCCTGATATGAAACAGTTTACACATACTGGGTGAAAAGAGGATATATTGGACAAAACATGTCAAAATGTGCCTTATTTAAATGTCAGCAAGGTCGCATAGTCGATGAAATGTCATATACCAGGGGTCGAAGGCTAGAATACTTGATACTACATATACCCCGTAGGTGGAAATGAGAGAAATAATCATGCGAGAAAATATTGGGCTGTTGAAATCTTTCACAGCCTGAACAGCACACAAAGCTGCTGCGACCATCATGCTGTCAACCCTCTGATATCAGCTCCACGACTCTTCTTATGGGAAAAAGGAGCCCACTATGTCGTCAAAACTGCAAAAATGTAAATGGTAGCTTTGTATTTCAAAGGGGCACTAGAAATCAACACGTCAACAGACGTATCACAGTATGATCTAATTTCATCTCATTTACCCCTGTGGTCTGTTGCCCATGCCAAATATGAAACATGCTACTAAAGCCCCTAGATATCCATACTTGTTCAATGAACGATGTGCTCTCTTTGTTTTCACTCACTCTAGCGATAGTGTTGAGAATATTGATATGAGGAATGTTGAAAGCGCTTCCCTCTAGCGCACCTGTGAGAATGACCTAGCAAATCACGGGAATCGTAAGCTCAGATGCTTTACATCAACTCAAAAACTCACGAAAAAAATGTAAAAATTAGCTAGTGCGAACCAAGTAAACACTAGATTGAGAGTGTTGTAAAAAGACTCTAACATCAAAGCAGATTTCCTGCACAAAGAATGGTCTGATTTCCATATTTGAGCAACATGAATCAAAGCATAGATCTGTGGAAGGAAAAAAATCAGCGCGAGTATTGGATTAAAGCATTGAGACATGCAGCAGCAAAGAAGGACCCATTAAGCCATCTAGATAGAGGTCAATAACAGAAGCTCAAAGCCCTTGAATTGCTTACCTTCGTCTTTGAGCGATGAATTCTGGTATAGATTCTGGGCAGTCTGTTTCACCCACAGCGGATTTCACAAATTTTAACACCCAATTGGCATTTTTCTTGGCACTATAGAATTAAGATCGTCAACCTTCATGTCACAGATTATATAATAAGGTTGACTTACACGATCTCAAAGCATAAGATTCTGTCTTCCGCCAGATACTACAGGTGGAGTTGTCACAACCCGTCTTGCAATAATGTGTATTTCACGTACCCTGCTCCGGATATATCAGCGACTTACATTTGTATATTGTGTCAGTACTTACATGTTTGCAGTAAATGTATCGGCATTTCCAGTATTAAGCTTTTCCCCTGCGAAATAGCTTGCGAGTGGACCTGTAATCTCATCTGAATTGTTTTGTAACGCAATCCACTGCAATAACATCATCCATAAGCATATATCTCTGCCAATTTACGGCAGATTAATTACTCTGTAAGCCGAGAACGCTCCTGGAAGCACAGTACAATAACCAAACAGGCTTTCCAATGGTTTATCAAGAATGTTGGACCTATTTCTTTAAGCTCGAAGAATTTTAACTAAATACCTTTTGACCTACATTTTGTATTCAAAAGCCTGAGCAGCCACTTTTTTCTGTGAGCAAGACGCTAAGCAGAATTGCAGATATACTTACCAAGGGGATTTAACAAACTTCGCCATGTTTTACCTTTAAAAGTTGCAATTTCGCCACATGCACCGCCCACATTAGAGTTGAGATCAAAAGCCTTCCAAAGATAATAGATAGACTTTGGTGCGGGTCGCGTGCCAACATCGAGTAGAACACAAATGTTTGGCTAAGACAAGTTACAATGAACAATTGCATTCTCTTACAACTGATCATTTGAAGAAAGTTCTTACAGAAAGCAAGGGGGCGAAAGCATTGAAGAACCATCGATGCGAGTTAATTTTCTTGGCCTGTTTTAGGAACAAAGATGTCAGAACAGAATATCAGGTATTTTAAAAACATGGATTGCTGACATTCTTCTCTTTCAAACAAAAGATAAGTTGGCAAGGGACAATCCCTTTATCTGGGTATTTGAAATGTAAATCTGTATCCAGCGCGAAACTTGTTGTGTATTCAAAGATGTGAGCTGTTACTGCTCTCTCCTTCACTTTGTTTGTCATTGCACCTTTTTAGTGTTATCAATACTCAACCCGACGACACAGAAGCCTAAGCATGACAGCTCACCTTCTTGGTACACGCCCAAAGCTGCAAGACAATCGAGGACACGAGGATTTACCGCTTTCCTGCCATCAGCAACTATACAGACAACAACCTAAAGAATGTCAGTAATATCCGATAAATCTAATATGCGTGTAGAACCTTTTGCCAGCCATCTTTACCCCATACTCTAGAATTTTTTCGTCCACATAGGTGGGCAATGTTCCTCATTACTCCGTACAATGTACGGCAGAAGAGTTCTGCATTTTCGTTGTACATTGTGATGACAATGAACAGCTCAGTTTGACGTGGTGGATTGCATGTGTTTTGACGAAGTTGAAATCCTGAGGAGGGAACATCATCAGGGTCAGTGGTGATGGCTGTATATCTATCCACCAAGGATAAGTCATACGTACCCAGAGTAAACGTACTTGCTTACCTTGTTGTCTTTTGTTCCAAAACGCCTTTGATAGGAAGAAATTGTGCCAAGCGTGTCGGAATTGGCATGTCCACGGCAAAGAAGCCATTCTCATCCAGGGTTGCTGATTGTTTGATCCTACGATACCCTGCGGCATTGTGCGTTCTACGCTCAACTCGACCTGTAGGAGCAGGCCCAAAGTGCTGTGTAGAAAAAGGTTCAGCTTTTGTAGCTCTTGTAACAAGATGCTTGTTAAACTGGAAATCTGCCAAATCACCATAATCTCCATCAATGCTTATCCTTGATTTCCAGTCATGATTTTCTGATGATTGATGTGGGTGAAGATGATCTACAGCCAGGGGTGCCTTTTCAAGGTCTTGTGCATCTCCCCAAACCTGGCCATAGTCTTCGGTGAAACTGTCATCCACAAAAGGCGATGGAGATCGCGATATTCGACCAGGTGAGCAAGGTGCTATATACCCAACTGTGTTGGTTTGAAGAAATCCGACCGATAAGTCAGGATGATTGGGATCTGCAGGAAAGGCATACGAGGGAAGTGGCTGGGAGTAGACAAGAGGCGGAGTTGTGACTTCATTTCGGTTGTGAGGCAGCGGCGGATACTGCGTGATCCTATCTTGTGTTGCTAGACACTGGCGTATATCTGCGAAAGGATCGTTGGATGGCGAAGCGGGGTTGTCATTAAGCAGTCTAGGAGGAGGCTGCATTGCGATGTTGACAAAAAATAGCGAGTTGGTACAAAGAATGGTGTAATGACATAAACATGCGAAATAATTTTGGGCTCTTTTGTTTATTGTATCAATACAAACATATCCTGAGTCACAAACCTTGGTGAGTAAAGAAAAGGCATTCGCGCCGTGATTACGTATCCTCCATTCATTACATAATCGTCTCTCTGGGACATGAAAATATCCGAGAGGGCTTTGTTGTTCACCACTGCAAGATGTCGCTGCAAGTTGAAGCTATACAACACGAACCTGTTGAGCTTCCATTTCCGCATTTTCTGTGCCCCCTTACGCTGGGTAAACTTGTCCCATTCTCTAAATATGATTGCAAAGGTGCATGGATCACTGTGGGAGACAAACAAGGTGCGTTCACAGTGGCAGCAATGTCTACCCACTCATATTTGGGTAAAGACGACAATGTCGCTCCAGCACACGATTGGCAGGGACTTCCGCTTGTAGAAATGGAACGACCATATATTGGCATACATCACAACTTCGAGGAACGAGAGCAACATAGAAAGCTGAAACGTCGTGCCGCTAACGACCGCAAGAGGAATAATCCTGTTTTGGGAACCAATACAGGACTTACGACAACGCCGCCAAACCCACCAAACCCGCCAAAACAAAAATCTCGTTTGAGAGCGGAAGATTGTTGGAAGATTGGCGATCTACAAGAAAAGTGGGAGGAGCCAGCTGGTGCATGTAGATATCTTTTTGATGCGTGAGTGTGGGAGAAACTGTACCTGCGATAGATATCTGACATTATTATGAAGCTCTGCGCCGCCATTTTCACGCCGTATGTTACGATGCGACCTCAGTAACACCGTTCTGACAGTATGATCAGTCATATTAGCCACAGCTGATTTCATAAGAACCCGAGACGCAGAGCTCCAATATCGTAAAAATAAACGGCTCTTTGACATTGTGCGTATTCTTGATTGTTCAATGCATTGAATCTGACAATGATACAGATAAGGGACCAATTTGGAGTCCGAAAAGCGTTCGCTGGTAATCACTGGTCAGGAAGCGGTCCTCACGGCTCTTCTTATTTATGGAAACGCTGTCGATTCGACCGTGGCCTTGCACCTGCACTCCTTCCGTCTCAGCGCACTGGACAGATGGGAAGATGGCCTAGACTAGATGAAGCTTGTGTCTTATTGAGAGAGCCGATCAATAGCGTCCGCCGATTTTTGAAACTTGCTAGAAAAGAATCAGAATCTGCCTGGTATGTATTATCCATACAAGTTTTCGTTTAAATATACATTGACTTTTGCAAAGGGATATCGCGCCTGCTTTGAAGTTAGCTAGTGGGTTCAGCAAAGGACCCCAATAACTTACTGCTGAACAGAATTTATTAGCTATTTTATCCGCTTATCTTTCCTATCTCGTCTACCACAACGTCTTTCCAGAGCCCGAATTACATCAATCTTTCCGAAAAGCAGCCAAGATCGCACGGACTGGAATCACGAAGCTGCTCGATGCCAAGAGGTTGGAGGATGTTCTGACCAGCCGTGACGGATGGAATAGAGCATGTTGGGCCATCTGGGGGGGACCTCATAGTGGAGCAGAACCTGGTGGACCTGAAAGGGAGGCAATATCTTGGGGTTTACCTATTGATTTCACGGACACTTCTTCAAAAGATCAAGAGTGGATCGTTGAGCCAGGTATGCCTAGCTTAATTTAATATCTTCAAATTCGTCACAGATATGTGTTGTGCTAACTCTGTTTTCAGTTAACGATACCCGTCCTGAACCGCCCTCTGCTGATGAAGGTATAGCTAAATCATTCTTCAGATGGTATTTATATAGGTTGCTGAATATTTGACAATTCTAGTGAAGCCTGTATTGGAATCGCTCGTTACCCCCATTCCAATCGCAGAGATTACATTATTGAAGAATATACCTTTTTCTCATCGAATAATCATTGCTGTACTACCTCCTTTGCCAACTGCCCTTGGTGTTCCCGCTTTTGAGTCAAAATGTTATCGTCTTGTGACCATTCCTTCTCCGGAAAAACTAGATACCCAGTGGATTGTACATTCAGGGCAATTCGATGATGATGAAGATAGTGTCGATGGATTTAAACATGGTGATGATAGCGATGAGGATTTAACAGTAATAGAAGAGCCAGAAGAACTGCAAATCTGGGTGGATGAAGAATTATTCAAGAACAGTGGGAGTGAACAGCTTGTTGGCATGGGTCTCCAGGGCAGATGGGGTTTGATGGGTACCGGGAATAACCCCATAAAGCACAGGCAATGGTGGGCTTTCAAAACCCGAGATTGTAAGTTATGTTACACCTCTTATGCATGCGCTAATTCTTTATGCTTTAGTTGTTCTGCCAGCTGTTTGATCAACGTCTTGTAATATAGAGCAAGGAATCTACCAGTCAAACGTGAGAAGAGGTACCGCAAGATAGAAAGGCGATGATAATTCAGCATATCGTCACGTCTGTCAGTCTTAGAGTTGAGAAAACATCCCACTAAATAAAAACAAGGAGGGACGTTCAGGTAAGAGTATTGTAGTTGTAGAGAAGTTTGCCTGAATTCAGAAGAAAAAAGAATGCCTTTGGAAAAAAATCATTCCTCATGAATTACTCTCTGAAAAGCAATGTGCAGTTGGCCTGTTCATATTGTTCCCGAAATTACCCTCATGTCCTGCACAAAGTGTACATGAGGCCGTATCACAGAAGTAATAAACCGTTGAAAGATAGCAGCTTTTCTGCATAATACTATTCTGTGACTTCTCTTTTAATTCGTTTCCTCACGTTGAGTGGCCCCTTCGGAATTTTATGATATTGTAACTGCAGATCATTATGGGCATTCAAAAGTAAGACGCTTGTTTACATCAAATCCATACCCATTGAACGACAAATACTTTAGCTAATTATTTATTCTTGTCATTAATTCATTACGAATAATTGTATTAATTACTTAGTCAACTGTAAGTGCAAGCACCTCACTTGCCATTCTTAGAAACCCCGCGGGATTATGAGATTGGAGGATGATAGATAAACGTTGAATGATTAGATACGATTTCTTTAGATACTTCATTTCGATGCATGATCAGTGCTAGTTTTGCGGTATCAAGAACTTTAACAATATATATATATACTATTTTTATATAGTATTCAGCATCGACAACTCAGTGAGGCATCCCTGTGCCTACATCAACACTTTGGTTTAGCTTACTCTTACTTAGGTTTCTCGCTGCTTATCAATAATTCAGATGGATATATCAGCTTTCTCATTGATTACTTTGTTTCCTCCTCACTTATCTAGTTTTTCTAGAGAAGTCTTATCAATCTTTCTCAGTACTTAGTTAGCTTTCTCTTGCCGAGCTTCCTGGCAAGATACAAATACAAGTACTTTTCTTAGTTGTTACTCTTTTCTTCTAGTGATGTATCATATGTCCGCTGATAGCCTTGAGTCAGAGACATTCTATCTTTGTTACAGTCTTGACTGTAACTATCCTTGCGGCGATGTCCGCTGATGGAGGTGGGAGGAGGTTTCGTGTATATAGTTTATAGTTGTATCTTAGTTTCTCTTTTCTTTTATATCTTTATTAATGCAAGTCCAGGAGTATTACTCTCGGCCTGTTATAAATTAAAGATCATTGCATCCAGAAACCACCTAGACCTAGCCCAAGAACCAAGTAACGAATACCTAGAACCCGAGGTTGCCAACATTTGCCAGCCTGCAACCAAGAAAGAGAAGGCCGTGACAATTTAATAAAGATATCTCACGTGCACTCTGGCAAATACTCATGCTAGACGAAGGCGGTCAAGAAAATAGATACAATCTGAGGAAGACAAACCAAATAATCTCGAAAGAAAAATCATTAATCAAGATGGAAGAAATTTCCCTAAAAGAAAATCTTGAAATGATGAAGATGTTGAAGGAGGAAATGCAGAGGATGAGGATTCAGCAAGCAGAACTGGTGGAAGAGAATAGAATGTTGAGAGCCAACAGCGTGGACGTTACGAGGACTCCGGCCCACTTATCAAATAAACGAACTGTTGAGCCGGAGCGCTTTGACGGAACGAGACCAGCGGCCTTAGCCCATTTCCTGTTCCAGTGCAGGAATGAATTCGCGCAGAACCCTGGTAACTACCTATCGGAGGAAGCAAAGGTGACCTTTGCGATATCATACTTAACCGGGGCTGCAGCAGAAGCAGCTGTTCTCTGTCTACGGGGAAATGCTTGTCCTTGGAAACATAGTTTCGACAACTTTGAAAGGTTTCTCATGGATGGTTGGGGCATTCCTATAGAAAGGTCAACTGCAAGACAACAGCTGCAGAAGATCACCCAAGGCTCTCGCACTGCAAAGGAATTCTTTACAGAGTTCGAGAAATACCGAGTAATGCTAAGCGATTACCCATTGGACGCAATTATCGGTTTCGCAGAGAATGGGTTGGAGATGGAGGTCCTGAGGAACATGGCAAGAAAGAAAGTTGAACAGTGGACGACATTTGAAGAGTATAAGGAGGAGGCTGTACAGGCGGACGAGTACAGAAGAAAGATGGAAGAGCTTGACAAGGCAAAGAAGAGCAGATACCATGCAAGCCGTCCAGCACCAAGCAAACCGAGTACTACTGGAGTGTATACTACGCCTGCTACTATTTCCGGCGACCCGCCAGTCGAATGGATTAACGGCCAGTTATCAGCTAGTGAAAAGAATGGCGAAGGAATAACCTTCGCTGCTTGAGATGCAGGGCGCCTGGGCATGTTGCGATTCACTGTCCTACTGCAAACAGGCCAGCTCGGCATGTGCAAAGGGAAAGGAAGGAGGAGAGTGATGTAGATGTGAGTAAACGTCTTCTCTCTCATCCCAATCCCAAGCTGCCAAAAGCATCTCCCTCTAGAACCTTTGCATTGTCAAGAACTAACCGACAACCAGAAGTAAATATGCTTCTGAGTAGTGGAGGAATTGTGTACAGGAATGTTATCGCTTTGCTGGATACCGGATCAAGTGGCTGTTTCATTCAGCCTTCAAGTCAACTATTGAAGTCAGCTAAAATAGACCAGCATAAGAACAAAATCACCATGAAGTATCTTGACGGCCATACGAAACAGTTTGACAACCTCAGCTATGCTGAACTGTGGATAAAGGTACATGCAAATGAACCTGCCATCCGCCTCCAAGCAGACATTGTAGCATTCAACGGACCAGA
Organism: Cryptococcus depauperatus CBS 7841; assembly: GCF_001720195.1. Classification (NCBI taxonomy): domain Eukaryota; kingdom Fungi; phylum Basidiomycota; class Tremellomycetes; order Tremellales; family Cryptococcaceae; genus Cryptococcus; species Cryptococcus depauperatus. The sequence goes on along the minus strand of NC_089474.1, from coordinate 1,111,472 downwards.
GATGCTTTTGGGTGACGAGTTTATGGCTAAGCACGGTCTGAGAATTGATTATGACAAGCTCACTGTGACTTTTAGAGAACCCAGTTCGCGAGCTACCGGTGTAAACGCTATTAAATTAGCAAAGCATAAGTGGAAGAACTCGATGTTGAATGTAAGAAGAAGTGAAATAATAAATGCTGGAGAAAATAAGAGAAATAAAAATGAAGAGGATACAGAAATAAAAGAAATTAAGCAAGTTGTTCCTTTGCCTTACCATGAGTTCCTTGACTTGTTTCGAGAAAGCAGAAGCAAAACGCTTCCACCAGCTCGAACGATGTACGATCTGCCAATCGAATTGATCCCGGGCGCAGAAGTCAAGAAAACAGGCATTTATCCAATGTCTATTCCTGAAGAAGACTTCCTTCGTCAATGGATACAAGATGGGCTTTCTAGTGGACATTTACGAAAATCCCAGTCGCCGTATGGCTCCCCTGTATTCTTGATTCCAAAACAAGGTAAAGTACCGTACCGTGTGGTGACAGATTACAGGGCCATCAACAACAAGACAATCAAGAGCAGCTATCCCATACCTCGCTCAGATGCCCTAGTCGAACGTCTTCAAACTGGCCGCGTGTTCACAAAGCTTGACTTGAAAGGCGCATACCAACTGTTGCGCATCAGAGAGGGAGATGAGAACAAAGCTGCGTTGAAGACGAGGTACGGTACGTACGATTCTCTTGTTGTCCGAGACGGTTTGTGCAATGCTCCCGCTAGTTTTCAGTATTTTCTCAATGACATCTTCGAGGACTTATTGGATGAAGGCGTGGTTGTTTATGTGGATGACATTGTTATCTATGCAGACACAACGAAAGAGCTTACTGCCTTAGTTTACGAAGTACTACGTCGCCTGTGGGAAAATAAATTAGTGGTGAACGCTACAAAGTGTGAGTGGGAGCAGGAAGAGATAACGTTTTTAGGTCATAAGGTATCCCATGGCAAGACACATCTACCAAATGATAAAATAAAAGCAGTGGTGGACTGGCCGATTCCGAAGACAAAGAAACAATTACGAAAGTTCCTTGGGTTTTCCAGTTGGTGTCGCAGATTTATCAGAGGCTATGCTCACATTACAGGACCGCTTTCAAAGCTATTGCGCAAAGACGCAGAATGGGAATGGAGCGACGACTGTCAGAAAGCGTTCGAAACGCTAAGAGACGCGTTTGTGGCGGATCCAATAATGAAACTCTACGATAACTTACAACCAGTAATTATAGAGACGGATGCCTCTGACTGTGCGGTAGGTGCCATAGCTTTTCAATATTTCAAAAACAAAGAAACAGGCAGTGTGAACAAGCACGCAGTAGCTTATTGGTCACGCATAATGTCGGATGCTGAACGTCGGTACCCTGTAGGTGAAAAGGAACTGCTAGCAATAGTAGACTCCCTCAAAGAATGGAGAACCTGGCTATTGAGCTGCCCAGGACCTATCGAAATAATCACAGACCACAAGAACCTAGAATATTTTATGGAAAAACATCAGTTAGGACGCAGACAAGGTAGATGGCTTGATGAGCTTGCTGAGTTCAATTTTAAAATTTATTACAGACCAGGAAAGGAAAACGATGCTGCTGATGCTTTATCTCGTAGACCAGATTACCATATAGGCAAGGGTGTATCAACGGATGAAGCAACAAACCCATCTAGCTTTGCACAATTGCTACCTGCTATGGAAGACTGGAATAAGCAGAAAGAAGCGGAAAGACATATGAGAGGAGCCACGGTGAGCATGAACCAGGCTCAGAAAGATTTATCCCTACGACAAAAGATACAAGAAGGCATCTTGGTTGATGAAAAGTTGACTAAGATGCGCAACAATGGTCTACAAATGGTGGTTTATGGGCAAATCCTATCATACGATAACAATTTCATTGCTTGGACTGAGGATGGAATGCTGACGTTCAAAGATCGCATAGTGGTTCCCGACTACGAAGGCGCAAGGTTAGACATACTTCGATTGCGACATGACTCCAAGTTTACTGGCCATCCTGGAAGAGACAGGACACTGAGCATGGTAAAGAGAGATTACCACTGGGATGACATGAAACGAATGGTCTCTGAGTATGTTAAATCATGCCAGGAGTGTGCTAGACACAAACCAAGACGTCATGCTCCTTATGGACTCTTGCAACCTCTGCCAGTTCCTACTCGACCATGGTCAGAAATATCAATGGATATGATAGGGCCACTCACCAAGTCAAAAGGACACGATGCAATCCTAGTAGTAGTCGATCGTTTCTCAAAGATGGCACACTTCATTGCAGTTACTACAAATATCACATCAACAGAACTTGCCGAGCTCTTTGTACAGCACATATTCTCGAAGCATGGCGTTCCAGAGAAGGTAGTGTCTGACCGAGGTTCTGTTTTTATTTCTCAATGGTGGCGCGAGTTTGCTAAGCTTGCAGGAATGAGTAACGTATATTCGTCGCCTTACCATCCACAGACCGATGGACAAACGGAGAGGATAAACCAACACTTGGAGCAGTACTTGAGCATCTATACCTCGTATCAGATGGATGACTGGTGTAGTCTTTTACCGTGGGCAGAATTTGCTTATAACAATGCTCCTAGCCACAGCACCGGACTGTCCCCGTTTGAAGCCTTATATGGCTGTAACGTTCGATTCGACATTGACGCAATTGAAGGAAGGCTGGAAGCAGCAAAAGAGAATCAAGTGGATGTCAACACGTTTGAGCGATACAAAGGAATAGAAGAATGTATCAAACAGGCTAATGAACGGTCAACGAAGCAGTATAACAAGAAGCACTTGCCAGTGCCGAAAATGGAAATAGGAAGCGAGGTTTTTCTGAGTACCAAGAACTTGTCAACAGAACGACCTTCTGCCAAGTTGGAAGCTCGTTACATTGGACCATATAAGTTGACGGCATTCATAGGGAAAAACGCAGTGAAGCTGGACCTGCCTCCGAGTGTCAACACAAGTCCTATCGTACACGTATCTCGTATCGAGCCTGCTTACCCGAACCAGATCCCTGGCCGTGAGCAACCGCCGCCGCCGCCTGTTATTGTTAACGGTGAAGAAGAGTTCGTGGTTGAGAGAATAGTCGACTCTAGGAGAAGATGGTCGAAGCTAGAATATAGAGTCGAGTGGAAAGGATATATTGGAACTGAGCAATATGAGTGGCTGCCCTCAGAAGAGGTTCAAGAGCTTACAGCTCTAGACGAGTTCCATCGTCTGTACCCAGAGAAGCCAGGAGGACCAGAGGAAGTGTTGGAAGCTGGAAAGAGGAAAAGGCGTCCGAAAAGACGGTAAAATAACTCGAGGGAAGTGTTGTAAAGTAAACGATGTGTACTGATAAGTTCATCGCACAGGAGTGCTTCATTTTTCGGTTGGAGAAAGTCAGACTGTTACAGTCTTGACTGTAACTATCCTTGCGGCGATGTCCGCTGATGGAGGTGGGAGGAGGTTTCGTGTATATAGTTTATAGTTGTATCTTAGTTTCTCTTTTCTTTTATATCTTTATTAATGCAAGTCCAGGAGTATTACTCTCGGCCTGTTATAAATTAAAGATCATTGCATCCAGAAACCACCTAGACCTAGCCCAAGAACCAAGTAACGAATACCTAGAACCCGAGGTTGCCAACATTTGCCAGCCTGCAACCAAGAAAGAGAAGGCCGTGACAATCTTCTTCAGTTTTCAGCCACTCCCAGCCGTGACAAGGTCCTTGATATCGATGAATACGTTGAAAGTAGTGAGATCTAGCGATATAACATATAATAATTGATCCTCAAAAAGGATCCTACATCCTATGTACGTTTCCTATATATCTACGTACTGAACAATAGTTAAAAAAATAAATAAAATTGAATGGGATAATAAAATAGAAAAAGACGAAAGATGGACCTTGTCAATGTTGCGACCTTGTGCTGAACAATAGGTCAAGGTAGGACAGCGCGTGTGCAGCGTCCTAACATTAAGACTGTAAGTAATCACCACCGCCCTCCTGCTCCGGATTCAAGTCCCCCAGCGTCAGGACCGTAACAAAGGTGAAAGAAGAGAGTTGTTCAATAAATCCACAGATATGGACGAGAAGGGATATGGAGTGGAGAGGGGTTTGAGCTGATCATACAGTTGATGATGAGGAACTTTGGTACAGTGGGCAACGAAATGTTCCAATGTTTTCTTTTTTTGGATTGGACGACCAATAACTTCCGAACGTTAGCATGAGTAGCTATGGAATCGCAATGCAAGGTACGAATACTTCTTAGCTCTATAACACAGCTTAAATGACGTCATTGACTGTATCCATCGCTGAGCTACGGGGCTTGGAAAACAGAGGCCACATTGGAACATTTCGTTGCATTTTTTTTGTGAATGTAAAACTCGTCATAGCTCCACCAACACGGCCATGAATGACGTCATCTCTTCTATACGTCATTCCGCATGTAGCGTCATCCCGCATCAGTCGCGTGGTGGTATAAAAAGGGAGACGTTTGTGCTCAGCTGCCTGAACAATAATCATGCGCGCTATTTCTACTACCCAAGTCAACAAAGCGATTTCATTGCTACATACCCGCCTTTCGTACCGTCAAATAGCCTTGAACTAGGCTTAAGCACCAGCACTATTAGCCGCATCCGTTTTAATCACTTTCCGTCGGATACTCCAAGAGCTAGAGGCCGCCAATCGCAACTGTCATATCTGAAGATGATTTTTTAGCCTCTTTGATCCAACGTAACAAGGCGAAATGTGCTTAAAACTAAAAAACACTGCCAACACCATAACCGGTAACGACGAATCTGTACATACAGTAAGACAGTGTATGAACAACGATAAGTTTGAGAACGTTACGAAGGAAAAAAGCAATTTCTCAAATTGCAACACAGGCGTGCAAAAATAGAGTTTGCAGAACGGCACAAAGACTGGACTGTGGAAGACTGGAAACGAGTCATATGGCCAGACGAGACGAAGATCAATCGCCTAGGCCCAGATGGAAACAACAGGACGTGGATTAGTAGTGGATCGGGCGTGGATGAAAAATCGGTCGTTGGAACAATGAAGTTTGGTGATGAAAATGTCATGATTTGGGGATGTATGACGTGTTACGGAGTGGGCTATGCAGCCAAGATTGAGGGAAAGATGGATGCGGACCTCTATTGCGCAATATTAGAGGACGAACTACAACAAACCATCGAATACTATGCCCTCAACCGCTCCAAGATCATTTTTCAACAAGACAACGATCCCAAACATACGAGCAGAAAAGCTAGGGAGTGGCTTCAAAGTTGCAACATGAGTACTTTACGGTGGCCCGCTCAGTCTCCTGACCTCAACCCCATCGAGCACTTATGGCATTACCTCAAAAAAGAGCTCAAAAGGGAGGAAAATGAGCCCAAAGGCATGTTAGAACTTTGGGAGAGAATTGAAAAGGTTTGGGATGAGATACCGGTCTCAGTCTGCCAGAGCCTTATAGAGAGTATGCCACGGAGGATACAGGCAGTTCTTCGTGCCAAGGGAGGCTATATAAAGTATTAAAAACATGAATTTATGTTCTCAAAAAAACGCAACGAAATGTTCCAATGTTGCCTCTGTTTTCCAAGCCCCGTAGCTCAGCGATGGATACAGTCAATGACGTCATTTAAGCTGTGTTATAGAGCTAAGAAGTATTCGTACCTTGCATTGCGATTCCATAGCTACTCATGCTAACGTTCGGAAGTTATTGGTCGTCCAATCCAAAAAAAGAAAACATTGGAACATTTCGTTGCCCACTGTACATCAACAAGTATCGCAAGCGTCGACGCGTAGTGATAAATGTGTTTTTTTCAGCTTGGGTGTAAGTGCATGCACTATACCCATATCAGTATATGATTTATTGTGAGTACATTATACTTACTATTATATGGATGGATGTATAATATAATATACATCCATGTAATAACTAACATTGTTATGGACGCGCTGCGGCGACGTCCGCTTTTCTGGATAGCTTGTTGTAGGTCTGGCCATGTCCAATATATAATACTTCAACATGGAACACAAGAGTTCCCTGAGGGATAGAAAGAATATATAAACAAGGGCTGTAGAATAGAATATCTTTCTTTGAGATACTCATTCTATGCATTGAACCAGTGCTAGTTTTGCCGTACCAGACCAACAATAGTTCATATTATTACTATTACGTTTACCAAACTCAGTGAGGCACTCAATTGCCTACATTGGGCCACAAAAAACCTTTGGATGCTAGCTGAAAATTTTTCTTTCGTCCAGGATGACCAGCAATGGGATTGTCATCTCGCTGCTATATCAGCTGGAAACATAGATTGCCAGCGTCAGGGATAATAATAGCTTGATGGTGACGCAGAAAGCCTTAATCTTCCAAATAAGTAGAGGAGTTGGTTGGTTGTAAAGATTGTAGGAGATTATTAATAAATGTATTTATATATGAGATTGTGAGGTAGACTTTCTTGATGTCGTTACCAAGTGGATTGATAAGTATCGGAATAAGGATAAGTGATCCAATTATGTATAAGGTACAGTGGGCAACGAAATGTTCCAATGTTTTCTTTTTTTGGATTGGACGACCAATAACTTCCGAACGTTAGCATGAGTAGCTATGGAATCGCAATGCAAGGTACGAATACTTCTTAGCTCTATAACACAGCTTAAATGACGTCATTGACTGTATCCATCGCTGAGCTACGGGGCTTGGAAAACAGAGGCCACATTGGAACATTTCGTTGCATTTTTTTTGTGAATGTAAAACTCGTCATAGCTCCACCAACACGGCCATGAATGACGTCATCTCTTCTATACGTCATTCCGCATGTAGCGTCATCCCGCATCAGTCGCGTGGTGGTATAAAAGGGAGACGTTTGTGCTCAGCTGCCTGAACAATAATCATGCGCGCTATTTCTACTACCCAAGTCAACAAAGCGATTTCATTGCTACATACCCGCCTTTCGTACCGTCAAATAGCCTTGAACTAGGCTTAAGCACCAGCACTATTAGCCGCATCCGTTTTAATCACTTTCCGTCGGATACTCCAAGAGCTAGAGGCCGCCAATCGCAACTGTCATATCTGAAGATGATTTTTTAGCCTCTTTGATCCAACGTAACAAGGCGAAATGTGCTTAAAACTAAAAAACACTGCCAACACCATAACCGGTAACGACGAATCTGTACATACAGTAAGACAGTGTATGAACAACGATAAGTTTGAGAACGTTACGAAGGAAAAAAGCAATTTCTCAAATTGCAACACAGGCGTGCAAAAATAGAGTTTGCAGAACGGCACAAAGACTGGACTGTGGAAGACTGGAAACGAGTCATATGGCCAGACGAGACGAAGATCAATCGCCTAGGCCCAGATGGAAACAACAGGACGTGGATTAGTAGTGGATCGGGCGTGGATGAAAAATCGGTCGTTGGAACAATGAAGTTTGGTGATGAAAATGTCATGATTTGGGGATGTATGACGTGTTACGGAGTGGGCTATGCAGCCAAGATTGAGGGAAAGATGGATGCGGACCTCTATTGCGCAATATTAGAGGACGAACTACAACAAACCATCGAATACTATGCCCTCAACCGCTCCAAGATCATTTTTCAACAAGACAACGATCCCAAACATACGAGCAGAAAAGCTAGGGAGTGGCTTCAAAGTTGCAACATGAGTACTTTACGGTGGCCCGCTCAGTCTCCTGACCTCAACCCCATCGAGCACTTATGGCATTACCTCAAAAAAGAGCTCAAAAGGGAGGAAAATGAGCCCAAAGGCATGTTAGAACTTTGGGAGAGAATTGAAAAGGTTTGGGATGAGATACCGGTCTCAGTCTGCCAGAGCCTTATAGAGAGTATGCCACGGAGGATACAGGCAGTTCTTCGTGCCAAGGGAGGCTATATAAAGTATTAAAAACATGAATTTATGTTCTCAAAAAAAACGCAACGAAATGTTCCAATGTTGCCTCTGTTTTCCAAGCCCCGTAGCTCAGCGATGGATACAGTCAATGACGTCATTTAAGCTGTGTTATAGAGCTAAGAAGTATTCGTACCTTGCATTGCGATTCCATAGCTACTCATGCTAACGTTCGGAAGTTATTGGTCGTCCAATCCAAAAAAAGAAAACATTGGAACATTTCGTTGCCCACTGTATATACACGAGACCTCTGTTACAGTCTGTAACAACAGTATATAGGCAGTGCATAAGTTGACCAATTGAGCAGGTCAACAATCCCTTTTGGGTTAATTGATGCACTGGTTAATACCGTAATAAATTGACCTGCTCACCCTTGGTAGGAATCCTGGGTTCAAATCCCAGCGGGGTGAAAAGATATTCCACTTTTCATGGCTCAGCCCCGAACCTAGATGACGTAGTTGTCTTTGTCCTAGGAACCCACCTCCAAGGCATTTTACCTTCACCCTTGCGTGGACGGCACCTTGCTAATAGTGATCATCCAGGGAGTGGTTGCTTAGAGCTGCGGCAGTTACAACGAAGGTTAAATGGGGGGACCTTATAGACCGAAGTTCTGGCTCTTCAGTGGACTTGGCCCTCTGGTGAGGGAAGTCAGACTGTTACAGTCTGTAACAACAGTATATAGGCAGTGCATAAGTTGACCAATTGAGCAGGTCAACAATCCCTTTTGGGTTAATTGATGCACTGGTTAATACCGTAATAACCTCCTCCCACCTCCATCAGCGGACATCGCCGCAAGGATAGTTACAGTCAAGACTGTAACAATTACCAACTTTATGTGATGAATACGGACATCGGAACAATGTCCGCTCTTTCTTTTATTTTTTTTTTTTACTTAGTCATTTCCGCCGCGGTACTGGATATCTGGCGTTCATTCGTACATCCGCGATTCTCTGTTTCCCCTCTACATATATATACTGGACTTGCTATCTACAATAGTTCTCCAGTGATGTATCATACGTCTAATCCTACCTCCATCTACAGTGGGGAGCAAAATGTTTCAATGTTTTTTTTTTTTGGATTGGATCACCAATAACTTCCGAACGATAGCAACGGCAGCTATTGAATCTCGATGCAAGGTACAGTTATTTCTTAGCTCTACAACGCATCTTCAGTGACGTCATTAACTGTATTTATGGCTGAGCTATGCGGCTTTGAAAACAGAGGCCACATTGAAACATTTTGCTCCCTGTTTTTTGAGAACATAAATTCATGTTTCTAATACTTTGTATAGCCTCCCTTGGCACGAAGAACTGCCTGTATCCTCCGTGGCATACTCTCTATAAGGCTCTGGCAGATTGAGACCGGTATCTCATCCCAAACCTTTTCAATCCTCTCCCAAAGTTCTAACATGCCCTGGGGCTCATTTTCCTCCCTTTTCAGTTTTTTCTTGAGGTAATGCCATAAATGCTCGATAGGGTTGAGGTCGGGAGACTGAGCGGGCCACTGCAAAGTACTTATGCTGCGATTTTGAAGCCACTCGCTAGCTTTTCTGCTCGTATGCTTCGGATCGTTGTCTTGTTGAAAAATGATCTTTGAGCGGTTGAGGGCGTAGTATTCGATGGTTTGTTGTAATTCGTCTTCCAATATTGCGCAATAAAGGTCGGCATCCATCTTTCCTTCAATCTTGGCTGCATAGCCCACTCCGTACCACGTCATACATCCCCAAATCATGACACTTCCACCACCAAACTTCATTGTTCCAATCACCGATTTCTCATCCACGCCCGATCCACTACTAATCCATACCCGATTGTTTCCATCTGGGCCTAGGCGATTGATCTTGGTCTCGTCTGACCATATGACCCGTTTCCAGTCGTCCACAGTCCAGTCTTTGTGCCGTTCTGCAAACTCCATTCTTGCACGCCTGTGTTGCAATTTGAGGAGTGGCTTTTTCTTCTTCATAACGCTCTTAAACCCAGCGTTGTTCAGGCACCGTCTTACTGTATGTACAGATACGCTGTTACCGCTTAAGATGTTGGAAATGTTTTTTAGTTCCACAGCACTTTTTGCCTTGTTACGGTGGATCAAAGAGGCTAAAGATTCGATTTCAGATGGGGACAATTTTGATTGGCGGCCTCTAGCTCTTGGAGTATCCGACGGAAAGTGCTTAGAGTGGATGCGACTGATAGTGCTGACACTTAGGCCCAGTTCTGAGGCTATTTGCCGGTACGAGCGGCGGGTATGTAGCAATGAGATCGCTTTGTTGACTTGGGTAGTAGAAATAGCGCGCATGATTATTGTTCAGGCAGCTGAGCACAAACGTCTCCCTTTTTATACCATTCCGCTACTGATGCGGAATGACGCTGCATGCGGAATGACGTATTGAAGAGGTGACGTCATTCAGGGCCGTTTTGGTGGAGCTATGACGAGTTTCATATTTTCAAAAAACAGGGAGCAAAATGTTTCAATGTGGCCTCTGTTTTCAAAGCCGCATAGCTCAGCCATAAATACAGTTAATGACGTCACTGAAGATGCGTTGTAGAGCTAAGAAATAACTGTACCTTGCATCGAGATTCAATAGCTGCCGTTGCTATCGTTCGGAAGTTATTGGTGATCCAATCCAAAAAAAAAAACATTGAAACATTTTGCTCCCCACTGTATATTTATTATTCTTATCCATTCCTCTTCCAATATTGTCAAGTCAGAGACATCCCTTCATCTATCTATCCTTAAGTCTTTATCAACAACAAATCAACCAACTCAACTATACCAACCACCCATTCCTGACAGTATACATCACTAATTGGTGTCCTCGCTTTACAACATTGGAACTTCAACTTTTGATTTATTCAAAACATATATCAAAACAATCACAACATGTCTATCAATCCCCAAATGCCATCCCAAGACGTCGAGATTGTTCCGACTTCTGAAGAATTCATGCGGTTCATGATGAATCGTGTTAACCAGCTAGAAGCCACGATAGCTGAAACTCAGAATAACTCCTCCCTCCTAGCCACCCAACTCCTCAACAATCACAAGGAACCCAAAGTGGCTAGCCCGCCGCCGTTCGACGGCAAGAAAGAAGAAACAATGGGATTCCTAGTAAAATGTGACACAGTTTTCGAAGGTCAACCAAGGACTTACCCCAACGACAAAGCAAAACTTACCTTCGTAAAAAACCTACTTGAAGGTGACGCACATCGATGGATTATGCCTCATCTCACTTCACCCAAGGAAGAACAACCCTCCTGGGTTCACGATTGGGATATGTTCAAAGAAGAATTCAAGAAGGCTTTTGGAGACAAAGACAGTTGTGTAACAGCTCGAATCAAACTAAGAAAGCTTCGACAAACCGGATCAGCTACCATGTACGCCGCCGAGTTTCAAAGATTGGCCGCGTACACTCAGATGGACGACGAAACTCAACGAGAACACTACTTCTTCGGTCTCAAAAACGACATACAGGACAAGACCTTGTGCTTCAACCAGTTCTCTTCCATCAAGACACTGATCGCAGATTCTATCAAATGGGACAATCTACTATATAGTCGAAAAGAAAATCATTCAACCAAGATCAAACCCGACGTCTCTTCCGCCTACTCTCGCCAGACTTCTACTCCACGCGAGCCTACCATTACGCGTGCATCAATTCCGGTTCAAACCTCATACACGCCTATGGAAGTTGATGCAGTTCGTCATCGTCGTGGGCCTCTCTCATTCGAAGAGAAAGAATACAGACGCACGCACAACCTTTGCGCATATTGTGGAAAAGGAGGCCACGATGTGGAAAGTTGCCGAGCCAAGCCCAGATCCAATTATCAGCAGCCTTTCCGAGTCAACGCTGTGACTACTATACTGTTACAGTTCTGTAACAACAGGTTATAAGCAATGCATAAGTTGGTGTTCGAGCACCATTAACAATCCTTTTGCGGGTAATTGATGCATTGGTTAAACCGTTACAAATTAATGGTGCTCAGCCTTGGCAGACGCTCGTGGGTTCAAACCGTAGATGGGGTGAAAGATTTTGCACTTTCGTGTTCGACCCCGAATCCAGGTGACGTATCACCTTCTAGTATCGAGTGATCTAGTAAACCTAGGAACCCGCGTCTCGTCCAGGGTGTTTGACCTTCAGCGAGTGGACAGGCACCTCTAAGGGTAGTCATCGAAAGGAGTGGCTATCTAGACCTGCCGAAAGTCCCATGGAGGTTGAACGGAGGACCTTATGACCTAGCGTTGTGACTCACCAGGAGGCTCGTCCTTCCAGTGTGAAGGAAGTCAGACTGTTACAGTTCTGTAACAACAGGTTATAAGCAATGCATAAGTTGGTGTTCGAGCACCATTAACAATCCTTTTGCGGGTAATTGATGCATTGGTTAAACCGTTACATATACCTAGTGAGACGACAGACACAGAGGATTCAAAAAACACAGGATCCCAAGCTTAGTGAGAAGCCCCGCTTGGGAGCCAAAGGGGCAACCAATTCAGTCTAGCCAGAGCATGCAATCTATTCCACCTTTGTCTAGTCAGTTGTACACGACCACATCTTCTGAATTCCTATCCGAACCCACGGAACATCTTTGTTTTCCTATCACCATCCAGTACAACCGGAAGTCGTACGAAACCTATGCCATGCTCGACTCCGGAGCCACAAATAATTTCATCAATCCAACTTTCCTAGCAGAAACCAACATTCGGAAGATCAAAAAGAAAACTCCACTGCAACTTCAGGTTATCGACGGACGACCTATCAAATCTGGCGCCGTCACCCACAACACCTGCCCTATTCAACTATCAATCCAAGATCACAAAGAAACTGTCTCCTTCGATATCACTACTCTGGGAGACTATCCCGTCATCCTAGGCCTTCCGTGGCTGTCCCAGCACAACCCAAGTATCAATTGGATCAATCGAACCATTGAACTATCATCCATCCACTGTCAGAAACAGTGTCTTATTCGAAAACCTATCCAAAGTCTTAGAAAGAAGTTCTCCAACCCAACAAACTTACAGTCCAACACAAAATCCGCAAGTCCTGTGAAAGAATCACTTCAATCAATTTTCAGCTCCAACACCAATGCCAATCCGGAGCCTATTCCAAATGCATCCAGTCTCATCGATCCCACACCAGCAGACACCAACGATGAAGACATTCCAAACGTAACCGACTTACAGAAATTTGTTCCTATCGAATTTCATCCATTCCTATCCGTTTTTGACAAATCAAACTCCGACAAGCTTCCCGACCATGGCCCATATGATCACGCGATCCCTATTGAAAACGATGAACAACCCAAGTTTGGACCAATCTATGGTTTATCAGAGGTGGAATTGAAAACGTTGCGTGAATATTTGGACGATAATTTGAAGAAGGGATTCATTCGACAGAGTACCAGCCCGGCAGGATCTCCCATTCTATTTGTCAAGAAAGCAGACGGTACACTCAGACTCTGTGTCGATTACCGTCAGCTCAACAAGATTACGAGAAAGAATCGATACCCACTACCTCTCATCCAGGAGTCCCTGGATCGCCTAAAGGAAGCATCGTGGTTCACCAAGATCGATTTACGCGCCGCTTACAACCTCATCCGAATCAAAGAGGGCGATGAGTGGAAGACAGCGTTCCGAACGCGCTGTAACGGTTTAACCAATGCATCAATTACCCGCAAAAGGATTGTTAATGGTGCTCGAACACCAACTTATGCATTGCTTATAACCTATTGTTACAGAACTGTAACACAGGCGTCCTCTCCCATCCAGACGACAAGAACCGACTACATCCCGTCGCGTACTATTCGAGAAAGCTCCAACCAGCGGAGCTGAACTATGAGATATATGATAAAGAGATGCTGGCAATCGTCGAAGCCTTTAAACACTGGCGTTCTTACCTAGAAGGATCCAAGGAAATCACTGTATACACCGACCACAAAAACCTGGAATACTTCACGACCTCGAAAGTTCTCAATCGACGACAAGCACGCTGGGCCGAGTTGCTCGCTCACTTTGATTTCAAAATCACCTATCGCGCCGGTACTTCGATGGGCAAACCTGATGCCTTGTCGAGACGCCAAGACCTTCGAGAGGGGAGTAAGGCTTCCGACGCACCTCCCAAGACGCTTCTCAAGCCAGACCAACTCATCTTTGCAACCACAAGGCGTTCTACCAATCCACAATCTCCTACCAATCCACAATCTTCTACCAATCCACAATCTTCTACCAATCCACAATCTTTTTCCGCTCCACAATCCTCTTCCACTCCTATCATCAACCATTCTTTATCATCCAATATAACCAAACGCATCCGATCCTTACAACTACAAGATCCTATACTCAAAGAACTATCACCATTCCTTAAGGACACGACAAAAACTCGTCCTCCTCACATTCATTCCAAAATCACTTCCTTCTCTCTCAAAAATAACACATTCTTTTACAAAAACCTTCTTTACATTCCCAACAATCATCAAATCAAACTCGAGCTATGCCATCAAGCTCATAACATCACTCTTTCCGGCCATTTCGGCCAAACAAAAACATACAATCTATTATCCCGACAATTCTTCTTCCCCGGCATGAGAGCCTTCGTAAACAAATACGTTGCAGGTTGCCACACCTGTGCACGAAACAAGACTCCTCGCCACAGACCTTACGGACCTCTACAACCTCTGCCGATTCCTCCAAAACCCTGGCATTCCATTTCGATGGATGCTATCATCAAACTCCCACCTTCCTCCGACTTCGACTCAATCATGGTTTTCGTCGACCGCTTCACCAAACAAGCACACTTCGTTCTGTTCAAAGAAGACGGTTTCGACGCTTCCGACCTAGCAGAAATGTTCCGACGAAATATTATGAGACTCCACGGTATACCGTCCGACATTGTCTCAGACCGTGGAACCATCTTCACCTCCAATTTCTGGCGTGCCTTCCTCGACGGCCTTGGCACGAAACCAAACTTCTCTACCGCCTTCCATCCTCAATCTGACGGCCAGACCGAACGAGTAAACCAAGTTGTAGAACAATACCTTCGAACGTTCTGCAACTTCAACCAGTCAGATTGGTCTTCGCTCCTCGACCTAGCCGAATTCGCCTACAATAACTCGGATCACACTTCCACAAAAGTGTCGCCTTTCATGGCAAACTATGGTTATCACCCATTAGCCCCTTTATCTTGTCCTGTTTCTGTTGATAGTAGTAGTACTTACCGTAGTGCTGTTGATAGTTTTTCTCCGTCTGGTCCCAGTCGTTCCAGCGATGCTTCCTCCTCTCCAACCTCAGTCCCTGCAGCCCAAGTTCAGCTTGAAAATCTCCGTTCCATCCACACCCAACTGGTATCCAATTTGGAAAAAGCCCAAGTCAATCAATCTCGTCACTACAACAAGTACCACAAGGACATCACCAAGTCTCCCGATCAGCCTATCTTCAAAGTTGGAGACCAAGTGTTCTTGAATGCTCGAAACATCTCTTCATTGCGACCATCGGCCAAGCTCGACCACCGTCTTCTCGGTCCCTACAAAATTATTGGCACCACATCCTCGCCTCTAGCATTCAAACTGGACTTACCGCCTTCAATGAGAATTCACCCCGTCTTTCACGTCAGCTTGCTTGAGCCACTCCGCACTGGTCATCCTTCACAACTCCAAGATTCTCCGCCACGCATTGAGGTTCAAGGAGAAGAGGTGTGGTTAGTAGATCGTATTCTGGACTCACGCATTCACCCCAAGAGCAAGAAGTACGAGTATTTGGTACAATGGCGAGACTTTTCCACCGAACACAATTCCTGGGAACCTTGGGAAGAAGTACACAAAACCCGTGCTTTCAAAAAGTTTCAAGAACAACACAAACACGGTTCGAGACACTGCTTTCCATCCAAAAACAATCCTCAACCTAGGAACTAGTGCAAGGAGAAAGAGATAACAAGTTTTCAAGAACAAAAGGCTCAGAGGACTTCGCCCTTGGAGAGGGAGCTCCTGTGATGAATACGGACATCGGAACAATGTCCGCTCTTTCTTTTCTTTATTTTTACTTAGTCATTTCCGCCGCGGTACTGGATATCCGGCGTTCATTCGTACATCCGCGATTCTCTGTTTCCCCTCTACATATATATACTGGACTTGCTATCTACAATAGTTCTCCAGTGATGTATCATACGTCTAACCCTACCTCCATCTATATTTATTATTCTTATCCATTCCTCTTCCAATATTGTCAAGTCAGAGACATCCCTTCATCTATCTATCCTTAAGTCTTTATCAACAACAAATCAACCAACTCAACTATACCAACCACCCATTCCTGACACCTATCCATGGTCCTCCGTTTCAATGGACCTTATCGAACACCTTCCGCCGTCGAACGGCTACAATTCAATCCTTGTCGTGGTGGATCGTCTCACCAAAATGGCGATTTTCATCCCGACAACCACCAGTCTTACAGCTGAGGGGCTGTCAAAATTATACCTCCACCATGTATTCTCAAAGCATGGCTTACCAACATCTATCATATCCGACCGAGGCTCC
This sequence comes from Cryptococcus depauperatus CBS 7841, assembly GCF_001720195.1. NCBI lineage: Eukaryota > Fungi > Basidiomycota > Tremellomycetes > Tremellales > Cryptococcaceae > Cryptococcus > Cryptococcus depauperatus. The sequence continues at coordinate 1,095,041 of NC_089474.1, read as the reverse complement.
GAGTTCACTTCAGAATTCTGGAGATCCCTCACCACACTCCTTAACATCGAACTACATCTTTCTACCGCATTCCATCCAGAGACGGACGGTCAAACCGAGAGAGTCAACCAAGCACTCGAACAGTACCTCCGGATCTATTCCAATTATCAGCAGTCAGACTGGGCCGATCTCTTACCACTCGCTGAGTTTGCCTATAACTCGTCGCCCCACTCCTCTACGACTGTCATGTCACGGCCTTCTCTTTCTTGGTTGCAGGCTGGCAAATGTTGGCAACCTCGGGTTCTAGGTATTCGTTACTTGGTTCTTGGGCTAGGTCTAGGTGGTTTCTGGATGCAATGATCTTTAATTTATAACAGGCCGAGAGTAATACTCCTGGACTTGCATTAATAAAGATATAAAAGAAAAGAGAAACTAAGATACAACTATAAACTATATACACGAGACCTCCTCCCACCTCCATCAGCGGACATCGCCGCAAGGATAGTTACAGTCAAGACTGTAACATGTCACTCCTTTTATGGCCAACAAAGGCTATCAACCTCGGGCAACTTTCGAGCCGTCTTCTCATCCAACCGCCCTTCCTGCTGCGCGCGTACAAGTAGCACAACTTTCCGAGTTACATGATTTCCTCCGGGAGGAGATTACAAAAGCTCAAAAATCTTCAGCAATTCAATACGATAAAAACCATCTTCCGACACCTACATTCCATATCGGGGACCAAGTCTGGCTCTCTTCCAGGCATATCAAAACCACGCGGCCTACCAAAAAACTGGATCATCGTTTCCTGGAACCGTACAAAATCAAACGAAAAATCTCTTCACATGCTTACCAACTTGACCTCCCGACAACAATGAGGATCCACGACGTTTTCCACGTCCGTCTGCTCGAACCTTATCATCCAAATACAATCAGTGGCCGGCAACAACCACCACCGCCACCAGTAGAAATAGAAGGAGAAGAGGAATGGGAAATTGAGGCTATCTTGGATTCAAAAATTGACAAACGATTTGCCGAGAGACGTCGTTACTTGATCAAATATCTGGGATACGAGGAGTATGAATGGAAAGGAGAATCGGAGCTGGAGCACTGTAAGAAGTTGTTGGAGGATTACAAAAAGAAAAACAAAATCAATTCATAGAATCGACATCGCTCTCCGAAATGAGATAAAACTAAGAAAGCAGCGTCAGAAAGAATCATGATAGGATTAGAAAAGGAAACAGAACAAAACAAACATACCAAAAGAAACAATAATAACAACAATTATACAACAAACAAAGAAATACAGTGGGGAGCAAAATGTTTCAATGTTTTCTTTTTTTGGATTGGATCACCAATAACTTCCGAACGATTACAGTGGTAGCCATCGAATCCCGATGCAAGGTACGACTACTTCATAGCTCTACAACGCAGCTTCAATGACGTCATTGGCTGTATCTATCGCTGAGCTATGCGGCTTGGAAAACAAAGGCCACATTGAAACATTTTGCTCCCTTTTTTTTGAGAACATAAATTCATGTTTCTAATACTTTGTATAGCCTCCCTTGGCACGAAGAACTGCCTGTATCCTCCGTGGCATACTCTCTATAGGGCTTTGGCAGACTGAGACCGGTATCTCATCCCAAACCTTTTCAATCCTCTCCCAAAGTTCTAACATGCCTTCGGTCTCATTTTTCTCCCTTTTGAGTTCTTTTTGAGGTAATTCCATATTTGTTCGATGGCGTTGAGGTCAAATGACTGAGCGGGCCATCGCAAAGTACTCATGTGGCAATTTTAAAGCCACTCGCTAGCTTTTTTGCTCGTATATTTAGGATTGTTGTCTTTCTGAAAAATGATCTTTGGGCGGTTGAGGTCATAGTATTCGATGGTTTGTTGTAGTTCGTCCTCTAATATTGAGCAATAGAGGTCGGCATCCATCTTTCCTTCAATCTTGGCTGCATAGCCCACTCCGTACCACGTCATACATCCCCAAATCATGACATTTTCATCACCAAACTTCATTGTTCCAACCACCGATTTTTCATTCACGCCCGATCCACTACTAATCCACGCCCTGTTGTTTCCATCTGGGCCTAGGCGATTGATCTTGGTCTCGTCTGACTACATGACTCGTTTCCAGTCGTCCACAGTCCAGTCTTTGTGCCGTTCTGCAAAATCTATTTTTGCACGCCTGTGCTGCAATTTGAGAAATGGCTTTTTTCCTTCGTAACGTTCTCAAACCCAGCGTTGTTCATGCACTGTCTTACTGTATGTACAGACCCGTCGTTACCGGTTATGGTGTTGGGAATGTTTTTTTAGTTCTAAGCACATTTCGCCATGTTACGTTGGATCAAAGAGGCTAAAAAATCATCTTCAGATGTAACAGTTTCAATTGGCGGCCTCTAGCTCTTGGAGTATCCGACGGAAAGTGATTAAAACAGATGCGGCTAATAGTGCTGGTGCTTAAGCCTAGTTCAAGGCTATTTGACGGTACGAAAGGCGGGTATGTAGCAATGAAATCGCTTTGTTGACTTGGGTAGTAGAAATAGCGCGCATGATTATTGTTCAGGCAGCTGAGCACAAACGTCTCCCTTTTTATACCATCGCGCTACTGATGCGGGATGACGCTACATGCGGAATGACGTATTGAAGAGGTGACGTCATTCAGGGCCGTGTTGGTGGAGCTATGACGAGTTTCATATTTTCAAAAAACACGGAGCAAAATGTTTCAATGCGGCCTCTGTCTTCCGAGCCGCATAGCTCAGCGATAAATACAGTCTATGACGTCATTGAAACTGCGTTATAGAGCTAAGACGTAGTCGTACCTTGCATCGGGATTCGATAGCTACCAATGCTATCGATCGAAAGTTATTAATGATCCAATCCAAAAAAAAAAAACATTGAAACATTTTGCTCCCCACTGTATACAGTGGGCGCCAAAATGTTTCAATGTTTTCTTATTTTGGATTGGATCACCAATAACTTCCGAACGATTGCAGCGGTAGCTATCGAATCACGATGCAAGGTACGACTACTCCTTAGCTCTACAACGCATCTTCAATGACGTCATAGACTGTCTCTATTGCTGAGCTATGCGGCTTTGAAAACAGAGGCAACATTGAAACATTTTGGCACTTTTTTTTGAAAATACAAAACTCGTTATAGCTCCATCAACACGGCCCTGAATGACGTCACCTCTTCAATACGTCATTCCGCATGTAGCGTCATCCCGCATCAGTAGTGCGATGGTATAAAAGGGAGACGTTTGTGCTCAGCTGCCTGAACAATAATCATGCGCGCTATTTCTACTACCCAAGTCAACAAAGCGATCTCATTGCTACATACCCGCCGTTCGTACCGGCAAATAGCCTTAGAACTAGGCCTAAGCGCCAGTACTATCAGCCGCATCCACTTTAAGCACTTTCCGTCGGATACTCCAAGAGCTAGAGGCCGCCAATCGAAATTATCCCAATCTGAAATTGATTCGGTAGCCTCTTTAATCCAACGTAACAAGGCAAAAGATGCTGTAGAACTAACAAAGATGGCCAACACCATAACCGGCAACAACGCATCTGTAAATACAATTAGACGGTGCCTGAAAAACGCTGGGTTTAAAAACGTTACGAAGAAAAAAAAGCCACTCCTCAAATCACAACACAGGCGTGCAAGAATGGAGTTTGCAGAACAGCACAAAGACTGGACTGTGGATGACTGGAAACGGGTCATATGGTCAGACGAGACCAAGATCAATCGCCTAGGCCCAGATGGAAACAACAGGGCGTGGATTAGTAGTGGATCTGGCTTGGATGAGAAATCGGTCGTTGGAACAATGAAGTTTGGTGGTGGAAGTGTCATGATTTGGGGATGTATGACATGGTACGGAGTGGGCTATGCAGCCAAGATTGAGGGAAAGATGGATGCGGACCTCTATTGTGCAATATTGGAGGACGAACTACAACAAACCATCGAATACTATGCCCTCAACCGCTCCAAGATCATTTTTCAACATGACAATGATCCTAAACATACGAGCAAAAAAAGCTAGCGAGTGGCTTCAAAGTTGCAACATGAGTACTTTGCGGTGGCCCGCTCAGTCTCCCGACCTCAACCCCATCGAGCACTTATGGCATTACCTCAAAAAAGAGCTCAAAAGGGAGAAAAAATGAGCCCAAAGGCATGTTAGAACTTTGGGAGAGGATTGAAAAGGTTTGGGATAAGATACCGGTCTCAGTCTGCCAAAGCCTTATAGAGAGTATGCCACGGAGGATACAGGCGGTTCTTCGTGCCAAGGGAGGCTATACAAAGTATTAAAAACATGAATTTATGTTCTCAAAAAAAGTGCCAAAATGTTTCAATGTTGCCTCTGTCTTCCGAGCCGCGTAGCTCAGCGATAAATACAGTCTATGACGTCATTGAAGATGCGTTGTAGAGCTAAGGAGTAGTCGTACCTTGCATCGTGATTCGATAGCTACCGCTGCAATCGTTCGGAAGTTATTGGTGATCCAATCCAAAATAAGAAAACATTGAAACATTTTGGCGCCCACTGTAAGCAAAGAGAAAAGAGAAAAGTATAAGGACAAGGAAAGGAGAGGAAAGAAGAAGTGATGATGTCACGATATCACAGACTCAGAGAAAGAAAGACGAGACATACAGTGGGCAACGAAATGTTTCAATGTTTTCTAATTTTGGATTGGATCATCAATAACTTCCGAACGATAGCAACGGCAGTTATCGAATCTCGATGCAAGGTACGACTGCTCCTCAGCTCTATAACACAGCTTCAATGACGTCATAGACTGTAGTTATGGCTGAGCTACGGGGCTCGGAAGACGGAGGCAACATTGGAACATTTCGTTGCATTTTTTTTGTGAATGTAAAACTCGTCATAGCTCCACCAACACGGCCCTGAATGACGTCATTTCTTCGCTACGTCATTCCGCATGTAGCGTCATCCCGCATCAGTAGCGCGATGGTATAAAAAGGGAGACGTTTGTGCTCAGCTGCCTGAACAATAATCATGCGCGCTATTTCTACTACCCAAGTCAACAAAGCGATCTCATTGCTACATACCCGCCGTTCGTACCGACAAATAGCCTCAGAACTAGGCTTAAGCGCCAGCACTATCAGCCGCATCCACTTTAAGCACTTTCCGTTGGATACTCCAAGAGCTAGAGGCCGCCAATCAAAATTGTCCCCATCAGAAGTTGATTTGGTAGCCTCTTTGCTCCAACATAGCAAGGCAAAAAGTGCTGTGGAACTAGCAAAAATGGTCAACACCATAACCGGTATCAACGTATCTGCACAGACAGTAAGACAGTGCCTGAAAAACGCCGGGTTTAAGAACGTTACGAAGAAAAAAAAGCCACTCCTCAAATCACAACACAGGCGTGCAAGAATGGAGTTTGCAGAACGCCACAAAGACTGGACTGTGGAAGACTGGAAACGGGTCATATGGTCAGACGAGACCAAGATCAATCGCCTAGGCCCAGATGGGAACAATCGGGTGTGGATTAGTAGTGGATCGAGCTTGGATGAGAAATCGGTGATTGGAACAATGAAGTTTGGTGGTGGAAGTGTCATGATTTGGGGATGTATGACGTGGTACGGTGTGGGCTATGCAGCCAAGATTGAGGGAAAGATGGATGCGGACCTCTATTGTGCAATATTGGAGGACGAACTACAACAAACCATCGAATACTATGCCCTCAACCGCTCCAAGATCATTTTTCAACATGACAATGATCCTAAACATACGAGCAAAAAAGCTAGCGAGTGGCTTCAAAGTTGCAACATGAGTACTTTGCGGTGGCCCGCTCAGTCTCCCGACCTCAACCCCATCGAGCACTTATGGCATTACCTCAAAAAAGAGCTCAAAAGGGAGAAAAATGAGCCCAAAGGCATGTTAGAACTTTGGGAGAGGATTGAAAAGGTTTGGGATGAGATACCGGTCTCAGTCTGCCAAAGCCTTATAGAGAGTATGCCACGGAGAATACAGGCAGTTCTTCGTGCCAAGGGAGGCTATACAAAGTATTAGAAACATGAATTTATGTTCACAAAAAAAACGCAACGAAATGTTTCAATGTGGCCTCTGTTTTCCAAGCCCCGTAGCTCAGCCATAACTACAGTCTATGACGTCATTGAAGCTGTGTTATAGAGCTGAGGAGCAGTCGTACCTTGCATCGAGATTCGATAACTGCCGTTGCTATCGTTCGGAAGTTATTGATGATCCAATCCAAAATTAGAAAACATTGAAACATTTCGTTGCCCACTGTACTTCTTCCTGTTTGTTTATTGTTTCAGTAAATAGATATATAGAAGTACTCGTAGGATGTTTGATCCTCTTCGAGGATCAATTATTATATGTTATACTGTAATGAATACAGTTGTGTAAGAATATCAAGTTAAGTATCCTGGTTATGCTATCGGGAGTTAATTAACTAATTAATTACTTGTAAGATAACTCGCATCCTAGTTCCTGTATCTGTGTATTGGGTTATTGTATTTGACTTGTGTATAGCTGTTACAGTCTGTAACAACAGTATATAGGCAGTGCATAAGTTGACCAATTGAGCAGGTCAACAATCCCTTTTGGGTTAATTGATGCACTGGTTAATACCGTAATAAATTGACCTGCTCACCCTTGGTAGGAATCCTGGGTTCAAATCCCAGCGGGGTGAAAAGATATTCCACTTTTCATGGCTCAGCCCCGAACCTAGATGACGTAGTTGTCTTTGTCCTAGGAACCCACCTCCAAGGCATTTTACCTTCACCCTTGCGTGGACGGCACCTTGCTAATAGTGATCATCCAGGGAGTGGTTGCTTAGAGCTGCGGCAGTTACAACGAAGGTTAAATGGGGGACCTTATAGACCGAAGTTCTGGCTCTTCAGTGGACTTGGCCCTCTGGTGAGGGAAGTCAGACTGTTACAGTCTGTAACAACAGTATATAGGCAGTGCATAAGTTGACCAATTGAGCAGGTCAACAATCCCTTTTGGGTTAATTGATGCACTGGTTAATACCGTAATAATAGCATAGCATAGCTTGGACTTTACATATATATAAACAGGAAGTCTTAAACTTACCTTTCCCCAGAGATGTATCACACGTCTACATCACTATTACCTTGTCTCATCTATCTTGTTTCATCCACCTTGTCCCAGTAACGAGAACACAGTCAGAGACACTACTCACATACCAAACTACGGATCCTCATCACTGAGATCCTGACATATACCCATAGGCCTCACTATTACATTCATACAAATATCTCCACTACAACCGTCCGGCTCTCACACGGATATCCACCACCACTTACAGTACTATCTGTAAGCCCATCACCACCGTCCTCTTGTACCGGACTCGAAGGCCACCGGTACAGGATCGTAACACCATAAGCTACTACAAGCCCCTCCTGGCTTCCAGAATATTCTAGATGGTTCTTCCCCTTTCCTCAATGGAGTTGTGGCAAGGATTCGTAAGCAGAATAGTCTGAGATTATTCTAGGATATTCTTTAGTAGTATAGCAACCTTTCTTCCAGGACTTTCTAGTCTTTTCCATAGTATTCTATAGACTGGATTTGCCACCCAGTCTCAAGGTATAAATAGAGCACCTTGGAAGCCTTTGACAGACTTCCAAGAAATCCAAATATCATATGTTACAATAATCATCTTTATTACTCAACCATAATATATACTCATTCATATTACTAAGACACCAGCACTACTATCCAACCACCAAGGCTTCCACCAGCCATCACTCCCATCGTCCGGAGTTCTTACTAAACTTATCAATCATCTTTGGCTTACAGATAAGCCACCTCACATCTACTGTGGCAATCCCTTTTGCCACTCATCGTCCACCTTGCCAAGTCATCCCATAGACAAGGCAAGTCGTAACAAAAACTATCAAGAGCAGCTACCCCATACCTCGATCCGATGCCTTGATAGAACGCCTTCAGACGGGCCATGTGTTTACAAAGCTCGATCTGAAGGGCGCTTATCAATTACTGCGAATCAGAGAAGGAGATGAGAATAAAGCAGCATTGAAAACAAGGTATGGTACGTACGATTCTCTTGTTGTGCGTGACGGTTTGTGCAATGCACCAGCAGGGTTCCAATACAGTAGGGAGCAAAATGTTTCAATGTTTTTTTTTTTTGGATTGGATCACCAATAACTTCCGAACGATAACACCAGTAGATATTGAATCTCGATGCAAGGTACGACTACTTCTTAGCTCTACAACGCATCTCTAATGACGTCACAGACTGTATCTATCGCTGAGCTACGGGGCTTGGAAAACAGAGGCCACATTGAAACATTTTGCTCCCTTTTTTTTGAAAATACAAAACTCGTCATAGCTCCATCAACACGGCCCTGAATAACGTCACCTCTTCAATACGTCATTCCGCATGTAGCGTCATCCCGCATCAGTAGCGCGATGGTATAAAAAGGAAGACGTTTGTGCTTAGCTGCCTGAACAATAATCATGCGCTCCATTTCCACTACCCAAGTCAACAAAGCGATCTCATTGCTACACACTCGCCGCTCGTACCGGCAAATAGCCTCAGAATTAGGCCTAAGTGTTAGCACTATCAGCCGCATCCGTTCTAAGCACTTTCCGTCGGATACTCCAAGAGCTAGAGGCCGCCAATTGAAACCGTCTCATCTGAGGTTGATTTTTTAGCCTCTTTGATCCAACGTAACAAAACGAAATGTGCTTAGAACTAAAAAACATTGCCAACACCATAACCGGTAACGACGAATCTGTACATACAGTAAGACAGTGCATGAACAACGCTGGGTTTGAGAACGTTACGAAGGAAAAAAGCAATTTCTCAAATTGCAGCACAGGCGTGCAAAAATAGATTTTGCAGAACGGCACAAAGACTGGACTGTGGAAGACTGGAAACGAGTCATGTGGTCAGACGAGACCAAGATCAATCGCCTAGGCCCAGATGGAAACAACAGGGCGTGGATTAGTGGTGGATCGGGCGTGAATGAAAAATCGGTCGTTAGAACAATGAAGTTTGGTGATGAAAATGTCATGATTTGGGGATGTATGACGTGGTACGGAGTGGGCTATGTAGCCAAGATTGAAGAAAAGATGGATGCCGACCTTTATTGTGCGATATTGGAAGACGAACTACAACAAACGATTGAATACTATGACCTCAACCACCCAAAGATCATTTTTCAGAAAGACAACAATCCTAAATATACAAGCAAAAAAGCTAGCGAGTGGCTTTAAAATTGCCACATGAGTACTTTGCGATGGCCCGCTCAGTCATCTGACCTCAACGCCATCGAACAAATATGGAATTACCTCAAAAAGAACTCAAAAGGGAGAAAAATGAGACCGAAGGCATGTTAGAACTTTGGGAGAGGATTGAAAAGGTTTGGGATGAGATACCGGTCTCAATCTGCCAAAGCCCTATAGAGAGTATGCCACGGAGGATACAGGCAGTTCTTCGTGCCAAGGGAGGCTATACAAAGTATTAGAAACATGAATTTATGTTCTCAAAAAAAAGGGAGCAAAATGTTTCAATGTGGCCTTTGTTTTCCAAGCCCCGTAGCTCAGCGATAGATACAGTCTGTGACGTCATTAGAGATGCGTTGTAGAGCTAAGAAGTAGTCGTACCTTGCATCGAGATTCAATATCTACTGGTGTTATCGTTCGGAAGTTATTGGTGATCCAATCCAAAAAAAAAAAACATTGAAACATTTTGCTCCCTACTGTATTTTCTTAACGACATCTTCGAAGATTTACTCGACGAAGGTGTTGTGGTTTATATTGATGACATTGTAGTCTATGCCAATACCAGGGAAGAGCTTACAACCTTAGTCTATGAAGTGCTACGTCGATTGTGGAATAACAGAGTAGTAATTAATGCAAACAAATGTGAGTGGGAACAAGAAGAAATAACCTTCTTGGGGCACAAAGTATCGCATGGAAAAACGCATTTAGAAGACGACAAAATTAAGGCAGTAACGGAATGGCCAGCGCCAAAGTCAGTGAAGCAATTGAGGAAGTTTCTGGGATTCTCAAACTGGTGTCGTCGATTTATAAAAGGTTATGCTCACATCGCAGGACCACTACATAAACTACTACGCAAAGAAGTAGAATGGGAATGGAACAATGACTGTCAAGAAGCTTTCGAAAAGTTAAAAGACGCCTTTGTGACGGACCCAGTAATGAAATTATACGACAACTTCCAGCAAGTAATCATTGAGACGGATGCGTCGGAATGTGCAGTAGGTGCCATAGCTTTCCAATATTTTAAAAACAAAGAAACAAACTGTGTGAATAAGCACGCAGTAGCTTATTGGTCGCGAATTATGACGGATGCTGAAAGACGATACTCTGTAGGCGAAAAGGAATTATTAGCAATAGTAGACGCATTGAAAGAATGGAGGACATGGCTGCTAAGTTGTCCTGGTCCCATCCAAGTGATCACTGACCATAAGAACCTAGAATTCTTTATGGAAAAGCAAAGACTAGGACGCAGACAAGGAAGATGGCTTGATGAATTAGCTGAGTTCCATTTCAAAATATATTATAGACCGGGACATGAAAACGATGCTGCTGATGCCTTATCCCGTAGACCTGATTACCATATAGGTAAAGGTGTATCAATAGATGAAGAAACAAACCCATCCTGTTATGCGCAATTGCTACCAAAGATGGAAGAATGGAACGAAGAAAAGGAATTGGAGTTGCACATGAGAGGGGCAAGGGCTAGCACAAATCAAACGGAAAAACAATTGTCATTACGGGAGAGGATAATAGAAGGCACTTTGCGTGACAAGAACCTAGCGAAGATGCGTGCAAGTGGTCTACAAATGATAATCTACGGGCAGAAACCGTTAGAACAGTGCAATTTTATTGGATGGACTTCGGATGGTTTACTAACATATAAAGATTGTATAGTGGTACCAGATTATAAAGGTGCAAGACTCGAAGTTCTGAAATTGCGGCATGATTCGAAAATATCTGGTCATCCAGGGAGAGATAGGACGTTGACAATGATAAAAAGGGATTACTATTGGGACAACATGAAACGAATGGTCTCTGAGTATGTTAAATCATGCCATGAGTGTGCTAGACACAAGCCAAGACGTCATGCTCCATACGGACTCTTACAATCTCTACCAGTACCTACTCGACCATGGTCAGAGATCTCAATGGATATGATAGGCCCACTCACAAGGTCAAACGGATATGATGCGATCCTAGTGGTCGTTGATCGTTTCTCTAAAATGGCGCATTTCATCCCAGTCATGACAAGCATTACATCGACCGAACTGGCTACGCTCTTTGTTCAACACATATTCTCAAAACATGGGATTCCAGAGAAGGTGGTGTCTGATCGAGGTTCTATTTTCATTTCAAACATGTGGCGTGAATTTGCTAAACTCGCAGGAATGTCGAATGTGTACTCGTCGCCATATCATCCCCAAACAGATGGGCAAACAGAAAGAATAAATCAACACCTAGAGCAATATCTGAGCATGTATACATCTTATCAGATGGATGACTGGTGTAGTCTCTTACCATGGGCTGAATTTGCTTATAACAATTCTCCTAGTCATAGCACCGGATTATCCCCATTTGAAGCATTGTACGGTTGCAATGTCCGATTCGATATGAACGCCATCGAAGAAAAACTTGAAGCTGCAAAAGAAAGCCGGATAGATGTTAATACATTCGAGCGATATAAGGAAATAGAGGAATGTATCAAGTGTTAGCGCCTGCTCAACTCTGTCTTTGTCGCAGGTCGGGTATGGCGGCTTAGTTCTAGGTTCTTGGTTCTTGGTTCTCGGTTTCTGGGTTCTTGGTTCCCGGTTTCTGGGCTCTAGGTTGCACAAGAGTATGTATTATATCAGAACAGGCGTAGAGCAAATTACTCTCCAACTTGCATTAATATAATTATAAAAGAAAAAGAGAAAACAGAGATACAAATATAAACTATATACACAACCTCCACCAGCGGGCTTCCTTCCATCTTCGCAAGGTTACAGTAAGGACTGTAACAACTCCATCCAAGTCGCAAGCAGCAGCACCAATTTTATTTGTTAAGAAAAAAGATGGATCACTCCGTCTTTGTGTCGACTATAGAGGGATCAACAACATCACGATAAAAAACAGATACCCCTTACCATTAATTGGAGAGTTACTGGATCGACTAGGCAAAGCAAAAGTATTTTCCAAGATTGACCTGCGTGGAGCATACAATTTATTGAGAATAGCTGAAGGCGAGGAGTGGAAAACCGCATTCCGAACGCGTTATGGACTATACGAGTATAAGGTCATGCCCTTCGGACTTACCAATGCACCCGCTTCATTTCAATATCTTATGAACGACAACTTCAGAGACATGCTGGACAGCTTCGCAATTATATATCTTGACGACATTTTAATATACTCTGCCTCAATAGAGGAGCACACCAATCATGTCAAGAAAGTATTACAGAGGTTGAGAAAAATTGGACTATACGCTAAAGCTGAGAAATGCGAATTTCATAAGGACAAAGTAGAGTTTTTAGGATTTGTTATCAATAAAGACGGCATTCAGATGGATAAGCAAAAAGTACAGTCAGTTTTGGAGTGGCCAACACCGAAAAAAGTGAAAGACGTACAAGGATTTTTGGGTTTTGCGAATTTCTATCGACAATTCATCAAAGGATTTGCGAGAAAAGCGGCTCCCCTTACACAGTTGACACGAAAAGACGTTGCATTTGATTGGAATGGCCGCTGCCAACAAGCATTCGATGACATAAAGCAGGCATTTACATCAGCAGACCTCCTCCGTCATTATAACCCAGACAAACCAATAATACAGTGGGCAACTGTCACGGCCTTCTCTTTCTTGGTTGCAGGCTGGCAAATAATCGCAACCTCAGGTTCTAGGTATTCGTTACTTGGTTCTTGGGCTAGGTCTAGGTGGTTGCTGGATGCAATGATCTTTAATTTATAACAGGCCGAGAGTAACACTCCTGGACTTGCACAGATAATACTATGAAAGAAGAATAGAAAAGAACTAAGTTAAATAAACTATATACACCACTCTCCACCGTCGGACATCCCTCCATCTCCGTAGGGGTTACAGTGGAACTGTAACAGTTCGAGAGTTTTGACGGATACTTTGGAGTTTTTGTCGGGCAAACTGACGCTATATAGGGTTTCCCCAGCCGTTCACCAAGAATTTTTCAAAGGCGTTTAAGTCATTTTCCCAAGGACAAGCGTCCCCCTGTAGATAGATTACCACGGTCTCTGCGACCGACCCAGCCAAGTGATTAGTCGCGAAATGTACTTTTGACTCTTCGGATGAGTGACTGGAAGTGTCACAGCCTGCACACGGCTGTCTTCAACACGGGTTGGAGGACTTATCTCGCTTAGGTTCCTGGTTCTGGGTTCTGGGTTCTGGGTTCTGGGTTCTGGGTTCTGGGTTCTGGGTTCTGGGTTCTGGGTTCTGGGTTCTGGGTTCTAGGTTATTACTAGGTTGTGTACTGATGCAAGGTGTTACGACCCTGCACAAGTAACATGGAATATAGCCAATAACAAATCATAATCTTCCGATTATGGTTTCGTAGCCTTTTGGTTTAGTTTATGATTCTGAATATTGATCAGGTCGTAACAACTTGTCTTTGGCGTTGGATCTACATTGAAGATCAGATTCGTAACATGTGGACGTATTCATAAAAAGGAAAGCAAAAGAACTCACTTGTAAAAGTTTCATTTTATTGTGAGCCTTTATTATAGCTATATGATGCATAGCATATTATACAGCGGCATCCGGTATATGTCTTCATCCGTATTGGGCGTTGAAGATTCATAAATAATCTGCCAATCCCGAAGCCGTTCCTCCTGTTATCATGTTTGTCGTGAGATTATCTAGTTTTTGAATCTTTCTAAAGACGATGGTGTCTTTCGTCGTCCTCATCCAATCCACTTTTGTGCATGAAAGCATATCCTTGCCATTTGGATATTAGAATCTTTTCCTCCAAGAAATGTGAGAGTGCACTTCCATTGCATTATATGGAATTGTGCAGTCTCTGCTGTACCAGTTTATCAATATCTGAGCTGTGGTCGTGGATCTGTTGCATTGGCTGTGGTGGTAAAGCAGAGTCACGTTGTTAGCGAGGATTGCATTTTGAATGGTAGCAAGCTGACAATCAGAGGAAGGCATGCTTTTCGTGCTGGTAAGATAATCTCTCATTTGAGGAAAGACCCTTGAAATACTTAATTGACTTTGAATTACAACAGCTTTTTGAGATATTAAGGACGTCAAGATAGTCACCTAAATTCATTGAGCGCAGAGGCCAACCGTGGAGAGGTCCAAATTTTTACATCGCCATTGTAATAAGGTGGAATGCGCGGGACGTGGACTATGTATGACTTGTGTTGATATGATAGACGGAACGGATTCACTTCGTTAGGGGAGCAAAAGTCTCTTCACATGAAGGAATATTGTTTGGTAATGGTATAGGATTCGAAAAAGAAAATGCGTAATTATTTGTTGGTGGGTCGAGTTTGATGTTTGAAGAACGACCAATATTCGTTGCTGGCCAGGGGACTCATCGTAGTTGAGCGGAATAAAATATGGTCCCTAGCTGATTGACTAAGCAGTAACGGATATCACTTCTGCTCGAAAAGATTGATGAGACCTTGAATACTAGCTGCAGATAGCTTTGCAAAACAAGATTTTGTGGTGGTGATGTTGTCAACAGTGGCAGTGACAGTGTTGGCTTTGAAACCTGCTAACGGAAATGTTCGATTAAATATTTCGGTCGGCAACAGAGATAAACTTACTGTAGTGAATGTAGAGGTTAATTTGTAGCATGATTCTTCTCACTTATGCAAGAAGTGTGCTGCATGATTGAGACATGTCTGCTTTCAATTAGTATACAATAGCCCAACCTGAACAGGGTTCTGCTTCAGACAGTATCATAGAATGGGTTGTACAGGAGAGAAATTGCCTGGCAAGTTGGTGTAGAAAGAGCATAATCCCAATATGGATACAACTCCTCCAACGCTGACATGGCCAGAACTTTGAGCATATTGACTCGCCGTTGGATTCGTGAATAGAGAAAAGTTGGCTGAGGTTCAGCAGTGTATTCTTTGTCTGCTGTCCATACGGTTTGATGAAAATTGGTTCCCAGTTTTAAACATGGATAGTAGAGGTGCCAAACATGTTCAAGAAGGATGAGTGGAGAAGCAGTTAAGGAATGTCTAAACTTGAGAATTGACAGTGATAAGCAAAAACACGATGGGTACATTTCAACAACATGGGAAACTTGATTAGGGATAAAAGCGGAGATGTCCGAAAAACATGTCGCATTTCAGCAACAGAAGTTGATGTTTGTTCTTACTGGCATTCGTTCTAGTAGGATATCATTGAAACAACTGCAACCAATAGACTTTTCCTGCCTCTTTCATTTGATAGCTGGTGATATAATCCTCATTGTGTCATACTTTCTTCAATACGGACTAGTCAATGATAAGCCAATCGAGGCTGGTGTCGTTAGCGGCAATTTTGCATCTCAGTTATGTGAATTCAACTCTTGTTTAATTCAATAAGGCCGCTGTTACTTTCGTTGTACCTGCTTATTTCTAGGGCTTGAGTGAGGGACCGTCTGATTGAGTGACTGTTCTCTTTGAGGGCTAATTGCAATATTGTCAAGACTAGGTCACTCAGGTGGTTATAGTGCTTATGCCCTTGGGACGAGATACTACTTAGTAGTTGGGTTATGATATATAGAGACAGAAAGCTAGATTCATTCTCTGGGGTTGTGTCTCTGGGTTGTCTATCCTTATACACATCTTCACCTGTCCAGTGTATCCAACCCGACACACAACCTCCACCATCCTTGCTTGCTGTGTTTCTGACAATATGTCGATAAGAGAAACAAATTCTCACGAGACACTAGTCAATTATGCAGCAATCTATGTCTGGCTAGTCATAAATACGGACCAATATGAAGATGAAATGTTCAGCAATAAGCTCTCGCTGATGTGAGATGCCTATGAAGGAAGAAGGTAATTTTATCAGATTGCACCTGAAAGTAAACGACAAGAGCAATATTCAATTCATGCCAAAGCACAATTTCTTTGTATGTTTTTGAATTTTATTGTATCTACGTTAAATTTTGTCAAGACCCTCCCCAACAACGATGGGTTGTTGGCTCAAAAATCCATTGGCAGCGCTGACTACAGCTTTGAGACCGCTTGCAGTGATGTCAACGTCAACACCAACACCCCAAAAACCTCCTTGGGACTTGTCTTTGGCATCCACAGTTGATGGGATAAGTTCTACATAAGTAGCTGCTTTTACGTCAGAGCCAGCTCCAACTGCGTGCTCAGTGTATTCTCGTATTGAGAGAACAATCCCTAAGTCACTCTGCAAAGCATTGAGAAATGATGAGAGAGGGCCATTACCCTTACCAGATATTTCATAAACCTTGCCATCAACTATAACCTTAGCCGTAAGACGCTTAGATGATGAAGGGAGATCACCATCAAGGTTACGATCAGGGCTCGACTCAGCTATACTATCACTAAGAAGATTGAGAGGGGCCATGCGCGTTTGAGATCTAGAGCGACCAGGAGAAAGATCAGGAGTTCCAGTAGCGGAATTAGGCTTTGAGGAATGCAAATCAACTGCGGCAAAAGATTTGAGAACGAGCCGACCGTCATATATGGAACCACCCAGGTGATATGTTTGACGGAAAGCGGTCGTGATGTCCTTCGATGTCATTTCCTTGCCAGTTACCTCTGAGCGCTCTTGGATAACCTTATAGAACGCAATCTGCATTCGTCGTGGAAGATCTAGGGAGAGAGCCGACTTGACAATGTAAGCAATACTACAAGGTGTGTCAGCAAACTGTTGAATTCTTCCTGAAAAGCATAATTCACCCTCCCTTTCCAGATTGTGAATTAACTCGAATAACAGCTTCATAAGTGCATCCAACATCGGCAGGATCAATAGGAAGATAAGGCATGTTCCAGAGCTTGTCTCCTGTTTTTTCTCTTGTGTTCTGGGCTTCAAACCCTTTTTTAACAGCATCTTGATGACTGCCAGAAAAGGCGGTAAAAACGAGCTCTCCAGCATATGGATGCCGCGGATGGACTGGGAGACCAGTACACTCAGTGACAGTATCTACAACAGAGTACATGTCGGAGAAATCAAGGTTGGGAGTAATACCTTGAGAATAATAATTAAGCGCAAGAGTGACGAGGTCAACATTTCCGGTACGCTCGCCATTTCCAAGAATTGTGCCTTCAATACGATCAGCACCAGCAAGAACGCCAAGCTCAGCAGCAGCCACTGCACAACCTATGTTTGATATATCAGGTTCGTATATCTCATAAGTAATGTACGAGAAACATACCTCGGTCGTTATGTGTGTGAAGACTTATAATGCACTTGTCTCGTTCAGAAATCCGGCTACAAAACATCTCGACCTTTTGAACGATTTTAGATACCTCCAATAAGATTGAATAGCAATTGTACTGACCTGGTCTGCGAAGCAATTTGGGGTAGATATCTCCACTGTGGCAGGTAGATTGAAAATAATGCGTTCTTCACGGCGCCCATCTGCCCATACGCTGTTTATTCCAGCCAACCAAGTCTTTTTTACCGCTTCGCACACTTCGATTGCGTATGGGGTGTCTGTTTGAGAGAATGTTTCGGGCGAGTATTCGTAACGGAAGTTGGTCCCATGCGAAACGGCATACTGTTCGGCAAGCTCTCTTATCAAATTTGTATGATCCGTAGCAAGCCTAGAATGATTAGCTGTGGATTTTTGGTGATGACTTGCCTTATAGTCTCTTCGCGGTCATTGTTGAAAACGACCTCCCTAAAAAGGCATGATGTAGCATTGTACATATGGATTATGACATTCTTTAGACCAGCAACAGCTTCAAAAGTTTTCTTGATGAGATCAGCTCGAGCAGGAGTCAGAACCTAAAGCGGTCTATCAGTACCAGGGACGTAGGTTAACTGAAAAACATGTATTTACTTGTATCCATACATCGTCAGGAACTTCATCCTTCCGTATAAGGTCGCGAACAAACTGAAAGTCTGTCTCAGAGGCAGCAGGATATGCCACTTCTATTTCTTTGAATCCAATCTGCACAAGATGTCTGAAGAAACGAAGCTTCTGCTGGTTGGTCATTGCTATAGATATGTTAATAAAACACAGTCAAATATATCGGAAAGCTAAACACTCACGATTGGCAAGGCTTTGGTTCCCATCTCTTAGATCTGTACTGAGCCAGATGGGTGCTCTGTGATGACTCTTGTCCGGCCAAGTACGGTTAGGTAAAGGGGCTGGTTTAAAGGGGCAGTATCGCTTGGAGGGATCCGAACTATACAAATCATCAAATACATTACTCTTATAGAATAAAAAGACCTACAGCATGGGCATTCTGTCTTTTTACTGGTATTTTCAAAGATAGAAAAATGATAAAGCTTTTTTCGAAGAATCATGTGTAATCTGAATATAATCGATTCATGACAGGATAGGATTATATATCACGTGACATATACTACTTATCAAGGATTTGACTCCATTTATAGATATTGCAAGGCATATGGTAAACTATAAACATGAATGTTTATGGAACTATGCTACGTGACACCTAGTTAGACGTGCCAGTTACTCCGCAAGCCTATCTGCTTCTGACACTATTCAGTCGTCAAATATTTCCCACAAATGAGAACGGTTTATTTTTATCCAATTCATTAATGGTCAAGTCGTAGTTGAGTATGCGATATATGATTGATAATCGACATATATTCGACATTTCAAGATCACCTGGATGCTATTGCAAATCAAGTTGCAAGCTGACACGCACTGTCTCGAATTATAGAAAAAATTGCATCTTCAATTCAAATCTCTACACCGACTCCTCAAAGATGAGAAAATGTAACTTGAACGAGGGACACAGAAACAATGCAACTTGCACAGTGATTTGAACACTGCGGTTTGTGACTAAAGTGACGGCAATATATGACAGGTTGTGCAACCTAACTAATACAATCATCACTCCAAGGATCATTGAATATGATAGCTTGTACTGGTCCCTAAGGGTCTACTTCTTTTATATGTACAAAGAAATAGCCTATGATGGACTATAGTGTTTTTTTGGACCCACGGTTTCCAGTCGACAAGAATCAAGCATCAGTCACTAAGTAGAGATGAGCAGAATGCATTAATTGGAAGGATGGTGGTTACTTACCGCAACCATTCGAAGCATCAGTGACAGCTTGCGCATATTTGAACAAAGTCCCTTGAGAGTGTTTTAGGGGGGGAGCAGTCCATTTTGCTTTTCTTGTTAACATTTCCTCATCAGAGATGTCAACTTCAAGGGTGTTGGCTACAGCATCTATGAAAATGATGTCGCCATCCCGAACTAGAGCAATAGGACCTCCGACTTGAGCTTCAGGTACAATGTGCCCAACAACAAAACCATGAGACCTGTTCTAATCAGCATACAATTCGTCTAGTAGCCACTCACCCTCCACTGAATCTTCCATCAGTTACGCATGCCACATCGTAACCTAGACCAGCACCCATAATCAAACTGGTAGGTTTAAGCATTTCAGGCATACCTAAACATTAGCATAACCCAATTAAATGACACGCTCACCTGGACCGCCTTTGGGACCAAGGTATCGTAGAACAACTACAGTCTTCTCGCCCTTCTTAATGGATCCATTTTCAACGGCTTTCACAAAGCTCTCTTCATCGTCAAATGCGCGGCATTTCCCGGTGAACTGCAATCCCTCTTTCCCGGTGATTTTAGATACTGCACCACCAGGAGCAAGATTGCCGCGTAAAATTCTTTATGGTCAGCAACAACCTTCCTTCGGGTACTCACCTGATATGTCCAGTAGACTTGATTGGGTCACTGATAGGACGCAAAATCTTCTGTCCTTCCCACTTACTACCATGTTTCTCCACCCATCGATCACAATTTTCTCCCAAAGTCTTTCCAGTGATAGTTAACTCGTCGCCGGTCATGATATCATTTTTGATAAGATAATGAATAACGGAAGGAGTACCTCCGATGGTGTTGACATCTTCCATCACATATTTGCCGCTAGGCTTGAGGTCGGCAAGAAGAGGGACACGATCAGAAACAGCTTGGAAATCATCGATAGTAAGGTTAATTCCAACGGATTTAGCAATAGCAATCAGGTGGAGCACGGCATTGGTAGAGCCACCAAGAGCCATAGTAAGGGACTGAAGATCAGCGGAGCAAATATGATTGTGTGCTTACCATAGCGTTTTCAAACGCTTTCCTAGTCATGATTTGTCGAGGAAGGATGTTGTCCTCCAGTAGCTTACGCATGACCCCTCCAACAGCATCACACTCCGCAAACTTCTCCGGGTATTCGGCTGGAAAGGAAGATGACCCAGATATAGTCATGCCCAGAGCTTCAGTAGCAGACGCCATAGTGTTGGCAGTGTACATCTGAACGTCAGCTCCAGTCATTTAAAAGTAAACTAACCCCTCCACAAGCCCCAGAACCTGGACAAGCATTTCGGACTGTGTCATATCTTCGTTTTTCAGCTTCGGGTGTTTGGCCTTCTTGTAGGTAGCGACCGTAGCTCTGGAAAGCAGACACAATGTCTAAAGTTTCGCCTCTACAATATCCCGGGCGTATTGTACCTCCGTACACCATCATACCAGGTCGATTGAGTCGACCAAGAGCAATTAAGGTACCAGGCATATTTTTATCGCATCCAGGTATAACAACCATACCGTCAAGCCAGTGTCCTCCTGCAGCAGTCTCAACAGAATCGGCAATGAGATCTCGGGATTGAAGGGAATACGACACTAATTATTAGTGACAGTCATGGTGACATGTACCTACTTCCTGAAGTACCCATACTAATCCCATCGGAGACACCGACAGTACCAAACTGGTATCCAATGATTCCAGCCTCTACCAGTGATTTTTTGACTCTCTGGCCCAGTCCCAATATATGTCGGTTACATCTGACTATAAGTGATGTCCATCTCAATTGATACGCACGGATTACCCTCGTACCAGACACTGGCAACGCCCACCATGGCTTTGTTAAAATCCTGATCATTATCAACACCATCTGTTGCGTACAGCATGGCCTGAAGAGGGTCAATCGAGTTCTGAGGGCTGGGATGCTTACCTGTGATGCGCCTTGCGCTTTAGGCTGGGTTATAGTCCTAGAATAGCGGTTCATGATAATTTCCTTCTGAATAGCGCGAGCTGAGGTGTTGAAGCGCTTCACTCCTGCTATCTTCGGTGATATAAAGATGTTTGGAGGGAGCATTTTGAGTGCTGTAAAACGAAAAGATGTTTTGAAAACAAATTTGCATGATTGGGCGAGAGAAAAAAGTCAAGCTTCCGAACCTAACTCGGCTCAAAGCCACGTGACAGTCACGTGTTCTGTTTCAAGTTGCACTGCCAACAATTAGAAGACTAGGATTATTCTTCAACTTCAAATTACTAGAGATATCAAGATGGAGAAGTCAGAGAAAGGCAATGACAATGCTATATATAGAAGCCAAGCCAATGAGACGCTCTTGGAAGAGGTTCAGAGGAAATCGGCTGGTACGTCCGAAAAAGTTTGGTTACAAGCTCTAAACACAAAATAGAGGACCAGGTATCCATCGTTCAAATGTTACAGATGTCAACTTCAACAGATATCACATCATCTTCAGCCAACTTATATATTGACTACTTGTTGTCCTTATCCCTCCCAGAACTCCAGTGCCAGCCCTCTCTCATCGCCGTCGAAACATCCACCATCGAGTCCGACCTTATAAACTTGTGTTATCGAGAATATCCCACGTTTATATCAGTCCATGAATGCTCTTCTGCAGTCAATTCAACATTTGGTGACTTTTCCAAGTCACTAGAATGTCTAGTAAACTCTATTCCATCCCTGGAAGAGGAGTGCCGTACTTTTGCTTCATCAACCAACCAAATACAAGCTCTACGCAGCAAAGCTTCTCTTGTTCAAGAACACCAGGACAAGCTCCTTGATTTACTAGAGCTACCGCAACTTATGATGACGTGCGTCAGAAATGGCTATTACCAAGAAGCGATGGAGCTATTGGCTCACTCAAAATCAATAGAGCAAAAGTATAAGATTAGCCTAGTACAGGATGTTGCTCAAGAAGCGAAAGGTGTCTTGGACCTTATGATAGCTCAATTGCTCAGCCTATTAAGAGAGCCTGTAAAACTGCCTGCTCTTATTAAAACTGTGGCTTTCCTTCGTCGACTCGACGTCTTGGACGAAACGGAACTAGGCTTGGTCTTCATCTCAAGCAGATACCACAACTTTAGAGTTCAACTTGTTCAAATAGAAAGGGATAGGACTGATCCCATACGTTACATGCGCGAATATATCGACCTTTTCCGCGAACATGTCTATGACATTATCTCTCAATTCACTGCCATTTTCATTGATTCACCAGAGTCCATCCCACAAATCACCTCATTTGTTCATCAAGCTATTGCTGAAGTTATTATTCTTGTTGAGTCATACGTGCCCCAATTATCACACGATTCAGCTTCATCATCCTCAATCTTAATACAGCTAGGATATTGTGCCATGTCCTTTTCTCGAGTAGGCGTTGACTTTGCTTCGCTGGTTGCTGCCCCTTTTGGCGAAGAAGCGATAACAAATGGAACAACGGTAACAAGCCAATAGTAATGATAAAAAAGGGGTTAATCGCCGGTAAATCATCTTACTCCCAAACTTTAGATATAAATTCGTCAGGTTTACATGGACGAGGGAAAAACGATTTCACACAATAAGATAAAGGAGAGAGAGCGCGCTGGATTGCGTTTTGTAAAATTTGATCATACATGTACTATAAGTGCTGCATCATCATAGATGGTGACCACCATCTGTGGGTATAGAGTGACGGAATGTAGACATATTTCCTAATAACATAATTGCGTTTGGTTCATTTCATTTGTCACATAATTCGCAGACCTCAAAGCATGACAAGGTAGTTGGAAGGCGCAATCTGTCGCACATTAGCGAAGATATGACTCCAGCTGGTTGCACGTACACCTGTGGCACCTGATGATGTCCGAACTTGATACCACTTGCCGCTACCGTCGAGCACTTCAAGAACTTCTCCTTTCATGAAAGAAACTTCATTAGGATCATCGGGGGACGCTGAATATGCGTAAAGTGCCCTGAATGTTAGTTGAGTCCAGAGTTGATGGGACTCACTTTGCACGCTGTTTAAAAGTTGCAACGTCCTCCTGTCCAGTGACATGTGTCCCGGCATTGTAATTATCCCGTATTACAGCTGATGCTTTTTGAGGTGTGCCTTCAGTCGCTGCTGGAGCATATCCTCCACCATTCATATTATTAGACGAGATGCCTCTACCCATGCCTCCAATGCTTCCTCCCATACCCATTTCGCCCCCTCCGTATCCTGCAGTCGAATCACGTCGTACAGGACCGCCAATTCGCCTGTTACCGGAAAGACCACCATTACCGCCAGAGTTTAGAAGACTGTAAATGAACGTGTCCTGCTCAGACGTCAGGTAGAGAAGCCATATGAGCTAGAAAAGTGAGTCGTTCGAAGAATCTAAAGGTATATAAACTGCTTACATTAACTATGGTCAATAGCAGCCATCCAACGCCAGTTGCAATGAAAGATCCGGGTGATTGGAAGAGAAATTGTACACCAAAGATGGCGAGCGCAGTGGCAATTGCCAAAAAAATGGATAGTTGAAATCGATAAAAAGCAATGCCATCCGAGGCAAGACAAAGACTGATCAATTAGACCAGTTCTGTTTGATATCACTTACAACAAGCCAACAATGATTGCGCTTCATTCAGCAAAAAAGGTGGTTAGCATGCTACAAGGGCGCTCTTGTAACAAATTATAGCTCACAGCTCTAACCAGATTGTAAACCACAGTGTACCTGCTACTGGCGCATGGCTGTTACTGGAGGCTTCTTCGGGTCAGGCTTTTCCATATTATTGATGAAAATGGCCCACAATACTTTGCCTCAGCAGCACATTGGCCTGCGAAAGCAATGATCCACGAAGGGATGGCAATGATAAAGGTGACAAGAAATATTGGGTGTCGAAAGACATAGCCCACATCGTATCCTCCTCCGCTGTGCATGGAGTTATAAGTGTGATTGCTGGTAAAGCGTCTTCTTGTGATCGTAGTGATACGTGACGTTTGAGAAAGAACAAAAAGTGTTTGAGAGTGAAAAATCAAAACAATGCAACCTTAATGACATTGTCCTTCAGCTTGCAGGTTTTGTTGTTGTTCAACTCCCAGCGGACATCAATCCAACTCCATTTGAATTACGTAATTACGTCCTGGCACGAATAAGTGATGATGTAACACTTATCTCGATCATGTCTGAAGTGAAATAACCAGCGGGCTGAATTCCAACCTCGAGTAATGCAGTCTATACTATCAAGCTGCCCGTGCTGTCAGTTGAAGCAAAACCCTTTATATTGTCAATCAT
Source organism: Cryptococcus depauperatus CBS 7841 (assembly GCF_001720195.1). Lineage (NCBI taxonomy): Eukaryota > Fungi > Basidiomycota > Tremellomycetes > Tremellales > Cryptococcaceae > Cryptococcus > Cryptococcus depauperatus. Next base: position 1,070,559 of record NC_089474.1, on the reverse strand, counting down.
GCCTTCGCGAAGGGTGAGCTTCAATTTCCAGCATACAGGGAAAGTACTCATAATTATCAAGCATCGCTTTGCACAAAGAGCTTTTGAGAAATCTACAAGCACGCATAGATCTTACTATCCAGCAATCACAAGCTTTGGTCCAAGGCCCATCGAGTCTGAATACGGGATCTGGGCCGGGTACCGCTGCTTGGAGGGAGCTTCGAGCAGAGGTTGCGGCAAGAGAAAAGAGCTGTGTCATCGTCCGGGAAAAGATTGCAGAACGAGAAAGGATGATTTCTTCAAGTAAATTGTTCAGAAGCCAGCGATTTTATTTATTTCTACTGACGTCAAATCAGTAAGCAAGTATGTGTCTGACAATGCCGTCAAGATTCGCTACAGAGCTCTTGCAGCAGCTGAAGCTTCGCCTCCGGCCCTTCGTTTGCAAACTTCTCTGAAAAACATTCAATTTCAACTACGAGATACTGAATCTCGTATAATACACGCTCGTCAAGTACTGATCCGAGAAGCTGTCGATGTTTTCGGGCTTAAACAACACCGATCTGGAGCTTGGGAAATAGCAGGATTAATCCTCCCATTACCAGAAGCTTTTCGATGTAAGTGTAAACGATACAAACACAGCTGAGTGTGTAGTACATCCTGTTGTGCATATAAATGCAGCAATCTCTCATACCCTACACCTCCTGTCTCTGATCACTACATATCTTTCGATCACTCTCCCCTTCACCCCAATATCCCCTCCAACATCAAAGCGACATATAGGTCGCCCTGTCGTGAAGGCCAACTTGCCCTTCGTCTCTACAACTAAATGGAGAGATAAACATGTTTTGTGGATGCCCAGTAACGCTTCTGTATCCAACAAAATCAAGAGTTCGAATATTACACCGTCATCCAAGTCTCCTCTTCATCCAGCAATATCAGTCATAGTAGCTAAATCTGCTAGCAAACATAAGCAATTCCTTATTTCTTTTGCTCTGTTCTCGTTTTCCGTCGCTTATCTTGCTTGGTCCCAAGACGTATCTGGAATTGGCATTCAAGAAACAAAAAAGGTGTTATTGGAAAGATCAGATGAGGAAGCCAGTCAATCAATCAATCCACGGTCGAGGCATAACCCTTCTGACTCTAGCCTCATCTCACCAACGTCTGTCCTACAACTTATCCATGCGATCACCTTAAGTCCAACTTTGGGTCATAAGTCGCATAGCCCTGGAGGACGCTTCATATTGAAACATGTTGGATTCGGTCTGGATGTAGCAAAAGTGGTGCATACTGTTCTTAAAGCTGAGCAGGAAAGGTGGAGCTTTGACACCACCTCAACAGAGGACAAGGAAGAAATGAACGAAGAATGGCATTTATTGGATGCTGACACTTGATCAGGATGGGGAACAGACTTAAATAAAAGAAATCATCAAAGGGAAAGGGCAATACATTCATCCTTATCGCAAAAACTGATGTTGTCCGTTATATACAATTATAAATTCAATAATCACTTGGTGAACCAGTACATGGCAGCATATTGGACACTCAAGTGCTCGCCTTCGTTAGAACACTATTGCGTGTAAGTTTTGAAATATTTCAACTAGGGTAATGGACAAACTTACAGAAGATGGGGGCTGCCCCTTGATGGTGTTAAGACGGAAAACGCTCTTAGACAAGGTTCCTTGGCCATTAAGAGCAGCAAGCTGAAGCCAGGGCACGTTGTCGGCAGGGTTCTTAGGGTCGCTGAGAGCATTGATCTTGCTGACCACAACCTTGTCGTTCGAACCCACGAACTCAGGTGAGATAGCTCCAGCAGTAGTGGAACCAGGGGTGTTGCTGACACTCGATTAGGCCTACCCTATCGCCCAATGCAGTTCAGGTATCACTTACATGAAGAGGTGGTGAATAGCCACAGGCAGGTTAGAGGTGTCGGGGTAAGAAAGATAACTGAAGGCCTTTTGAGGCAAGACGGAGCTGATAGTGGCAGGATCGACATGACCAGCAGTGCCAGTAAAGAGGCAAGAAACATCGTAAAGGCTACAGGCAAGACGTCAATACAGGAACGAAGACATTATTAAGGACTCACTTGGCAAGAGCACCAACAGAGACATACGCTCCAGACGTGCAAGTGTAGTTTTGAATACCACGTCCCACCGTAATTATGGAAGAGGTTTCACCGCTTGGAACGACAAGTTTAGATTGATTACCGAGAGGCACTGCCACCTTGCTAACGGAGCAGCTTCGAGGCCACGAATTGCCTGAACGACCAACATCCGGCCAATTGCCGATATCTGGGACAGATTCGGCAACAGGAGCAGACCACACTACTGGAAGGACAAAGAGGAAGGAAACAAGGGTCTTGGTGAACATTGCGATAAAGAGCGTAATGTTGAGTTGAGATGGGATTTAGTACAGAGTAAATGAAAGAATAAGTTGGGTTGTAATGGAAAAGAGAGGCTTTGCTTAGGGGCTTTTTATACCTTTTCAAGATATGTAAAAGTGTATAAGGGTGATTGTTTGAGAATTCAGGACCGAAGGGAGAGTGATTGTCTTCAATCGCTGAAAACTGGGTGTATACCCGTGCCTGAACATCATACCCTGTTACCAAAGCAACGGGAAAAGAGTTGGGCAGCGGATTCTCAGCCATACAATCTCTTTCTTTGGCCCTTGGAATGTGTTTATGCCGTTTGTTTGTGGAGATGGCGTTCAGGAGTGACACATTCGGCTGATCGACAGGCACCCATGCCATTATGCTGGTTGTCTGCAGACTGTCGATCTTTTCTGTTTTCAATGGTACACTCAGGCACAATGATGGGACCTGATTAGGGATGGACTTTTGTTTACCCAGTCTTTCGGCAAAAGTGTAGCCAATGGTCCCATCTTCAGAGACGACTTGTTCCAAAATTTGGATTACACATTGAGCTGAGATCCCTTGTAGTCTTGTAGCCCTGTCGTAATGGTAGGCAGTCGGACAAGCGCTGTGGATGGTAACTTTTGGAAGACAGTCAACTCATTCAACGCTCAACTGGAAATTTCAGTTCACAAACGATTGTCAAGGAAGGATGTGTATGCCATCTCAGGAGTTTTTGATCAGGTATACATTTTGATTGCTCAAATGTACAACTGTGAGAATTGCACACAGAGCCGACGCTGCGAAGAAAAGTGGATAGAAGAAATGCGGCATGCGCCGCCAGAACGATCAAAAGGTGAAAGCCGATGACCATCCAAGAGGTAGATGCGGTTTTCGTTTTGTTTTTGAGCGTATTTCAATCGTTGTATATATTTATTTCTTTTATTTCTTTTTTTCTATCTCATCGTATACATCAACATACACTGAGACAAAAAGACAACCTCTGAAAGAGTGGATAACCCCGTCGGTCGCCTCCTTCCAGAACGCCCTGAATATTCCCTATACATACACCTCTGTCGTCCACTTTTGTGTTTCTGGTAATACCGTGGGAAACTATTCCTTTCGTCCGCAACGCCCAGCATTCGAATTTGTTGGCAATGACCACTTTTACGCCGCTTCCACTACCACCAATGCTCTCTGTCGTTGTCTTTGCCAGCCTACCAACCAAGGACACTCTCACTGCCATTGTGAACAGGGATGAAGATGGACGAGAAGTGTGGAGCGGAAACTTGAAATGAGAGCAGGCGTTTCCAGTACTTACCATTATCGCGATTGTGGTCATTACAGTGTGCACAACAGTGATTTTCAGAAAGCGTTTCAGCTCGTCGTCAAATCCGGGCAACAAATACAACGGCCAACATCCTCTCTCTATTCAAAATGAAGGACCATATATTGGCAAATCTGGCAGTATTATTAAATTGGGCAACAGATCAAGCGACTATTTTGTCATGACTACCAGCCGATCCATTGTCATGACTCGTTTGGACCCCATCATCAGCCCGGTGGTATCAATCAGCATGTTTACCGAGTCCATGGCTCATCCTACTTTACTTCCAATCGTATCCTTGCTTCTGAGATGCAAACTTTAGCAAAATGTATCACATGGCGGTACAAGAAGACCTTTCTGCATGTTGGGTAGCTGGCATGCACTACCGATATCCTACCGGCTCAGTAGTGCCTATCCGTCTGAATAGGACTTTTCTTCACTACTTCAGAAATCACTCATTGGTATTTCTACTTACTCTTTTCTAGACAATTATAACACGGTTGTTAGTAACCCTGCGGACAGGGTTACCAACAACTCTGATCCGTAAATTCTCAGTCAATCACGACGACGAGAAGTCTTGTTGAGCAATGTGAAAGATCATACTGCCATATGATTTCAGTGCTACAGGGGCGGTAATGATTTTACGTAGCTTTGGATTCCCAAAGAGCGTTTGCTCAAGGAATCTTGTCCAAGTTGTTCATTTGTGAGCGTCCTTGAAGCTCTATCCAGTATACAACTCTGACTAAGTCATAGTCCAGGCTGCTGGGATGGTGTCTATGCCACAAGCAGCAATTACGCCACTCATATGAGTAAGTAGATTGTGAGCCAATAACATTGGACGTCTATTTACATCTATAGCACATCCCATGGACGATATAAACGGCTATTATATCCCCGAAGGATTCCCAAAGAAATTCATCATTCTGCAGTTTGAGATCGTTTTTGCTGCGTATGACCATCCATGAAGTGGTGACGACGAGACTACCTGGGTATTAGCAAATGGGGGTACGTCTACTTACAGCATTCAAACTGACTTTCTGAATGGGTGGAAAGGTGCGTACTTGCAATTGTGCATATGCCAGCTGACTTCATCATAAGCTGATACTCCCCAAGCTGTTTTAGATGACTGTCAGTATATGAATGCCACAGACGAGAACAGCAGTAAGCTTGTTGAACAACATCGCGTATGCATCACTTCACTCGTGAGCGCAGTTTCCGACGACCTGTCCAACTGCCCTCCATTGAATAAATCGATTAACGTGGATGTCGCTCATAGCTGCTGCCTTGAGACTCAAATCGTGGATGCAATTAACGAAGAGAACATCATTTCAGAACTGCCTGGTTGTAATTTTTCATGGACGGGTGATACCCCAAAGCCTGCTTACTCCGCTGATCAGGAGCCAAACGACAACCTTCACCTCGTCTATACTTTGGTCTAGTATCTTGATGGGCCTTACATAGTATAATTGTTAGATGAGTAAGAAGCTCAGGGAATCGGTTACTTTCGTGGTCTTGCACCTATCCAACAATCCTAGAAGGCTTGCTATAAACGCTAAACCTGCTTAAATCTTTCTGCAACTTGATAGTCTGTGGTGAAAAATGATGCATTCTATGCTCTTTACAAATATGCCTACATGCAGCCGATGTCATTCGTTTTAGCAATATCTAGCATTTTATTGCCTGTTCAAAAGAACGAAATCCTCATAACATGTTGTGCAGAATGCCTTACCATCTTTGGGAAAGAACAAACTATTACCGAAATCACCATGACACTGCTGTTGATAGAGTCAGCTAAAGTGAGATTCATAAACAGAAACAACAATGAACGCTTACCACGCAAACAAAACATTCTTTGTGCCATTTAGCACCCATTGCATTGATAGCAATATCAGGAATAGGTTTCGCACAAGCTTTGCACTTTGGTTTATGCAGTCTCAGGTGACAACTTTCACAGTAGGGATGCCCCTTATGAATGACAAAGTCGTTCGTTTCACCGTCTTCTTCCTCCGCACCCCCTCTTTCCTTTTCCGTCCCTGGTGCCGAGGATTTTGATGGATCCAAAAACGGGTCGCCACATTCAGAGCAAAAGAAGTGAAGTTCGTGATAGTATCGTTGGCCAAGAATGTCGTCATTAAGAGTAATGAATCTAGATTCTACGATGGGTGTTTTGCAGTGGAAACAACGATTGGCAAATTTCTGATTCCTGTCTTCAACAATACGTTCGCAAATGAACAAGGATTATGCTTACATCATGGTAGTCCAAATGGCAATAGGCTTTTCCTTCAAACTCAAAACTGCTAACGTGTTCCAGCAGTTCTCCACACTCTGCGCACATAAAACATTGCGGATGCCACCTCTGATTCATTGCATTCACGATACGCCCTATGATAGGATTTGAACACCCTGTACAAAGTATTGCACTGCCTGGATGTATACGAGTGTGACTGGGTTGGGCAGGTGATTGTGAAGTCATAGATGCAGAAGGAGTATGAACGGTCTGAGGTTTTTCAGGGCTTATACTGATAGTGGGTACCACAAAACTGATTTCACCACCCTGTTCCGGTTCGTCCGCAGTATTTGAAGACGATACAGTGATTATGGGGGCACCAGATATCTGTATACCGGGAGACGATGGGTCCGCTGGCTTTCTTTTGGCTTTCGGAGTCACGTCAGATCCATCTTTGCTATCGTCTCCCACAGATGCGATTAGGGAAGAATCAGAATCCGAGACATCACTAACTGGTATAGAAGTGAATTTCGCTGGAAACTGAAGATCAAGAGGTGATGATGGTTGACCATTGTTCGAAGGAGCCACAATAATGGGTACCTGCGGCGATTGTGGCCGTACAGGCGTCCATGGTGCCGAACATACTGAGCTGAGAAAAGCATCGCCAAGGTCCATACTTTGGAATTCTTGATCAAACTCTTCTTCACTTTCCTCTCTAACGGTGTATGGCTGTTTTCTATTGTTTTTTTGCACTTTGTCTTCCATTACCAAACCAGAGGATATGCCTCTGTCCAAGCTTTTTGAAGGGTTGATTTTACCTGGTGGCTTTGGCAAAGGTCTTTTGGAAGGAGTATTAAAACAATTCCTGTCCAATGACTTCACGGATGAGATTGTATCAGACCTGTCAAGCTCTGCTTGTGCAGACAGAGGTGCCGTGGTTGGCGTTTGTACAGACTGCGAGGACGTATGAGGAGACGAGAAAGTACATGTTGAAGAAGAGGATTCCGAAGTAGTGACGGAAAGAGGGGTACGAGTTCGAGGTGGTGGCAATGGACGTGATGATGAGAAAGATGGAGAAGCAGAAGGTGGCATATAAATCCCTGAGCTTCCTGGAGGAGTAGGAAGCGCACCGCTTGCTAATCTTGGAGGAGCCATCATGGCAACTGTGGATGGTGAGGGGGGTATCGGTAAAGGTGACGGAGAACGGTATACTTGAGCAAACACAGGATATGGTGATGATGATGGCTCTGATAGGTTCACATGGTTTGAATTTGCTCTCAAAACCATGTCCCTCTCTCTTTTTCTGTCCTGAAAGGTTTGGAAGACCGGGGGTGCATATGCCACTTTTGGGATTGGGGAAGGGACTGCTTCTACTTGAGGAACGAGAAAGGAATGTGGGTTTGGTAGGTAGGTGGATTGTCCTTCTTGTCGCACCATGGGGAGAATTGAGCTGTTGATTAAGAAAAGAAAGAGAAAAATTCTAGTTTAATTTACTTTTAGGAAGGGAAAAATAAATAAATAAAAAAACACGAAAAACAAATGTCAAACTTGTAAAGATGAAACAAACAACACCTCCACTTTTTATCGCATCTACACAAACAATCCATATTTTCTATAAAATTTACAGCTCACCATTGTTACGTTTCTGCTTCTTCTGATCAAACACCATCGAATAGTTATCTACAGCTATTTCTGACCAGCTACCATGGCGTGCAACTGATCAATATAATTCGCTAAGCGCAAAAGACTCACTGTGGCATCCTCATCGACATAACTTGAGGATTCAAATGAGGATAGTTGTCGCAAATTACTGCAGAAACAATTTTGAAAAGTACTGCATACCCCTGAGAATTGAAATGGAGACCATCGCTGGGTATCCTTCAGAAAGTCTCTCTACCGTCAAGGAAAGCTACTCACAGAAAGTAGGGGGCCAATTGCTTGTCACTCTCCCCTCCTGCTGCTTCCACGATTGCTGTCCAAATATCCGCAACCGGAAGACCCAATTCAGCGCCTACCTCCTTGCAGCCTTCTGCATATTCTTTAATCACATTTACATCCCTGTCCTGTCTTGGCTTAGGTCCTTTTTTACCGAAAGATTCCCAGGTCTTGATCCTGGAAACAATCCAAGCAGACTCCATAACGGGTGGAGCATTAATCAGAACGATTTTGGTGTTAGGTGAATGATAAGGTGAAGAAGGGTTTTGAACGAGATCCACAATACGCTTCGTGTTGGCCTTGTATTCTTCAAGTGGGACATGTTGGGGAGACGGAACCAAGCAAACGTCGTTCGCCCCTGTTTTGCAAGCCATCAGACCTAAAGCATTGCTAACCCGCTTTCAACACACCAAACCATATGATCAACAACTTGACATCTTGCGCGCGGCCTTGGAGGCGATCCTCCTTGGTTGCGAATATCTGTTCAAAGACTGGAATAGCCCTGGTGAATTGCTTTAGCCCACGTCGAATGGCTCCGAAGGCCGCATGTATACTAACCACTTTGAGGTGTATCCTTTAGGCCTGTTAATAAACCACACCTGGCGACCGATACCTATAGCTTACGCACCTCCAAATCCACGGTTGACAATGTCCATTCTCCTTAGGTAAAACTCCGACATTCGTTGAGCAAAAGAACCAGGAAACCAAGCCTGGGTGAGTGAGTCTCCCTAAACTGAAATCTCAATCACAATACCACTGTGAAGATGAGGTTACGCACAAAAAGCATGACAGCATCAGTGTAGTTTGTGGCGGACATTTTGAAAGCAAGATGATTGGTAATTATCAGAGTTTGTATAAATTGTATATATCAAGCAAGAAATGAGAGATACAAATTGAACTCTTTATATCTACAGATCAGATCGATCCAAAAGTTGTGTAACGCTCCTTAAACACGCTTAATCCTGTTGGCAAAGATAGATCTCCAATGGATCCTTGTTTTGACATGAATAATCGGCTTGAAATGTAAGGATATCAAACATTGAATAGATTAGATAACACCTTTAACGGAACTATTTTTGAGGTTGAACTCTTTCTTGCAACGCTTTATCTTATTCTGTTCAGCATTTATTAATCATTACTGGCGATGGATGCTCAAACATCATCTTATCTTCAACCAACAAAACACATCTTATCTAAAGCTCATCTCTCGGCTTTCCAGCGATCTAAAACCCACAATGATATTGTCGACTTTATCGATGAGCTGAATGCCGTTGTCGTGGGTAGAAAGCTGTCAGAAGCTGGCAATGGCTCAAATGTATGTTACAGTCTCATGTTTTCTAAAACTTACTGTTGGATTTTCCTTAGCGCACTCAACCCATCATCAACATCTTGGATTCTGTACTGCAAATTGCACAGACGACACCTCCAGTGGATAACAAACTTTCTCGATTCGGGAATCCCGCTTTCAAGACTTTTTATGATAAGATTGGGAATGCTTCAGACGAATTGCATTCTCGTATCCCTGGTCTCCCAAAAGATGCAATACCGGAAATAGAAGTATACTTCAAGGAATCTTGGGGAAATAAGCAAAGAGTGGACTATGGCAGTGGTATGGAGTTAAACTTTTTATGTTGGTTGTGAATTTGGTTCGTAACTTGACGGCGACACGGCTGACATTCTCTAGATTATGCCTTGCCAAGCTTGAGGTGTTTAGCAAAGAAGATTACCCTTACTTGGTCTTGGGTATTTTTTGGAAGTATATTGAAGTGATGCGCTATCTCCAGTCGATTTATTGGCTTGAACCTGCCGGCTCGCATGGTGTGTGGGGCTTAGATGACTATCACTTCCTTCCCTTTTTATGGGGTAGTGCACAACTCAAGGGTACGTAGACCTTCATCGCATTTCGCTGCTGGAATACCAACACTTTTTTATATAGATCACAAGCATCTTCGACCCAAGGCGATCCATGACTCTGAAATCCTCGAAGAATTCTCCAAAGACTACATGTACCTCTCTTGTATTTCGTTTATCAATTCCATCAAGACTGCTTCACTGCGATGGCACTCGCCAATGCTGGATGATATTTCAGCTGTCAAGACGTGGGACAAGGTGAACCAAGGTATGAAGAAGATGTATGTGGCGGAAGTCTTGGGCAAATTACCGGTCATGCAACACGCTCTTTTTGGCAGCTTGCTGCCATTCCCCACTCCTGAAGAGGATCCAGAATTGAAGAAGGCTCTTGAAGAAGAAGGTGTGCCCCAAGTCGATGAACATGGACATATTCATGATCCTTCAGAAAAAGGATGGGCCATGGACTGCTGTGGTATCCCAGGTGAGTACAGATCAGTATTTGCTTCTTCTTTTGCTGATATGTACCAGTGCCATCGGCATTTGCCGCTGCTCAAGACGCTCATGCGATACAAGGCGTAACTCCATTAGCAAATCGACCAGGCATAAAACCCATCCCTTTTGATTGAATCTCTAGCTGCGGAATCTATAGAAATGACATGTAGATTGAAACATACGGTGTTTATGTAACACAATCTGTATACAAGCACGTGACGTAAGGCGTACATAGGGAGTCAATGGAGGACATTGAAGGTAATACACTAGAAAACGGAGCAAAGCCGAAGATGATGATGTAGGCATTAGCGTAAGTGATTACAGACATAAGAGTAAATAAACCAGATACTTTTCGAGTTCTTCTCGGTGTAATGTGCAATCCTATCTCTTTCTCTATACACACGGATCAGGTCAACTTATTATCAAGGTCGCTACACCTTATCAGTCTCAGCATCATACGGCCAATTCAATGGCAGTAGAATGGGCCCATGACGTATGATATGAATGATGGCTTAGAAATATTATCATTGCCGTGTAGTCCATCTCCGACTCGCTTGTGTACGGAACAATATCACACAGGTCTCTATCTCTTTAAGCTTAGGAGATTCTATCCTGATGTTCTAATTTGAGCACCATCTCTAGGCCACCCTGGTACCTAATAGGAGAAAGTAACACCAATGCACTTGAGCGAGGCAATCTCAGCATAACATCGTAATATATGAACTAAAATGAAGACTTGAGCAGAGGCATACTCATTGATACAATAAACCTCTAAGGTGTGTATTGGGCTTTATCTCATGTCTTTACTCTTAAAAGATTACTCTGATCAGATACAAAAACAAGAGACTCTTCTCTTCTCGGTCATTAGAGAATACGTTGTTGTTATCTAAGGATACGATTTAGTTAAATTAATGAGCTATCGTCGATACTACTTTTGCATTTGTATCATACATGACAACGCAGAATAATAAGGTATTGAGCAAAATAGAAATGGATAAATGGATGCATGAATCTTTGACTTTGCGTATAAGCTTTACCATGTATGCCTATTGACTCTCAATTTGTTGTAGATAGGCGTGTTAACTTTGATTCCGCGGTGACGACACATTTCGGCAGTCTTTTTTGAGTTGATCGTTTCTTTCAAAGTTGGATCGCTTTTCTTCTTTTCGATTTATTCAAAGTTGCCTTCAGTCACCATCATACGTTTATTTCTTTTTTTTCAAGCAACAAAGAGGCATCAATTCCAGGCGCTACCTCTTCTCTTCCACCATCTGCTACGTCAGAGTTATCAACCAATCAACAATTCTTTGCTGCAACATTTAGAATCTTGATTTCCTCAGAAACAGAAAATGGCCATGGACGGGGACCTCATCGCCCTTGTAAATAAACTACAAGACACTTTCAATGCCATAGGCGGCGATGCGGTCGATTTACCGCAAATAGTTGTAGTCGGCTCACAATCCTCCGGCAAGTCTTCAGTTCTCGAGACAATCGTTGGTCGCGATTTCCTCCCTCGAGGATCGGGCATCGTTACACGTCGACCTCTGGTACTTCAACTCATACACACTCCCTCCCAATCCCCATCATCATCTTCCAACAATACAAGCGATGTTTACCTTCCGAATTTGGATAGCGCTCCTACTGCTGGAGCTGGAGTTATGCGTCCAGGTGGCAGAAGCATGGGCAATGGAACAGGGGCAGAATATGCCGAGTTCCTACATATAAACAGGAGATTCACCGATTTTGAAGATATCAGAAAAGAAATTGAAGCCGAGACCTTTAGGGTTGCAGGACAAAATAAGGTATATCTATATGTCTTTTGAACGTTTTAGCTATGACTAGGCTGATTATATATCAAGGGAGTTTCCAAACTGCCAATCAACCTCAAAATTTATGGTCCTGGCGTTTTGAATTTGACCCTCGTCGACCTTCCAGGATTGACCAAAGTGCCAGTTGGAGATCAGCCTACGGATATTGAGAGGCAAATAAAAAACTTGGTTCTTGACTACATTTCTAAACCTAACGCGTTAGTACACTCTTTCAAAGAGAGCCAGCAATTTGCTTACCACTCGCAGCGTCATCCTCGCCGTTTCTCCAGCAAATGTTGATCTTGCTAATTCTGATGCTCTTAAGCTTGCTCGTTCTGTTGACCCTCGCGGCCTCAGAACTCTTGGTGTGCTCACCAAGCTCGATATCATGGATGCCGGTACTAATGCTCTTGATATTTTGACTGGCCGAACGTACCCTCTCAAACTCGGATTTGTTGGTGTAGTTAATAGGTCACAGCAAGATATCAATACCGATTTGCCAATGGAGGATGCTAGGGTCAAGGAGGAGGACTTTTTCAATACACATTCTGTCTACAGGAATATTTCCCATAGATGTGGTACAAGATATCTTGCCAAAACTCTCAACGCTGTATGTGCTTGTCGGCTGATAGAAATTAAGTGCTAAAACACGATAGGTTTTGATGAACCACATTCGTGAAAAACTTCCTGATATGAAAGCGCGCCTCAACACTCTCATGGGTCAAACGCAGCAAGAGCTTAACGCATTTGGCGACGCAACCTTCCTTGGTGAACAGCACCGGGGTTCACTTATTCTCAAACTCATGACTGAATTCTCCAAAGACTTTGTCTCCTCTATTGAAGGCACATCTCTAGAGATATCTACCAAAGAACTCTCTGGTGGCGCTAGGATTTATTACATCTTCAATGAAGTTTTCGGTCACGCCCTTGAAGGCATTGATCCTGCCCAGAACTTGAGTTTGGCGGATATCAGAACTGCGATTAGAAACTCAACTGGTCCCCGACCTAGTTTATTCGTGCCGGAGGTAGCATTTGACTTATTGGTAAAACCACAGATCAAGCTACTTGAAGCCCCTAGTCTGAGATGTGTTGAATTGGTTTACGAGGAGCTGATGAAGATTTGTCACAACTGTACTAGCCCCGTGAGTACAAAAACCGCTGGTTTCAGTAAAGTACAAAATTGAAATGTGATTTGCAGGAACTGCAACGATTTCCGCGTCTCCTCACTCAACTTATTGAAGTTGTATCTGAGCTTTTGCGAGAACGCCTTGGTCCAACATCCGATTATGTTTCTTCTTTGATTTCTATACAAGCCGCCTATATTAACACCAATCATCCTGACTTCGTTGCCGGCTCGGCTGCTATTGCTCGCGCAGGTGCTCGGCCCGCCCCTCAAGTACCCAAGCCTACGGAAAAAGAGGACGAGTTGAACGAAGACAGCGAATCTGAGCAATCAGAGATCTCAGCTCCCAATGGATATTCTATACAATCTAGATCGGCCTCTACTTCCATCCCAGAGGTTCGCCGGCCAACGACTGCGACTGGTGTAAAAGAAGTACCTCACAAGTCCCGGCGACATAATCGAACGGCATCAGGGACTAATCAATTAAACATTCTTCTAAACCCTTCCACCGCACATAGCGTCACTGGAGCTTCCCCTCACACGGCTAAAGAAACATTCTTAAACTACTTCTTTGGAGGTCCCAACGGGAGCACAGATCCTGGCATTGCTGCACAGCGACAGTTAGGTAAGGGCCAGCCTCAGCAATATCAACAATTCTCCCAACAGGGTTTGAGAGAAAAAGATCTTTTACCGGATCTTGGAGGAAGAAGAGGAAGACTAGAGGGAGGTTCAAGTTTTGACATGAAATCGTTAGGAAAGCACATAGAAGCGGTAGGTCAATCCCGGCCATCATGCAGACAGTCTGACCAAGTAAACAGACTTCTGAAGGAGGGGAAGTTTTACAACTGAGTGCAAAGGAAGAAATGGAGACGACATTGATTCGAAGCTTGATTGCTAGCTATTTTGCAATCACGAGACAGACCATACAAGATCTCGTGCCCAAGGCTATTATGCACTTGCTTGTAAGTCTTTATGTCGGATCTTCTAGGTTATTATGTATGCTCATAATTTGTTCAAAGGTGAATTTTTCTCGGGATGCTATCCAGCAACGCCTCGTGACCCAATTATACAAACCTGATCTCTTTTCTGATTTGTTGTTTGAAGACGAAGCATTGGTATCTGAAAGGACAAGAGTAAAGGCTTTGTTGGATGCGTACAAGGAGGCTTTCAAGGTTTTGAGTGAAGTCAGCCTGAAGAGTACATAGATGACTTTAAATCAAAAAGTCAATACACGGTATGCTGTAGATCTATGCAGATTTATGAGCTTGTTCTCATCCTTCTTTGGTTTTGAAAGTTTTGAGACCACAAACATTTCAGGGAAGCTTATAGTGACGGGCAGGAAATATATAATTTTTTGACTTGACTTTTTTCTTGTCTTTACAAAGAAACAACAATAAAAAGTGTATGTCCATGATCTAAAATTTATCTATAGTGTTGTCTTGGCTAAGGCATTACTTGTGGGTAGTATTCACTTTTTCATCTGCTCGGACAAGCAAAACAAGAAAAAGTAATATCCTGCACTTCATATTACCGAATACCCAAGCCACTGCTCTTCATCCTTCTCTGTCTCTTCGTCACCGCAATCCTGGTGTCTTGGGGGTTGGCAAGTCATAGCAAAGGGAGAGAGTATGTTTTGAACGTCGCGAAAAAGGTTGGTTCCGTGATGGGAGTGTCCGCTGGAGGCTAAGAAGAAGAGAATGCTACGCAGTGAGTTTCGATTTCTGGATCAAGTCAAAACACTATTGACATGGTTACTGTAGCGAATGGGAACTCAAAAGAACATTTCAGCATGAAGGCTGATGCATCTGATGAGCTACAACGGCGTCGCTCCGGATTGACTCACCTGCAAGAACGATGTGCATCTTTAGGGATGGGGCAAGAATACAAATGTTTCTGGACAGCCATTCACTGTTGCCACTATTGGAGGAAGCGATGGATATCATCGAGCTAGCTTTTGTGTCAGGCGCTAAATGCTGCTGGCACAGTCTCAAAAGGTCGAGGTCTCTGTCCACCTACTTCTCTCAAGATCGCAAAACATTCAAAACGTCCTTGAGGTAGCCTAGATGGGTCCAATGAAGAGCCAAAAGATGACATGGAAATGACAAAAGATCTTTCCTATGGCGGAAGGGCAGATTCTCAAGACCAAGTGACCGATATGACTCATCTTATCGCACCCCTGCCTTATCTTACAGGACACTTTGATCCTGGATAACATGAAATGAGACATTCACCTGTATGTCAATGACAAAATTCTGGCATAATCCATAGGAAAATCTCATTCATAATTGATGACCTTGAACAAGGTGAATACAAGAGACTAGTACTGTTTGAAGGATCTCATGGTTGGTAGGTATGGTTTCTAAAGTAAAACTCCTGCATGGGTCAATGGAAACAGGTATGAATGATCATGGAAAAAAAAGCGTTATCTCATCGCTACGTTCAATTTTGGCATTATTCCTCCCCAAGCGTCCCAAATAGCACATGAAATCCCTGCTGCTCTTTTTAAGGGCAAGGTGATTTGTTCTTTTTTCTGAAAGCTATATTGAAAGAGAGGATATATTGAAACAAACAGCCGAACAACCACCCCCGTGATGCACCCAAACAATCATTTGCACAAGAGACTCTAACCCTTATCCGTTTTACCATCCCCAGGTGGTCGCCATCTCTCATCACTTGATACTATTCAAAGTCCCCGGGTAGGAGGCTTGATCCTGATAGGATACCAACGCAGTGCTACACTTGACCCCGGCTCGGTGTGGTGTTAGGTTGATGATAGTAGAGATAATAGTGTTCGAGTGGATGGATGGTGGCAATTAGACAAGCATAGCATGGGCATGGTAATAGAAATTGATCATGGTTTAATGTCTGGCAGGCATAGGTTGAATTGTGAGGTGCTGGAAGAAAGTTTAGATCTTTTGGAGAGGAATTCAATTTAGGTTCTTTGCTGTGATGCACACTTGTGATTGGGCAAGCTTGCGTGCGAGGAAGAAAGAGACAATCACTGGCAATCAATGGTCAAAATATCATACTTTGATTCTGATAGGACGTATCATAGCTCTGTACTGCTGCGTCTTTGGAATCTGTTGGTAATATATGTCATTTGTAGCCGAACTACCAATGCACATGAATGGATGCAGTAATTGACCTATGTCTATGTGTATATGTTGATGAGGGTATAATTACCTCATTGCCAGCCTTCTGATGCTCTGAGACCAACCCAAGTAATCGCTTCAATAATTTCCTTTAGACACTCACGTCCCGGTAGACACCAGCCGTCTTTGCTATGTTTGAGTTGAAGGTAGTCATCACTGGCTTTTTGGTATTCCGTTTTACTAGAATTACATTCTTTGAACTCATCTGTGGTAGACAGCTGAGTTACCAGGGCGCTGAGAGAGGTGATTTCGAGAACGAGGGTGTAAGACTCTAGCCTCCGAGCATGACAAAGGGCGGCAGAAAGACATTCAATAGCTAGCTCTAATTACCATGAAATGAGCATTTCCATTACGCTATACCTTCAGAATTTGAGGACTGACCAAGGTACTTTGAATCACTTGACTCTAATGCAAGATCTAGGTGCGCTTTTGCCAAGCATAATCCACCACGAGCCAAAGCTTCCTGATCCTGTGATGCTTGTAACTATCGGCCCCTGTCAGCCTTACAGAAGCAAATGAGGAGCAATGCATGTACTTGAGGCCAAATACTCTCAATTTCCCTAACAGCTTTTGCCGCCATAGGTATGCCCTCCATTGACATCATGCACTCCGCAAGAATTACTACCCCAAATCGATAGATTCGCCAAAGTCCCAGTTCACTGCTCAATTGAACAGCCGAAAGTACGTGGGGAAGAACGAGGTGAGCAGGCGCTGATGTTGACTGAAGACTTGTGGCAGTTTTTAACGATTCCTGGATGTGATCCTGCAGGAGGCGAATGTGTTTTGAAAACTTGAATGACGTCGAGGGCCCTCCATTGGATGAAAGAGGAACAGGAAGCGGATGGCTAAGTTCTCGTAGAGGACCTCCAGGCCCAAGACGTTTGGAAATGGATTTGGACGGCCGCACCGAGGAAAGATATGATAATGACTTGAAGTCATTGCTGTTCGTGTTCAGCCAATTAACTATAATGAGAAATACGAATCTCACTTCATAGTAAAACGCCGCTCACAAATACCCCAGACAACCCTTGCCCAACGATGATACCAAGCAACAGACATTCCTTGGACGACGAATATATCCATTAACATTGCCAAAGCCTGACTGTACTGGCCTTCATCTGCCATCTGTGAACTCATTGTTAATTCATTCCGGACATTTCTAATGTTGACATAGAAATTACTCTTTGGGCCCTCGTCAGCAAGACTGTCAGTGCGCCATCTCCATCGCCTTCTGCTTCTACCGCTAAATCTTCATGAAATTCTGCAAGCGCATTTGAACCTAAGAGACTCCACAATCCAGCCTGCATGGCATGCCATGCTGAAACGTCAAGCGCCTGACCTGTAGGCCATAGTTTGGGATATTGCCTATCGTCGCCTTCTTCGTCCGTCGCAAACGCTTCAGTCTGATTCGAAATACCCAATGCTGTATAAATTCGTCGAAATGCTATATGGACAGGCTCACCCTATATGATATCAGAATCTCACAAGATTGAGAACAATAGAAACAATTCACAAGGTCAAGGGCTGCCTTCACAGACCAGAGCTCGTCCATAGGTGTTGAGGCGATTGGTAAACGGGTGGCAGGAATAGGGGTTTGGTGAACTTTGATGGTCTCTCCGGGAACGAAAGCTAAGTTATCTGATTCCGTTTGCAGTCGAAGAGAAAGGCTATAGCGTAAGGTATTAGAAAGAGAGCAGGTAGGTGAAAAAAGGTTTCGAACCTCATGCAGTGTTGCAAACAGACCCTATCACCTGCAGTTCTCGATACTCTAATGGCTTCGTCCACAGCCTGAAATTTAAATCAACATCTCTTCTCCATCCACGTAAACACCATGTACTGAGCGAGCAGATTCTAATCCTCCAGTAGCGTAATGAAAAACAGCAATGTTGAGTAAAGCATGCTGGTGCTGACCTCGGCCCGAAGAGGGAAACTGATAATCAAAAAATCTTCGCAAAGCTTGGAGACTGCCTGAACAATCCGCGGTAGAATTTGCTAACTGGTAGCTTTACCTCATATGTCAGTCCTGGCTGTTTCAATCATCAATCAGGACACACTCTTGGATGGCCTGTACCCGCTTGTCCAGGCTGTCCTCCATGCCTGATTTACCTATGCAAAATTCAAAGGTTTGTTATATTGTTGAAGCAAGTTGATACTTACGGTCAAGAGACCACATGGCAGTAGATTTCGGTGGCCCACTAGACCCTACTCCACACCATTTGGCCACCTCTTTCGCTAGGTGTGTCGTTTCATCAAACGAAAGTTTCCGAAGGATATTGATGAGGGATCTAACAAATACCCCTATAGGAGAATGTCTTTCCTATATCTTACTTAATACACGCAGCTGGCAACGAGAAAATGCTTTACCAGAGGGGGGGGTGTTTCCGTAGGCTATGCATCAAAATTGTCAGTAGAGATATACACAAAACATACGACTTCCTTACCTCCTCTTCATCACCGTAATTGAGTAATTCTCGAAGCTCCTTATCAATCCCTGATGTCAGCGTCAACAATTCATTCTCAATAGCGACAGAGGGATTACCGTCAATAAAGAGACATCCTGTAGTGATATCTTCAAACTTTGTGCCCTTTACTCGTCGTCAATTTACTGTATATACCACACTCTTCATACCAACCATTTCGTCTATCCAGCTGCGACTCTTTTCTGCGTCTTCACTTTCAGGACCAACTACTTGGCCCCTTGCTCTCTTCTTATCATTTCGCTTAATAACTTGAATGTTCTCTACTTTGACAAGTCGATCGACCTGTTTACGAAGCGAATCAAAGGTGGCAGGTTCGGTGGCAACCTAGTCAATCCTCCATCAGCTACAGCTATAATTGGACTGTGTTTAAAGGTCTGCCTACCTCCAACACTTCTCGGGCCACAATCTGAAGTATTCTCTGGGTGAACTGTAGCGAATACACCTGTATATATTGGCACTCTGCACCGATTGGGAAGGTGCGAATGATGATCCATCCCAGTGCTAAATGAAGTGGGAGAAGGGGCTCGCTGACCTGTTTGCCTTGATGCGAAGCTGTTTCCATCTTGTTTTATGACGATGAAAATGATATTGTAGAATAAAAATGAAAAGAATCAATTTGACAGTGGTTGCAATGAAAAGTGGAGGTGGAGGCAAAACAGGTAGTGATGTCTGTACTTGTTACTTTTTTTCTATTTCATCTTTACATGTTTGTTCTCGGTAAGTTTGTGAATGTTCAAACGGCCCATAAATTCTGTGCGCCATTCTCTCATTATGATAGAGAGAGCGAATTCAGCTACAAGTCTCCACAAGCTCCGTACACAAACCGACCATGATCCTCACCAAATGCAGCAAAACATTGAAGATGCTGCTGTTCGGCGGCACTCCCAGGGGAAACGAAAAGCAAAGTCCCTATACCTCGGCACAAATGGAAGTTCCTCAAGTAGTGAAAGCGTGAGGTCGCCTAACCAGTCGGTGCCAGCCCTCATTCATGAAGCTATACACACATCTATATCGCCACCGCTAGTGTCTACTCATGAGTCCTCGTTTGACGACGCTTCGCCCTCGCCTATATCTCAACCACCTCAAGCACACCACCACTCGCCCTTAAGCCCGCGTCCTCCCCAATTACTGTCACAACTTACACGGCATCCTGCATCTAGCCAGAGATACCTATCCAAGAATGTTCATGGACATAGATCAGTAACATATACTGAGCCGTCGCAAAGTGGAAGGAGCTCTAGTTCGTGGCATAGGGCGACGCCTACAACGGCTCTGACTGATGACCCGTTTCCTGATCTTGATCCCTCAACGGGTCTTCCTTTAGAATCTTCCCCGCATAGACGAAATTCTGCTTCGTTGGATGCACCCTCCCTTTATCTCCAACGAACTATTACGGACATCTTGTCTGGCACACCTTCCTCTCGCCATTCGGAGGCGTCATATGCAACAAACAACAGCGTGTTGCCCTCTTTTCCAAGCATCAGTCTTCCCAAAGTCAAACTCTTAACGAATCCAAGTCTTGAGTTTGGCAAAAGAAACTTTTCCTCGTCTTCTGCTCAAGATGATTGGGGGTCGTGGGCTATGGGATGGTGGAATGGCAACAAAGGGAAAGTGGATGAAATGATGAATGAAGACGATAAAGCAGATACAGTCGAAGAGGAAAAGGAAAAGCTAAGGAAGAAGTGTACATTCGTTCATGTTTTTCGCAAATTGCGAGCTGACATTGTTTAGATCGATCACCCAAACACCCAGTAGTATTTTGCCACGGTCTACTAGGCTTTGATTACTTGGGCCCTGCCAGTATGCCACCGTATGTCGTTTAGAACAAGATTCATGTGTTGTTTCCTGATTAAAATAGTAGTCTACGGATATCACATTGGAGAGGTATCAAAGAAGTACTAGAGTCTAATGGCGTTGAAGTCCTTATTGCCAGAGTACCGGCCACCTCTTCAATCAAGGAAAGGGCCCAAATCTTGGCAGAGCTGATATCGGAAAAGTATCCAGATAGGCAAGTGAATCTTGTCGGCCACAGTATGGTAAGTTTGAAGGCTTTTCAAATTTGCTGCATCACATCCTGATAAACATGCAGGGTGGCCTTGACTGTCGGTATCTCATATCCCAACTCAATCCTAAAAGTTTCTCTCCCGTATCCCTCACAACTATCTCGACTCCACATAGAGGCTCTCCCTTCGCGGATCATGTCATTGATAATCTTATCGGACGTAACAACTTACCATCACTTCTCGGACTTCTTGAGGCCATGCGACTCCCTCATTCTGGAGACGGGACAGCTTTTAGCGCCCTAAGGACAAACACAATGAAGGAGTTCAATATGGAAGTGGTTGATGATCCAGATGTGAAATATTACTCATGGGGCGCTCAATTCGATCCAGGGCTATTTGATACCTTCAAATATCCTCACAGTGTCATTTACGCTAAAGAAGGATCAAATGACGGTCTGGTGTCGGTACACAGTGCGATGTGGGGTGAGTATAGAGGAACATTGGTAGGAGTCAACCACTTGGATTTGTAAGTATTTGCTATCTTTAAATACAATTATGTTGTACGAGGATTGATGGAATCCTTAGAGTCGGGTGGGTGAACTCAGTCAGGTATGCTATGGCTGGATGGACTGGCAAACCTATCCTATTTAAGCCAGCTACTTTCTACCTTGAGGTGGTGAGAATACTAGATTCATCTGCTGTATTATGCTAATAAGGTGTTCAAAGGCGGACTATCTCGCAGAACAGGGCTTTTAATTACCACTATCGACAAATAGTTGAACATCAACCTAATGATAGATACTATAATGACAATACAACAATTACCTACCATCATCATACTTATATTGCAACAGCATCATCATCTTGCATTACGGTAAGAGCACGTATGCATTGCGTTGACATACCGTCGCTTTGAGAAATGTTTTTGGAGCAGAAAAGGTGTGAGACTGTCAAGACATATATATAAACCAACATCGTCAAGAGCCTGGCTATCGTCACAGACTAGGAAGTGTTCAAATCTGACAGATTTTCCTTTTACGGTTTTTACCAAGCAACTGAGGCTCTTAGGGTTTGCTTTCTTCTCATTTCCTTAGAAAAACATCTTGAAGCATACCAAAACACCAACACCTAAAGTCCGTTTTCGTTTCAAAAGTCACTGTTAAGAGTCAATCAATTTTGTTTGTGCTGATACCCATGAACGAGTCCATTTCCGTACTACCATATAATTTCGTACGCAAGTTTCAGCGCTACAACGAGCTCCCCTAACACATGAAGTGGATGATAGCCAACTCATAGTTTCTCAGCTCATGCGAAATATCCAGGAAAGAAATCATGGAGCAACAACTGACAATTTTTCATGCAGCCATTACAGTTGTACCCTCTTGGTAAAAAGAATGGCACAGCTACTTTTCCAGAAAGGCCAGTGGGCATTGATTTGCCGAACCAAACAAAACCATAAAATATGATTGTACATTTAATGATATGATTAGATAAAAAGCTATTCCGCCCTGAAATTTTAATTAATCTTCACGTCGACAACAAATAAATATAAATCCATTCTAATCCACCTTTTACACCTCCTTATCTCAGCATTACCTTCAAACAATACATACGACACAATACTTACACTCATAACTAAATAGTATTTTGATACTTATCTCATGCAACTTTCACACAAAAGCGATGGAGTTGCTGTCAGGATCATGGACAGAGAAAGGGTAGTAAAACATAGCCTACTGTGTATGCAGAGGGGATGGTATAGTTGGTTGACTGCCGCAAAAGCCTCAGAGATATAAGGAAGGGATTGTGATTGATAGCTCCCCAAGGAATGAATCTTGATGGCTTTTTTCATCCATTTTAGATAGATATTCCTAGATAAGCCACTCGTTCCAAGGACTCTCAGACCAAGCCCAAGAGTAACCTCACTCCTGACAATAGCTTCCAAGATGTCTTCCAAACTGGATTCTTATGCTTAAAATCCTTTCGATGCCGGCGCTTTCATTTTCGTAAATACTGCAAAGTGATACTTTTTCCGTCCAAAAGAACTTGATGCTTACCAAGTCTGTTGACTTGGTCGAGGTGTTCTTTGATACTGGCTTTCTCAACGACGGTCTTGGTATTGACACTTGGTCTCCCTTATTCTTCTCGCGCCGAACTGTCCTTATCCAATTGGGTGACTCATTCCAAAATCTCAACACTGATCCGCGTTATTTTGACGGCGAGGTAGACTGAAGTATTCAAGTAGCAGATATTTGAATGGCAAGAATAATCTTTCAAAGCGCATCTCTTCAAACTATAGTGATCGAGGAAAATGTTCCAGGTTAACATACAGTCCTCGAGAATGGAAACGGAGAGTCAGATCAAGATTGGCAAAATTGGGTAAATGACGTCTGTGAGTTTGGTATCACAACCGAATGTATGTTGACTTCTAGCAGTCTCTTTAGTACACCATCCTGTTGCCACTTATTCAATGATGCCTCAAGGATTGGGTGACGTTGTAGGGTAGAACTCAAAGCCAATGGTACCGATAATCCCAGAGTGGTGTCAGGACACTCAACTCGTGTATCCTGTTGAAGATGGTGACTCGCCTATATTGGATGGTTGAAGGATAATGATATATAAAGAGTAGATTCATTCCATAGATTCTCTAGGGAATGAATATTAATTAGCTGTCTTAAGAGTTACTTATTATAAGTCGTCCCAAGGAAGCCCCCCAGAACACCCCAATTGTGACAAGTGGTCGATACCAGCGTCTTGTCTATTTCATTTTCAGCTCATTTGAGTGCTACCCTGTATGGTTTGGCGAAGAACGCTGCTGATATGTAAGTCTTCCTGCTTTGCCAAAGTCTTTGTGAATTGAATGTGAGAAAGAATCAAAGGAGCTCAGCAAGCATATGGCTTGTGCCTTCAAGAAGAATATTCTATAGATATACTACGCCTGTACCGTTTATATTCTTCAAAAGGATATTGATGGCCTTGGTTTATCAAGAAACACCCTATTGTATACTACGTATATCGTATGTAATCGATTTCCTCGGTGATTGGCAGGACATGCAAGAAATACATTGCGGGCACTTTATGATGCGAGACGATAAATCAAAACTCGTCGTAACGGAGACCCTTACGCATCCTATATTTCGTTAGTTGTTTGTCAATGTTCATCTCTGAATTAAACAATTCAATACACACTTGTACTCTGTCCAATTCATTAGCAGCGCCTCAACTCGTGTAACTTTTAAAGCAACTCACTGTATGGTACACCAGACCGTAATCTCTCTTCTAGAGTCTTCGGTCTTCCGCCGCCATATATCTTCCCTTTGGCTGCTTCTCTGAGGCCTCCAAACTCCTCGGCATGACCACCCCTCATGATTCTTTGAGGTGCTGCACCGGGATCCACTCTCTTGGGTGCAGCTTTGACTGAAGGTTCCACTTCATCGCCAGCTTTCGGCTCTTCTTGTACAAACTGAGTGTCAGGATTCTCCGAAGACCCTTCTCCTGGCGCGTGAGCATGGTGTTCCAACGGGTCGGCGGCGACATGGTCTTTGGAAAGGTCGGCTTCGGGATCAAGTCCTTCAAATTTACGTTCACGGGCATCTTCTTCCTCTTCAATCTTGACATGATC
This sequence comes from Cryptococcus depauperatus CBS 7841, assembly GCF_001720195.1. Taxonomy (NCBI): domain Eukaryota; kingdom Fungi; phylum Basidiomycota; class Tremellomycetes; order Tremellales; family Cryptococcaceae; genus Cryptococcus; species Cryptococcus depauperatus. Next base: position 1,046,213 of record NC_089474.1, on the reverse strand, counting down.
TATAGCGGAAAGCCATTAGTAGCAATTTAGAATGAAGAAGACAGCAAATTACGCTTGAAATGCTCAATATCTAATTAGACATGGCTGTCAGCACACTACAGATGGAAAGTGATGAGCGCACGGACCTTCGGGGTGGGTATATGATTCGTCCGTTTGAGTATCTGGAGTAGAGTGGTAGAGCTGTTCGCAGCCATAAGTTTGTAACATCTTTACTCAATTTGAGTGGAATATTACCTCTTCATGATGAAGGAAACTGATAGGAGAGTCAGTAATGTACGGATGGCGAAGGGAAAAGGCATACTATTCCGATTCTTCGTCATAATGGTCTGACAGAAGATCAGCAGAGTGCTTTGCGTCAGTATCAGCTAGCATCTACTTACGTCCAAGATTCTTGTATCCTTCAAAATTTGGTAAACCGCCATTACCGCCCGCCAAGAATTCCGCCAGTGATATTTTCCCTATGGCACTTGCGTAAGGTGTCGCTGCCACCGCTCAATATGGAGCACTTGCCATCGCCATTGGTATCGAGTTTATCCAAGACCTCCTTCACAATTTTCTTTGCTCGTTCGTCCACCTCCATCACTTCGCCAATCTTGTCCTTGACGGTAGGGTGGTGGAGACCATATACCGCTTGGATCTCCAGCATATCCCACAATCCGTTCATGTCCAAGTCATGTAGTTTGAAGAATGATTCCAAGTCAAATGAGTCTATATGATGCTCAGTGTGCATCTGGGTTATTGCCTGTCAGCCAGCTCCACATACATTCCGGTGGCACTCACATGTCGCTCGGCGTAAGAGAGATCTTTGTCAGTCTGGTCTGTCAGGTCGAAAGAATGGTCTCCATGAGCCCAGACATTGGGGAATAGGAGAGCCAGCGTCATTAAGCCGATCATATTAGGCCTGATGCTTTATGTTGAGGATTGAGATGAAAAGGGATTTCTTGTCCGCCTTGGAGTGCTATCTACTGCTCAGGTCACGTGATCTTGTTAGTCGGATAATGTCATGTCATCAATACACAAAAGCTGACTTTTACTTTCGATCCTATTACAGGATGAGGTTAGAAAACCTAGATGATGGCAGCAAGTGAGTGGTAATGCCTTGAGAAGCGCTGACAAGTAGACTGGAGGCAGCGTGGCGTGATGCGCTCGACTCATCACTCAATTACCTCAAGGCTCTTCTCATCTCAAGCAGCTCTTCATCATGGAAACCAGTCTCGGTAGCTTCCGCAAGTAGCAACGGTAGTTCAAGCAAGCTACCAAAGTTCTCCAATGGACTCGGCACGGCTTTGGCCTCGGATGTGCTCGTGCACAGACGGAGCGATAAGTATGGGGATGTGTATCGTGCGGTGGCGGAGGTGGATTGCGGCAGCGATATCAGTATTGATGCATTCAGAGGGTGTCTTGTAACTCCAGAAACCAGACGAATGTGTGAGTCTCTTGCGAACCAGAATTAGGCTTTCCTGATCTTCCGCAGGGGATTGCATGGTTGAGGAAGCTGTCACTCTGGATTTCTTGGATGCGCATACCAGAGTTATCAAAACAAATTATAGACTCGGTTGGCCATCAAGGTATCTTTGATCAATCCTTCATGTATGAAAGAAACTTATATATAACTAGCCCTCGTGATACTGTAACGATATCAAAAACTCTCGCCGATAACCACACCCTGATAGACATCTCCACATCACTCCCTCGTTCGCGACATGAACCAGCATATTTACGTTCTGCGCCACCATATGTTAGAGCTCATGTCTCTCTTCTTGCTTGGTGTGTTCAGCTCCCTTCTTCTACAATAGGAGACTCCCCTCCGGATGGTAAAACTCGGATATCGTGCTTTTGGAATTGGAACCCGAATGGTACATGGGCAGTTGGCTCTGCCCTTCGGGAACACCTTCCTTCACTTCTTGTCAATTTAGTGAACTACATGCGAGAGGGAAGTTCCTCTGTTCCTGTTCTGTTGGGTTACGGACCAAACGTCTCGATAGGTACTGTCGCCTATGATCCATCACGCGTTACCCTTGATGTCCATTATGCCATAATCGATGATTGTGCCAAGAATCAAGAGACTGAAGGACTGCGACGCCAGATAGAATTTGGGTTATCTTCAGAGGAAAGTTGGGATGTTCAAGTGAAAGTAAAAGCTCAATTAGAAACCGAGTCAAGTTCGACTATGTGGTCTTGTTTTGTAGGACAAGCGCCCGCTTTGTCCCCAAATTCTTTGCTACCAAAAAGGCTTATAGTCCGGTTTTCGCATGTGCCACTAAAACCGGAAGAAGAACTTGTACGGGCAAGCGTATCTATTGAGAGAACCACTTCATCTTCTGCTGGAGTTCGTATCAATGGTATTCCAATGACGATTGAGTGCATGGAACCACCTCCGTCTTTTTTACCAGATAGGCCGTTGTTGGAGGAGACGGCAAGTATCACAGGGCTCAGTCTCGAAACTTTGGGTACTAGTGTAGAAAAATTAAAGGAAGATGAAAAGCAAGAGAAAGAAGACGCTACACAAAAGGAGATTACAAGCCTAGTAAAGCGTAATTACATCTGTAAGCCAACAAATATATCCCTAATAGACTGTGTATTGACATGTTAGTAGATTTTACTTCGCTTTTGCAGGAACCAGAGCCAAAGTGGAAGCCCATACTTGATTCTCGTGGCGTTGCCATTCATCAACTAGACTCCATCGACCGAACCCTCATCGTTTACCGAGCAGAAGCTGTTTTCGTTGGTGTTGGTATCTGGGACTTATTTGCAGTTGTTGCGAATCCCGGGACAAGATGTGTATGGGAAAAGACACATGAAGATGCTGTTCTTGTCGAAGATGTCAATGAGTTGACAGATATTTGGCATTTGCAGTCAAAGGCGGCTTGGCCGATAGCGTTCGTCCCATCATCATTAGCTGCGGATTGTGGACAAAACTGACATGAGATAGTGCTCGAGACAACTTGATGCTCCGTACTACATATAAGTCTCCATCTTCAGTTCATATATTTGGTTTCTCTATCGATGACACTTCTCTCTTTCCCTCATTGCCTCCTTCTCTAGATCCATCAATCATTCGCACACAAATCGACTTGCAGGGATGGTCCATAGAGTCTCTTTCACCAAATACTACACAGGTGACGCTTCTAGAACAGAGTGACCCTAGAGGATGGGCGGGCAAGAGTAGTATACCGGTGGCGATGATGAGCGCTCTAACAGGTATAGGAGATTTTGCAATCAAACATGGAGGACCTCCCGTTTGCACACGTCTCGAAGGAGGCAAAGCAATCTCTTCCAAATATGACGCTGCGAACGAAACTTTCAAGTTCGAATATGTTCCAGCCAGATTTCGCCGCATCACTTCGTCTAGCATAGCAACCTCGTTTCCTTCTTCGTTACCTTCTATAAATAGCGTAGAGGCCGGCAGCAGCGATGACAGCTCGCTACGAACGGATCTTTCAAATGAAGCTGACAGCGTCGAGTGTGAAATTCGATGTGACGCCGACCAGTGGTCCAGTTCCTTGTCGATTGTCATAGACCCACCTCAAAAGGCTATATCCGCGTTGCGGAGACACAAATTATCTCCTAATGGTGGTGGTCTTTGGCTAACTATCAAGCATGACCAAATCTCGATCAGAGAGGAAAGTGGGTTTAAAGTGTCAGTGACTGTGAGAAAAGGACCCCAGATACTGGGTAGCAAAACTCAAATCATTGTCAACGGTAGCAAGATCAAGGTTGATCTCGAAGATCTTCCAGAAGCCAAAGTACAGCTTTTGAAAAAACAAAAACGGGGTCGTCCTACACGAGCTCCTTTAGATCAACCACCTGGTCTGGGTCTTCGAAAGAAATTAAGCACAACCAACTTTAGTCAGGCTTCGCCTGCCTTGACACAAACTCCATCTGAACCTCGGCCGGCATCGACGTTTCCAAAAACGTCTTTACCTTTGTTAAAATGGTACAGCTATGCCATCGAGGCGACTCGCTCCGCGCTGGTTCCTATTGCGACATCTTTCCCTTCTCTTTCGGTTGGTGTCACTCCCGTGGAAGGCGCAGTTTCTGGGTTGAAGCAGCTGGCGCGCATACATGCCGATAGGGATGGAGAATCAACTACTCCCGCATCCTGGCTCCCTGTTACTGAGCGAGACGGCCTCAAAGTTGAAAAAAAGGTGATCGATCACGTCTCTGAAATATTTCCTGTTTTTAGGGCAGGTAGGATTATTGAAGGCTATACTGCCGAAGAAGTGAGCAGTGCAATCTCTGTTTTCAAGAGCGATGAGAGGTTTGAGAAGCCAGTAGTTCTTGCAGAGTATGGCTGTGGTATCAAACTAAGTCATGTTGTTGCGCATACAACATTTCCTTTTAAAGAAAGAAGTATGTTGTTGGCAACAGTTGTGGCAAAAATGTCAGATCGCCCACCTCCATCTCCCTCTTTAAATGGTCCGCGAAGTTCTCTCTCAACTATTTTTCATGCTTCTACCTCATGTTTTGATCCTATTACTACCGGTCTCGATCCTTTGAAATATAATAAAGCTAACTTCTATGCTGGCAATATCATACTTGAGGGATGGATTCTCGAGACAATTGATCCCTACTCCCATGAGCAATACGCTATCCCTTCTACTCGATGTATGTACCTTGCGTGTGTAGATTATTCATGTGGAATGCCTCTCTCTGTCAACAATATACTCAATTCTTCTTTGCCAAGGAGTTTGCTAGCAGCTGAAGCCTTACTGAAAAGTCAAGGGCCGCCATCGAGGTCAAAGGAACCAGGGATGATGGTTTTAGCTCCAGAAGATAACAGCAAACGGAGCAACCAAGGCATGTGGGCTCTGAAAGGCGCACAAGAAACCAGTATGGGAATCGACGAGAGGAATGAGGATGGCGAGTATAATTTGACTGTTATTATTCAACCATCTGGTAAGTCTAACAGCCATGATCAGACCCCTAGTCCAACCATGAAACATGTCGACTCAGGGTCAAGTGTCCACACTGGGCTATCGACTGTCACTGATACAGGAGAAGAGATCCGGAAAGGCAAAAAGGACTTGGTGATCATGGAAGTAGACATTGGAAGAGAAGGAATAAAGAAGGGTTGCGAGATAGAACTTATGGCAGTATCGTTGCCTGTGGCTTTACATTCAACATCTCTCGCAAATCCCAGAAACATAGCTACAACGACCCCAGCCAGCGATGGAATTTTATCCTTCGATCTCCCTCCTCCTCGTATCTCCCTTCCATTCAAGCCTGCAATAATCTCCCTTGTGCCTTCAGTACTTCAAACTGCATCGTTAGATCCCACTTTGCCATCTCGACATCTTTTGAGAGTGACATTACCCACAAGCAGTTATGATTTTCTTATCGACGATCCCTTGACTGAACCCAAGACTATGCTGCCTAGACCTAGATGGTTGTTAGATCTCATGAATGATGGGGCAGTTGTAAAATTGCGTCTCAAGCCTCATCAGATGTATCCCATACCTAATGCTGCTATGGAAGATAAGAAAAGCACAGCAAAAGAGATTGGCGCTGTTTACATTTATGAAGGGAAAGAGCTCACGATTCAGGATGAGAAACGTGCCAAACACTTTGGCCTTCAGGATGGGGCGGCCAAACAAAAAATACCGCAATTAATATACTGTTCTGCTCCTGTTGAGGGCGATGAGGACACAACAAGGAGGAAGGAAAGATGCAAAATTCTCGACAAGCCATTAGCTGTCAAATCAGAGTTTTTGAAAGATATGATGGATGAGACGGCCAATATGCTCAGAAAAGATGAAGCAGTGGACCATGAAACTAGAGCAAACAAGACCGATGATGATAAGGTGAGTCTGTCCTCAGACGACGGTTGAGTATTGAGAATACTAATTTCGATCATTCATAACTTTAGCCCGTTCAAACACTGGATTCGCGTCCATCAAACGCTGAGCAACCGCGCTATACATATAACTTTTGGAAATATTCACGTCTTCCTTTTTCTGCATCTGCGCCAAATACTGCAGTAGGATCGCCTACTCAAACCCATTCTTCTCCCCCATTGGAATCTGCAATTGTGACATTAAAAGAGAGAGACAATGTAGAAAAAGAGGAACCATCGGCTGGCAATATAATTGCAGTGAATCCTAAGGAAGAAATTAAGCCAGTGACATCACCAGGATTTCTACGACCAGTCACTTCTCTTCCGGGGTTGATTATTGCCTGTGTTCTCTCCTTCCTTCTTGGCTCTTTACTGCGTTCGTTGCTCAGTGAAGCTGATTTTGTAGTGTATTTGCCGCCCAGTCTGACCGGGGTATTACCCAGTGTTCAACTTGAGCGCCTAGGCACTGGACCTGGATATTGGAGAGAACTAAAGAGACTTGCCGAATGGAGGATTGGATGGGATCAAGATCTGATTTTGGCTATAGCCAGACGGAACTGAGATGTCCATCAATCTTGAAACGATAGGAACCATTTGATGATTAAATACAAGTATAATATGTACCCATGATTTGATGTTATCCATTTGCATTTGCTTTCACATAGGATTGTTTGTACAATTATGCATTACCATCATTATCAATGTTAGAATCTAGACAAGACATTACAAAATAATCAAACTTGGTCAAGAAAACTAGTGTACGTTTAGGCGTTCTGTTGACTCAAGGCCTTTCCTCGACTTCGTCCATGACAATCTCTTGAGCCAATTTACTTTTCGGTGTCTTTCCCTTCTTCTTGCCTAGTCCCTTGGGAGTTGTCTTCTTACCTCCCACAGGGGAGTTGCCAACAGAAACAGTGTCTTCACTCCCAGCCTCGCTCTCATCATCTCCAGGGGTTGGACTAGCATTATCAAATGACGGCGCAGGAACCAAGAATCGATCTGCACTCAAAGGTGCTGCAGCAAGATTAGACGTCTCAAAGTGAGAAGACTCTGTTTGATGCTGGGGTGTTGACGGTGTACCAGTAGCAGTGATGCCCTTTTGCTTCGGTTGACGTTGAATGGATTGTGAACCTGCTTCTTTTTGCATGGCGCGTTCAAGTTCTGAAGTCGGACCTAAAAAAGTGTCAGCTTGGGAACGTCGTAAAAATCGACAACACACCTCTAGACCAAATTTTGATCCTCAGCGCGCCACCACCCACACCGATTATAGACCGCTCCTGCCAGGTCCACCTCCTCGTTCTCTCTCTTCTGGGAAAAGGGCCCGTATCACCTCCATTAACAGGTGCGAAATAATTCGTCACTTTGGGAAAATTGCCAACACTAATCTTGGGTGTGATGATAGGACGAGAAAAGACGGGGAAGCCAAGTTGCGTCGAGTCGGCGAGCAAGAAGGGAGGTGAGGCCACAGGTGAGAGCGCCGGATGCAAAGTCGAGTGGAGCTGAGGTGACGAAAGAGGAGCCGGACTGGGTTCCCGACTTGTGCCTACGGCAGAAAGCCCTGGCGTATTGGTTGGCGTTGTATCGGCTTCATCCTTCAGCGGTAAGCTTGCTGTCGTTTTACTTTTCAACACCAATCAGCTGCTGGATCACCCAAGATGTATATCTCACTTTTTGACATTCTTTTTCCAAGCTCGACTAGGGGCGTCAGCCTTTTTTCTTGAACCCTTGAGCTTTTCCACTCCACCCTCCCGGTCCATGGCTAGATCCAAGAGCCCGCTTATCGCCTCTTCCGCAGTACTCGGCACATGCCCATTCGTGTCTGCAATGGAGCCAACCCGTCGCTCTGGTGGACCATGATGCGATGCCCCAGCCTCGGATAGCTGAAGCCACTCATAATTCTTGCGGACTTGACCAGCATTTTTGGGTGCGCTCGGTGATAAGTGAGCAACCTTGAGAGTGACCCTTGTCCCTTTGGTCGGTGTCGACCGGGTCGATGTAGAAACCTTCTTCTTCTTTCTTGGAGGAGACGTGTGAGCGCTGTCATCATCCTCGGACGAGGAATACTGAGCACGATCAGCCATGGCATGCTTGCTCTTGCTCCTTTGTGATGAGGCCGGTGGAGACGACGTCGAAAGACTCCCGGACGACCCATCGATAAGATGACTGATATTTGGACGAAGCTGTCGAGGCGACCCATCAGCATCCCATGCCAATCTATCTACGCGAACTTACGGTGACCTTTAACGGATGGTACCCGTTGGCGGAGTCTGTACTAGTGCTGTTGACGGAGGCGTCCATGTCTGCATGCACTGCCGCTCCAGCACTCGCATCCACGACTGAGTTTGCAGTGCTGTCCTTGACACTATCCTCTTGCTCAGCGTCTGAAGCGTCGCGGACGACCATTGTAGTAGAGTTGAAAAGGAAAAGAAGGAATCCATTTGTTGGACGGGTTGAATTTTCGCCTTTTGCTGGGATCAAAAGTATGGTGACCTTTAAACTAAGGGCTAAAATGGGATTAAAAAGGATAAAAGTTGGCATAAATAAACATCATTTTTATTTTTATTTTTTCTGATTCAACTTGTTTGGCCATTCATACAAAGATGGATTTGTGCATAGAACTGTTTATATGTATCGCCTTCTTCCTGAATCATCCAAGCCGTCATGGTGTCCGTCGCCAAAACCTCCTAGCATATCGCTGCCCGAGAATAGGAAAGTTATGGACGGGAAAAGGCTTGTACCATGACCAGAGCGATGCTGTGAAAAATTAACGTTGTTTATGCGAGAAACCAAAAGGACAAAAGTGTGAGTGACGGCCAACGGCACTAGAAAGTTTGCCTGCCAACAGAGCAGCACCTTCTGCAACAATACCAAAGCCCAATTTACCCCCATAATGCTGGCTGTACCCTTGTGAACAGAGCGGCCATGCCACAAGTCTTGATACAATATATGGTGTATTGCTTGCCCATCAGATGGTGGGCCATACTAGCAAGCTGAGACGGAAGATCGAGGACTTGCCCACAGCGAGCTTGCTGTGGGTGGTGGTTTGTAGCGGCTAGATGAGCAACGCTGTCAGCGTTTGTCAACTTGGTGGCCTCTCCTTGCCGCTCTGTCCCATAATTGTCATGAAAAATAGCAATAATCAAAACCCATGCTCTGAACCAAAATGTCACAGTAATGCAATCGGAGTTGCATTATTATTTATTGCCTATATTCCATGTCATGATTCCAAGATTATGGCAAAAATGCTGGGCCTCTTACAGAATACGCACTTACATGGGGTGGATTTGACCTTGTGGAAGCAAAGGATGATCCAACTTGTAGTGGGAAGGTCTGTAATTGGGTTGACATGGAAAAATGTATGATAAAGTCAAATGGGCGTATCCTACATGGACAAAAGATAAGATAGCGATCAGTGGTAACGCGTCAGGTACGAAAAGATAAGATAGCACGGACCATGGGGTTGAGAGATTATCTTGCGAAATTGAATTTGGTGGAGCCATTCTTGGAATATGTTGAATTGATTTTGATAGTTACATTGTACGAGGAGGAGAGAGGAGTTGGTGTATGTTTGATATGGGCTTTGGACTTGTCGCTTGACCAAGTATAGGAGAGGCTATCCTTGGCTGAGTAGGCCCAGTTTACCAGCGTTCACAACATTCGTAGCCATCATCTTTGACTCATCTGGGAATTTGCTGTGCTACCAATAAATATTTGCAGTTTGCTCTGATAATGGGAAGCTGACAGTTGAAGTTGAGTATCGTCCAAGTCTGCTTGTATACCACGAATCGACAAGTCAAAATATCATCCAACAACGATTACTGATATAGCTCACCACTACACCTTGCCTATGTCGGCGGGTCATGGCTGGAGATACTCTGACATTTCTCTTCTGACTTTTCGCCTCACAATAATGTCAGCGATTCCCTGTAGATGTCAGCCTTCCAGCAGACACATTTTGATTTGCAGAAAGATGAATTACGATGAAACCTACACATACTGAAGCATCTATCAAACCCACCAACAGCACCTTCCAATAAAACACGACAACTAGCACTAGATTGGAGCTACCATGCGTTATATCATATATAGAAATCGTACGAGTGATATAGAAAATACAATATCAACAGACTGGCTTGTCTGTTGAAGTATGAAGACACCGATCTCTACTACTTGCTATTCCCAGCACTTGAGGTTTCCAATCCATTCCCGACTGTCATTGCCTGACACTGTGCAAAAAAACTCTTTCAAAGTCTCCTTCCCTTCGTCATCTGCCTCAACTTGATTACTCAGTTGTTTTGCCTTTCTGCTCATTATGTCCGGCCCCGATATCGAGGACATGACTGTAGCCAAAGGGTGTGTGCTTGAAGTAACAATTGGAACAGCGAATTTGATACTAGTTTCGCTTGTTTTCCTTTCCGAGTTTAGTCGCTGATCGTAGATATATTGGAGTGCAGGAGTGATCTAGGTATCTAGAGGTGAAGAGTGTGGATTAGAGCTGAGATGTATTGAAGGAGAGGAGTCGGATTCGCAAGGGCTCTCGACACAATTGTCTTTCACACTGTAATTACTTGGTGAATGAGGCAAGGAAAGGATAATGCTAGTAGATACGATTGGCTCATACGAATATATAGCCATGGTGAGACTAATAGGTGCACCATCAGTTAAGAGGTTTGTATCGCCTAATCGTATAAAATCTAAAGCCTCTCATGGAGCGTTTAAGATGCCATCAGCGTCAGCAAGGCTCATCATCCAACCTTGCTATTAATTTCAATGTCTTTCATCCTCTTTCTTCAGCAGTTTCGGAACATGCTGACACAGCATAACAAGACGATTGGATTGTGTCTGGTCGACGAAAGAATGTGTAGAGACGCGAGTAGAGATTGATGACAACGATAAAGACATAGGAACGAGAAATGAACTGATAAAGATCTCGGTTGAGTCCAATAGAGGGTTAATGTAGGTAAATCCATGGTTGGAAATATACAAAAACGTACCGGATGAGTGGATAACTGACATTATCCCTATAATTGATCCAAAAGCCCAAGAATACGTCTCAAAGAACAACGTTGCTATACCGTTTACTTGAGTACTTTACTCTCCACTGCTAAACCATTTTGTCGTCAAAAGAAAGAAAAAGTGGCGACAGCCATGAGTAGCGTCCACAAGTGCTGAGTGAGGAAAATTGTCACAAGGATATACTCTTGTGTAATCTGCATAAAAGTCAGTTCGGTCGCAAATCAGCGGCATTAGAAGATAACAATAAGAAAGAGAAAATATGTCAGCAACCTCTTGCTCCAGTTTTTGAAGTCTAGTGGACGAGATCTAGAGCGTATGGCAGCAAAAGAGCTAAACTGTTGCACTTGTCACTACTCTTCGACTCTGCCAGAAATATAACAAAAATACGCACCTAAGGCAAAGATCACTAACTATCTTATCAATAACCTCGTCCATAACTTGGCTCAGTTTTGTCGCCAAAGAATCAGCAGATAGAAAGTTCCAATAAGAGTAAGAACTGATATTACTATGGCTCCTGTTGCATTGATAAGTGTGTAGGCTGGCACGACTGACAGGTGATGGTTCTTTATCCATTGAAAGTATCTGGAGCTGCTGGAAAATCAGTTGTCAGATCTTTGGTCATGTCAAACTCATTGTGAATGAGACGTACCCCAATAGTAGGAAGATTGCAGTGTCTAATCCCCAGATACCTTTGATTGATAGTGGTGGAGTGTCTTGATGTAAATAAGACTATTGTAAGAATTTGAGAAATCCAACGTCTTTATAGGTTAGGAGTTCATCTGATCAAGCCAGATTCCGGCAAAGCTAATAGCAACCATTCACGTCTCCCAGTGTCTCGCCCAAAGATCAATCTTCCGTGAAGGTCAGTGACTAGGCAGTACAGATCTACCCAACCAGGCTGGAAGAAGTTTGAATAGAAAGAGTAGCAGATGGCGAGTGGCCGATTACGGATTGGCCAGACAAACGAGGTATGAGCCCAGTGAAACTGGGTTCTTTCGAGAAGATAGCGGATAAGCCAAAAGTCAAATGAGGGTAATTATTCTTCTTTCTAAAGAATTAGCCACCGTACCATTTCAACTGTTTCGCTATTAAGATATTGAAAGTAAGCAAAACATCTTTTCACCTTTCTAATTTTTGAATCTCGCTTGGTAGATGATCTATGTCTATCAGAGAGGGCCGAAGTCAGAAACCTGTGGCGCCTGGATGGCACCCCCATTGAGCTCACGGTTTCGGTATTAGTGACGAAAAGTTTTAAATCAGGATATGAAGAACTAGATGTCAGCCATGAAATAGAAAATATTCAACATCAACAGGCAAGACGGAAGTCATAACCCAATGATCCCTGAGACCGTCGCATGCCATGCAATATCCAGTCCACCAAGAGCATAACCATACTTGAGAACCAACCGCTAAAATCAGCAAAGAATCTCTGCCTTTAACTTCTCCTCATCTTTTGCAATCACGATTCCCATACTGCATATGGCCAATACTATGCGTCCTCCAGAACGATATGTCCATCGGCACTCGCTGCATACATACCACTCCCAACAGGTCAGATTGTTCGTTAAGAGATGAGAGTGAAAATGAACTGGAACACGGGATTAGGTAAGTATAGGAAGAAAGTTGAACAATAAATACAAGAAAAGTGCAGAAGGATATAACAATCTTTACTCGATGACGTGTATTTTTATTATTATCAAAGCTCATGGTTGATAAGCAATGCCTCCACTTCCGCGACCGACTTTTATGACTTTCCCACGGGTGCGCATCCTTCTTTCGACGTGGAACCTTGGTGGAGGCTGCCATCTACACTTTTCCTTTGTTTCTAATTTTCTTTTTCTCTTCTTTAATTATTTCTTTTCTGTTTATTCTGATCAAGACTGTAAACCACCTTGGAAGAGCCCTTGTTTATAAAGACTTTGTGGCATAGATTTTACTTGTTCATCCTACTTACACAACAGATTGGTATTCGGGTACTTTCAAGACAGCTTACTCATCATCCGCCATGCTGAACAACGCATGGACATATACGCCAGAAGATGTCTTGAGTCATTTTGACACAAATCCGGAGACGGGACTCTCAGAGAAACAGATTAGAGAAAATAGAGAAATTTATGGAGAAAATGGTGAGCCATATTAACAATGAACGATTCGAAGTGGTAGTACTTATTCAATTTGCTTAGCCCTGCCCGAATCTGTACCAACAAGTCTTTTCAAGCTCATCATTGCCCAGTTTCAGGACCAGCTGGTTATGATTCTACTCGGTTCTGCCGTTGTTTCGTTTGTTCTTGCCATATTTGAAGATGCAGAACAACCAGGTGGATCATGGATGACTGCTTTTGTAGAGCCTTTGGTTATCCTCCTCATTCTGATAGCCAATGCAACTGTTGGTGTTGTCCAGGAAACAAACGCTGAAAAGGCTATAGATGTAAGTAACTTTTGTGGACTTTCAAGCCTGCGCTTATAATATGCATAGGCACTTAAAGAGTACTCTCCTGACGAAGCCCTTGTTTTACGAGACGGCCGTCTTTCTCGTATTCCTGCAGTGCAATTGGTTCCAGGCGACATTGTCTCTATCCATGTTGGAGATCGCATCCCCGCCGATTGTAGAATCTTGTCCTTCTCGTCCTCTTCTTTCCGAGTGGATCAGGCTATGCTTACAGGTGAATCAATGTCTGTCGGGAAAACGGAAGATGTCGTCAAAGATGACACTGCCGTCAATCAGGACAAAGTCAATATCCTTTTTTCTGGTACCATTGTCGTCAACGGTGCTGCCAAAGCTGTTGTTGTCCTAACAGGCAGACAAACGGCCATTGGCGCCATTCATTCCAGTATCTCCAATGATAGTGATCATGAAGAAAAAACCCCTCTCAAGCGGAAACTCGATGACTTTGGAGACCAGCTTGCCAAAGTTATCTCTGTCATTTGTATACTTGTTTGGCTTATTAACATCAGACACTTTGGCGATCCAAGTCATCATGGTTGGCTCAAAGGAGCGATCTATTATCTCAAGATTGCAGTTGCTTTGGCTGTGGCAGCTATTCCTGAGGGTCTCGCAGCGGTGATTACTGCATGCTTGGCTTTAGGTACCAAGAAAATGGCTAAACGAGGAGCAATTGTGCGAAACTTGCCGAGTGTGGAGACTTTAGGTTGCACCAATGTGATATGCTCTGACAAAACCGGTCAGTCAATCCACAAGTGTATGTGAAGTCAATAATTGCTCATCTATCGCTTTAGGTACTCTAACTACCAATCAAATGAGTGTTTCTCATTTTGTAACGTGTGATGTCTCTGGCTTTTCTGAGTATCAGGTTGGGGGGACGACTTTTGCACCAGAAGGATCAATTACCAACCTCAACCGACAACCTGTCGACAAGCTTGCACTGCTGGGGCCTGTTGTTAGGAAGCTTGTTCAAATCTGTGCCATCTGTAATGATTCCAGGATTGCCTACAACGCCGTAAGCTATCAATCACCATCACCAGTCGAAGCTGACCATGTATATCTAGGAAAGTGAGACCTATAACAATGTCGGAGAACCCACGGAAGCAGCTCTAAAAGTGCTTGTTGAGAAGCTTGGTTCTGACAATGATGCTCTGAATGCTGGACTTCTTGCTCTTGACCCCGCCTCTCGGGCCACTGCTGTCAATGATTACTACGACACAATCTACAAACGTCTTCTCACATTCGAATTCTCACGTGACCGAAAGTCCATGTCTGTCCTTGCACAGTCTGCTGCTGGCACCTCACTTCTTGTCAAAGGCGCCCCAGAGACTGTCCTCGAGCGATGTACGACAGTACTTCTTCCCAATGGTGTTCAGCCTCTCACACCCGAATTGCGACACAAACTCACTCAAAAGCAGTTAGAGTATGGCTCCAAAGGCCTTCGAACATTGGCTTTGGCTTACGTTGATGAGTCCGATGACAATGTTGCCCATTACAAGACAGACCGTTCTGAAGATTATGTGCAGTTTGAGAAGGATATGACTTTTGTCGGCCTTGTCGGCATGCTTGATCCTCCCAGACCTGAAGTACGTGACGCTATCGCCAAATGCAAGTCTGCTGGGATTAGGACGATCGTCATCACAGGCGACAACAAAAACACTGCTGAAACAATCTGTCGTGACATTGGAATTTTCGAAAAAGGCGAGGATTTGACTG
Organism: Cryptococcus depauperatus CBS 7841; assembly: GCF_001720195.1. Classification (NCBI taxonomy): domain Eukaryota; kingdom Fungi; phylum Basidiomycota; class Tremellomycetes; order Tremellales; family Cryptococcaceae; genus Cryptococcus; species Cryptococcus depauperatus. The sequence goes on along the minus strand of NC_089474.1, from coordinate 1,031,202 downwards.
GCAAGAGCTATACCGGGAAAGAACTCGATATTCTCAGTCATGAGGAGAAGCTCATTGCTGTTCAAAGGGCCAGTCTTTTTTCGCGTACTGAGCCCAATCACAAATCTCAGCTAGTTGATTTACTCCAAAGCCTTGGACTCATTGTTGCCATGACTGGTGACGGTGTCAATGATGCTCCTGCGCTCAAAAAGGCAGACATCGGCATTGCCATGGGTACTGGTACAGATGTTGCCAAACTAGCCGCCGACATGGTATTAGCAAATGACAATTTTGCCACTATTGAGAAGGCTGTAGAAGAGGGTAGGGCCATCTACAATAATACAAAGCAATTCATCCGATATCTCATCTCCTCCAACATTGGTGAAGTTGTCTCTATTTTCCTGACCGTACTGCTTGGTATGCCCGAAGCCCTTATCCCAGTTCAACTCCTTTGGGTCAATCTCATTACCGACGGGTTGCCAGCGACTGCTCTTGGATTTAACCCACCTGACCATCAAATCATGAAAACTCCTCCTAGGTCTGGTAAAGAGCCGCTGGTAGGTGGATGGCTCTTCTTCAGATATCTGGTCATTGGAACCTATGTTGGTTGTGCAACGGTGTTTGGGTATGCCTGGTGGTTCATCTTTTATTCTGGCGGTCCACAAATTACTTTCCATGAACTTGTGAGTTGGATGGTGACGGTATAGATTAACATACTCATGCTTTCGTTGTAGACCCATTTCCATCGATGCTCATCTACATTCTCTCATTTGGACTGTTCAATGTTTACTGATTTGCCAGCTCAGCGTGCAACCACTGTCTCTCTGTCTATACTTGTCGTCATTGAGATGTTCAACGCTTGCAACTCGTTATCTGAAAACGAATCGCTCTTTGTCCTACCTATATGGTCTAACATTTACCTCGTCGGAAGTATATTACTTAGTATGGCACTCCATTTTATGATTCTATATGTGCCCTTCTTCAGGAGTATGTTCAGAATTACAGCACTCAACAAGGAAGAATGGATTGCGGTATTGATAATATCTTTCCCAGTCATTATCATTGATGAGGTGTTGAAATTCATCTCGCTGGGAATGGCTAAGAAAGATGAGGTGGTGAAGGAGAAGACGGAGTGAATAGAGACACATTTGTTTTTGTGAGAGCAATCACTTTGTCATGGTATAGCAATCAGCCTTGTGACTAAAATATTCATTTATGCATGAGCTTTGGGGACTTGCAACAAAAGTCATGAGTAACAGACTAGCTTATGAATCATGGAACATCTCAGGAAAATACACTACAAGTATAGGACGAAGCAGATGATATTTGATGCTTTGAAATTTAGCGACCAGCGCCTTACAAGATGACACATTTCTTGGGTCTCCTACTTCTACGAACTCTTGAAAGCTCTTTGGGTGGACTATTCCTTCTCATTTGCCGAACAATTTCTGAGAATACAGGGATAATATTTGTTGATGTCCGCTGAGAAATTAACAGGTCAACACCATTCCAGTCTCAGATCTTGCTTTGTTGTCCAGGATGTATCACTTACAGCTGATGTCTCAAAATATTTGCAGCCCCACCTTTCTGCCAGTCTTTCTCCCTCTACAGTTTGCACTTGCCGTTCTTCTGTCAGATCGCACTTGTCTTGCGGCTGTCGTCAACACTTTATCTACATGAGCAACAACAACACTTACTACCGACAATGACCATAGATAGTCTTTCGCTCATTGAATAAGGCAATTTTATACGACCAATGTTTTCTCTAGTTCTGGCAATCTCTTCAAACGTATCTCTTTGGGTTATCCTAAGTGATGCGATAAGCAAAGGTGCAGTGCTCCGTGATGTTGGACGCCTACGAAAACACCAACACAAAGCCTTCTGATTCTCGTATGAAGAGGTCGTTGAGGGTCAGATATTGATCGATACCAGCTAAATAGTTGTCAGTGAGCCGAAAGAACAATGTTTTCTGCCATCCCAACAGCCCTTACCTGTATCCAAAATCTCCAAAAGACAGGGCTGGCCATCCACCAAGAATTGTTTTCTATCTGTTCCATCGCTTCAGCCGACCACACCATCCATCCTGCTGGATTTCCAAAACCTACAAGAATCTTCGACTGGCACAAAAGAGATCAGCCAGCGCTCTATATACATGACAAGTCGTTCACTCACTGGTAGGGTCATACCACTCCAAATACGAGCCATTGATGAACCTCACCGTCACTGCTGACTTGCCTACTCCTCCCGAGCCCATCACTGCACACTTTTCCATTACCAGGATCAGTACAATCTGCTCTGTATCTATGGATACGTCAAGAGACGCACCTGAAAGACCCTCATGGGCGACAAGTATCTGTATATCGCTCAGTTCTGCTTGTAACGATATTGTCAGCGGTACAATGTATAAATGAAATGCCAAAAGAGATTTGCTCAAAGAGCTTTACTTTTGAACTTGTCATCACCAGTCAAATTTCTAAAGTCACTCAAGTTTAAAAGTGGCGGAAGGTCCGTGCATTTGTGTATTGTTGATTTGTTACAAAGATTGTTTGTTTTTATTTATTTTTATTTTTATTTATAAAAATATGTTCAGCATTACAACTGTTTGAAAAGTTAAAACAATTTCCGTTCAATAGAGAGAAAAAAGAAAAGAAGATGAGAATGGCATGCAGGGAATCATCAGTAGCTGTGAAACAAGAAAATGCTACTCGAGTTTCAAAGTGGTAGAAATCCAACCCTCATCCAAACTATGAATCCTGATACAACATATGGTAATGGGTCGTGACAACTTGCAGTATGGCGGCCTTGTTGTACACTCCTCTGTTATCTTTTGGTTTTGAGCGACGGTTTCTCGCTTTTCAACCGTTTGACTGTCTTGAACAATTCGGCCAAGATGATAGGTATACCAACAAAGTCAATAGACAAGAACAACATGCATCCCTCTACGCGGTTTCGCATACATGATAACTTCCACAAAATCAACTACTGCTCCAGCTCGCGTCTATCTGGATTTGATCCAGTTGACATCCAAATATTGTACAAGATTTGTAATGTCAATTTCACTCGACTCGTATCTATCACTTCTGCTTCCTTTCCCAGACATTAGCACGGCAAGATTACAAAAAAGTCCAGAGTTATTCTATCCGTTCCCAAGATTTCCAATTCGGTACAACAATTCAAAGTGTATTCAGAAAGACATGTTTCAAATCACTACACCCGATTCTCGACAAGCGTGCTCGACAGCTCATCATTATCTGGCGTGATAGGAGGTGCAAGGGCAAGGTTTGATTGTGGGTATAAATTCGTTTTCGAGCGCGTTTTTATATGTGACAAAGATGGGAGGGTGTTGCTTCCAGTAGGTGGCACTGAAGTGGATGACGACAAAGTATCCAAACAAGCTGGAGAGGGTTTGGTCTGATCGTCATCGGTAAACAAAACTCGGGACGCCACCCCAAAAGTCTGTCTCGTTGGAGACTGGGCAGTTTCTTCTGTAGCTGGTTTTACACCAGATTTGAGCGGTGAAGGGGAGTGAGCTAGAAACATCATCAATTCTGCTGCAGTATTGTCTTCTTCTGGCCTTTCATCTTTGGCGGGACGTTCGGAATTTGATGGAAAACGGGACCGAGCATGTGAACTCTGAGCTCGAAGATTAGACCGTGGAAGACTGTGATGTTGACCGGGTTGCCGGGCACTCTGAGAAGGAGACATGGGAGCAGATGTAAAAGCATCTGGTACGGGAAGCATTTCTGTTTCAACAGATGGCAATAGAGACGGGGAATGGTGACGCGACATGCTACCACCGTCTTCTGAACCTCCACCCAACATAAACGTCAAAGCCTTGGCAGCATCCATATCTTGACTAGTCGTCTCTTGATACGGCATTCTGTAATGGACAGAATGCGAGTGTGAACGCTTCTTGCCTCGTCTGTTCTCAAATTTAGGTTGTAATGGCGACGAGGGACCACTCAATATACGTCGATCAAGCGTTTGGCCAGAAATAGAGGTAGAAGCTCTACGGTGGCTTCTACCAGATGTAGCTCGATCGTTTGGACTAGCCAAAATGAGAGGATAAGATCTTCCGCTTTCCAAAGGCCTTGAGTGTTCAGAGCGTTCATCTGTTCTAGCACGTTTCAATGGACTGGAAGGCGAAATAGAGTAATTTCCACGAGAAGGTGGCGGAAGAGGCTGCCACAGTACATCTGTCAGCTGCCATGGTCGAGAGGGTGAAGGCGGCTCGTATGGTATAGATGGAGGAAGAGGAGCTTGATGGCTGCCCAGAGGAGAAGTCGTTTGTACGCTGAGATGCGCTCTGCGAGACCGTAAAGGAGTGGATGGTAATTTCTATCACAGGCGAAGCGATCCCGTAAGTCACGTCACGAATGAAAAAACGAGTCACAAGACTCACATGCTCTATATCCTTGATTGGCATGTAGGCCCACCCATTGGTAGCTTTAACCGAGGCCAACTCGAGTCTCTGCTGTAGTTGATGCATTTTCTACAGCACTCTCAGCACCATTAAACCTACTTGTCATTCCGCTTCTTAGCCCACCTTTTCGAGATTCACTTTCCGCAGCAACTTTTCAACTGCAGCTTCATCACCAACATGCTTTGCTTCCCTCTCTGTTGGCCCATCGGGAGTAGATTTCGACGATGAAGCACTCGCGCTTGCGCTCCTAGCCGAGGCAGACATGGATGGCGAGGATGGCGTCGCGTCTCGAGACGTCTCCATCATGTCGTCTTGGTCTGTAAGGCGGACTTCTCTTGCAGCGACGAGTGATTGCTGAAGAGAGATATCATGTGGGTGTTTGGTATGTGATGAAGCGGGTGGCAAAGCAGATTGCATCCTGCTTTATACCAAAGTCCCAAATGGTTGACTGGATTTGACGGATGCCAAAGGAGGGAGGGACGCGTCGTACCGTGTGTCGAGCGGCAACGCGTTTTGTACGTGTCGTGGTCTGTCTTGGGGGGATTCTTTCAAAAGACTTTGCTAAATGTACAATCTATATACATAGACGTGGAAAAGATGATAAGAAAAGTATTAGAAGAAGAACAATTCACTATTACGAGTCAACTCTTCTTTTTTTTTTTCTTTTCCAGAAAGAAACGTAATCCGCTTTCCACTTACATCATTATTACCCTATATGGGTGAATTGGGCATTTTATCCCAAAAATGAAACTTGGGAGTACTGAGAATTGCATCCCGATTTCATCAAGTTTAGAGTCGCAGAATTTTGCTCATGTCCGGTCAATATGTATATCCGACGTAATAAAGGTAGGTCCAAATAAATTTTAACCCACGCTATGTCTGTTCAGAATTCCATCTTTTAAAATATTTTATGGATTCAATCTTTGATTTAAAAACACATTTGTTTAACCCATCAATAAAACAACCTAGATGGATCGTCAATTAGAATCTCCTCTCATCATTGAAACCCTTTCTCAGCCCGACAAACTCTCTTCCAAAGCTACCTTTGCTCACCTTCAAAATTTTCTATTTTCTCTTCCCGTTTCACCAGCCCGTACGCAACTAGAACGCTTGACGGATGCTTTAGGTGTCGAAGTCGGTGCAATTGAGCCTTTAGAAGGAGAGAGGCGCGAGGCGGAAAGGGAAGCAAAACGTGCTAAAGTGAGAGAGGACAGAAGGAGGAAGAGACGAGAATTGGAAGAATTACAAGACCAGGAAGAGTTGGAAGGGGTATTGGAAGGGTTAGAGGATGATGAAAAGGATGCAGACATGAATAATGGAGCTGTCGGCCAGGAAGGGGAGGAAGGTATGGATGACAGGGGCGATGTAGAGTACGGCGATGTTGTTAACGAGGATGAGGATGAACCGGACAATACAGATGGTGAACAAGATGAAGTAGATAGGATGGATGAAGATTCTAGTTAGGTATGTGGATGCTAACAAGATTTCAAAATGTCCTGATGGTGATGCAGTGCATACAATACAAAAAGATATCCCTACGATGCCCGGCATATAATATACTTTATCTAGACTCTGCCATCAATAATGGATGCAAGGTCCTCTTCCCTCTTTCCGCATATCGAGTAACCTGAAGAAGCCACAGCCATTCTCCTCTCCCGTTTGTGTAGGAGACTGGCACTGCCAAAAGAATACCATGTCGTCATCAACTAGGTCTCTATCGATAGGAAATGGCTTTGAGAGGGATGGTGCGGAGGCAAGACGAGAACGTGCTTTGGCCTTTTGATCGGCTCGTAACACACTGCAAAGCTGTTAGAATTTTAAATGGATTTCAGGTGATGCACTCAAGTTGGAACGCCGCATTTGCACATGGGTATGCCTTCTCGAGGTCCAAATGGGCCAACAGTTGGGACTGGATGAAAATCTAAATGATGTTATGATTTGTCGCCGAGACAAACCACAGAAATATACTCGCCTTTACGATAGAATCGAAAAGTAATGTTGATTCTTGAGAAACACGATATTTGTTTGTCGCTTGGGATGGATTTTTCATTGACATCATATCCTGGCTTGAATACATCAATAGCTTTTTGTGCCGGCACTCTACCAAATGTAGAGCATCAGTATGCAAACAAACAAAAATGCAACTCACGTGTGCTTAAACCTCTCCTGGCATCCTGCGTTCATTAGACATAATGAGTTATGTCTGAGCGTCACCTCATATGTTCTCGGTGGTTGTTTGCTTGCAAATGTTGGATCCAATGCCTGAGTTTCGCGTAGACGAAATGAACGAGCGGTACCAAGAGAAAGAGATGCTATTGTGGTATATGGTCCGAGATCTTTGTCCCATTAGTCAAGATAGACGTAGACAAGTGTGACCACGTACATGTTAGTTGATCGGCATGCCATCCGACACTTAATGTCATCAGATAGCCAAACCTATCGCTGATACGTCTTACGAGCTTTTGGCGCCATCATAACGGTTTGTGCCGCATACATTGGCCTCCCATTCTCCAGCCCATTCAAGGGGATATCGCTGCCTTTTACTGAGCTCTATATTGACAATTTTCTGGACAATGTCTGCCGCGTCCCTCAAAAGTGAAGGGTACACCTGTTCCTACTTCAATATCGCTCAGCAACCTCTCAGTGAAATTTACCTTTGCTTTCCCTTGCTCTGCGCCGGCATAAAAGTATCTTGCTCCGCTTCCACCATAACCGCCTCCTTCTCGCATATAAAAGCCAATCTTATGAGGGCTTTCTGCTGCATTTCCTGCAATGTAGAATCTGTTTGTCTTCCACTCTTTTGATTCCTCCATCATGGTGAGATATAGCGCTGAAGCCATCGATGGGGTCAAAGGCGAAGCAATAAGAGTTAGAGGAAGATTGTGAGCATTAATTGACGATTGAGTTGATAAGGATATCGCACTTTGAGGAACAGCTCGTTTTTTGTCAGCTTTTGCATGAAATTGACCATCAAGCACACGAGAAAGAGAGTTGTCCTTGTCAGTTGCGTTTCCTGAAGCGTAGGTCCGATCTGATTCTATTGCCAATTCCATTGCCTTGACTCGTGGTCGGTTTACGATGGTTGACTCAGCTTGCAATTTTTTTCGCTCGTTCTTCTTTCCAGCCTCGGAGGATTGACCAAGCCACCCTTTTAAACTTTCAAATTTCCTCTTCTTGCTTGGTCCATTTTCATTTGGAAGCAGCAGTTGTTCAGCAGCTTTATCAACCTGTCCACTGGTGAACGAAAGTGCCTCCAGGTACTGGTTCTTCGAGAAAACCAATGGATGTAACAGTGAAGTTAGGAGAGCTAATTTTGTGTCTGTATCGACTTCCTTCTCGTCATTCATTCCTCTTGAGAGGTTTTCTTCATTGTCGGTAACGTTTGACATATTTTATATGTGTTAATGTTGAAATGTAGAAATGAGAAGATTACAAAATACATTTTATTCCTTATAATTGGTGGAAATGCCCGGTGGAGGCCAGCGGCCAGGCACGGCTACTTCATCGTTCCTGTAGTTTGAAGTTTGAGATGTTTTCTATATACAAGTATTTAAAACCTCATCTATCAGACATGTCCATTTAAGTTGTTTTACTTTGGAAATTGTCTACAATCATGTCTCAGTCTTCGCCGCCAACACACCGTTCACCAAATTTGGACTCTTCAGATCCTATGCCACGCTCCGCCTCACGCAATCGCCTCTCTAAGCTTATGGTTCCAGGGCGCCATAGAAGTGGCTCTGCAGGATCACAAATTAGTATTGACACTGAAAATGGCGGAACGAGCAGTGGTAGGGCAACTCCCGAGATGGGAAGTAGAGCGGGCAAAGGTGTGTCTCTTAGCAATGGTATTACGGATGGAAGGGCGGATCAACAGCTAATGAATGGATCAGCCGCAACAACATCTCACTTAGTCAACGATCCCAAGTTCAAGAAATACAGGAGCCAGGTAGACAAATCCTTGCAGTCTTTTGAAAATGTGAATGAATGGGCCGACTTTATTTCATTCTTGTCAAGATTGCTAAAGGTGGGTGTCAATCGGCAATCGCGTGTACAAAAGCTAAAAGAAGGCACTTGGATGACCGGCATGGTGACAGACATTACAATCACAATCGCCGTCTTACAGTGAGATACCTCGCAAGCTCACTGTGGCCAAGAGATTAGCACAGTGTCTCAATCCGGCATTGCCCTCAGGCGTTCATCAGAGAGCCCTAGACGTTTACTCTCACATATTTAGTATTATTGGTGTAGGTGCATCATCAAGGATCGGTAACAGTACTTATATTGTTTAGATGAACGGTCTCCGAAGAGACTTGACCATTTGGTCTTCAGGTCTGTTTCCATTCTTCCAATATGCTGCCACGTCTGTCCGTCCCTTCTTGATAAACATTTATGAGACATACTATCTCCCGCTCGGAGATCAGCTGAGACCAGCGACAAAGGCACTTATTCTAGCATTGTTACCTGGTATTGAAGAAGAGTCGGGTGATTTTTTTGACAAGGTGGGTTTGCTGATTGAGATAATGGACAAAATTGACCAAATTCATAGATTCTGTTTTTGTTGGATAGATTATCAGATACTTTGACCCCTTCCTTCTTTCTGCAAAACATGTTTCTTATCTTGATAACCTCCTCGGCATCACGACTTTCTGCTCTCAATTACCTGACGAGAAGGATGTTGAAACCGCCAGACCATCCTGATGCATTTGTCGAGGTTGGTCTCCTGATACGAGGTTTAAGTGCTTCATTGGATGATGGAAATGTACTTGTGAGGAGAACAGGGCTCGATTTGTTGTTGAGAGTTCTGGCATTGGAAAGCGCTGTGTTCAGGTGCGTTTTTTCTCATTCATTTGTTTTGACTTATGTATTTACGAGTTAGCAGGGAAGCAGAGGAAACCGACAAAGTACTTCTCGTTCGTTCTGCAGCGAACGTTGTCCTACAGAAAGAACTTTCCCTTAGCCGAAGAATATACACCTGGTTTCTCGGTCCTGGTGAAACCTCTCAAGAACAGATGGATTACTTCACAACTCATGGGCTCAACCTTCTTTCTACTTCTCTACTAAAAGATATGAAGACGCTAATCCCCAAAAAGGGCAGAGAAGAGGAATTTGAAGCTCAAAATCCGTTCAGGGTGTTTCTGGCATTGTTAGATAGAGGGGAAGTAGGTGCAGTACTTTCTCCAAAAATTATTATACCTGCTTTGGAAATCGTTATGGAGGCTTCTTTGCTTGGGTTTTCAGAGGTATGCTACCGTCCTCCAACTTCAGTCTAGGCGTGCAGCTAAGATTCAATCAGGTCGTGAATACTGCAGCAGCTTTGTACGATGCGGTAGATCCGGTTGTAATCTGGACAAATTTCCATAAGCTTATCGAAGAGAGCAATCATAACAAAAAACAGGATATCAATCTTATCATCTGGATTCTGGACAACATCCCTCAACATGATGATGAAGTCAAACAGATACATATACCGGTTCTCCTTGACACAGCTTTGAAGATTGTCGAGGTTGGCAATTATTTCCAGGAGTTTTAGATGTTGCTAATTGTAAACTTTGATTAGGGTTCTTCCGATGAAGAATGGTCATCTGAAATATTGCGGCTTGCTGTTTCTCTCTTGAAACACATACCCTCAAGTGTTTTCTCTAGAAGTTCATCAAAAATTACCATCCAAGCGTCCGATCCCCCCCTAAATAATGTCTTGTACAATTCGTCTCATCATACTTCAAACCTCAATATTCGCATTGAGAATGAGGTGTTGCCGCGCATTGTTAGCTCCTCCTTCAAAGTCTGCGGCAAAGCCTTCAGTGGAGACACCCCTGTCCTACTTAAAGCGGTCTACATCGTCTCCCAACTCATAGAATATGAAGTCCCTGCATTGGCAGGCGTAGACAGCGATAAATGGCTTGGTGCTCTTGTCGAGAGTTTGGCAAAATTCAAGACTTTTGTGGCCGTTGAATCTCTTGTTATAGCAGTACTCAAAGCGAGTCGATGCGAGATATTCAATTTCAATAAAAGCGTGTTTTCGGGTGACGCCGTATCGGTCATTCTTGATTCTGTATGTCTGCCTTCCAAACTAGCGTATATTGCTGAATTATACTAGCTGTTTCGATATCTCCGGCCCTCGACTTCGTTGTATCATGCTAGAGCGGTTCAGTTGCTATGGGAATGTAATCGAGTCGCAGAAGCGCATACCCTGCAAGATGTCATTGCAAGACGGATGACAAGCAACACTTTCGACAAGACTGCTGTTGACGCATTTGGCATTTTCTGGCGTCTTACAGATGATTCTGTACTTCCAGGTGAAGTATTTAGAGTTCCTATTTGTCTCATTTTAGAATCATTGGGGTCTCTAAATCCTGATATACAAAACCAGGCAGAGACATGGCTTCGACTCAATCTCCGTTCTTATTTCCGGATACTTGACCCTATGCTCTACCGTTTGATGACCCCTTTTATCAGTTATGACGGCACATACGGTTCTTTTGATGGCAGGGTCGATCTCAACATGATTAAGTATGAAATTGAGTGTATTGCAGCATTGTTTCGCTTTAGTGGACAAGGCCTCAGCAAGGCATGCACGACAGAGACAATCAAGAAATCTGTAAATTCAGGTTTTATCGGTCGAGTGAAGGAGAAGTATCCTATGGCAGAACACTATCTGGAGCTCATTGTTCGAATCTTGATCAGGTAAGTGTTGCTTGCAGAATTCAAGGACTAAATTGATGAGACGAAAGCTTTGTGGAAGTGAAAGCCGCTCCCCGAATGGGGTCTAAAAGCTCGCCATTGCTCGTACTAGTCCAAGCTGCTGCTCTTTCACTTCTTCAAACCATCGTATCAATGGGAGATGTTTCTCTTTCGCTCTTGCGTATTCTCAAAACCTCTCTTGTCAATAAGCTTCTTCTAGCTATCCGCTCTCACAACCACGCACTCCAAAGTAAAATGCTACACCTCCTACATTCTGCTATCAACGCTTCTTCTCATCAAGTTCCGTCCCTCGGACAGGTCACCCGGACACATATTAAAGTGAATTCTTCCATCTCTGAAAATATCATTTCTGAGCTGGTCGAATCAGAATTTGAACAACGACTGGTGGCCGTGATCATCCAGGGCATATCAACGCCGTCCAACTTATCTGTCTTGCAGCACTGGATAGACTTTGTGCTGATGACTGTGCCTCTTTTAAGTGAGCTACCAGCTCTCCTGCGAATTTTGACCGAATGCCTGAGTCAAGAAACAAGAACCTTAATGCATGACATGAGAGATGGGTATGACAAAGCGTTTTTGTCTCCAGCTCGACATAGCACAGAAATCACAGACGAAGAGCTCGGAATTACTGAAGTTGAGGTTATAATGGTTCTCAACGCTCTTGAAAAAGTCCTGGCTATCTTGAGCAATCAAGCCGCTGGTAGGGTGGATGACTTAACTCCAAATACTGGTGAGAGTAGTAAGATTTTTGGGCTAGTCTCAAATGTTTTTACTGTTGAAGCACCGGGTATCGATTCTAGAGGAGAATCATCAGATTACCTGGATAATGCAATACATGCGCTTCTATTGACCTGGTGTACCACTATGCCTCACCTACAAGAAGCAAAGCAGGATGGCAATATCTTTCAACCCTACCTTAATATTCGAGCCAAAACAAGAATAGTACTTGAGAGGGTTTTCAAAGCCCAACCCTTGGCTTTCATATCGAGTTCTGTACGCGTGTGGACTTTATGCTCTGAACAAGTTACAGTACGTATATCCTGATCAATTAGCGCTCAAATCGCTAACGACTGAAACAGGATGAAGCCATATTTGACTGTATTGATACTCTTACCCCAAGTGCCCAAATGGCCATTGAGTCAATCTGTGAACTGGCTTCTGGTAAACCCGGACGTTCTTCAGCCCCAGATTACCGGCATGTTCATCTACATTTCATATCCTGATAGTGTGCTGATTTTAGGTTCAGGTTTGACCCATCTTATCTTGCTTTCCTTGAGGCTTATATGTCACGCTTAGAAGCTCCTATTGCTTTGCAAGTTTGGTCCTCAGTTTTTTCTTTTGCCCGTGATGTCATTGCATCTGTGGTGTCAACATCCAGTCGAACGCAGCTGCTTCCACTTCTTCAGTATGTGTTTTTTTGCTTAACAGTTTTGCTTCACTTTGACGCTTCGTTAGATGCCTTACAAATCTAGCTTTGACGGTTGCCAAAACTTCTGCACTTGAAGACAGACGTCTCAGGAGGGATTTTCAAGATACATATGCAAAGATATTAGATGTAACGGTTACCAATGCGTCGAAGATAGCTGAGGCTGGAATTTGGAATCGAGCCGAGGTGACAAAATCTGAGTTCTTAGATAGGGAGAGAAGTGTGAATGTTGATCAAGGACTAGAACAAGTAAGTATTGTTGAATGCTGCATAGATACGAACTGATTATATACAGATATACGAATACCTATCAACAACAATCGTGCCCAATTTGAGAATATTGCTTGTTGAATCAGATAAGGTCAACTCGGCCTGCAGCGGCATTGCTGTGGCCGTGGTTGGCCCTGCCTTTCGTAGACAACAGTGAGCCTATCTTGTCACAGTAACTCGTAAAAAAAACTTAATAATCACCAACGCAGAGTTGACGCATCTGTTCTTCGTGTTGTAATCGAGATATCACATATATCATCTGCTACCAAAATCTGGCGCCCTGCCGTCTATGATTTCTTCTATGATTCTCGTCTATTCAGAGTCAAATCTCTACTTGAAATATCATACTGGAAAACGCTTGTCCACGCCTTGTTCAACTCAGATAAAGAACGTTTTCCTGACTTACTTTCTCGTATAACTTCAGCTACCTCGGCGAATATCAACATATTTTCAAACAGAGAGCAAGAGATATCAATTAAATGCGATAACCTCAGGAGGTTGGGCTTAGTTTTGTTAACCGGAGATAGGAATCATTATTTAGGCCAGCTACCTGGTATTCAAGAAAGGCTTGTTGAAATGCTAAAATCTACCAATATGTCTGCAAGGGTTCATTCTGAGGTAGGTTTGGATGTGTACCATCAGCACAGTATCCAAGCTGATGTTAGTAGGTATATCTTTGTTTGAGAGTCTTGATGTGCAGGATTAGTCCCCAACATCTAGTCAACCTTTGGCCAGTTATTCTTTCGGAGCTTTTCTGGATATTCGAGCAAACTATAGATGATCCGCCTGTCGATGGTTCAGAAAAGTTGCATCTGCTTCTGGCGGCTTGCAAGTTTTTAGATTTGTTATTGGTTTTGCAATCTGAAGATTTTCAGATGTGAGTCTCATCCTCTTTCCCACTAGTTTTGCTGCTCACAACAGCATTAATATTTCGCTCAATGCTCAGACACCAGTGGATGTTTGTCACAGATACAACTGATGTGGAACATCCCCCAAAAGAATACGAGTCAGAGACTATCATGGATCAAATGGCTGATCTACTGAGTGAACTCTCTACCAAAAAGGAGGATTCTGTATGCTTTTCTAAAATTTTGAACAAGTTAGTAGGTTGCTGACGCGCCGATAGGACCTCATACCACAACAGTCGCTTATAATACATTCACCCACAACGCCAGGAAATATTCAACTCCGTCGTCCCCGTTTACCTGCTGTCATGTCATTAACAAGTTTATGCCAGCTTCAGTCTTTTTTTGCACGAGCTAGCATTGAAACATTTGAAAGTGTTTACGCAAACAACAACATTGATTGGGAAGCAGTGGAAAACAGTTTGACTTCAGAGATTTTTGATGCTTAATGCCTTTTGGGGACCATTTCATACCATATTTAACCAGACCATCATAGATACTTCTGCATCACTATTCTTGATGTTTCTTATAACTATACTACACAATGCGCAACGGATCCACATCAGCTTTGCTCACTAGCACCTCCCATTTTTCAGACTTCAAAGGATTTTGGTCATCAACTTCCTTGTCCAGTTCCTCTTGAAGTCGAGCTCGAAGAACTTGAGACAAGTATGGGCGCTCATTATTAGTGTGATTAGTGAGAATTACTGCTATGCCAGAGTTGGCGTAGGCGAGGACTTCATGCTGTTGGACATATCAGCATAAGCTCGCGAATTTGAATTACGCCTTCCTTACATGGGACATTTCTCCCGTAATTAATAAATCAGCGTTTGTGCCTTTGAAGACACTCCCACCTGAGCCCGCACACACCGCAAGACTTTTTATCGGTCTGCTTGATGTAGGCTCAGCTAGCTGCACGTATGAAAGCCCGAGATGTTCTTTGATTATTCTTACAGCCTGAAGAAGATCGAGAGGTTTCTGGAGTTCAACATAACGGCCCATACCTGCTCCATCGAACGACTCCGGAGGATTGGGAGAAAGAGAGATGGGACGATCAAAGGTAGAGAGTGGAACAAATGGCTTAACCATCCTTGAGTAGTAATTGTATATGAGCTGCTTAAACGGACATTCCTCATTGTAAATTTACCATGCGTTGATGCCATTGGGCGTGGCATCGAGACTTGTATGGGGCGAAAAGACCGAGATTCCTCTTGCAGTTAGCCTCAACAAGGAAGCTTGTAAAGGATCGGACATGGTCAAAAATTTGAGCCCTCGAAAGATCGGAGGATGGTAGGAGATAACCATCGATAGTGAAGGCAATGCCAAAGCTTCAGCGCATACTGCAGGTGTCAAACTACAAAAGGGCAATATTAGGGGCGTACGACGTTTACAAGACATACTCGATAGTCAACAGAATCTGACGGTGATTCAGATTGGGATATGGCGCCTCTAAGAGCAGCTATGAGATTTGAATATAAGAGTGATTCATGACTAACCCATTATTGGGCCAACCTATGACAAAGTCATTAGCAAGTATCAACTAACATAAGCTGCCAGAGTCTTACATTGTCCCAACTCTGTTCAGCCAACTGCAGAGGGGCGATACGTTCCCAGACTCTTTTTATGAGACTCATTGGAGTTACTTGTGAGACTGCTCCCATTTTGAATGCAATTTCTTGTTTTGTAATGCTTGTAAAAGATGTAAATTATCGAATTCAAGTTGTAAAAAGCGATAAGATTGTAAAAAGTGGAGGTGGAGGTTGATTTCAAAAAGTCTGTCATAACTATTTTTCCAACTTGTATCATCATCTTCATTATAAACAATATCTCATGTCTGAAGCTCAACAACCAAATAATAAATCCCAGGATGTCTTGCTTGATCAAATTGTGGCTTCCATGCCGAAATCTACGGCGTCACCGACATCGGGAATTGGACCTGTAGCTCACAAGAAGGAGGTCACGGTAGAAGACTTTGAGAAGCTATTAGAATCTACGCCGTTATTTATGAAAGAGGCTCCGAAGGAAGACGACGATAACCCTGTATTAGAGGCATTGAGGAGTCTGGTATTTGAGGGAGAAGGCGATGGTAAGTTGACTTGTCCAGTCATGACATGGGCAAACATTATGTAGAAATCGCTATGAACTTCAAGAATCATGGCAACGAACTCCATGTCCAAAAGTCGTATGGCGAAGCTATCAAAACTTATACCCAAGGAATCAATGCTCATCCTTCTTCGGTTTCATTACTTGTTACACTCTACAATAACCGTGCCGCTTGCCATCTCATCCAAAAAAACTATCGCTCAGTTTTAAAAGACACAAGTGCTATTATTGGCCTTTTCACTGCTCAGAAAGCTGCCAAAGATAAGGCAGTGGTTAAAGCTCTTTTCAGAGCCGCACAAGCCTTGATCGGACTGGAAAGATGGAGAGAATGTGAGGATGTCATAGAACGAGGCAGAGAACTCGCCAACCAGGTTGGAGAGGACGTCAAGGTATGGGAGCTGCTGCTCAAGGAAGTAGAAAAGGGCAAAAAGAGAGAGAATGACCGGATAGAGCGTATAAGACGAGAAAAGATGACCAGAATGGCTATGAGAAAGGCTATTGAGGAAAGAGGTCTTATCTCGGTCGATACACCCAATCCACCTGATAACCCTCAAACTCTACATTTTGACCAAGATTCGATCGTTCCTGCTGATGAGCTTGTGGACTGGACACCGCCTCCCCCACATACACCTCTTATATTTCCAGTAGTACTGTTTTATCCTGAATATGGGCAGTCAGACTTCATTACTCAGTTTCATGAAAATTCCTCGTTTGAGGATCAGCTGGCCGCAATGTTTCCTGCTTCTCAAACGTCGCCAAATATGCCCTGGGCAGATTGGGATGAAAAGCGCCAATATAATGTGCCGAACTTGGTTGTATATGTTGAAACTAAAGAGAAGAGATTACTTAAAGTTGGAAAGGAATTAACTCTGAGAGAAGTGCTCAGTAAGGCCAGGAGAGAGGCAAGGGGGAATATCAAGAAAGACGGAATTATCTTAAGAGATGGATTGCTCAGCTTTATAGTGCTAGTAAAAGGCCCACAAGAGAATGCTTGGATAGAAGATTTCAAAATGAAGAGAGATAAAAGTGGTAGCATCTCTTGAATTAAATGCATCAATTAGAATTGTTGTACTATAGGAGAGTTTGAATGGAATACAATACTCTAGAACCCCTTCTAAATGCGCACAGTCATCCCCGTCATCACTTGGTCTTCTTCGTTTCTTTCTTATCCCCTTCAGTACCAACATCTTCCACCAAACCTTCATTGACCTGACCATACTCATTGACACGAGAGTAGTCAACCCTATAAGTCCAACGTTGATAAAGCAGGATAAGGAAAACGACATCGTCTCTGAAGCAAGCGAGTCTGTGCAACCAAGGCATTCGAATGCAGAAGGCAAAAAAGTCGTCGATGACGGTAGATACTGTATCAGCAAGTTAGCAAATATGTATATGAATGGATTGGTATAACTGACAAGTCTTGTACATCATGGCTTTCATCCTATAAGTAGAATAAAAGACAGTATCATTAGCTGCAACAATGTGTTTACACATATCATTCAACTCACGGCATATGAGCGACACTCTTGAGTTTGTAATTGATGATCAGTTGTGGAACGAGTTGGACAAATCCAAACATGTAGATGGCTTGAGCAAGTGTCGAAATGATAAAAGAATACCAGCCACGATGAGTTCTATCACAGCATCAATTAGTATATCAAATCAAGAACTGTCTCTCCAACACTAACTGGTAAAGCACTGAATGATCTTAAGTCAGCCGTCCGTCATTAAATATGGTTACTAGCTTACAAGAGTAGATAGTGTAACCTCCCAAGAGAGGAATGGCAAAATAAGATACAATCCTGAAAGCCAAGGCATCGTACTCTTGTGTCTTTTTCTCATCATCAGTCAGCTGGCGCTTATCTGATTGATATGTAAGCAAGCGAACAAGAATCGTTTTGCAGTGATAAAACAAACCTTCAAACTGAATTCGGTAGCGAAAGATGGACTGAGAGGGGCGAATACGGACATTGGTCACTGTTGTTTTCAGCCCTTGAGATGATTGACGACAAAGCCGTGAATGTACTTACCTTTGGTAATTTTCCAAGCCTCAATCAACAGACCACTAGATGTTTGGTCAGCAACCTCGCAAGCAAGACATACCAAACCAAAACACCTACATCCCTTGGCCGGCTAAAATCATGAAGCTTGTCTCCTCGGAGCTATCGTGAAGATACAGCAAGATAACCAACTGGACAAAGCAATTGGTCAAGATTGTATTGAGTGAAACCCCCACAAGATCCTTGTCTTTTTTGCGCCAGTGACTGACATCGCTGGAGAACGCTAGAAACTCGAAAACAATATGTAGAACAGTCACAATGGCGGTCGTTATCAACAACCAAGGGTTGGTCTCTGTTAAAGTCCTCTTGATCTCGTCAAACTCTGCGCCACCACCATTCTGCGCAGCAGCCTGTTCAAAAGTGGCCGTCATGGACGCATAAATATTGTGTTTCCAAGCCGAGATGGCATGATAGTTCACATGGAGTGGAAGTCTTTCTGTAGTCTCGTTGATGCTGAAGAGATTTTCCTTCATGATCCAAAAATCATTGGCAAAGACTGGAGGGTAATATACTGGCCCAGCAGCAGTCTCGCTATACGTATAAGCAGGCTGAGCGGGAGGAGTAATTTGCCCTGGGTTAATAAGGCCTCCGGTAGAAACAATGGTTATAGTCAGATTGTTGGACCAGTAGGGAACGATGGGTGTGGGACCAGTTTCAACAGATTCTTCTTCCGTCTGTACCTCTTCCTCATTACCTCCAATCAATTTTTTTTCCTTACGAATCCTCTTCTTTGGGTGGTATCGAGTGAGCACTGGCATTCAACACAACTTTGTCAAATTTCATGGCGAATTAAGAATTACCATCTGGACTTACTCTTTCGGTGAATCAGGATGTCCTCAGCCCTTTTCTTGACAGGCAAACCTCCATCCTTGACGAGCACGATATCTATCCACCAGGTAGCATTGTTAAACCGGACGTCTTTCGGTACCTCAAGAATGAGATCTTCCTCCCGCTGATCATCCCAATTGCCAAAAGTAAGACTGTCCCAATGAACAAGTGGTGTCGCAGCATCCATGTCAGAGCCTGTAGCGGAAGTACTGGTATACAAGCTCATGGACAACGGTGTGCCCAGAGGCCAGATGGGTTGCGCACCACCAGTCTTTGCTTGAGTCACCACCAGAGGGACCTGAGCTCCTGGGTCAGATGTAACTGTGTCGACATGAACTTTTGCGATAGAAGCAGGTTGTCCAATATTCAACTGATCCAGTATCATGAAAAGCACCTGTCAAGTCAGACCCACCTACAAAAGACATGCCGTATTTTATAGCTATCTTCCATCAGTCTATCGTCGACTGCCGAACCAATCACTTACCCATCTGGACGCCAAAAAACATGACAACTGAGCGAACAATGGTGGTCACTCGGTTTGGCTGTTCTTGCTGTCCGTTTCCAGCTGGACGGCCTTGTGGCTCAGCCATGTTCGTTATTTTATCTAACAGGAACGGTTTTGATCAAGAGATAAAAGATACGATAAGAAAAAGATTAAAACGGATGAAAAGAATGATTAATGGAATTAGGCACGGTATTTATATATTTTATTTTTATTTTGTATTTCAGATTACAATTTATTTTTGTATTTGTTTTTATCTTTTGAAAGACAAATTATATATATATATACATTCAGCCGCTGGCTGTAACAGAAAAGGCGTTTTAGGGAGAATTCTGCTGCTGTAAGCAGATTTGTAGACCTGTCTGGGTTAGAAGGAGGATCGGTGGGTACGTGTTGGTCAATATTTGCCTGCATCTTGACTTATGCAACTTTTTAGGATGGCAGAGATGCAGAGAGACGTCGTTGGTGAGGAGAAACAGAGAAATGTGAAGCAGTTGCGATGGGTACGGAGGTTATCCCGGTCCAACCTGGCGGCTCTCGTATTGCTGTACATTGTCTCAATCCATATTGTCGGACTCTACGTCTTTACGCAAGGATTCCTCCTTACTCGTCTGGCAATTCCCCATACGACACCTCAGTACAACGATTTCCTTCCTGCGCCAGTGGCTGCTACTCACTCAAAAGCGGTGATACTTGTGATTGATGCTCTGCGAACCGACTTCATCTCTCCTTATTTTCCCGAACCTGCATCGCCGTATCACCACGGCGTGCTCTCGTTACCCGCCGAGCTTACCCGGGACAGGCCAGATCACTCGCTGATCTTTAATGCGCATTCAGATCCGCCGACATCGACCATGCAGCGTATCAAGGGTATCACCACTGGATCTTTGCCAACCTTCATGGATATCAGTTCAAATTTTGCGTCAACAGCGATTGAGGAAGATTCTCTGATTTCTCAGTTAGTTGCAGCCAACAAGACAATCGGTTTTATGGGGGATGATACGTGGATGGGTCTGTTTCCTTCTTCGTTTTGCCCCAGCATGTCTCACCCTTACGATTCTTTCAATGTGGAGGATCTACATACGGTCGATGAGGGGGTTATAACCCACATTTTCCCTTATCTTCACCCAGATAATCAATCAAGCTGGGATGTTTTGATTGGCCATTTTCTTGGCGTTGATCATGTTGGTCATAGGGTCGGACCGTCTAGGGATACAATGACGGCTAAGTTGATCCAGATGGACGAAGTGTTGAGAAATGTCGTGGATATGATTGACGAAGAGACATTGCTGGTCGTCTTGGGCGACCATGGAATGGATGACAAGGGAAATCACGGTGGAGACTCTGAGATGGAAACTGCCTCCGCCCTGTGGCTCTACTCTAAAGGCCCTGCACTTACCACCCAATCATCAGTACTTGATGGCCTGCCAGTTTTTACCTTCCCTAAATCCACTACTCCCATCAGACATGTCAACCAGATTGACCTTGTTCCGACATTGTCTTTATTGCTAGGTGTGCCAATTCCTTACAACAACCTTGGTTCCGTGATTCCGGAATGTTTTATAAACGATCTGGCCACACTGGAAGCGGCACAAAGAGTGAATGCAGAGGGAATCTGGAGATACGTTGATGCGTATGGCGATGAGGGAATAACATCAAAGCTGAAGAGCGCATGGATTGCAGCCCAGGCGGAAAAAGGCGGCATCGCGTCTTTTACAAGTCATCGCGCCTTTTCCCTCAAAGCTCTTTCGCTACTGCGATCTCTATGGGCCCATTTCTCTCTTCCTCTTATCCTTATTGGTTCAGCCATCATCGGCTTAAGCGCGCTGACCATTATTGCGCTGTATATTGGAGTCAGGAATAATGGTACCAACTGGCACCACTTTGTCAGATTGGCTTTAGAGACTGCCATTATGGGATCGAGTGTATTAGCAAGTATTGCAGGAACGGCGGCGGGACTGTATACCGCTCAGCCTATTGTGGCTATCAAAGTATTTATCATCGTTTTCGCACTTATTTCCGAAGTAATTATCATTCTTCCAATTTTTGTCAACATCGGTTCTCTTGTGAAGTCTTTCTCAATTAACCGCCACATCGGTCCCATCGTCCTTGGGATTCATTCAATATCGTTTGCATCAAATTCATTTGTCATGTGGGAGGACCGTATAGTGGCATATCTCATCGCGACTATCCCAGTCATTTATATTGTCAAGGCTCTCAGTGCGCCTACCGCCGGCATGCGCCTCAAAATTATCTTCTTGTCAATCGCCTATACCATTCTGACCCGCTTAGCAAGTACGGTGACCATTTGCAGAGAAGAACAACAACCATATTGCAGTGTTACCTTTTTCTCGGGTATCACCTCTATATCGCCCAAATGGACATTCATAGGTGCGATTCCTCTTGCGCTTCAACTTCCCAGAGCAATTGGTATCACACTTTCCCGTTCCAAATCCCTTGGCGGGCCAGCGCCTTTCCTCCTTGGTATCTTATGGCGAGGCGTTCTTGTCATGAATGCCGTCTATTGGGTACTCGAATTTCTAGAGTCATTTGAAGGTTTAAACTCTGACAGAGTACCCCAGGTTCAAATGGCCAAACTATGGATTGCGCGAATGTCTATGGGGATTAGCCTTGGGGCTATTCCTTATATTTGGCTTACATCTCCGCTCTGTATTACTATCGATCGAAGTGCAGACCAAGTTACAGGCGAAGAGAAAGCCACCGTACTTGGGTTTGCCAATGCTTTGGGCTCTTCATATATACTATATATTCTCAGTCCCTTTGGGTTGATCCACCTCGTATCCCAGCCCATGGCGCAGTTTACTCTTTCTGCATGCCTTGTCAGTCTCTTAGTTTATTTGGAATTGGTTGACACTAGAAGAGATGCCCTCGTTCTCTCCTCTTCCTTTGCTGCTAATGCCAACTCTGCTGGTGGCCCAGGTTCATTTGATCTCGGCTCAGTTTCTGACACATTCGTCCGTCCGTCATTCACTGACGTTGTACCTCTTGCTCTTTCTGGATTTCTCTTCTTTTTTGCTACAGGTCACCAATCTGTTATTTCCACTATACAATGGAGATCAGCTTTTATAGGGCTTGGAACTGCCAATTACGCTATCTCTCCAATACTCGTTATTATCAATACTTGGGGATCATTCTTCCTTACCGCCGTTGCTGTCCCTCTGCTGGCTATTTGGAATATATCACCCCGTCCTCGAGGAAGTGTCCCGACTTTGGCCCACAGTTTGCAATTGATTCTGGCATTTTTGGTGTATCATACCACGGTGACTTTTGCAAGTGCAGTGACAGCGGCCTGGCTGAGAAGGCATTTGATGGTATGGAAAGTTTTTGCGCCAAGATTCATGTTGGCAGGAGTGACGTTGTTGGTAGTCGATATGGGAGTGGCATTGGGATTAATCGGTGTCAGGGTAGTTGGTTGGAAAGTAAAAAAGACATTTAGTTGTGAAAGTTTTTGATAAAAGGGTGGCATAGAGAAAATGTGACGATTGATATAGTGTGACAAGCAATGTCAAATTACGAGCATGCATGCAATAATAGAC
The DNA here is from genome assembly GCF_001720195.1 of Cryptococcus depauperatus CBS 7841. Taxonomy (NCBI): domain Eukaryota; kingdom Fungi; phylum Basidiomycota; class Tremellomycetes; order Tremellales; family Cryptococcaceae; genus Cryptococcus; species Cryptococcus depauperatus. The sequence goes on along the minus strand of NC_089474.1, from coordinate 1,008,447 downwards.
AAGTAGAAAAAATGTCCCAGAAAAGCATTTGTATGATATAGATGTATAGTCTCAAGGGTTGAGGAAGCTCGCAGCCGAAAAACCATCCAAAGCAGTCACAATCTTGGTATCTTCCCAAAGCGCATTCATACTTGCGCTCTTTTTCGTTACTCAATGCTTGCTTTTCTTCTTTTTCTTATCCTTCCTTGAATTTTTACCGCCATGAGTGCTGATGGGTTTTGGGCTGGTAGTTTGCGCTACTGAAGGAGCAGACGATTGGCTTGATATCGGCTGTTGTGGAAGAAGCGAGGTTGTCTCGTTTACTTCTTCGCCTTCATTATCTTCACCTATGTTTGCAGTCCTCTCCCTTTCTACTCTCGGACTCTTCAGAGAGCTCAGCCCACTCGCGTTCCTTGCCAATCCGCCCTGATCACTGATCCGTCTCACAAAGTCTTTGATAGAACTAAGCCTTTTTCTCTTCTTGTCGCCCTTGTCATCTGGCGTAGCGGATCTGCTGCTGTCGGCATAGATAGTCTCAGATTTGGCAGGGGAAGGAACTTCGCGAGAAACAGGCGAAGGCGTGTTGGACGGGGTTGATACAGTCGAGATATGGTGAGGAGTTACTGTCAAACTTGCATGTGAAACAAGGCGCTGAGGTCCGGAGGGGAAGGGCACAGTCCTGGGGGTTGTGGGACTAGAAACCTGCTCAGCTTGAGGCGAGTACGAAGGGCCATGAACATTCGGTGTAGAGGTCGGGGCAATCGGAGACTCAGTGGGAGTAGACCCACCGAGCTCAACAAGGTTGGCTTCTTGTGTGGCATCGGCATTAGAATTCATTGTCATAGAGTCACTGTTGGTAATGTCTTTTTCAGTGGTTTCTTGACCAGCAGTTCCAAGCTTTGCTTGTTCAGAACTCTGGGTCTTGGGTCCGGTCTTGACTGATTCGGCAAAAGTTAGAGCATCAGGATTATTAACAATCGGAACAGGAGGGTCGAGTTCATATCCTTGGCTAGTCTTCGCCTTCAATCGATTATCGCTCTCCTCAACCTGGATTGACCCAATGTTTTCAGTCTGTCTGTTGTCCATTGAGGTGCTGTTTTCAATGGCTACTTCGTTTACAGGCGTATTTGAGGTAGAAGGATTGTCTTTTTTAGATTCACCGTTATTATGCTCCTCACTTTGGTACTTTCGAAACTCATCAGCGGTTGGGAGTGCACTGATAAAACTCTCAACGGCATCGCCTTCAAGAAGCTCGGCCTCGGTATAAATTTGTCTCCTCCACCTGAAATAGTCATGTTAAAAAATGCACCAGCCAGATCAATAAAAACTTACATTCTAGCAAAAGCACCGTTCTTTTCGATCAAATCTTTATAGCCACCAATCTCTATGAGCTGGCCTTCTTTCATAACCATGATTTTATCAGAATTGATGATAGTTGAAAGACGATGTGCGATAGAAAGACTCGTACGACCTTTAGCCTAAACAGCAGAAAGTAAGCATATGCTTCCGAGAGATTCGACAAAGCAGCAGCGACTCACCAATTTTGATAACGACTTTTGAATATCACGTTCTGTCTCAGTGTCGAGAGCAGAAGTAGCTTCATCCAAAACCTAAACATTTCGTCAACTAATCCGCTCGACATCATGAAAAGGTACTACATACGAGAATCGCTGGAGACTTCAAAAACATCCTGGCCAAACTGACCCTCTGCTTCTCTCCGCCAGAAAGCCTGACTCCTCTTTCGCCCACAACTGTATCATACCCATCCTCAAATGTTATAATTTTATCATGAATTCTTCCAGCTTGAGCAGCTTCAATGATCTCGTCGTCGGTCGCGTCAGGTTTACCATAAGCAATATTGGCGCCAATAGAATCGTTCCAAAGCACAGAATCTTGAGGGACGATACCAATTGCTTGACGGAGAGATGATTGGGTCACTTGTGAAATATCTTGACCGTCGATATAGATGTGACCCGATTGGACATCATAGAATCGGTACAAAAGACGCAAAACAGTGGACTTGCCTGATCCAGTTTCGCCCACGAGGGCGAGCGACTGGCCTTTGTCAAGTTTGAATGAGATATTTTTAACAGCATCCCTAGCACCATCGTAAGAAAAAGTGACATTGTCAAATTCGACAACACCGTCCGTGATAATAAGTTCCTTGGCATTTGGGACATCTTTGATCTCCGTCTTTTCACCAAGAAGAGTGAGCAGCTTCTCGGCGTCAATGATGTCGGAGCTGATAGTTTTATAGAGTGAGCTCAAAGAGTTGAGGGGCGAGGTGAATTGTCCAAAGTAAGTAATATAAATGACAAAGCTTGCGGCACTACTATTGCCCTGCATGATCTTCATGGCGAGCAACACTGCACCAATTGCAAATGCAAGCAAAAGCAATAAGCTTTGGAAGGTATAAATCAATTGAAGACCTATACGCCACTGATAGTCGACTCTGATCGTGTCATCTACGGCTTCTTCAAACCGCACAACCTCACGTTGTTCGGAAGTAAAGTACTTGACACTTTCCCAATTTGTCAGAACGTCGGAGACAATACCGCGTTGCCGTACGTCCGTATTGATATATTCTCGGCGGTATTTTGAGCTATATCTGGTTGCGTAGAATGAAAAGAGGCAGTAGGGAACCATGACCGCGAGTATTGAAAAAGTGATGGTAGGACCAAACAACCACACAAAGACGGAGAAGCCAATGACGGTGTCAGAGAGGGTAGGTATTACTTCGAACAACACTGTCCTCAGTAGCTCATTGATGGCAGAACCACGATCGATTATACGCAACACTTCTCCAGTATTGCGCCTCGTGTGGTACGACAATGAAAGGTCCAAAAGGTGGTTGAAGCAGAGCATCTGCATCTCACGGTCGGTGTATTGCACAACTGGGATCCAAAAGTATTGCTCGACACATGTGAGTATGCCATAGCTGCTAATCATTCTAATACCGAGGTAAGCACCGAGCGCTTTCCAGACATCGATCTTGTATCGCCAGCTTGAAAGCGCTTCTATAAGCCAGCCGAGAGTTATAGGCTTCAACGGGTTCAATACTCTTTCCAAAAGTATTATCCCAGAAGTGATAAGGATGTGAAACTGAAGTTTCCTGCTGGTTGATGGCCAAAGCTTGGGTACTAGCTTTTTGAATTTTGGCCAGCTTTCGTTCCAAGGTAGCATCTTTTTAGGCTCACGCTTGGTTCCCAGCTGCTTGTTGATTTTGATCTTCTTTTGGCGGCGCCTTTCCTCCTCCTCACGCTGTTGTTGGGCTTGTTGAGCAGCAGAAGGAGTGTTGCTGCCGCTTTGTGTAAAAGTGCCATACCCGCTCGTACCGAGAAAATTGGGCTGGAGACGGTCATTGATACTCTCGACAGGTGTGTTGATGAGCTGAGTGCGCTCATATGCAGACTCATAGGACACATGAGGAGATGATATGGCGATGAGCACGAGAGGGAATAATAGTAATCTTGAAGACGACGGGACAAGGGAAAGGATGAAGAATAGTTGCTCCCAGCCGTCTGTGTTCATGTCAGTACACTGGCTACTTGCGTGATCTTGGTTTACCTGAACGGATTTCTCTCTTGACAAGCCACACCAAGTTCACCGTCTCTGCCACGACAGCCAAAGTGCCTAAAACGAGTAAAGCCTTGCCGAATTTGTTTCTCCAGAGAGAAGCCATGAGAGCTATTCCCCATACCAAAAGACCACCTATGGCATACACAATCTCTCCGCCAAGCTCATATCCTTGCAGATGGGTAGGCAAGTTGGTACCATAACGCGCTCGGGCGGAAAGGAGATCTCCTACCAGTATACCAACATCGACAAGACTTGTCACGACGAGCAACGCCAAAAGAGTGAGGATGAGTGTACGCCTAGGCGTGACTTTCTGTACAGTGACGGGCGTAATCCCGGGAAGTTCTGGAGTTGGAGAGGAAGCCGGAGTGAGAGAGAACGGGAGAGGGAAAGCGAGGAGGATTGGGTAAAAGTAATGGATAAGGCTGAGTATGGGAAGCGTCATGGCCTCTTTCAATACTCGCTGCTTTTATGCTGTAGAAGAAGCAGGATAAGCCGTTTGGTAGGCAAATGGTATACCTATATGCTTTTTTTTGAAATCAGTTCTATAATAGATAGAAAAGAAGAACAAAGGTAAACAAATATTCGGCTTTATATAACTTAAAACACACAGATCTTTTAGCCACTTGCGGCTATATACTAATGTATCTGTATAAGTGACACTTTCTGTGCATTCGGGCTGGGAGCAGCAAAACATGCACTGAGTATATTAAAAATGGACTCATAGCAAGCCCATTCATTACTAGGTATAGTACTGTCATGCCTCCAATTAGCATGTCATTAGGAAACAGATGGCAAAAAGGCGTTCCAGTTGGAAAGTCGACATAAACATGTCAAACTATTCGTTGAAAATCAACAGATAAGTTGAACAAAAAGTCTATCAAAAAGCAAAATAAGAAAAGAAGACTGGAATTGTTTATTTTTTGCCCGCCTGGGCACCAAAGTAGCCACCAAGAACAACGGCGATGATGAGAATGATAACGACTTGGCAGTGTTAGTGTTCATCCATGCAGAGATATCTAGACCCACCAATGATCCAGAAGCAGATCCACTTCTTTCTTCTGGCCTTTCGCGCGCTCTCTACGGCTTTGTCTGTCTGCACCAATCTGTATCATCTCATCAGCCCTTGTCACTTGCACATTCATGTATCCAATATTCACCCTTGGCCAATATCCTGATCAACACCATGAGCTTGCTGCTCAATGTTGATGATAGCCTCGTCCTGTTGTTCTACGAGCATAGCCATCTCGTTAAACATCTGAGCAAGCTCCGTCATGGTCTTTTCGATCTTTAGAATCTCGGCCTGTCGCTCTTGGACTTCTCGATAAGCACCGCGTGCGGCTCCGTATCGATTAGAGTTTAGCAGCTAGCTCTCAGCGTCAGAGAGAATGACTACGGCTCTCGACGCAACTCACGGCCTGAGAAAAGACTTGAGGGTTATCGCTCTCGGTGACTTGTCTCACTTGTTCCTCAGTGGCATTCGGATTCACTATTTTGTACTGTCGCTCGACCCTGTCTTTAACTTTTTTCCGGAATTCCTTTTCAATAACCTGATGCTCGTTCAGCAAGTCTTGGAAACGCTTCTTTTGTGCTTCAGCCTGAGTTTTTTGAGCCTTGTCGCCTCTGGCGAGCTTGTATAGTTTTTTGACCTGATTTTTGCAATCTTCCCGTTGAACACGAGCCTGGTCATTAAGCTGGCTGGCGTATTCAGCAGCTCCTGGATCTGTCGAGGTCTACCGCATGTCAGCCTTTTATCACACCCACTCAACCACCTACCAAGCTCGCCTGATGGGCCGCTCGGACGGCTTGAATCTGCTCCTGCATCTGGCTCAACAAGGACGTGGTCGCGCTTAGCTCTCCCCAAAAGTCACCCTCTGCACCTCCACTCATCCCACCCATCGCGTATTGCTGTTGCTGTCCATACTGTCCGCCATATGGATTCCCAGCATCTCCGCCCGTATTATACGAGTTGGCCGTGCGAGACGGAGCAACGACTCCGTTGGCCGGCGGCGGATAAGTAGGCTGTGGATTTGGCTGATCACTGCGGGAGATGTTAGTACGCCATGGGTGGTACTGCAGAAAGCACGGACCCATAATGCTTGTTCTTCGGCGGCCACTCGTCAGCTCCTCATCTATACGTCTTGCCTGGCGCGACTCACTACGTTTCCCAGCCTGTCTCTGGCCATTTTCGACGATTGAATAAAAAGGAAAACAAAAGTGATAATGAAAAGAAAGAAAGAAAGAGAAAATAAGAATCGCCGACAGGTAGACGCGACAGGCAGTGCGTAGAGGTCCGTGCCTGACTGCGATGTGGCAATGAAAGGATTAAAATGGAAAAGGAGGCGGGAACGGAATCAAAACCCGGAGGCGATATGTCCGGGAGTGTGGTTGTGTCCGGACATATTGCCTCCAGAGAATCATTTGTTGAATGATATTTCTATTTCCTATTCTATTCTTAATTCCAATCTTACCCGTTTGGACGAGCAAAGCAAGGATGTTTTGGACAAACTGGCTATATGTGTGTCCTTCTGCGGCTGCAGTGGACAGCAACCGTCGTATTCAGTCCAGCCAAGGTTTACTGCAACCCATAGGAGAAGTGTGACAGACAGATGCTATAGGTTAAATGCCTCGGACGGCGTGGCTGAAAACGGTTGTCGACGATGCTTTCAAACAATTTCTTGAATCATTGGGAAGACTGATCAAGGCTCGTGACGATACCAGATTCAAAGATGCTTCGCAGCTTTACTTCCTTTTATTTCGATTGCAGACGACTGACCGTCTGAGTTTTCTGGTATTGACAGCAGCATCAGGAGCTTCTTTTGTGATCCTAGGTATTCAGAGTCCGGCTAAAAGGTGTTTGCTAGTTAAGGATATATAGTATCAGGATTGATTATGATTCTTCTGATGCATCTTGCCTTTCTGCATTTGACTATCAACTAACAATGTCTCCCAATTCCGAATCAGACGACCACGACTTCCAAAAATACTGATCGGAGTATATCATCTCGAGTCTCAGATGCTTCTTCCGAATTGGAGAGGCGTGCACGTAGGATAACAAAGCCATCTTCTACACAACCTGGAGGAATACATACCAGAAGGTAAGCTTGATGAGAAAGCATCTGAGATCTTTCATTCTCAGGCTAACCAACTTGTCACAACAGAAAATCAACAGCATCATCAACATCAGGTAGTCCTGTATTTCAACGCTTAATGAAGAGTATCATGGAAGAAAATGAGAGGCAATTCAAACCAGGTAACAAATAATTGAATGCGAATAGAATACACATACATACCAGACAGCGTATCTAATTAATGTTGGGAATGCAGTTAAAAGAGCAAAAGAGAGATGCATTTCTATCTCAAAGCATGTAAGAGTATATGTAATAAATAGATCAATGTCAGGATCATGGGCAGTGTATGGCTGGGGGAGTACAGGATATTGTGTATGTGTCAGGATTAGGCCGACTGTCAGGAATAGGGGTGATCTTGGGCTTGGGTCTGGGAGTGCTTGGGACGAGTGTGTTATCTGTGGATATCTATCTTAAATAGATGAAGACAGCTATCAAGATTCATTCCTTGAGGAGGTATCAGCAGGAAGACCTTCCTTCTATCTTTGACGCTCTGCATCCTTCAGCCAGGTCCTAGTTCAACCCACTATACCATCTCTGAGGCATACATAACAACCTGTGCTTGACTGTCCTTTGCCTGACGTGGTCCTGACACCGACGTGGGAGTCAGCCAGAGAGAGAGGAGGAGGAAAGAGGAAGAATGCCTCTGGCTCAACAATATGGGTAGGTGAAAATAGGTAGGATAAGGATAGGCGAGATTATAGGATATGATTAGCACAAGAGATGTGATTGGAAGAAGAGAGATTTAAGGTAATAGAATAGAAGGATGTGATTCTAGTATGGTTAGACATATGAGACTTTGGGGTTTGACGTATGTGTCAGGATAATGTACAAGGTTCGGATCGAAGAACACGGGATATTGTGTATGCAGAGGAAATAGTATAGTTGGTTGACTGCCGCAGAAGCCTCAGATATATAAGGAAGGGATTGTGGTTGATAGATCCCAGAGGATGAATCTTGATAGCTGTTTGAGACTATTCCAGTTAGACACGTCTTATCCAAGCTACTCTCGTCCCAAGACTTTCAATCGAAAACCCGAGAACTCATCCAGAATCCTGACAACCAACTACATACATTGATCCAAAGTGTTGATTAATAACCTTTGGATTGCGTAGAACGTATAAGTTATCTTCAACAATTAAAACTCGAGTTTGTTCATAAACACCTCTGTGTCAATGCTGTTTCACGAGTAGAGCAGACATCGGAGGGTCGAATTGCTCTGTGAATATCTCAAAAGGAAATTCCATTCACAAACATGCAGGTTATTCAAAGCCTTCAAGAGGAATCTTGTTTTGAAGCATCTTGCAAGCAATCTCAAACAAATAGTCAAGACACTCCGCCTGGGTCTTGGCCTGTTCCCATGTATTACCTGTGACCATTCAGACTGATTCTGTTCATCAAAGTATCTCACTTACCCCAAACATACACGCCATGTCTTCTTACCAATATCGCAGGAGCATCAGGATATTTTGCCATGGCCTGCAACTTTGTTGAGTGTATCTGCTGGTGTCTAAAACATAGAACAACTCACCTCGGCCATTCCTTCAGTGAGGTCTTCTTCGACTGCTGTGTTCTCAATAATGGGAACTTGCAAAGTGTCGTAATAATGAAGAGCTTTGCCTGTTCCACCAATGCGAACGCCCTTGATCATCTCTTGATGAGAGATTCGAAAGGATGGAGTCTCACGAGGGAGAAGAAGGGTAAGCAGAACTGAAATTATTTAGTATTACAAGCCAAGTTGTAGTGTGCAAGGAGGCAGAATGCTTACCAGCATGTTGGGAATGAGTATGAATACAAGCTCCAGCGTTCCTCATGGTGAAAGCGTTCCAGAATAGTGGAGTGCATTGTGATTCCTTCAGTCCCTAAGCGGTATTCATCTCTATCCCAAGCCGTAAAGCGACCAAAAGATACCTCTTTCTTGGGTATTCTGATGAAATCGCGTTTTGAACCTGGTTTAGGCACAGATGATTGGGCAATGGGCAAAACAAAAATATGCTCTGGCTTGATACGTTCTTTTTGGACACCCGAAGGAGCAAGATAAACCAGGTCTCTTTTCTCGGCAGGTCAACAATTCTCTGGCAAAGAGTGCCATCCAGACTGCTCACTTGTCGCGAATACTGATGCCTTTCTCCTTGTTAGCTTAACCTTCACAAGCATTGCATATACACACCGCCGCCAGTGCCGGTCACCCAGCCGAGCTCTATTTCCATTAGCCTAGCACAGTCTGTGAGTATGCCGCGCACTATAGAATCCTTGACACAAGTCACAGATGAGATTGGCAGGCTACGAGGTGTCAACTGCTGTCCTTCATCTTGAGCTCTAATCGTTCTCACATACATGTTCGGGATCATGACTATGGATGAGAGCTTCTGCCTCTTCTGATGTGTAAGTTTTGGTCATGAGGAATGGTTTTACAGAGGCAATTGAGGAATAAATAAATAAACAAAGAAGGAAAGAAAAAAAGTTGTGGTGGAGGTACGTTTATCGCTGTTGCAGTAAATAATTTAAAACTATTTGGTTCTTTAGAAATTAATTTGTATCTACAATTAAACATTGTTACAATGTACCACCTCATCAAAGGTCTCCATGAGTATCTAACAAGAAGAGAAGAGTATTCGGTGGTGATTATTGGCTTGGATAATGTGAGTAAAACTTATGCTGACTGAATAACCCAGTAGCTGATAGACAATTCGATAGGCAGGCAAGACGGTAAGAACATTACTCTCAACACTTGATTGAAGGAAGCTGATACATATGCAAAGACGATGCTTGAGAAGATCAAGACAATGTACAATCCTACGCCAGGCATGCCACCTGAAAAGATTGGACCAACAGTTGGCCAAAACAGTGAGTGATGCACTCCTAAATCACTTGCTTACAACCTGCCAGTTGGCAAAATCTCCTTACCATCCACGACCCTTCATTTTTATGATCTCGGTGGACAAAGAGACATCAGATCCATCTGGGAGAAATATTATGATGAATGTCATGCTGTGGTTTTTGTTCTAGATGCCACTGATCAAGCAAGATTATCTGAAACTTGGGAGGTATTTGGTATGTAGGATCAAGATATCACAACTGTCCTTACTGATAGCCGTGCAGATGAGGTCTTGAATTCTCCCAGGCTGCTCAACCTACCGCTTCTTCTGTTGGCGAATAAACAAGATAGTCCAACGTCATTGTCGGTCGCCGAGATTCGTGAATCTTTTGAAGCATGGCAACGGTCATTGTCCAATCGGGAATCGGATAGTAGCCCCAAAGCAGCTGAATACAAAGGCAAAGGTAAAGGTAAAGCTCTTATGAGAAATGCGGATGACTCGGTGCAAGGTCAACAACTAGAGACTTCAGCGAGGAAAAGTAACGAATGGGATGATGGGGGTGCAAAAGCTGAGAGAATGGCTAGTCTTGACGTGATGGGTGCCTCTGCTCTGGAAGGGTGGGTTCCTATTCTTGAGTTTGTAGCTTGTTGATCTCACTGTTTCTAGGACTGGCATAAGGGATGCGGTAAATTGGCTATATATTCGTGTACAAAATGCCCGTAAAATGTGCGTTTCTTGGGAATTTATAAGCGACTGACTGGGTAGTGAGACCAAGGGATAATCGCAGAGAATTATGTCCATGAGACTATCCACACCTAACATCAAGTGATAATCCTTGTCTATAATCTGAAAGAAATTTCGAGGTTGCACCCAATACGAACTAATATATTGCACTCACAAACGCATCATAGTGCAAGAGCAATTACACTCGCATTGTGAACAACACAATATAATACATTGATCTAAGGTATCAACCGCAGGATTGACTGCTCTCATATTCCGCTCAACAAGAACGGTTATTGTTGTATGCAAAGTTCTGTTTATCCTGTGCTCATATAGCTCATCTACGGTTTTTGGGTCGAAACCCTCCTTTTCTATTCTCATGGCAATCTTTGAATTTGTGTGGAAAACTTACTACAACTATCATGTAACTTTTCAGAACTGAATCAAGTCATTTTTCGGGCTCGCCATGACTAGTCGCTCAAGGTAGTCTCCTCAACTACAGTATGAGTGAATCGAACTCTGCTATGTGTTTTGTCCAGCGAAGCGAGGTTGACAAGTAAAATTGTAAGAGTCGCAGAGAGTCGTTTCTTTTTATGCTAATGCTCATTCCCAGTACAGTGTCTTTATGTTTTTTAACCTTTGAATGGATAACAAGATCTTATCCGCCCTCAGTATCAAGGTCAACAAGCCTCTGTCAACGCTATAGCTGCTTGTTATCTTGACTCACTTGTCAAATCATGCTTTTCTGAATCGATTTCGAATCTGCGTAGCGAAGTCACGGACGGTTCTATGGCTTACGGCAATGACCCCAACGCCGTTATGTACTGGGAAATTTCCTTGAGGAAACAGGTGGTGAGTATACCATCAACCACACTCGCCTTTGTTCATGTTTGATTATAGAGCGTGGACGAAATGGACAAGACGATTGTGAAGATTCATCGTATTACCACAAATGTTTTGGATAAAGATTGAAAGACAATTACCATTTTATGAAGAGAGGAAATCCTTGGGTATTGCTGACAACCTTGACTTCTTTCTAGGACAACCATTAGATCAAGGTTAGTACTTTAGGCAGTGTTTTTAAGAATGTAACACCATTGGCTGGTTCTATCTTGCTGTTAGTGATCATACAGGCTAAATGCTCATGTCTAGTCTTGCAGAAAGGGAAATGTGGGGAGAGAGGGAGGATGAAGAGTTTGCCCAGGGAGTGGCATAGCTAGATGAACAATTCCTAAAGAACGAACCTAAAGCCCATTATTGTCAAGTTCATCCAAAAAAAATCTTGACCAAGCTCATCTCTTCTCAACGCCTATTATGTCTCAGCCTTACCTTGATCTTGACACTCATCTGAAGTAATACAAAGTCTCTTCTATTTACAAATTCACTCATATGATTATACCTAAATCCTGCCTTTTCGGAATCCAAATGCAAAGTAGACCATGGCAACTTGTTCATTATTATACATGCTTTTATCAAGAAACCTGCCATGAGCTCCAATAATCCATAAAAGCCCATTGTTCCCTTGGATGAATTCATCATTGTGCAAGTTGAGACGTAGTAACTTTCCTCTCTCACCATTCTATGCATTCCCATTCAATATAATGGCGTTCATTTCCTTTTCAAAATCTAGTCAAGTCAATATAGATTATCTATTTTTGGGAATCTTCCAACAGTTTATTCACTTCCATTTACTACAGCGGCCTCAGAGTCCAAAGGAGATTCTCTATTCCTCTTATTTACATTGATATTTCCGAGTGATTCTCTGGATGTTGTGTCTGTTCATCTTGGATCTAATGGTTTAGGAACCCTACCACGCGAGTTGCTGCTGTTTCTTCGCTGCGAGTGACGAGACGACAGTTCTGCTTTTAGAAGTTTACTCGAGCATATTGTCAGAGAAATCGTCCCGTCCTGGCTGTGGATAAGAAAGTAGACCGCATTCGTTGACCGAACAGTGCTTCCTGGAATGACTTCCACGGAGTTGTTTTCATCATGAATTGTGATTTTCGACACACCATCACTTGTCCTTGTAAGATTGCTGCCATATGAACTGTGCCGTAAATGATAAGTGAAGTACCAGGGACTCATGACCGCCACACTATCACAACGACAAGTCCAGCAGTGACCTCTAGACAGTAAGTCAGTGGACAGGTTTGTATTCAAATGATTATAATCATTAGTCCCTAGACCAATCGTATGGCAACTGTAGAGGCCTCATCCTGGCGAAATATCACGAGAAAAGCCTGGTGAAGGATCAAATTTTGGAGATTGTTCCACTCTATGATAGTCATCAGCAAAGGGAGAGAGGTGGCTACGTGTAACCATCAAGGGATTCTCAAGAGTTGGGACTGTAGGCGAGAAGTTTTCATGCCGACTATGACTTGTTCTAGACCGCCTTCGCGGAAAAGAAGGAGGCATAGTAGAGCTGGCAGATAGTGGCCGCATTTATCAGTGCCATTGCTTGTGTGTGGTGAACCAAAGAGCGAAGAAAAAGTAAGAGGGTTGTTATTTAAATTGAAGGGATGGCCATGACCGCTTGAGGGACTGCTTCGTCTTCTATCATAGAGACGTTCAACAGGATAACCGGGTTGGCCTGCGTCCAGTTGCGAAGGGTCTCTTGTGACTGTGACTTCTGGTACTGGTAACCATCCTACGAATTTGGACGTCCTTGCTTACTTGACATGGTATCATGCTGATATAGATATGATGGCAGATAGGTTGTTTCTACTCTTGTATGTGTTGGGTCCTTGGTTTTCAAATCTGTGTTAGGAATCGGTTGGACAATACAACTCAACTTTTGCTTTAACAGAGGACTCAGTCGATGGAGTAAACCTAAGAGACGAAGCCTCAAGAAAGCAAATTCGCCACAAGTAATTCCATAATGAGTTATGGAACAAAGGGCTATCGTATTTCACTAGCTCGACATTTAAGAAGGGTGAAAGGCGAGAAAGCGCATCTTCTCTAACCTTCATTCATGATCAGACTTCCAGAGTATCCTTTGATGCTAAAGGTGATATTGATAGGAGAGGTCTTGACATCGTTGCCATATGAGCAGCATTGCGAAAAGAATGAAGAAACTTCAACAAACAGGATGTTGTACTTGATCCCTGACTGTTCATCTTTCATGGTTTTAAGAGACGCTCAATGATCGATTGATCAATAGGGATACCGTTGGCATTAAGATAGTCGTCTGACCAGAACTTGCTTTGGTGTCTCGACCCGGAATCACATCTTGCAACTTGTAAGCCCATTTGAGTGCTTCACAGCATGGCAAAAGACCCACAAAATTGTAACTATCCTCGAGCCTCGCTTGATGGTTTTTGCGACGTGGATGCAAGCAACCAGATTGCAAGCGCTTGATGATCCTAGGAAGAGTCCATCATGCTGCACAAGAAATCGCGACATGGCCACCGCCTCTGCGTCTGATACCCTGTTGTCAATTTCGTTAGCTATTTTGGTAGTCTACAGGTGTACTTGAAAAAAATATGAATACCTGTAAGCAGTATCGATTACAGGTAGACCTAACGAAAAATTGTGTGTGATCTAGATGAATGTCAGGCTGCCTCTCATAGTATACAAAAACACAATTTACTCGGTTGATCCCTTTTACAGATTTATGTCAATCATCTGTCAACAAATTCTGATTGAATATGACTTACCTATTCCTTCTACGACTGTATCAACCTGATGTCTTCTCTTTTTTCCTTCACTCTCTTTAGGATCAAACATTACATTATATTTAACTTTGTTGAATAATCCAGAGCCTTCCGGATCAGAAAGAGCTACGATAAGGTTGGGAAGAGGCTTCTTAAGGAAGGATCCAATTCCTGCTATGGTACCGCCGGTGCCAGCCCCGCTTACAAAAGCATCCAAACGTCCATTGGTTTGTCTCAAGATTTCTGGTCCGGTTCCTCTGTAATGGGCCTTGAAGTTGCTTTCGTTCTCAAATTGATCGGCAAAGAAACCTCGAGGTTTGTGTTCGAAAGAAGAATGAAAGATAGTAGTATGTTCAACTTCAGACGGCTCGGCGAAAGTTGACACTGCCACATCTTCACTATGAGAAGGTGTATTGGTGAGCTTGGTCTTGCCAAAATCTAATGCTCGGCGCCGAGCAAGATTCTAAAGCGGGTGATTAGACACGTTGCAATGCGCTTGCAACAAGACTGTGAACTAACTTACAACAAACTGCCACATATTAATATCTTATCAATATACCCAACTGATCAATAAAGCTCACCTGCTTTTGGTCCACAATGCTTGCTGGCTTGACCCTCTCCACCTTGGCTTCAAGTTTTTCCAATACCTGGACCTTTTCTATAGCCACATCGTCTGGCATGATGATATAGCATTCATACCCCCTAAACGCCATAGCCCATGAGCCAAATATCAAGTCCCAAAGAGGGGTGTACACACTTGGCTTTGCCTACGGTCGCCAGCGATATACCTGTACTTCCCACTGTACCTTCAAATAGAACAGATCCAGTATTTGGATGTAAGAGACCTTGTGCTTCTGCATCTTCAATGACTTGAACAAATCAGCACTCGGAGCCATTCAGGTCAGGAATTCCAACATACTCTGAAGAGCCACCCGATCCTTGACGGATCCTCCAGGATTAAGAAACTGTGAAGCTATCAAAATTTGTAAAGGGTAAAGAAAAAAAAACCAACTTCAGCTTTGCCCTACAATGTATAATCAGAGCAAATATTTGGTTGAAACCAAACCACGAACCAAAATCTCCACTCCCAATGCATCACTCAGAGAGTTTATCCTCAGCAGAGGTGTGTTGCCTGTACCCAACTCGTCAACACTAATGTAGATATGAATGGTAGCACGCCTTATACCTATCAGTCCCACAACACCAGAAACAATTTCGTCGCTTCTCAGCTCGATCGGACGGGGAGGTATCCTTTGCATGGCCTTCTTCCTTCTCCAGTCTTGTAACATCAATGCTGCAGAAGTGGAAGAGAGCGATGCAGCGATACCAACCATGAGACCCCATATGAGATCATGGGAGATTCGTTGAGGTAGCCGTAATTTTTCCCAGAACTTGGTTGAAAAGGATGTAAAATAGTCTGAGAGTCCCATGTTGAGGGTTGAAGGTTGAATTTGAAGTGAATAAGCAATTAGTGTAAAAAACAAGAGATAATATTAAAAGAATTTAGTAAGCCGAAAGAGAGATAAGATAAGCACAAATCGTGGTGTTATTATGAATGGTTAATTAATGATAGGCGTTTATAGTCCCATCCATAAAATGGGTGTCCCGATCTGTGTACGTTCATGCCAAAATGCATGTTGCTTATTATCACTGTGATTGTTTTTAATTTTTAATTTTGGAGCTATATATCCAACTCTTGACTTTATCAACTTGGAGCTCACAAGCGCAAGCTCAACACTTTAGGCAGTGGATCCTGCCACTCGCTAACTGTTTGCTTAGCAATGACCATCTATTCTCTTTACATCTTTGACCGGTAAGTCTTACATGGAGTCTTTAATACAATTAACTGATTTGTATGGGCTGTCATTACAATAGTCACTGCGACTGTGTCTATTATCAAGACTGGCATCGCACAAGACCAGTTCGTCCACCTCCTCCAGCCAATTTCAAACCAGGTGTCCACCGCCTGCCGGTCAGACCTCAAGCAAATGAAGCTGCTAGAGCTTCCATATTTGACGAGAACCGACTCTCTGCGCAAGGAGGCGGGGATGTTGAAGGAGCAATGAACAAGAATAGCCTTGGCCGACAACCCAGAGGACTGCCATTCGATGAAGAGGCAAAATTGGTCTATGGTGTCTTGATATCATTAAGAAATATGGTTCAAAAGCTCTCTGGACGGTAAGCAACAACAAGCAATCTTGGTCTTCAAAAGCTCATATGTTCAATAGTAACGAGGCATTCACTTCATACTTGACGAATCAGTACAAACTGCATTTGTTTGAAACACCTACTGGTTACAAATTTGTACTTCTCTCTGACCCATCATCAGATTCCTTACGTTTCGTCCTTCGCCAGCTTTATGTTGGACCCTTCATAGATTGTGTTGTGAGGAATCCCTTAGTGAAAATGGATTCTCGTGATGAAGGGATAGACAACGACCAGGTAGGTTTAACTATAACTGTCTGGTCCAGTTGCTAATTTGGGCAGTTCCGAGCAGCAGTTGATAGACATATGAAAGGTTTATCAATGTTTGGTTCATGAATGGCCAGTTACCAATCACGACAGACGCCATGCATTATGATTATAACAATCATGCTAAAGGGCCCATGAATCTATGCTTTGAATTACAACATTGTGATAAAGCTTTTCTTTTGTATTGCCATCTACCAACCCCATCGCCTCTCAGGATTCTGCCTCAAATTTAGTCCTCAAATGTGTCAACAGAGACTTTCTTGTTTCCTTTGCGGTCTTGTCATCTGCCCCGGCGCCGTCCGTCCCATCAAGCGATACCTCCTCACCACCAACCATATCGTCCAGTTGTAGCTTGGTTAGCCCAATTTCAAGCATATCCTCCTACCAATCATTTCATTCAGTCAAGACTTTTAGGGATAAGGCGCTCACTTACGTCAATGGATCCCTTCGTGATTAACTTTACAACCTCAACTTCTTTTTCCTGCCCTATGCGATATGCTCTGTCCGCAGCTTGCCTATCGTTGTGAGGGTTAAAGTCCTGATCATAAATGACAACGACCGAGGCTGCCGTCAGATTGATACTACACAGGCTATAAGCAATAACCTTTTTACTCAAAAAAAAACACTTACCCGACTCCGCCAGCCTTCGTAGATAACAAAAACACGACAATATTTGTGTCCTCATTGAACTCATCCACTAACCCTTGCCGTTCATCTGTCTTGGTCTGTCCATCTAACCTCGTATAACGAATGCCTAGATGTTCAAGCGCTTTTTCGAGAATGTCGAGAATCATCACAAACTGAAACAGTGTGAGTCTAGAGTGTATATAAATGTATATTTGCAGCATACCTGGGAAAAAAGAAGCATCCTCTTGCTCTCCGCTTTACATCTTTCAACAAGTCTGATCAACGCTGAGACTTTCCCGCCTTCCAAAAACACATCTGGGTTCAGAGCATGTTTGTGAAGTTCCTACGCTCCTATCAGTTTTCCTTAAAGAGCGGCCTAAAGAATCTTACCACTTCTTCGGAAGAGGAACAAAAGTTTGAGATTTCGAAATCACTCATATACTACGTTGCACTGCAATCAACTCTCATCTCTGCCGCGCATCTGCAGATGCTCACCTGAAGATCTTCAATCACATAGTCAAGGTTACAGTCGCAATAAGTTGGAGTGTTCAAGCAATCTTTCGCAATCTTTTTGATTTTTGCGTCCGTATACAGTCGTCTGAACAGTAGTGGATGACTAGCTGCCTTTCTTAAATCCATCAAAATGTTGGCCCCACTCGTTGCTAGACCACTCGGCTTCTTGGCTTTAGTCTTTTTAGTAACTGCTGTCTTGCTGTTGCTAGCAGCTGCATCATCTTCTCCAGCTACCTCCTCTAAAGCATTTTCATCCATTTCACTTAGAATTTTCTTGGACTTTCGCATTGTTTCCGAGTATAGTTGGGATTGCGCTTTGGTCATCTCACAATGCTCGACAGTCTCGGTTTTTGGCGGAAGAGAAAGAACATGCGCCTTACGGCGACGAAGGACAAATGGTGTGAGCATTGTCCTTGCACGGGTTGTTCTCTGAAGCGACAAAAGGCTTGCGTGACCTTGAGATTTGAAGATAGCCCGGAGATACGGCTCGGCATCTGTAAAAGTGTCTTTATGTATAAACATTAGCAGAGACTGCCTCATTCTTGTCAGCTCTAATCTTTGACACAGAAGACAGACATACAACAAGTTCTTGTAAGTTATTTTGTAGTGGAGTACCGGTAAGCAACAGTCTCCATTTCGGTTTGATGGAGAGTAGGTCTGTATATGCTTTTGTTGTGCAGCTCTTTAACCTATGTCCTTCGTCATAGATGCAACTCTGATATAAATGTCAGCCTTTGTTCCTACACAATTGAGCCAGCCCACTTCAAAATCAATTTTTTTTCTGAAAAAGGCCAAATCTTCTATGGATGTAACTTGTGTATAAGAAGCCAGCACGACCTCCAGTTCACCTCTTCGAAATTGCGACTTGAGATCATTTCTCAAACCCGCTCGTTCCGCCTGAGAACCATAGTAAGTCTGAACGTCGATGTTTGGTGCAAAGCGTTTGAATTCTCTGGTCCAGTTCTCTAACGTGGAAGCGGGCACGAAGATTAAGTGAGGTCCGGTGTTGCCTTGCTCTTTAAGAGCCGCAATAAACGCAATGACTTGGATAGTTTTTCCCAGCCCTATGCAGAATTGTCAACTTTACCGCCAAATACAAGTGAAACTTACCCATTTCATCTGCAAGGATACATCCAATTTTCTTCCTGTATAGAAGATTCAGCCAGTTCACACCCAACAGTTGATAATCCTTCAAAACTGTTCCCGTAGCCAGCAACGAGGGCTGGCTCTGTATATATTGGCTCAGAATCTTTTTCTTTCTCATATCTGTCTCAACCTTTAACAGTTCAGACACTTTTGCCACATCCACTTTGGCATCGTTCAACCCATCAGATTTAGGTGTGCCAACCACACTTCCATCTCTGACATTGGAGACCCCTCTCCATACGGCAAGTGTCCGAGCGACAGTTTGGGCAATCTCCTCGCACTTGTTTAGACAACTGTCTATCTGCACGAAACCTTCCATAATCTCAGTGTATTGTTCAAATAATTTGAATGACACTCCTCGAGCTTTAGTTAGCTTTGCATGTACATCTTCGACATTTTCAAAAGGACGTTGCTTGATAATGATGGCAGCTTGCTCCGGACGACATGCTACACGAACGTTTGAGTATTATTTGCGTGAGGAAGAGCAATCTTACCAATAGTACCTATCAGCGCTTCGGCATCCACCTCATTGAAAGCTTTCAAGGCGGCGCTCTCTGCATCCAATACATTCGGATCACCTTTTCTTCTCTTTGAGCTTCCCTCTCCATCTGACCACTGGTCTTCACTACTACCACCAGAATGTTCTTCCTCTGAAGTACTCCCTCTCCTATGCCGTTTTCGGTTCGCATATATAGATGAGTTTTCATTCTTTTTTGACTTTGCAAGAGCCATAGGAGAACTGTCAGCGATGACAATCACATCACTCCGATTGGAAAGATGTGGCATTGAGACAGAATTGGATGCTAGTCTAACACCATTGACATGGGCAATTTGATTGATCGCCTTATCTGGATTGTCTTGGTACTTTCGTAAAAGAGTCAAAATGGTCGATTTTGGAACATTTGGAAATTTTTGCTCCAACCCTTTGAGCATCTTTTCTTCATTGCCGCTCCTAGCGGATTGAGCAGCAATTACAAGACCAGGTTGGCGAGAGCTCGTGCTAGATCCGACTGCATTAGGGTTCAAAGGAGATTTGATAGGAGATTCTTCGTCTGGGTCTAATCCACGGGCTTTCAGATTGCGAGGTGGTCCAGGTGTATCTGGCGAGAACAAGTTCGTTGCAGCTGAACTTGCTTGTTCATAATGACTTGAGGTAACAGCCTTGTTATGTCCATGGATTGCGCGCAATACGTCTTGAGGACTTCCATTCAATACTGGCAGTTTTTCCTTTCGTCCGATATTCGAGCTGGGTAAAACGCCGTTCTTCATCCCTCCATAAGTTGCGTTTTCGCTGTGTTCAGCCTGTTCACTTGAAAAATATCTCGATTCGCTTGGTTGTGGCGTTTTAGCAGGCGAAGAAGCAGGTACAAGGATATGCGAGTCTGTTATTGGTTCTATGCTGGGAGATCGTTCGATAGATGGTCGAGACACAGCTGCCCTCTTTCGTTTCAGTGCTTCTAAGGCTTCCTATTGAGGTGAAAAAGGAATACATATCAGCAAAGTAAACTTGGAATGGTGGATTATTAAAACGAGTAAGAATTGTTTACTTACGCGGCGACGTTCAGACTCGGCTGCCATCGTACTTTGCGCTATCTATGGAGTGGTGTAGGCGAATGTTATCCGATATGAAGAACAAATTTATTTTGGATATACAAAGTAAATATTGGGATTGTTGATGGTTAATGCAAGAAAAGATGGAAAAGTAATAATGAATATTTATCAAAATATAACTGGCGCGTTTGTAAATTCAAAAAAAAAATGCTTTTTCGGAGATGGACTTTCAACATTCAATGTCTTGGTGGCAGGAAGGATTCATATGTATTGGTTGTTATAAAGAGACAATGCCTAACCAAAATGGTTATAATTCTCATAACCGCTTATCGTTGGTACCCATGATGATACTACATTCGTATGTCATACCCAAACTATAACGATCTCACTTGCCAAATCTTGCCCCAAATGCAAGTGTTATCCACCCATGACTCCAACTATACTACCTGTGTACACAATATACCACATCCATACGCCGTATGCTGCAGAAAACCCAAGATATATGAAACTAATCGTCAGAATGAACACCAAACGATGCTGATAGGTGATTTGTAGTAAGGTAATGCTATTGTTGAGATTGTATAACATTATCGGAGCCATTTGTGGGTTGAGAAGGATAAGACGATATGTCTGATGGTATTGGCTGAGCGACTTGCAAAGAGGCATGGTCAACACCCAAAGTATTTTCCATGTGTTTTGGGAAATGGTCGGGATAAAAGGCTTCCCCTGCCCGGATCATCCCAAAAGCGCCCTCATAGCCTCGCATATGGTCCGGAGTAAAACAGTCACGCCAACGGCCGATTAAAAAACCTCCTGTGTGTAGGTAGCCACGCCATAACCATCTCGCAGAAGGATCAGACTTCAACACGTTAGTGACTGGCTAGACGTTGGCTTTGGAGACGTACATCGTAGGCAAGAGCCATATTAATCAGTCCATCCCATGTCCGGACTCTACCACGTATTCTGGCCCGACCCCAACATGTGCGACCCTTGGACACGTCAGATATTGATTTACACGATGAGATTAGACTCACCGTTCCTGTTATCAGAATCTCTTTTGTCCATCCTTCTTCATCCTCCTCATTATCCTGCGCAAGCCGATGACCATAGCCTTGCGCTGTAAACTTGACGGCTTCATCCATATCTTCCATGTCTTTAAATCCTGCATGTAACAGTTGACCATCGCCCCCAACCTGATCTTTTTTCACTTTGACCAGCGTTTCCTTCAATTCCATCTCAACTTCCTGTTCTGCAAACATTCCAGTGTACACTCCCCTCATGTTTCCGCCCAAAATCTGGCGGTAGAGTGTAAAATCGTAAAACAGAAACTTTCCTCTCCAAAAACCTTGAATAGATCCCCGATACGCCGTCACAGGCAAACCTTGACCCGTATGGGGATCTTGACACGCCGTGTTTCTCTGCCACTCTTGGTCGTGCTGATAGGAATGTATTATCTTGTAGGAGGAGAATATCCCCGGCATGTTGGCTTCAAACGGCGTACGGGAAAAGGTTGTGCCACCCGTTCTGAGACCTACTCGGTCGGGTTGACGTTCAAGCAAACGAAGAAAGAGGATATATACAGCGAGAATGAAATGTGGAGGTACCCGTCGCCACAAGTATCCAAATCGTCGGTAAACCATAGCTTTGCTCCGAATAGCAGGATCAACGGAATGATCCTTACAATCGGGGTCGCATAACGGTAAACGAGAGATACGCCATGAAGCGTAAGTGACGTCGTACTGCCACCCGTCAGTTTGTCAACTGCCAACATAACAAAATACTCACCTTGGCACATGCAAAGACATAGGGACGGAACAAAAAGATCTTTTCATCCACTTCTTCTGGCGTGTCTTCCCCAATCATGTCTAACCCAACGTCAGTTTCCCGTATGCCGGTCCAGTCCTTACCTATCCCCGCATACAAGGAGCACCATGCAGCCAGTGCTTTCTCGCCAGAGTCTGTCGGGTATCCTGGCAAAAGTGACTCTTGCAGCAAAACTTCACGATAGTAAATGGTAAACGCTTGCCGAAACTTGCAGTGCTTGAAGAGAAAAGGCATGTTCTTGCCATCTAACCCCATTAGCCAGACCTCGCTCTCGCTCTGACCCACCATTCTCAGTAATCAAAAACCAAACGTTCCACAAGTCCTCCACAAAAGTCGTCTTGTCGCATACTCCCTCCACGTTGATACGACCATATCTGGCCACGTGCCGTAACCTCCTGCTTGTCTCCCATCTCCCTCGATAGTCGGCAGCCCACGTGCGAGGATCATCAAACAGATGGAATACTTTCGATTTCTTCTTGGTGAGATGCAACGCCATCCAGCTGAAACGTCTCAGCATAGCCTTGAAGTCAAATGTGGCCAGAAAAAGTTCCTTGTAAAGCTGAGGATTATTAGCAAACGAAATGGCTTGGTATATGGTACGACACGAGAGATAAAACGGGACGAGACAAGCCGGATGACCTGCTCCGCCATCCTCGTCGACGACTACATAGTAGGCTATGCGAGCCAACAGGTCGCGAGGAAAGATATGCAGTTGCTTGCCATATCCCATGGATTGTGGTGAGTCTTGAGATAGATGTAAATGCAAAAAAAGTTGCCTGTCATTATGATTTATTTCCTTAAACCGATTATTGAATAATCCAAAAAAAAAAAAAAGTTCCTTTCCATCTCTCCCGCCCCTAATTTACACCTCCGGAAGCAAATTTATACTTTAGATTTCTTCTCGCTAAATGTTTAACCCGTCACACGTCCAAAAGTCAACCAGCGAATACACCGAAAGCGGTTTCTGAACATACAACCCCAACATTCTCTCTAAGCAAGGTCACTTTTCTTCCCATACCTGGCTAGAGTTGGCCATCAACTTTTCATGGGAGCATCGTTCGACACGTTGCATCCACAAACGCCAATTCGGAACAGCTCAAGACCCGTTCTCCGCCTTGTGGATGAACAATCCGAACGTTTCTCCCATCCTATCGGTATTGCTTCCATCCAAAACGGCCCGATGAACGATGGTGGGACAAGGTGAGGCGCTGGACGAACTGTCCAGAGATCAATTCCCGGCTTGGTCGGTTGAAGATTCACCCGCTGTTACCCAAAAAGAAAGGCAAAAGAGAAAGGAGATGGTACTTTTCGAATCTCTTTCTACCATTGGACATGCGTTGATGTCGATATCAGAATACCATCTATACGCCAAAAGGTTAATGAAAGATGGAGTCCCAAGTGCTGGATACTTTCTACGCTATGCAAGATACCACTCATCTCAGCAGTCGTATACGTTTACCGACGATAACCGAAGCAGCATGGCTCCATTTGGCGCTGATAGCCGGGCTCAATGTCCCTGCCATATAGTTATTGGGTGGCGCAACTTGTACAAGGAGCGTAGAACAGGAAGAGGACATACCAAGTACGATTGGTTTACGGGTGTCGACGGTTATGAACGGAACTTGGGAGATGCAGAGATGGCGATGACGTTGAAAGTTTGAATGGTTGTATTCACCGTTTATTATTGTCGGATGTTTCTTGGTAAGATTAGGAAGAGGTCGATGGCTCCTAGTTGTATGTGCCATGGGTAAGAAGGTTGTCGGGTAGTATGTATGAGTTTGGGATATCTTTTGTGAAAGAGGTAATGGGAGATGTCGAGATGGACCACATCTGTGAAGGGTTGCAACTTGGTTGTACAAGTATGGAGGATGGTAGTGTTATGCGGATGCTCAACAACAATCAATCTTCAGTCCATTGCCCTCGATGCGTGGATAATATCGGAGAAAAAATGGACCTATTTTGGAATGCAGTAATGGGGAAAGCAATATTAAAAAGAAAGGGATGAATGTACATTCAGACAAGGGGTTTGCGACTTGTTCTTACCATTTCAAGAAGAAACAGTATAAATACACATTGGTACCATCACTCCCATCACATCTTGACGTTACATTCCATCCAAGACGACTCAAACGTTGTTCCAAGACCGTCTTACAGCCCAAGGCACGATTTCTCTCTTGTCTATTGGCGTTTCCAGCCATGATGAGTGACAAAGTAGCGCTACCGGTGGGAGCTACAACTCCGTGCTTCTCGTATGTCCTTTTCGCGCAGGTAGACTCATCCTGACCTAATATTTGAGTGGCTGCTGGAGATAATCTCCCACGAGCAATGCACCTCCAAAAGTCATGTCTCTCTTTTCCATAATCGCGTTGACATCCAATACACTGGCCAAATCCTGACCACCACCCATAAACTCGCCTACCTCCAATGTTTCGTCGTTTCCTTGCAGGGTTTCCGAGGTAAGGCTGGGTGAACCTCCTAGCGGCGTTGGGTCCAAAAGTGGATTGTGAAGTGACTGTACAGGGTCAAACGATGTCTGCTTGACGCTACCTACCACTTGCACCAGCTTGATTTCCATCGCCTGCTTCATCGGAACCGCCAACCCAAACGTGTCTCATTGCAAGTTTCGCTGTAATTCTGCCCGAGTCTCATTACAGCGCTTCAATGTCGTTTCCAATGATGAGTGTACGCCTGCTGCAAAGGATTATACTGTCGACTGAGGCCCATAACGCAACATATCATTTGGCCAAAGACTGGATGGACAGTCGAGTATGTCGACACGGCATGACTCTGGGCCGTGGTAGATGGAACGATTTTTAGTGAAGTCATATGGATGTCAAGAATAGAGAGATAGAAAAGGAATCAAGTCAAGACATGTAAGTGATCGCCACACTCGGTGTCATCGGAAATAGTTAAACCTCGTGGCATGTCTTGTCGTATGGCTAAGTCCGCTTGAATCCTAAAGAGTTGATTCTTGTCCTTTTCCCTATTTCGCTCTTCATCTACATTTCGCTTTTTCCTACTCTAATTCAAGGGACAAGTCGGTAACCTTTAGACAAAGAAAGTGTTATAGACAGGGACAAATGTCCACTCTCCATTCATTGTCGCCGATTCGTTCCCTCCTTTGTATCTCTTCAAATCCTCAAAAGATGACTACTCTATCCGTTGGACGCTACAAAAAAGCACTCAATCGACACTGTAGGTAAGTGCAGCGTGGTAACAACGAGTAACAGGTGCCAGGACAATGCTGACTTCACCTTTGTTCTATCCAATACCGACTTTCCATCACATCACATCCTTTTAACCCTTTCCTCTGACTACCTCCCCAACAAATCGATTCTGCTCGGCACTCTAAACCAATCGTGCAATCTGGTTTCGTTGGCACTTTCTCATCGATCCAACTCTGCTGAAAATCCTCAAAAACGCCACAAAATTTGCGCACTACTACCCATATTAAACAGTCCTACGGAATGACGTTTGGAACGGCTCAGCACCGAATGACATCTTTGGACCTCCGCATCGGCGGAAGATACAGGATTGGGAAGAAGATTGGAACCGGAGGTTTTGGTACTTTTTTTCTTTCTAGAAAACCCAACTTGTCTGATTTGATCTCGTAGGCGACATTTACGTCGGTGCTGACATTGTCTCTGGCGAGGAAGTAGCTATTAAACTCGAGTCCATCAAGGCCAGGATGTCTATGCTAGAATATGAGTTCAAAGTCTACAAAAGCCTGGCCGGTGGTGTTGGGATTCCATTCGTGCGATGGTATGGTACCGAATGTGACTATAACGCCATGGTTCTTGACCTCCTCGGTCCTTCATTGGAAGATTTATTCAACTTTTGCAATCGCAAATTTTCATTGAAGACTGTCCTTCTATTAGCCGACCAACTCATTTCCCGTGTTGAATTCATTCATTCTCGAAACTTTGTTCACCGAGACCTTAAACCAGACAACCTCCTGATGGGTGTTGGTAAGCGCGGAAACTTGGTCAATGTCATAGATTTTGGACTTGCCAAGAAGTTTCGAGACTCCAAGACCAACCTTCCTAATCCTTACAAAGAAAACAGGAATATGGCTGGCACCATAATGTTCACTAGTATCAACACTCATTTAGGTGTGGATCAGAGTCCACGAGACGATATGGAGAGTTTAGGTTATGTCTTCATGGTGGGCGTCTTTGTCGTCGAAAGATCTTGGCTGATGCCGCAAAGTATTTCTTACGAGGGAGACTTCCCTGGCAGGCTTCACGTAAGGGTGCTACTAGGAAGGAAAGATATGATTATGTCATGGAGAAAAGTGGGTAGCCTTTGTTCTTTCTGATTTATATAATTTTAACGATTTGCAGAAATGACGATACCTACGGAGATTCTCTGTCGAGGCTTCCCAAATGATTTCGCAATCTATCTCAACTACTGTCGCTCCCTTCGATTCGATGAAAAGCCTGACTACATTTACCTTCGCAAGCTATTCCGCGACTTGTTTGTCAGAGAGGGCTTCCAGTATGATTATGTCTTTGATTGGTCGGTCCTACCGAGCGTCAAGCCGGAAGGCAATGACTTGCAGGGTAGGTCTTTACCTCTCAATTCTGACCGGACCAAGAGAAGAGTTGTTAACAACGATGGTACAGGTCAAGATAATGAGTGACGACTGAGGAGCCAAACCAGGGAAAACAAAGACGAAGAATGGTTTGGCACGCCGATATGGTCTCATGATAAGAATATCTAGAAAACTGAACTTTCCATCGACAGAACTTGCCAAGTTCTTTGGTGGATTACACTCTGCCCGATCGTCCCTTTTTCATCTGTCGCCCTTCAATTCTCTTTGTCTCGACAAATCTTTCAAGTTTCCTTTTGATCTTTCTCGAGTTTGTTATATCAAAGTTTAATCGTCATTTTCCAAACAATCTACTTCCTGGTAATGGGTCTTCCAAAAAAAAACAGAATATTTCAATTGCTTTTACTTTCTCATGGTATTCGGCTATCTCCAACCCAAAGAAACAAAGTGGTTGGTGCCCACTACTCATCTGACTTAACCAACACACAAGTCTTTTGCTACCTTGTACAATGGATTATTCACCCCACCATCCTTCTTTTCAATCCACCCTTACCTTACCACCCATCTACTCTTGATGTGTTTTGGATGTCAATAATGCCAAAATAACACGAAACCCTGCTAATCCGCGTCAACAATCGCGCACCAATCGATTGCCAATATCCTCGTACGTTCCCGTATTCTCTCGCCATTCAGCCTTCACTACCTTAAATGTGGTTTGCGCATGGTTCGAGGAGTACGGTTGGACGCGAGAGGGCGCCAAATTTCCTTTGCCATATCGTCTCTTTCGTTGATTATTCTTTAGATTTGTCTTTTGCCTCGTAGCTAATCGTAACTAGATAGTGAGATAGAATTAGCAGCTTGTTGACGTACAAAGAATATGAGAGAGAGAGAAGAATGGTTTCATGCATTCAAATACTATTGTACCCATCTTCTTTTCGCATTTTCAGACAATCTGTAATGAGCTTGAGCCTGGGCGGAAGGCGAGTGTGGCGTCTCGTATGAATCCATCATCTAAAAGACTATGATCTATCCTGAAAGTATGGGCTGTTTAACTTGAACCGAGTCGCAGTTTTTCAAGGTTATGACCAACGTAAACGATGTTGGGCAAAACGACCACCAAGATGGTGGACATATAGGCTGCATCTATTTGAGTAAAGATGGAAAGCGATTCATAAAAGTCAGTCGTCGTTGCTAGCACAAATGGCAAGTCAGAATGAACTGATGCGTGATTTCATTCATTAGCGGACGAGGGTGTCAGAAACACAGCAAGCAAGGATGGAGTCGGTTGTGTGTTGGGTTGGATACACTGGACAGGAGAAGATGTATATAAGGATAGACAACGCAGAGACACAACCCCAGAGAATGAATCTAGCTTTCTGTCTCTATATATCATATCCTAACTACTAAGTAGTATCTCGTCCCAAGGGCATAACCACTGTAACCACCCGAGTGACCCAGTCTTGACACGAGGGAGGATGAAATAAGTTTCTATGACAGCCTTATGGACGGAACTTTACAAAAAGACTATCTTGGGTTCAATTTACTCAAGAAATTCATTCCAACATACCATGATGTAGTAGATGCTTCTTGGCTTTCGACGGATGACACTTCATTAGCCACAGCAGAGTCGCAAGAGAAGGTCCCGATATATGGAGAGGATAGTAAAATCACAGGCTATAAGCAAGACAATGCTGATAAACATAAAATGGTGAGTGCTGTTCATCAGCCGTTGAGAGCCATGTGCAAACGTTGAAGGCGGATACAGTGTATTGTCCTTGACCACCTAGGCAGAGGTGTTGACGTCGAGATGAGTGCTGATTTCAAGGCCGGCACACGATTATCAGGAAGTAGAGCTGCAAGATCAAATGCCATAAAATACAAGCAGCAACAAATTAGCGCTCAAGGTAGCACCAGCAGCAAATACGGTTTGAGATTCGCTGGCGCTGAGTTAAGCTGACACTGAAATCGCAAGCAAGTGGCCGTCAATTTGCTGACTTCAAACGCTTAGATAACTCGTCGTGATATGAAAATTCGATTAAAATGCAACAAGAATAGGGCCCGCACACACAGTCTTGCTAACATGAATGTGGTGTTTTCAAGTGTATTCGATCAACTTCCTCCAGACTCTGAGCATTTTCATTCTAAAAGCATGTCATTCACATGTTTCGACGTGTTTGAATACTTGTACAAAATCGAAAAAGATATATTAGATAGCATTTTGGACATGCGCAAACAGGTTGAAGAATTGGCGACGGCAGTGGATGCGACGAAATGGGACTTTGCTGGCAGCTCAATATTGTTTTGTCGGAAGAGACAAGTCTAGTATGATGAAGACTCGAGTAGGTTTTATTGATGTCACCCATGCCGAATCACACGAGTCAGAATTGGGTCCCGATGGTATACAAAAGGGATTCCAAACCATTGATAGACTGTTGAAGAAAAGGGCAAGTGAATTGGAAGCATCTTTGTCATGCTTGGACTATGAGATAATACCGTGTCATGGTGACATAAACCCGTGTGGCTATCAACAAGCTATGATATATTTCAATTGGATATTGTCTGCATTATCAGTACACCTTCTGTTTATTTGATATTGCTTTGCCTGTTGTCATGGATATGCATCTTTCTGCGTCTGTGTTGTACATCCAAGCAGCAAGAATAACCTATGAGACATCTTTAAGTAAATACTGTAGTACAAGGTCTCAGTTCTTTTCTACCCCATTGAATACAACACTCACTTCCAACTTTTGAGGAACGACCCCGACAACGCTATCAATGAGTTTTCCATCCTTATAGGCGATAAAAATAGGCATTTCCTTGATTTTGGCTTCATGGGCAATTTCCTACTCACACATTGTTATCAAGGTCTATCAACAAAGAACAAAACCACTAACATCATGCTCATCGAAATCGACTCTGACAAACCTGAGTTGAGGAAAACGTTCTTCATATTCGGCAAAGATAGGTGAAATACGTTTGCATGGAAGGCACCATTCAGCCCAGAATTCAGCAATGACGACTTGTGAGCCGCCAACCTTGTCTCCATCAGCTCTCTCCATCTTGCAGCAAAACAGAGCCATTTACGAGAATTTCCCACTATTTATAAGACTCGATAGTCTTGACCATTCTGTCTGGTGTTGCAGCGACTAAAAGCAAAGATAGTGCCAGATAAACGCTGAGTACAAGCAAAGACAGTAAGCCGAGACGTCTCGAGTCGTAACCTCCGATAGACCACCCCTCCTGCCCTCGGAGTCACCAAACGAAAACTTACAAAGAGAGAGTAAGAGAATAGAGAACAATAATTGTGGAATGATAACTCGCTTTTTATACCATGAGGCTGTAGCTGACGTCACGCCATGGGGCAAGTACAAACTGTGGCACTTTGGAATGCGGAGATCGCCGCCCGACACCCATCCAGCTTCAATCACGACAAACGAATACGAATTTTCTAAAACACTTACCATTCTTGTATTCCCAAAATCTCGACCATCAAGCATAAAAATTGAACCCAAACTCCATGCGGGATAGATGGAAGAATGCCGTCAAGAGCGGAAGGATAGCTAGGTCTTTGAACTCGACATATCCCATTGCCGACACGCAGACCTACATGGTTCCCGTTGCCAGACGCCCGTTACGAGCAACATGCAGAGACATGGTAAGCAGCCAATGCTGTCGCTTCCACAAACTCCATTGTGGAATCTGGGTCCAGCCTGGAGGCTGCCATGCCTGACGTAACCACAAAACCCTCGCTGTACGTGTTGCGACAACTACTAGAATTGCCTCGTCGCCGGGAAAGACCAAAACAAGTCGGTCTTGACTATCCATCCAACGCTCCACATACCAAAATCTCCCTTCTCTCCTGCGAGATCAACCCGTCCCATCTCTCAAATTTGTGGCGCAAAGCGTGATTACCTCCACAAAGACGACGTTAGCTTGTGGCTTGCCCAACTCTGGATTATTCCTCATTGACAGCCTTGTCCCTTGGGCCTGCATGATGCATCAGAAGCCGTAGTTGGACAGCGACTGTTCTTTGCCGTTTCCAGTATTGACGATTTCAAGCGCAAACAGTCATCAAGGTACGAGAATGATGAACAGAACTGAAATCACTATCCATATAATCTTGACCTTATCGTTACCACTGTGGGCACAAGCATTCTACCAAGACACGCAAGAATTGGCCATATCTTGAAGCGGCGATCGCCGCATGCCAACGCTTGTGTTCTATATCCTCAACAGCGCTGACAAAGCGTATAAGGGTTGTTGTGCTTTGGCAAATCAAATTTCAACCGTAAACAGACGAGATGATTTTGTATACACTATCGTTAGACATTAGGGTGGTTCATTTTTACCAACTGAACAGTGTTCAATTTGTCTTTAGAAATGAACTACTGTAAGTGTCTCAGCAGTCTGCACTAGGAGTGGTAAAGACGGAAGATAAGTCTGTCAACGAGGAACACAAGAGGACAAGGAAATATATATATAGACAAGCCGTAGAATACTTTTACTTTAGATACATCAATTTCTATGCAAGACCAGTGCTAGATTTGCTGTATCAGAACATCCATTGCCATAGCTATACCCTATTTACATCTCGTATACCTAGAATAGTACCCAACGAACCCACCGTCACCTAATGTTTTCACATGCCTATCCGCAATATATACCGCGCCTATCTGCCACTGATTACTTATTCTCCGACAAACCGTGATCTATCTACATTAGGTCACGTGAGAGTTGTACTCGCTCTTTTAATTTTTATCTTGTCTATACTTGATGTACATACAACATATATACACACGTATATTAACTATCAATTACCAAACTTTTTAACGTCGGCTGAGATGTCTCTAGCCTCATCGAGATCGACACGGGAGATCTTCTCCAACGCGACAATGGTAACGGACCTGGAGAGAATGGCCCGTCCAGTAGCCTGTTGGGCCAGCAGACCTGGATTGACACAGCGTCGGCGGGTCGCCATCCTCGACCTCCGCCGTAGGTCGTGCCGTATGGACCACCTCCACTTCCGCCGTAGTACGTGCCGTGTGGACCGCCTCCACCTCCACCACGATAGTCGTGGTATGCGCTGGGATCAAACCCAGTCGATGACGGTGAGTAACGATAGCCCGTTGCTTGCGGACTATAGGCCGCACCTTGACTCTGCTGTCTGGCATACAAAGCCTGGTGGAGTACAACAGGATTGGGCTTGCTGATGACAGACGCGACACCAGGAGGCATCCTGCCAGACAAGGGACCGCGATGTGCGTTCTCGGTAAGTTCCGGCTTCATGCTTGTGAGTACAGAGACAACGCCAGGATCCAACATGCCCATGTCGCTGAGAACGGTGAGAACCTCGATGACCCAGTCCTCGCATGACCAATAGCTGAAACCTGTATCGGGACCTATTACCTCATATCGAATCTGGACGCTTTGAGCCACCCTAGACACTATCTCCTCGGGATTGAAGTTGTAGGTCCCAATGAGTGTGTTGTTGATGAGAGTGCTACTGTCTTTAAAGCCGATGCTTAACTTCTCATACATGAATGCGCCCACTGAGCCGATGATACGGTAGGATGTGAACGAGGGAAGCGTCCCACCCTTGGTCCTTAGCTCCCAATGGATAAGCGGGAAGCTGTATTTCCTGACGAGCTGTAATATATACATGCTGTAAGTATGGCGAATGGATCGAACCGGAACGGGTTGCTCTTTAGCTTATATAAAGCGATACATACAAGTGTAGACATACCTGGTTGCTCTTTAGCATGTACTAACAGGATGTATGTGTAATATACCGGCTACTGGTATTCTCTTTAGTACTCTAAGCGGCAAAGTGAAAGCCAGTACTACTATATGTCTATATATATATATATATACAGGACAATAAAAATATGGAGAATAACGGCGACGACTACAACAATAAAGATCATGTTATACATAATCATATGATCTTGTTAACAATTGGATCACTAAATTCCAACATGTACAATGTGGCAAAGAGAACCAGAGAAGAGTGCATATATATGTATGTAAATACAGCTGAGGGATGCACACCATGTGTAGTAGACGCATGGTTAATAACGTTGTCAACACGTCGTCAACACGTTGTCGACACATTGTTCTCGACAGTCTGTGGGTCTAGGTCGTTAATCCAGTGGCATGTAGCGCTGTATAAGCGACCGATCCCTAAACCCCACGCTTACATTGCGGTCCGTCACACACCGCTCCCAACAGCTGGGGTAGATACCAGCCCGTTCCCAATCAATTATTCCCGAAAGGTGATCATTGTGAACAAGTATGTTGCATGGTAGGAGGTCGCCATGGGTAATCACCAGCTTGCACCCCGATGCTATCTCCCTCGACAGCACATCCATATCAAAGGTTGATCCTCCCAATTCCCGCACTATGTCTTGCTGTTCGAGTAGTACCTCTGGTGGACCAGTCCTCAAAAAGCCACGAGCGAGTTTGTCGTGATCAAGACCCGAGTCGCACTGGACGATGCCTCTCACCGTTCCATGCTGACCAGAGAGGTCGATCTCGTCTGGGTCTAGGTTGCGCAGCTTGACGAGAAACGACCTGATTTCGTCGCAGACCCGGTGCACCTGCTCTACTGTAGCTCCAGCTCGAGTGTACTCGCTGAGGGTCACACCAGGCAGTTTCTCCATGATGATGACGCTAATCCCGCTATGCCGAGTGAAGGAGACGGGAGTCGGCACTAGGTCGGGGAAGATCTTATTCATGATTTCTGTCACCATGTACTCGTACTGAGAGACATATATCCCGTACTTGACAATCAGCTCGTCGTTCAACTTTATCACACTGGCATTCTCGATACCAGAGTCGACCGACAGCGCATCTAGTGTCGGACTGATGACCACCATCGCTGGCGAGAGTGTATGTTGGGTCGCGCCTGGACAGAACGCAGAGGGTTAGTATGGGTGGCGATAACATTTCAGTAATTAAACTTGATCTGATATATACAACTCTAGAACCAGAATAACCTCTTAATCCCATATAATGCCGAGAGTGGCGGCACGCCTACCAGAACTCCCTCTGACGCCTCTATCTGCTTACAGTCTATCAGAATCTCTCTCTCCATGTCATCTGCAGTGTATTGACTCGTCCCAACTATCCAAATCCTAGTCCTGCTCATTCTTTGCTCCCCCTCCTCAACGTAGTCCATCGTCCCTTGTGATAGAGGTACGCCGCGAGCAACGCCTGGTTCCAAGATGGGTCGCTGGTGCTGAGCAGTGACGCGCCAAGTAATCATCGGCCAAGCTGATATCTCGCCTGGTTGCACCTGCCATCTACATGAAGCAACCCATTCCCTATAGGCTTTCAGCGCCGCTCCTGAACCGTCTTTCTTGTCCTTGAGTTTCCATCTTTATTCGCTGCCAATGGTACAGGATCGTAACGAGTTTGTTCTGGGATGTCCCTGTCATCTATGCCATGTAACACTAACAAGCCAGTTGGAGCTCTGTTCTTTTGTAAATTACGCCGATAGCATCCCAGCTACACAAGTCTCCTGACATTAGATATATACATTGCGGTTTCAGTGTAGGAAGGTGGCTATGGGAAGAGCCATGCTGGGTGAGACCGTGAGAGCCGTCCGATGAGCCAATCTGCAAGCTTGACATATACGTAGATGGTGTTGACGGCTGAAGGTGGAAAAGTGATGAAGTTGAAGGTTTATGTTATATAAAACACAATTTGAAAAGTTGAACATCGGCTTTTTGAGTGGAACATATAAAAAACCCTGTGCAATTCGGACTAGATTGAACACAGCCAAAATTTGCTTCCGCGATTTCGACTCCTGTCCAGTTCGCCAAAATGAATAGCCCACTTCTAATTGAATTTGTAATGACGTATAATGTGATGATGTCACCACTTCTTCAACATTAAAAACGCGTCGCGTCAAAGTGTTCTTTCTTTTTGAAGATATACATTCATTCAATGATTTTCAAGAAAATAACTAAAAACGGCAACTCCTCTAATAACGCATCCTCCTACTCATCTCGCAGAAGAGCTAGATTCTCATGCTCTTTTTGGCCGCCCAGAAATATCCCATCTTGCCCAACGGAGCGTCCCTTCCCACAAATACGGCTTTGGCGTAGATAATCTGAGAGATGGTGATGGCAATATGTTCTGGTAGTATGTGTTCTTTTATCTTATTACAAAGATTTTACAATTGCTTGATTCTCTTCTAAAATGGAGAACTGTTCAAAGACCGCTCGAGGTTCATTCGTTGCAAGCCACTTTGGACAGCTCTGTCGCTTCTCAAGTCGACAACGCTCAAGAGTATGAGCTGGCAAGCGACGAAAAAGGTTTAATTGAAGTTGCTGAGTCCACAGTTTCAAAAACATTGGACGATGGAATGGACGTCAAGTGGAAGAAAAGGTTGAGATGGAGTGTCAACATTTACATATTTAGCACCAGTGTGAGCTGGGTGGCAGCACAGGCCATGATAGCGCTTCTCAGAAGCAGTTGAAAAGTTCAAGATATCCACGCGATATTCAGGATGAGGGTTGTTTGGATGGATACTTGGTAACCAACTGGTCATTATCAAATGCAACACTTTCTATCCGATGAATAGACATTATCTCTAACAAATACTGTTCGACTTGGATGAGCAGTATGGCTTCAAGTTTAAAGCATGCTCATCCCTTTTACAACATTCCCCATGGCTTCAACACCATGAGTGACCCAATTCTCCTCCACACGCTCAGACTCGCCCAAGCCTATATCAAGACCAAGCGTCTCCGAGTTGGGCTCTTCTTTCCAACCTCCGCGAAGAAATCCTTTGCCAGCGTCTCTTGACATGACAACCGCTCTTGCTCGTTCTTGTCCTTCTTTTGAGGGGGATTGCATGGAAAGCCACAAGACAATCCGCTGTCAACTTTGTCAGCCACAGATCCATGAGATTGCGACCAAAGATCAAATGTGAAAAACGAGGCTTACAGGAGGA
The DNA here is from genome assembly GCF_001720195.1 of Cryptococcus depauperatus CBS 7841. Classification (NCBI taxonomy): domain Eukaryota; kingdom Fungi; phylum Basidiomycota; class Tremellomycetes; order Tremellales; family Cryptococcaceae; genus Cryptococcus; species Cryptococcus depauperatus. The sequence continues at coordinate 972,925 of NC_089474.1, read as the reverse complement.
ATAGTGACACGACCCATCTTGAAGCAGTATTCACTAATACTTAGACAACAAACGACGCCGCCATCTGCCCGTGGTTCTTTTCGTTTCGCAGCCCAAGCGCGCTTGACTTCTTCGATTTTGTTGCCCGACAAGGAGGTGTTTGGTGTGGCAGAGCCCGACGCGGTAGCCAAAGCCGGAGTGGTTGACCCAGGACCAGGAAGAGGGGTAACTGTGCGGGTAGGAGGGCCAGAGATACTGGGAACGATGTGTGGAATAGAGGGAGATATAGTATGCGTGACTTTGTCTCTCGCTGCGCCGGCTCTTGAGGCCTTTTTAGGATAAACAAGGAATTCACAGGCAATAAAGAACCTATCACCAGCCCACTATCAGCATAAAAAGCTCATTGCACGAGGCACACCATTTCTCATCCCATCCGACGATATACGCCTCCATAGTGTACTCGGCTCCTATAGGAATTTCTCTCAAAAAGTTGTAGTGAGTAGCGCCGAGAGCCATGTGTGCGCCAGACATAAATGCGGGCGACATGGCTTGGATGCAAAAGTCCATTTTGATTGCATCCGAGTTTTTAGCGTATGACCTTTTCAAGTCTGTATTAGTACACGACTTGAGCATAGCATTTTCTTACGAGTTGCTCAAGTGCATGTTGTAATCACAATCATCCACACCCGCAATCCTTTTATGCCTGACCCTCAGGTTTCTTACGCCGCCGTTCTTGTCATTCTGGGCTTTCCAATCGGCGAGATACTTGCCTCGGCCCTTGCGATATGCCAAGTAGTACGCTTTGATGCCATGCCACCATACGCGAATATGCCACATCAAAGGCCATGAAGGTGAATGGATGAGAAGGAAGAGGAGGAGGAGGAACTTGACTGGGTGATCAAAGACCTCTGGTGAGCGAGTTGCAAGTCTTGTCCATGCCAATACTTACTAGGCTTGGGGATAAAGGGCAAGAGGGGAGTAGAGCTTGAGCTGGTGAACTTCTCCATGGCACTATAGAATACCGTGCCGATGCCTGTAGAAACCTGTTTTTCAAAGCCAAAGAATGTCATTTTGAGTTGCAAAAGGAGAAGAAAATAAGAAAAATATTGAGATTAGCAACTTTTATATACGCGAGGTGAACTCAGGGATTGACCACCACAACGTATCCCCTATACTCACTTTTCTCACTGCACTAGATGCTGGTAAGCCTGACATTTCTATGTTTTCAGTCGTTGTGTTTGATTAGAGGAAGAGAAAAAATAAAGAAACAAGATAAAGTTGTTTGAATACGTTGATGGTTTTGATCAAGTTTTACTTTACGAAGTAAACGTCGGCTATTTTTAAAGCCGAGCCGCAATACAAATGGCAGTGGAAATTGTATTTACATTACATTATTCAAGTTCATATAGCATATTATATATTTGCGTTATTCATTTTTGCGAGCTGAACAGGTGTCGGAATGTCCGAAGCAAATTTTGGCTGTGTTCAATTCGGACTGAATTGAAGAGAGATTTTTGCGTGTTCAACTCGAAAAGCCAACAGGGATAGTCAATTCTAAACGAGGCGAAGATAAAACTGTACGTAAGAAATGACTACCCCGTTGAGGAACGTCACGTGATCATCTACGAGATCAAATCATAGCTGTAAAGACTCATTGTACATAATGCGCATCTAATCTTTGGCGCAGCCAAAAGATTTCCCAGACAGCGATTTTCAAAAGCCATGTCAACAACGGCCGCCCGTCGAAGCGAGCCATCAGCTCTTGACGAGTGCACGCCTCTGGTCACCAATCCTGGCAATGTTGGAGCTCCGAGTGTTACTCCTTCGGGGAATTGGGACGCTGCACAAGGCCAGCTTCCGACGAGGATAGCTTATCGGCTGTACATATCACACTTCCTGTCAACTTGGAATTCCCGCGTCTTCGAATTCGGGGCCGTTCTGTACTTGGCCTTTGTCTTTCCAGGGACGCTGCTGCCTATGTCTGTCTATGCGCTCTCTCGCGGACTCGCAGCGATCATCTTCGCCCCGGCGGTGGGACACTACATCGATGTCGGCAACCGTTTGCAGGTCGTTCGGCTTTCCATCGGTAAGTCTCTTGCTCGGACAAGCGCATCCGTCCATCAACAGGTCTGACCACATTAGTATTACAACGGCTTGTGGTGGCTGCATCGTGCGTGATCTTTTATCTGCTAGCGATCGGCTTTCCCATGAAACGTGTGGCCAACTCTGGCTTGCTGGCGGTTCTCACACTGTTGGCTTGCGTTGAGAAGCTATGCGCTGTCTTGAACTTGATTTCGGTGGAGAAAGATTGGGTAGGGTTATACCAGCTAGTCATTGAACGCTGATCACGACTTGCATGATCTGGCAGGTGGTGGTCATTGCCGGAGAAGATTCTGGATGCCTCAGGAGTGCGTTATACAGATTCAGAATAGATGGGCCATTCCATGCTAACTTGCCAATCAACACAGCGATGAACGCCCAAATGAGACGAATCGACTTGGTCTGCAAACTCATTGGGCCTCTTTTCATCGCGCTTATCGATGGGATATCCACAAAGGCCGCTATTCTCGTCAATCTCGGGATGAATGTCTGTTCGGTCGTGATAGAGTACTTCTCGATCGCCAAGGTATGACGTCTAGCGCGTAGCCTTCCGTCTCGCACTGTGCCAACATTCTACCTCAGGTGTATTATGAAGTGCCAGAATTGCAAGAAACGAAGCATTCATCGCCTCATTTCCAAAGGGTAGAACCAGCACAGCACAGTTTCTTTGTACGCGTCTGGAGAGCTTGCTGTCGAGGTGTACGACAGGCTTTGGGAGACTTTGGTTTTTATTTTCGGCATCCAATGTTCCTCCCATCCTTCGCTGGAGCATTGCTTTACTTGACAGCTCTGTCGATTGCGGGACAAATGGTCACTTGGCTTCTGTCAGCAGGCTATGCGTCGACGCAGATCGCCCTGGCAAGAACATTGTCGGTCATGTTTGAGGTGCTGGCCACCTGGGTTGCGCCTGGGCTGATGAAGAAACTCGGGCCCGCTCGTGCTGGTATCTGGCTAGTATGTTGGCAGATTACTTGCCTTGCAGGTGGCATGGCTATTTTCTGGATATACGCTAGCCAACCTCTACGCTCAGCATCGGGTCTCGTTGGGGATACCATTCTCAGCCGAGTAGGCTTGCGGGGGTTTGATCTATGTGTACAGATTCTTATTCAGGAGGTGAGTCGTCCATGGCCTTGCCAATACCTGCTTTCGATAGAGAGCCAACCCCTGACTCTCATGGAACCTTACAGGGTGTTGCAGCCGAGGCGCGAGGCTCGTTTTCGTCCATCGAAGCTGCTTGGCAGAACCTGTTCGAGATTTGCTCTTATGTCTCCACGATTGTTTTCTCACGTCCGGATCAGTTCATGTGGCCGGCCCTCATCAGTGCGATTGCCGTTGGGTTCGCTGGTTTGCTGTACGCGACCTTTGTAAGGATCCAACAAGGACACTTGGTGCACCTGCCGAGGTGTATTGCTCCCGAGCGCCTACAGCGCTCAAGAGAAAGTGGTCTGGACAGGATCTTCTCGGCTTCTGACTTGTAGTCCCTAGCACATTGCAGTCTGCTATGACTGATTTCGATCCATGCTGTACTGTGTCACGTCCTGCACGCGGTTGTCTTCAGTGCAGGTTGGAGGATTTGTCTCGACTGAGTTCTTGGTTCTTGGTTCTTGGTTCTGGATTCTCGGTTATACTAGGTTTAGTACTGATGCAAGGTTTGTATCTAGTAACAGGCCTAGAATTGATACTCCTGGACTTGTAATGATAGAAATATAAAGAAAGAACAAAGATACAAAACAAATAACTATATACACCAACCTCCACCGTCGGACTTTTCTCCATCTCCGCACTTATTACCATTCCACTATAACACTCCTGCATCGTTTTTAAAAAACAATTCCTCTCTGACACCTTTTCTGTTCCCCGTTACTCACTCTAATCACGGAAAATCGAGCGCTTATCTTCTCCATGGCGAAAATCGTTGCTACATGCCACAAGATTCTGGAGGATGACATGCTTCGTCGCTCCTCACAGATTGTGTCAGTTGTGGGTGATCGAGCGTACATTTTTGGTGGAGAGCTGCGACCGCGCGAACCTCGAGACAATGATATCCACGCTGTTTCATTAGGCAGCAGTAAGTTGCGACGCGTTGATGAATGAGAGGATTCCGAAATTGAACGATGAAGCTGAAACCCGTTACCCTCATCTAGGGAATGCCACCATGACTTGCGAGCCTGCAACATCCCAATCTCCCTCACCGCGTGTTGGGACTGCAGCGTGTACACTGAACGGGAAGATATATATTTTTTCTGGCCGAGGCGGTGTCGCGATGGCACCTATTGAGGAGCAGGGCGCGGTCTGGGAATTCGACCCTGTGGCAGCAAGCTGGTCATTTCTTTTGCCATCGGACGCGAGCGCAAGGGCGTTCCCGGTCGCTCGCAGCTATCATTGTATGGCGAGTGACGGGAAAGATACACTATACCTCCATGCGGGTTGCGCCGAAAAGGGAAGGTTGTCGGACCTATGGGCTTTCAGCCTTTCCCGGAGAAGCTGGACAGAGCTTGCCTCAGCATCTGATCCTCCTCGTGGAGGTGCTTCGATCGCCTTTACAGACGGCAAACTGTATCGGATGAATGGGTTCGATGGGAATACCGAACAGGGAGGAAGTATCGACATTTACGCCCCAAAAACAAATTCTTGGACTTTGCACAGTTATTCACCTGATGGCAAAACAGGCCCGACACCGCGAAGTGTGAGTTGTTTGCTACCGGTTCGTCTGGATGGCCAGTCATTCTTGATCACCTTGTTTGGTGAGCATGATCCAAGTTCCTTGGGTCACCAAGGAGCGGGAAAGATGTTGAGTGACGTGTGGGCATTTGACATTAACAGCAAGACATGGGCGGAAGTTGTTGTTCAAGGCGATCAACTTCCTCTCGCACGGGGCTGGTTTGATGCTGATGTCGTCGGTACAAATACTGTTGTGGTTCATGGTGGGCTAGGAGAATCCAATGACCGATTGGCGGACGTGTGGACTATCGAAATCTCTTGATGTTTTAGGAGGAGAATTTCGCAACTGCGCCGAAGGAATAAGGCAGCATGGCATGCTGAACAGAAACCTCCAAAGCTCCCATCCCAACCGCAATGAATGAAACAATCTTCCTGAAGGCGCAAAAGTGCCACACTGCGTTTTGTGGATGAAAAGTATGTGGATAGTATGTATGAACGGCGCTCCAATACAGCAGATCTAGCACTAGTGTGGCGTAGAAATGAAGTATACAAAAATATTCTACGGTTGATCTATATATATGTATTTCCTTATCCTTGTGTTCGTTGACAGACTTATCTTCCGTCTTTACCACTCGCAGTGTAAGTGCTAACGCACTTAGACAGCATTTGGTAAGATGTTACTTATTTAGTTCTCCATTTAGTTGCGATTCATGGAAAGTGATGATGTCATCTTTATCTGTCTCCATGCCTGGTTTCGAGTTGAAGTTGTAAATTATTTCTGAATTGTACTTATACACTCACGTCGAGGTTTCAACGTCAATGCCTACAAAGAGGAGATTTCCTCAGCCCGCTATATCTCCAAGCAAGAGGGTCAAGGGAGAGTCCCAGACGACGATTGCGTCGTTCTTTACATCCCCTAGCAAGCGGAGAATATCGCCTGTGCAGCAAGAAGTGATAACTATTGACGACTCGGACGAAGAAGCAAACCCGACGCCTGTAGGAAGCCTGGTGGACGGCGATGAAGTTTTGGCCAAGAGAATGGTTCCTGGATGGGTAGGTGAGGGTAAGACTGGAAGAGATCATGTGAAGGAAGAAGGAAAGGGCAGAGAAAAGGAAGAGTCTTTGGCACAGATAAAAGTGAAGGAAGAAACAACAGACATGGAGCCAAATGTCAGAGCGAAAAATACGAGCGACCCTACCTCGGCCACAGATTCATTCTTTGCTCCCTCCAAGCCAGCTGTTGCGTCTTTGGATGTGGAACTCACAGAACCTATCGACTTTGATAGCGACACTTTGACTTTTGACCCGACTAGCATCTCAATAGACACTTGGCCCAAAGGCCGGCTGCCATACAGTATACTAGTTGGGGTATATGTACAAGTGTCAGGTACAAAGTCGCGGTTAGCCATTGTCAGGATACTTACAAAGTGGGTAACTTCAACTATCTGGAACCTTGCTCATCATATTCAGCTTTTTGCATCTAGTACTACATGCTTCACCCATAGACCTTGCTCCTTCGCTTTACCTTTTGTCAAATCATCTCGCTCCATCGTACATACCTTGTGACCTCGGTATTGGCTCTTCAATTCTTTCCAAGACCATACAGCAAGTCTCAGGACTTCAACCTCGCGACCTCAAACGGCTATGGCATAAATACGGTGATCCGGGCGATGTAGCGTTTGATGCGAAGAATAATCTCAGGACGCTTGTCAAACCTACCCCATTGCTTGTTGGAAATGTCTTTGAGAAGTTACTGGGGCTAGCAAAGGTCAAGGGAAGTATGAGCGGGAAAATCAAAAGCGACACTGTAAGGAAATTGATGGTTCAGGCTCAAGGAGAAGAGGTTAGGTATTTAGTAAGAAGTATGGTTGGAAATCTCAGAGTGAGTGACTTGGTTCTTTCCTGTTTATTGAGCTCAGACGGGTGCATCCCTTAGATAGGTGCAGTGAGGCTGGTACGTTTCTAATGCCGCTCCGGTACAATCATATTCAACTTGTATAGACACTTTTGAATTCTCTCGCACGAGCCACGGCACTTTTTCACCTCTCACCCAGTCTTCGCACGTCCATACGCCCTCTTCCTATACCATTCACCGAGAAGCCAAAGGGCTCAAGCAAGGTCAAAACCGAGCCAGATCTCGTCCGTGACAATGTAGAGAGTATATGTCTGGAAGCTATCCGCGTCGTGCGCAAGACGTATGTTAGACATCCAAACTATAGTGACCTTATCGCCGGATTAAGGGACGGCACGCAAAACCTCGAGGATAGAGTCCCAGTCAGCGTTGGAATCCCTCTTTCGCCCATGTTGGGCTCCATCACCAGATCACTTAATGAAGTCTTTACAAGGCTAGGGTGTCTGCCATTCGCCGCTGAGGCCAAACTGGACGGACAAAGGGTGCAGATCCATGCTAGGGTTGACGGTCCGCAAGGAGAGGAAGACGGTGGTGGGAGATGGGTGAAAAACGAGAATGGAGATAAACTATGGGTCAGACTTTTCAGTCGGTGAGTGCCCTGTAGAGATAAAAAGTATTCTAACTTCAGTTAAGTCATTTGGAAGACATGACGGAAAAGTACCCCGACGTCTGTCAACTCGTCCTCACTTTGATCAACCGCCCTTTGCCTATCAGTCGCACACCATTCCCAGTAACTGCATCTAAACCAACAACCAAAGTTGTTGACCTTTTACACACCAACCAACTTTCGTCTCTCATCATTGATGCAGAAATTGTAGCGATAGACAAAGAAACAGGTACATTCCGAACTTTCCAAGATTTATCAAATAGAGCAAAAAAGGATGTTAAGATGGGGGATATTAAGGTCATTGTTGGTGTCTACGCTTTTGATCTCATGTTACTGAATGATGAGGTAAGCTTTGATTAGGGTGTAGACATGTGACTGAGGGAGGATAGACACTATTAGATGTCCCGTTTTCCCATCGCCGCCATCTTCTTCGCACATGTATACCCTCATCTTCCCCAACGTCTTTCTCGCCCATCACTGCTCGATTTTCCCATGTTGAATCCATCGATTCCACATCCCTCGTTGACGCTCCTTCTGAATTACAAGCATTTTTTGAAAAAGTTGTGGAAGCGAAATGTGAAGGCTTAATGGTTAAACTGCTTGAAAGTGGTGAAGGCTTAGTGGGAGAAGATGTTGAGGAAGAGGAAGATGCTGAAGTGGGGGCTGCCAAAAAAAAAGAAGCCAATAGCAAGCGAAAGTCACTGCCAGCGACTTATGAGCCTGATCAACGCAGCCAAGGCTGGCTGAAAGTCAAAAAAGGTGTCGTCTGAAGCCGTGTCTTATAAGTCACTGACCAAAGCTGTAGATTATTTGGAGGGGCTTGGCGATTCACTTGATCTCGTCCCCATTGGGGCTTGGTGGGGCCAAGGTCGTAAAGCGGGATGGTGGAGTCCCATCCTTTTGGCATGCCACAACCCGGAAAGTGGTGCCCTCGAAGCCGTCTGCAAGTGTATGTCTGGTATGAATTTTCCTTCGTCATCATCTTCTACTGTTGATCATATTCGTCAGGTTTTTCAGATGCCTTTTACAAAGATCTGTGTAAACGTTACCCTGCGGAGAACATGCCGGAGAGATGCAGCAAGACCAGCCCGTTGGGCTACGTAGATACGAATGGTCTGATACCAGACGTATGGTTTCAGCCGAGCGAAGTGTGGGAAATCCGAGGAGCAGAGTACATTTGATATCTGATCTTCTCATGCGGTTTAATCACTGATAGTGTCATCGTTTTAGTATTACCCTGTCTCCCGTTTACCCTGCCGCCTCCAGCCTTCTTGGGTCTGAGCGAGGGTTGAGTATCCGATTTCCCCGTTTTATGCGAATCCGTGAAGATAAGGGCTTAGAAGAAGCCACAACGAGTGAACAGTTCGCCGAGATGTATAGACGACAAATGAAAGAAAATACCAAACAGACGGGCGTAGACTCCATCCAAAACGACGAGCTTGGAGATAAATATTGAATTTTTGTGCTTTGTTGTTGTACTGTTGGTTGTATTGCTATGCATGGCTGTTGCCATATATCTTACCCTCGCCAAAGGTGCAAAGCATGATCATAAAAAGAACATGTCGCAACCAGGCTCTGCCCGTCTTTTAACGGAAGTTTACACCAATCAGCACCATAAGCCAAGGAAGAATGCTGATCAAACGACTTGACTATATTCCCAGTTTTACTTTCCTCGTTTTCCCAGCTACCGTTAGAAATAGCGCGACTAAGTTGAATTATTTTGAAGCCGTCGTGCATGCAAGCGATGAGTACATCGCCTGCTCTTTTGTGATCTGGATGAAAACGGGTACGCCATATGCCACCGCCTATCGGAATTGTTAAGAGAGGCTGGCGCGTGGATCGAGTATCAAAGAGTCTGAGGTTTTCATCATACCTAGTACCACACTTGATCAACTTACTTGATAAGCAAGAATTTACTTACGAGCCAACGGCCAGTAAATGCGCTGTATGAGGTGAAGGGGTGATGGTGGTAACTCCCGCTTCGAAGCTATTAACCTCTTCAGCAAGATTTGACATATGATAATTTTATACGACTTTAATCTCACTTTTTGTTGACGAATGTTGGTATACGAGTCTGACGCAGGTCCCATCGTTTTAGCTTGCAGTCGTCGCCGCCTTTAGACAAAATGTATTAGCCTATATTCAAACCTTGAACTGAATTTGCATACCAGACCAGATAGTCATAGGATCTTGTAAATCAAACGCAGTAATCCATGGTTCAAAATCATGGGCCCGCCAGGCAGACACGATTTCATGACCTGTTGGTGAAGGCGTTAGGTAGGCGAGTGACCCATTGGAGATAGAAGTGATTATGGATGGTGGTACTGATCTGAGGGATTGAATTTTTTTAGATGAGCTTAAATTGGATAAGAATTGGGAAAGTTTGGTGCTTACGGATGAAGCTGATGTGAAAAATCTAGAGAGAGACAAAGTGTAGATTCTTCTTCAACATCTATCCTCTGAATCTCTTCGAGCTGACGCTGAACATCCAGTGAGCACTAGGTAAATAGCTCTATCGCGTCCTTACAGTCTTAACATTCAGTTCATATATGGTAATGCGTCCTTTAGCATCAGCCGCAGCTAATCTAGGTCCCTGTTCAAGATATGGCGACCATTTGGTGTCCAGTATAGCTGATGTCTCAATTCGCTGTATTTCTTCCCTATCACCTGTTGTCATCAAAGGTTCAAAATTTCCCGCTGAGCCACTTACAACAACTGTTCGTCGTGCACTTGGAAGAGTAACAATCTTCCAACCCGTTGGGTCTTTCTCGGAGTCTGTACTTCTTCATCCGGGTGGGATGCCTCATCCAAAGTCTTGGTTTCAGGTTCGACAATCTGATAAGTTCCGCATACGAATAAATCCTTAAAGCCTTCAAAAGGGCAAAACTCGATGGAATCTGCAGAGTAGAGAGTGTCGACTTGGGCAAGCGAAGTAGCTGTCTGCTGGTCAGCTCTCATACTATGGTAAATACGGTGTATCCAGCGCCAAAATAGAAACTTTGCTTACCTTTTATACTTGCCATGATATATAGATTTTACAATGTCGAGTTATAAATGCAAATACATAAATTATAAACTCGACGAGATGATAATCTGAAAAGTATGTCGTTACGTCACTGGATCAAGCCGGTGGAGGTCATTCGTCTCAACCATAATGATTACAACCTTCATCTTTACCATTTAACAATTATATAAGAGAAATTAATCCATGGCAAGCAAAAAGCAATATTCTAAATATGTATATGTGGCTCTAATTCACGCTACAAGACTATAGGATTCTTTCACTTCTCCAACAAATCCTCAGCGGCCGTTTTTCGTCGACTCATCTAGACGTCTCCATATTTTTCGCTAACCTCTTTTTTTCCACCAGGGAACCACTGAGGGATAGAGATGCTCAGGATTAAGACAAATGCAATGCTATCCAAATCGTCAGACCTCGATTCCCATACCAGGCTCAACATACAGCTCAAACGTCATTTGCAAGATCCAAAAGGCCACCCGTGATCGTGCAGGGGAGCTTGGATCACTGGATTCAAACTGGGCCAGCTTGTAGACAGCGACAACGAAAAGACACGCTTCAGCACACAAAAGCCAGACAGTCCCGCGAGTCGCAAGCTTAAACTGAATGTGAGTGAGGATGGTAGCCAAAACGGCCACAATGACAACGACTATAGGTCAGCCCGGACAACACAGGTAGTACATACTTAAAGATATGATCATACTCGCCCTTCGCAAGAGATTGACGTCGTCCATCTGGCTAGGGTCATCGAGGGCATCTCCAATCTCAGAAGATCCAGCAATTGCTGTTGCAATGGCTGCGATAATACCAATCCGAAGCGCACTGTATGTCAGAACAGCACTCATCCATAATAACTTACTTTGTGGACAGATGCACCCATCTCGGTCGCTCCTCCTCGGTCACAGCTGACTCGACATGGAACTTCCAACAAGTCACCACTGGCTCGACAAGAAACAAGAATCCGATGGACACCATCACCAGCTCGGCAACTAACACTCAATCAGTTCAACCCACAGCAACCATCTCTACTCACTGAGCTCGTTCTCGCCATAGGAATTTTTCGACATCCAGGCCCGAAGACCCAAGGTTCCAAAACGACAGAGGATGAATATGGATGGCCGCAAGAGCACCATCGTCCGATCCTTGAAGATACGCCATAACAGCACAAGCAGACATGGAAAGTACTGCTCTGGGTCAGCTTCGGGTTAACCTCCTCCACAATACTTGCAATAATTAAAAAGATCACAGAGGGTGCCAGGTCGACTGAGGTTGGCAACCCGCCAGAGAAATTGAACTTTTCGAGATCACTACTTGTTGTTGAGTTTGCAGACATCTTGCTTCAATGGTGGATAAGATTGGCGACCTTTTGCTCTTCTCGCCTGTTTAAGTACCCTTTCGGCGGGTCCTGTTGACGCCCGTCGCTAGCGATAACGCAGCCATCGTCCCAGTGTGACGGTACACTCAACCACTGTGGATGTCAAACACTGGTTTGTCACTTCTTTGTTTTGATAGAATGAAAAGAAACACCAAAAATAGATTGATTCCTGAATTTCGACTCTGATATCGCTTCCCATCTCGCTCCCAGAATTTCCGGCGGAAGGAGATGCATTTACGTAATGATATGGATTACGTAATAAACGGATTAAATTGGTAAGCCGGATATTAGTTGTGCTTTTTAATACTTTTTTTTTTCTTTTTTCTACCTTAATATTCTTCTTTCTACTCTGCTTTTCAAACAAAAAAAACAAGATTGCAAGGAGGAAAAGCGAGATGTCTTCGGTGCTGTCATCCGGAATGGCTCACTCAGCTCCGACTGAGAAAGACATGGATATCCTGTCGCTTCTGATCTCGGAACAGTCTGCCCTTGGGCCATTGTCATCCTATCCGCAACCATTCGGGAGCGAAAACGTCAAGCAGGGAAGGAGGATAGAATCACATAAAGATGGCCCTATGGACGCACTGTTGCTTAGTGCTGTGCTGGCTGGGAGCAGTACGGTGACAAGGCATCATTTTGGACATGGGATAGGTATGTCGTTTATGAATGGACTGGCCGTCATGGGTTGATTGTATTGTGGTTGTAGCACGGCCAGGTGCATATGCATCGTGCGACGAAGCAACACCACTTGCGTCGACGAGCAGGCATGCTCCACGACTTGTCATCAAGTCAACTCAGGCCCCACGATCCGAAAGACTTCGAATGGAGAGAGAGGCAAGAGCTGCACTGGAGAAAAAGTCCAAGGAAGATACGACGGTGAAGTCTTCTGGCTCAGATTCTGTGCTTCAGTCCCACGATCAACGACATCTTTCCCTCGACACTTTTTCGCCTTCCGCATCTGCCATTAGAGCAGAGCGGCCTGGGCGGAGGTTGTCCATTGACCCCATGCCTATAAGCCAAGCTTTACAAAAGGCTTCATCCTCTGCATATAACCACTTGTACTCTCCCCATTCTGCGAAACCTCAACCCGGGCGTATACAGGTACGCTGCATGGCACGTACTCGTGTCCCCACACCACACGGTGAATTATTTTTGCATCTTTACCACAATTCGTACGATTCAAAAGAACATCTTGCGATTGTCATGGACCCTATACAGCTTGATGAAGGTGCGCGTGCATCAGCCCCAAAGGAAAGAAAAGAGATCAGGAGTAAAAGTCTTGACGCTGTCTGGCACGAAAATGAAACCGAGATGGAGAGAATCGTCCGAGGAGCATACACTGGTCGTCTGCTACCTGGCGCAACTACTTCTACTTCTTATCGTGTCGCTCCAGATAAGCATCCTAGGCTAGAGGGTATGGCGGACGTCAAGACTCTTGTCCGTATCCATTCCGAATGTTTTACAGGCGAAACAATTGGGTCTATGCGTTGTGACTGTGGTGAACAGTTGGATGAGGCAATTCACCAGATATCTCAACCTCAGTTCCTCCCTTCCGCACACTCGTCACCTCCTCAAATCAACATTCTACCTACTCCTGCAGCTTCTCGTCCCGAAACACCTTCCTTCAGCCACAACGCCCCCGTGCCAGGACGTGGTGTAGTTATTTATCTCCGGCAAGAAGGTCGAGGTATTGGCCTTCTCGAGAAAATTCGTGCATACAACCTACAAGACCTCGGTCATGACACTGTCACTGCCAATTTAATGCTCGGCCATGGCGCTGATGAGAGAAAGTACGATATCGCCGCTGAGATGTTACGCGATCTCGGGTTGGCTGATGAAGGAATTCGGTTACTCACAAACAACCCCGAGAAAGTGCACGGCCTGGCTAGTGAAGGTATCAAAGTTGTAGAGAGGGTCGGAATGATACCACGAGATTGGCAATGTGGAGATGATCATATGCATAACGAGGGCAAGGAAGAAGGCGAGGACGAGAAAGAAGAAGAATATCTAGATTGGATGAAGAGGAGAGCTGGAATAGGGCTCATCGGGGCAGGCAAGGCAAGTGGACCCGAGCTGGAAAAGTATTTAAGGACCAAGGTAGAGAGAATGGGCCATTGTAGGTGACGATATTTCATCTTTGTAACCCGGCTAATGGTATTTTTCAGTGATTGATATCCCAAATAGAGTCTGAGTGGATGTTTTACGTTGTTGTCACATTTATTGGAGGATACCTTGTTGGGTTGTACATTTTTGCATTTAATGCATCATATTTGGACTATCCAACAAGATTTTCAGAATCATGATCTTCCATCTCGCAAATATCAGTCTCTGTTGTTTAAATTTCCGCTCATCACACTGGACAAAATATTAAATGGATCCCTTTCCAGATGAAAACCCATAGCGTTCGCTGACAGACCTGGCCATGATATCTCTGACAGGCCCAAGCAGCCTTGTAAAAGCCTGCTCCCCTAACGCAGCGACTCGCAACTTTTGAGGACCCTCAGCTCGAATTGTAGCTGCTCGTGTTCTACGGTTCAAAAGGGCCAACTCTACAGAAAGGATAAGCACCACACATAATGCTTGACAATCAACCTACCTCCAAAGTATTCTCCCTGTTCCAGTCGCTTGACTATTGTTTCTGTTCCGTCAGCATCCGTTTTAATCGCCACCGCATTCCCGCTCTCGATTAAGAAAAACTCGTCACCGGCATCACCTTGCTTAATAACGTCTTGGCCCTCGGTGTATGTACGTGATTCCAGGACGTCAGCAATCTTGGCACGTTCTTGGGGTTGAAGAGAAGCGAGGATGGGGACTTCAGAGAGAAATGATTCGTAAAGACGGCGCTTGCGAGAAGTGTGCTGAATAATATCAGTAAAGCCCAGTTCTTTAACGCCAATAGCTTACGTCAAGGAGAATGATACGGAAGGATACGCGATCAAGCGCCCAGAGAGTGCAAGGAGTAAGGGAGAGGATAGATGCAGCTCGTGGAGAACTAAATGGACTAGATTAGTATTTTCTTTTGCACTGTGCAACCCACTTGTGCATCAAGGCCAGTTCACCAAATGAACTTCCTTCAGAGCATTCCGCAACTTTTTTTCCCAAATGTGGCTTATCTCCCTTTTTAGTATCAATTACCTGGCCCTCCTTCTTGATATAGACATCCAATTTGCCGCTCTCGACGACGTAAAAGTAGTCTCCTGCTGCGCCCTGTTCAATGATCACCTCATTGGGACCTATGGTGACTTCCTTCATGGCAGCAAGCACATCAGCTTCTTGCTCCTCGTCGAGATTGCGAAAGAGGAAATTCGGTTTGAAGGCCCGACGAATACGAGCAAGTTGCTCGTCAGTCTTTGGAAAGACGGGTGTGGCGTCCGTCACAGATGTGGCATTAGGGCTAGAGCTATCCTCTTCCATTGTCGCCTCCAAGCCAGCAGTGGAGGTGAATACCCGCTGGTTACTTGGAGCGAGTGACTCGGCCGAGACCGACGTCCTCCTGCCAAGCGCATAAGTGGGAACAGGAGGGTCATCATGTTCGGTTGACTGTGCCGCCTTGCCAAAAGGTGACGTGTTGAACTGCGTCTCGCCCCTCTCAGTGCCAAACGGGCTGCGGTCGCCGCTAGCAAACGGAGCCGAGAAAATAGGAGCTGCAGAAAAATTCGAACCGGTGGGCGCAGTTGCTCGGCGGGCAGCTGGCTCACCAAAAGGCGAATCTGTAGGACCCATTTCTGAATAAGGCGACATGGAATGAGGCTGACGGTCACCGGGGCCAGCGTTATTGAACGTGATGCTATCGAGAGGTTCACGCCTGGCATCTGGTCCAGAACTAGCCTGACGCTAATACAAGTCAGCATATCCTTACAAGACACGCCTGCAACTTGCCTCCTGGCGTAATTTGTTATGGAACCAGTCTGCAGCCCATTGGATCACATCGGTGGGCTGTTCACGCGCGACGTCTCTGTTGAGCTCGTTGAGAATGGCTGTCCAAGAAGCAGACATAGCGAGTGGGAGCACGTAGCGTAGCGGACAGAAGGGACTCCTATGTAGGGAAAATTGTTTCTTCCTTTGTAAATTTAAACAATGGTGGAAAAGAAAAAGAGAAAGAGAAAATGGCGAATGGTAATTCCAAAGCTAATCATCTCGCCAGGAACGGTAATGCTAGGTACATCCATTTTGTAATGAACTACAAAGTGGAGGCTTTTTGTGTTTTCTTTTTTTCTTCTTTCTTCTTTCATCTTTAAATCATGGCAGTCGATTTGGATGCTGCCGTTACGCAGCGCATAAAGAGGCTGGCCATCCAACGCCCTCTGGAAGATAAGATTCGCTTGCTCAGGCAGGATGTGCTCTCCTTGTTGGACCGCATATTTCGTAAGTTTCCCAAGGACTGGGCCGCCACTAATAGAGTAAAGAATGCCATGAGTTAAGACATACTTGCACGATGCCCTCAGAGGTAGAGTTTGCGGTGGCTTCTCTTGGAGAGTCGCTTGCTGCTGTACGGACGACCATAGGCGAGCTGCAGGATGAGGCGAGGGATGTTTCTGGTGAAAAGGCTGTCGAGATTGCGGAGGGTGTGGAGCAGCTTGTGGCAGAGCTGCAAAAAGCCGAGGAAAAGCAGAGAGATCTGAAGCATCAGTTGAAGAGGGACGGGTGGCTGGTTGAGTTTCAAAAGCAAGTGTTGTGTTTTGGTGGTGCGACAGAGTGGCTTACTTTGGAGTCAGCGCGGCAGAACAGGCTGAAGGGCTGATGGAACCTTTGCAAAAGAGTTTGGGAGATTGTCGCGAGTATCTAGCGCGGTTGTCGAGAGCGATAGGTCCGATTCCTGAAAAGTCAGCCTTTGAGGAGCAGCTCAGCCTTGAAGGCCTTGAGCGGCTGTCTCGCAACCATGATGCCTTGGTCAGGTGTGTAACTGATCTATCTGATGCCATAACTGACTCAAGATAGGACGTATGTGTCGAGTACAACTAGGATACTGAGAAGATTGGATAAAAATATTGTAGATCACAAGATAACCAATGGGTCTGCCTTGCGAAGGCAAGTATCGTCTAATTTATTCACGACTAACTGTCGATAGGTTCAACGAGATTAGCCAAAGATGGATGACTCTACAAGCTTATCTCCAGGATCTCGACTTGCGGTTACAAATGGCTATAGAACAAGTTTCATCTAGTGTTCGATCGTCTTTATCATCATCCGATATAGAGATTCTTGCAGATTACCCATCACTATCTCAGGCCAACTGCTATGCTGCCAAACATAGATCATCTTTCGCTAATGGACCCCGGTCTTCTATATCCTCCTATGCTTCTTCCAGCTCAATTCCCTCCATTGTTCAGCCTCCACGCCGACCTTCAAGTATACAGCCTTCTCAGAGTCGACGCGCTTCAGTAGTCTCTAGTGCTTCCATCGCAACTACCCACGCCTCTTTGGAAAAACCACGCTGGAATTCCTCTCCAAGAGTGGTAGACACCGAAACTCCAACATTTAAGCGTACAGGGTCAAATATGTCCCGTTCGCCACGCGCGGCCAGCCCAACGCCAAGCAACACATCTGCCACATCTTTTAGGCAAAGCAGGTTACCAATTTACAGTCCCCAATCTGTACCCAAGTCTCCTCAGAGCGAGGTGGCTTTGGAAGGTCGCAATAGACACATACCGCATTTTTCCCTATCTCGCACATCGACCCCCGGCAAAGGTCAATCGCATTTAGAACGAGCGAGATTGGGATTGAAAACGCCTGAACCTGTTAAGTCGCGTCAAACAGGCATATTCTCTGCCCTCCAACCTCGCACAGTTGCACCTAGCATAAGTCGAACATGCTCATCCACTTCCGTCGCCACATCCAAAACAGTACCGACTCCTCGATCAAGTCTTACCCGTTATCCTCCGCCATCATCATTCAATTCTCCTACACCCAAACCTCCTCCAAGTAGAAGTGGTCGCCCCTCTTCTCGTCTGTCAGCCGCATCTTTCTCCAGCTTTGACCATTCTGTCTTGCATCCATTTCAACCCAGTCCGTATGATGAGCTAGATAAAGCAGTAGCCAAAATCATTCAAGAAGAAGGTTTTCAAGATCATTCTACTGCGCGAGTTGACCAGCCTCTGCGTCGAGGACAAAGACTGGGCCCAGGACAAGAGTGGAAAGGGGAGTATATTTTTGGGGCGGGACAGAGACCGGTGTCTGTGAAGAGGATAGAACTTAATCCGCGGAAGGGAGAAATAGAAAAGCGAGTCAGGGTGATGGTGAAAGCGGGTGGGAGATGGTTAGAATTGAAAGAACTGTTGAGGGATCGCAAGGATTTAATTGAAGTCATGTCGCCATAACAGGCATTGTGTTGTATAGATACTACTGCCCTCTCAAGAGGATTTATGCCTTTTTTCTTGTTAAGATCTTGATGCATATTGTATGTTGACTGACACCTTATACATCCTGTTTGCATCCATCTATCCCTTCAGCCAATTCTTCTAGAGTTTGGTTCCATATGTTGAGTATCTCTGTTTCCCAACTATCGCCCAAGTCTGCATCTCCAGTAGTCCTATCCATCATCGAGCCTTGTGGTACGGCTGTCGGGACTGAAGCAGGGAACGATGAGCCAGGAAATGATCCATAACTTCGTGCCCATGCTTCAATCTTGGATCGACCCGAAACGAGAATGGAACGTAATCGTATTCTATTCCACAAAAGCACATCAGCTTGACATCCAAGAGATGAAGAGAAGCTTACCGTTCGGTCAGGTCTACCTGCCCACCATATTCGACTCGGATCGCTCTACCTCCTACCAACACTTGCCCTTCTTCATATGCCTTTTTCGTAGCCGATATGATAGACGGAGGTGGCGTCCATCCCATACGATTTAGAACAGCCATCCATCCCCGATCAACTTCGCCCAAGAATTGCAAAACATCTTGTAATACTTTTCTAGTAGCAATCCCTTCTTCTCTTTGTCCTATGCCTGCCTTATTGCCATTGTCATCATCAGTCTCCTCAAGTATTCCTAGCCCACCATTTTGGTGCAGAGGGAGAGCAGCAATGTATGATGGGATAACTGCAGTAAGTGTCAAGAGATATGACGTTCGGATATGAGAAAAAGGCTGGTAAGGAGGAATCTGGAGGATCAGCTGGAGGAGAGGAGCCAGACGGGAAAGTAAGGATGGGATGCTTTTCAAGTTGCTAATCAAGACAAAATTGTAAGCTCTATGTCTACCGGATATCCAAGGAAGAAGCTCAACGCACAATGTACGTTCATCCCGTTCAAGAGATGCCAATCGATCGTCAAGATGGGTTCTCAACTTCGCTTCTTGTTTTGGTGTTAAGCGGGCTATGATCTGAGGTGTATCAGGAGGTTGAGACAGCTCGTTTCTGTAGGGAGCAGAGGTCGCACTGTCTATGAAGCCTCCCGACATTCTTTCTTCTTCATGGAATGGTAAAATGTAAATGGTAGATAGAAATATTTTGACTGGACGTCAAAAGTGGAGGCATAACTCACTTTTGAATCCTTTATAAATATCTCCAAAACTATTTTCATTTCTATAATCTACATATATTAAAAGTGAAAACATTATCAAGAAAACTTCTAGCCAAAGATATACAAAAGAAAGGCCAGGATGAAGTTTATGCTGGGTGACTTGCCCGTCTTGTTCCCATACGATAGGTATGTCTTGCGGCAAACTCAGTGCATTCCTAGTAGATAAAGCTGACTGGTATAGGTTGTATCCTGGTCAGCGACTTGACAATTTGCGGAGTAGAGATCTAATGATATTGAGCAGAACAGTATTCCTATATGGCTGATCTAAAGACAACCTTGGATGCTGGAGTATGTCTTGCTCTATCCCATATCAGCGTTTTGTCAAGCTGATATAACAAGGGTCACTGTGTACTGGAAATGCCTTCCGGTACAGGAAAAACTGTCTCGCTCCTGTCTCTCATCGTTGCTTATATGCAGGTTGGTTACTGAGCAATAACCATTCACAAGTCTACTCAATCTCTAATGAAGACCTCCAGTTTTACCCTAATAAACGCAAGCTGATTTATTGTTCACGAACTGTGCCCGAGATTGAAAAAGCGTTGGCGGAGCTTAAGAGGTTGATGGAGTATCGCGCAGATATGGGCGCAAACGATGGAGACTTTAGAGGAATGGGTTTAACCAGTCGGCGGAATTTGTGTCTTCATCCAGAGGTAGACCTCCCTTTTCTTTTTTGATTCTCCTTATTTGTTGATATGTGTGCCTTTCTCTGCAGGTCAGCAAAGAGAAAAAGGGCAAGGTGGTTGATTCTCGCTGTAGAGATCTAACCTCAGCATTTGCCTGTGAAAAGGGAAGGGCTGAACCAGGCAGTGTACCATTATGCAGTTTTCACGAGGCGAGTAACTGGGCATATGCTTTGCAAGCAATGCCAACATTAACATGTCTCTAGGAGCTGAATAATTACGAGCCTGGAAACCTCATACCTCCTGGTGTATATACATTCGACGATGTGAAAAAGTATGGACAGAGTAAGGGGGTATGTCCGTATTTCACGATTCGAAGAATGGTAAGCCTACATTTTCAAATGAGAGCTTACAGGATAGTTACCGATTCTAGATATAGTCATTTACTCATTCCATTATCTTTTGGATCCCAAAATTGCTGAACAAGTATCAGCAGAGATGAGTAAAGAGAGTATCATCGTTTTCGACGAGGCACACAACATTGGTTCGTTATGGTGCAAACAATAGAACATCGCGGCAAGCTGATTACGAGGAATAGACAACGTCTGTATTGAGTCTCTCTCCGTTGATCTAACAAGACCCATATTGGAGTCTGCGGCCAGAAGCGTCAATATAATCAGCGACAAGGTCACAGAAATAAAAGATAGTGATGCGAAAAAGCTTGAAGACGAGTATGCAAAATTGGTTGAAGGTTTACAAGCAGCCAATGATAACGCAGAAGACGATGACATGCTCGTCAGTCCAGTACTATCAAAAGACATGGTGGACGAAGCAGTGCCGGGCAATATAAGAAAGGCCGAGCATTTCATAGCCTTCCTCAAAAGATTTATTGAATACCTCAAGGTAAATCCATCGAGATTTCAGTGGTTGAACTCATACAACTTAGACGAGAATGCGTGTATTGCATGTTGTTGCGGAGACCCCTCAATCGTTTTTGGCACATCTGAAAGAAATTACGTATATTGAGCAAAGGCCTTTAAAGTTGGTAATTTACCATTTATAAGCATTCCTGACATGTTTGCAGATTCGCATCAGAGCGTCTCGCTTCGCTGGTACGGACACTAGAGCTCACAAATCTAGATGAACATTCGGCATTACAAAAAGTCACGGGTTTTGGTACTCTTGTCGCTACCTATGAAAAGGGATTCTTGCTTATTCTTGAACCATACGAGACGGAACATGCTACGGTGCCCAACCCAATTTTTCACTTTACGTGGGTATTAGCCTATCAAAATGTTATCATGCTGATGCATTGTAAAGATGTCTTGACCCCTCTTTAGCTATTGCACCAGTTTTTGAGCGATTTTCATCCGTTGTCATAACTTCTGGTACAATCTCCCCTCTAGACATGTATCCCAAAATGCTGCAATTTCAGCCAGTCATGGAACAATCTTATCCTATGACCTTGACTCGAAATGCCTTTTTACCCATGGTTATCACAAGAGGTAGCGACCAGGTACCCATATCTTCTAGATTCGAGGTCCGAAACGACCCAGCCGTAGTGAGAAATTTTGGAAGCATCTTGATTGAAATGGCAAGGACAGTACCAGATGGTGTCGTGGCTTTTTTCCCCAGTTATCTTTACATGGAATCGATTGTATCTGCGTGGTATGATATGGTACGTATACAGGAATTAATTAGCTGCGGCTGACAAGCAGAAAGGGTATCTTGAGTGAAGTATGGAAGCACAAGCTGTTGTTTGTAGAGACGCCAGATGCAATGGAGACCAGTATAGCTCTGAGAAATTATCGAGAAGCGTGCAACAATGGCAGAGGAGCAGTATTGCTTTCCGTTGCCCGAGGAAAAGTGTCTGAAGGGATTGATTTTGATCAGTGAGTTGACAGAAAGATGACAGGACTGATATGCTTGCAGCAATTATGGAAGAGCGGTTGTTATGTTTGGGTAAGCGTAGCTTGGTTATTAAAATCCTTAGGCTAATCCTGATTAGCATTCCATACCAGTATACCGAATCGCGTATCTTGAAAGCCCGTCTCGAGTTTCTCAGAGACAATCACAGAATACGCGAAAACGACTATCTCACGTTTGACGCCATGCGACATGCAGCTCAATGCGTTGGACGTGTCTTGCGAGGAAAAACTGATTGGGGTCTCATGGTGTTTGCTGATAAAGTGAGTAATTCTTGCAGTTCGCTAATACGCTAATCCTTCATTAGCGTTTTGCTAGACAAGACAAGCGCGCCAAGCTGCCAAAATGGATCAATAGCTACATCACGGAAGCGCACTCCAACTTATCCACCGATGTTGCCATTTCTCTCGCTAAAAAATTCATCAGGCAAATATCTCAGCCGTTCGATCACACCCAGACAGGCATCTCTTTGTGGACTCTAGAGGACATTGAAGAAAGACAAAAACAAGATCGGGAAGAGGCTCAACGCATGGAAGCTGCGCACCAGACTGCAGTGGGAAAAGTTACAGTTGCGGATGAAGATGTGCAGATGGCGGAAGGTTTCATGGAGATAGACGATGCTGAATTGGCAGGGTTAAATGTGTAGGGCAATTTTTCGATAGCGACTTGTTGTAACAAAATATAGGCAGCGAACGAATACTGCATGGATCATATCAAACCATGCATCATTGATAGATCTTGCCTAATACGTTGGTTCAAGCTGCTTAGGGTCATCTCGGCTGGCATAGAATTTTTCGAGGAATGTCTTAGGTTGTGGAGGATTGTCAAAGTCCTTGAACCATTGCATGACGTGGGGCTCAATTATTCTCAGCCATGTCTCTCGTACTCTTTCACCTACCTCTTGCTTCCACAAGTTCATAGTCTCTTGATACTCTTGCTGGTTCTTCAACAGCATCACATTCATGACAGAGAGATCCGTAATGGAATCTCTGTTCCTCTCAAAGTCTTGTCTGATCTTGTATCGAACAAGCGAAGGGGATATATGGAGTCCGTATAGCTGAACAATTTCGGGAGCCTATCACAACTGTGTTAACAGCATGATACACTCTTCAAAGGTCACTGACAGATCGGTACCAAACTCGATAAGCTGCCAAAGAAGCTTGACGAGCCTCTTCCCATGACGACACGCTTTTTGACACTCTGGCAAGACGAGGAGGGATGGTAGTCATGGTGGCTGATTGAGGAATGTGGAGATGTATTTAAGAAAAGCAATGATTATTAGGTAAAATTCAAAGGCTGACGGAACCAAATCGACGAACTGCTAGGATTTTTTTTTACTTGCTATTTTGTTAGTTGTACATTACTTTCACAAGTTGTATTAGTTAATTAGATATATAACTTTCTGTATCTTTTCGTCACATATAGAGCGACTGAACTGTATAGCATACATGACAAAGAAGAGAGTGGATTGGCGTCGCTCTAAACAGTATAACCTATGGAACTAGGTTAAATCCAAGACTATGGCATCTACCATTCGATATCTACAGCTTTAAAGAGCCAGAAATGCTCCATGATTGATGAGATGGCATCTCTCGATGATTTGTCTTGAGGCGATCCTATCTGCTGGGAATATGGAAACTTTGCTGCATGTACCCAGAATGAACAAAACCACCTGAATCCATGATAGTTTAGACATTGGATGAGTGACAAAAAACTATAGTTATTCATACTTTATATATATATATATTAAACGCATGATAAAAATACTAGGAATCTTGGAGATAAGATTCAAAAAGATAGGTCTCGTCCCGGGATTGAACCGAGGACCACCCCCAATGCTCCATTGCGTTTAAACGCTGGAACCCTAAGAGGGCATGCTACCACTGCACCAACGAAACGGCTATGCCACCGAAGACCGGATTGCTGGTGAAAGTGATGAAATAAGTATTATACTCTATTGCTAAATGGGCTTTGATCTTAGATATCTCACATATTCTTTACAAGAAGTATCAAACAGCATACATGTATAGCTGTTCATCATTTACCTTCATACGCAGACCTTTATTCTCATCTTTGGCATTCTGTTGCGGGCTTTTATCGCTCATATTTCCAGACCACGCTCCGTGGTGTATTCCTTCTGCCATCTCTCAACTTGTCTCTCATATGATCCTTAAATACAAACTCCCAGCTCAGCTATCAAGTGTCACCTCCTTCACATCATGATTGTATCTAACAGTCTGCTATCCACTTCATAAGGTCATTCCATAACGAGCGCTTCTGGACAAGCACAAATTCGATAGAGACTTGCTCCACAAAGCTGCATTCAAGCTGACAAGTCCTATGTAAGACTTTCCTATGGAGTTTTCACAAGTATGCAGTCCAACGTACCTTGTTTATAGATTATTGAAACAGGTAATGAATGTAAAGTGATAAAAATAAATGCTGACAGACTTTGTAAGAATCTTGGTACATCAATTACGTAAACAAATCAACTCAACCTTGGAGGCGTGTCTTTGAGACTCCAGCATTTCCTGTTTAAACGTTTCCTTTATCTTTTGTCTTCATTTTTGTTCATTCTTAACTGTAACTGTCCTCTACAAGCCCAGCCTTACAGTTTCTTAGCTATCTTCTATCAGAGCCGCCGTTAATCCTATCACCATGGACCAGCAGCTCATCAATCTCGTCAACAAGGTACAGCCTTTCCGTCCATGTGTGGTCGTTTTCGCTTAACAGGTGTTAGCTGCAAGACGTATTTGCGTCAATCGGCGTGTCAAACAACATTGTATGTATTTCCGTATCTTAGTCGATGATCCTGCCAGATAACGCGTCCTAGGACTTGCCTCAAATCACAGTTATTGGCTCACAAAGTAGTGGCAAGTCTTCCGTGCTTGAAGTAAGTTTATATCGCTGTTTGATTAGCTATATTTATGGGTAACCGGTCACACAGAACATTGTTGGGAGAGATTTCTTGCCACGAGGGACTGGCATTGTTACTCGTCGACCTTTGGTGGGTGGCGTGAGCCGGCAGTTTATGGCTAGTATTCAAACATTTCTTAGGTTCTTCAACTGATCAACCGACCTGCTTCCAGCAAACCTAATGGCGCCGAGGAAAAAGGCAAGGTGAATCCAGAAGAGACTTTGGAAAAGGTTCAACTCAATGAGAACAACCCTGATGAATGGGGAGAGTTCCTCCATTTACCGGGACAGAAATTCCATGACTTTTCAAAGATTAGAGACGAGATTGTCAGAGACACCGAGAAGATGACGGGAAAAAATGCTGGTGAATGCGATACAGAATCTGTTGGGACATTGCTGATTTTATCCAGGTATATCTCCTAATCCTATCAATCTCCGTATATTCTCCCCTAATGTGCTTACACTTACCCTTGTCGATCTTCCCGGTCTCACCAAGGTTCCCGTCGGCGATCAGCCAAGAGATATTGAGAAACAAATTCGAGATATGCTCATGCGATATATTTCGAAACCCAACGCGATCATTCTGGCTGTGACAGCTGCCAACACCGATTTGGCAAATTCTGATGGCTTGAAGCTTGCCCGTGAAGTTGATGCTGAAGGCAACAGAACTATTGGTGTTTTGACAAAAGTTGATTTAATGGACCAGGGTACGGATGTGGTGGATATTCTCGCCGGCCGTGTGATTCCTCTAAGACTGGGCTACGTCCCAGTCGTTAATCGTGGCCAAAAGGATATTGACCAATCTAAGACCATCGCATCTGCTCTGGAAAATGAGAAACGATTCTTCGAAAATCATGCAAGTTACGCAAGTAAAGCACAGTATTGTGGTACTCCATGGTTGGCGAGGAAGCTCAACATTGTAAGTTATGAATAGAAATGTTTTCAAACTCTTGTTGATTTAAACAGATTCTTATGCACCATATCCGAAATACCCTTCCAGACATTAAAGCCCGTATCAGCCAGCAGCTCTCCAAGTATCAAACTGAGCTCACAGCTCTTGGTGGGCCTATGGGTGAAACAAACCCTGGAAGTCTTGTCCTCTCGACAATCACCGAATTCTGCTCCGAATTCCGATCAGCTATTGATGGAAATACCAATGACCTGTCACTCAATGAACTTTCTGGCGGAGCTCGTATCAGTTTCGTATTCCACGAGCTGTACAATAATGGTGTCAAGAGTATTGACCCGTTTGATCAAGTCAAGGACGGAGACATCAGAACCATTCTCTACAACTCTTCTGGTTCTACTCCTTCGCTTTTTGTTGGTACCACGGCGTTTGAAGTAATTGTCAAACAGCAGATACGAAGATTGGAAGAGCCATCATTGAGATGTTGTGCCTTGGTATACGATGAGCTAATTCGTATACTTGGCCACCTGTTAAGCAAGACTGTGAGTTGAAGTTGGCAAATTCACAGCTGACAGTTAGCAAACTTTCAAGCGTTATCCTGAGCTCAAAGAACGGTTTAACTTTGTGGTTATCAGCTTCTTCAAGAACTGTATGCAGCCTACTAATAAGCTAGTCAGCGACATGGTCGCTATGCAAGCTTGTTATGTCAACACCACTCACCCCGACTTTATCGGTGGCCACAAAGCTATGGCCTTTATAACCGAGCGTATGAATGCCAACAAACCTCCTGAAAAGCCTGTTGATCCTAAAAAACTTCCTCCTAATGCTCTCAACAACGGAAAAGACCTTGACGCGGACTTTAAGCGAGATGAGGGCAGTTTCTTTGGAAGCTTCTTTTCAAAAGACAAGGCTGTCAACAAGAAGCGGACAGCAGCCATGGAGGCACCCCCGAGTGTTATCAAACCTGTCGCCTCTTTGAATGAGCGGGAGTTGATGGAAACTGATGTTATTAGTAAGTTGAAAACCGTATGTAGACTAGGATCTCGTTGACTTTGCATTAGAACTTCTCATTCAATCCTACTTCTCGGTCGTAAAGCGAGAAATGATTGACATGGTTCCTAAGGCTATAACTTTTAATCTCGTCAATTTTGCCAAAGAGAACCTTCAGCGAGAACTACTTGAACACTTGTACAAACCTGATGTGCTTGAGGAATTACTCAAGGAGTCGCCTGATGTCGTTGCTAGAAGAAGGGAGTGCATCAAGATGGTTGGTGCGCTTAATGCAGCAGAAGCGATTGTGGCAGCCGTCTAGTTGAATAGAAGAATGAAAAGATACTTATGAAAAGTTCTTGGTGTTGAGGTTATTAGAGTATTTTTAACTGACAGTATTTGTAATGCAACGCCCACATGCTTGAACCACAAGACTAATGACTGTTTTATTGCTGCGAGGCCATCTTCATGGAAGTGCCTACGAACAAGTAATAAATGTAATGCTAGGTACAACCAACATGAATGCTATGATTAAAAAAGAATATACTGTATGTGCTAGCTACACAAAATGACCCATTTTCACGCACTCGACGTCTCTAAACGTGGCTTCTTTGCTTCTTGCTCTACATTTGAGCCTCCACTCATATTCGTATTCGTTGCACTACTCGCTCCCACTCCTGCGCTATTCGTATTTGCTACACCTGGAGTTCCTGTATTTATTGTTGCTGCTCCTTCATCCAGCTTCCTCTTCAATCCTGCTGCTGCTGTCGATGTTCCTGAGACTTGGATAGAGGCTTGTGTCTCACCATCTAAGGCCGGTTGGGCTGCAATCCATGGATGTTGAACTGGTTTAGTAGCTTGACCTGGTTGAGTGAGTTGTTGGCCCGTTTTAGCCACTTTTTTAACTGGTAAAGGCGGTACCACTCCTGTAGCCCAAATCCGCTCTGCAACCCTCAGATCAATGTCTACTCCTACAACCCTTATATATCTCAACAAAGCTGAGGCATTTGGGCCAACGACATTGACATTACCTTTGGCGTTAGCGACTTCCGCGATCATACCAATGACTTTGGTTAATGATGTACCAGGGGGTGCAGGACCAGGGAAAAGCTTATGAGGTGCAGCTTTCGATGTGGCTGCTGAGGCACTTGAGACGGCAGGAATCGTATTTGAGCCAACGGCGATCGCTGAGTGTTTTGGTGCGACATTACTGGTGGTTTTATTGGCAGTGTCCTGTCCAGAACGCATCAGAGGTTGAGTACCGTTAGGAGGTCTCGCTGCTCCGTTTGTGGTTCCATTCTTTACCAATCCAGATGGAACGGGCTTTGTGTTAACACCAGTCTTGTTCTGTTGCTTGTTCTTATTGATAACCCAGGCAGAAAGCACATCAACTGCACCCGCCGCACCAAGGCTTGTCAACTTCTCTAGAATATCACTCGTTAGATGTCCGAATGTTTGCTGATCGAGTACAAGTGTCGTTCCGTCACAGACAAATGGCAGAGGATTTCCGTTAGAGTCTCGGGTAGCAATGACAGATTTGGTTCGCATGGCAGGTGTGATCGATTGCATAACCACCACAATCTTGGCCTTGGGTTGAAGCACTCCTTTGATATTGGCTGTGACGGGCTGGCTGGCTGTGGATTGTGGTGCTGGTTGAGTTGGGACAGGTGGCCTCACAACGGGTCTAACCATAGGCGGCATTGCTCTAGTGTAATTATTGTGCATTTGAGGATTCCTTGCTGCCTCTATTGCCGCTTCCCTTTGCTTCTTAGCCCTCTCTTCGGCCCTAACCCTCTCCTTCTCTCTTCGTGATTCAGCATTCTTGTCTTTCCCAGCTGCCTTAAGAGCATCTCGTCTTTGTTTTTCTTCAAACAAGGGACCTTCTTGCGGGTCAATAATCCAGACAGAACCCTTTGACTCAGGATCATCCTCTGGAATTCGTGGCACCTTCAAGAAAGCCTTGTTCAAAGAAAGATTGTGCCGAATAGAATTTTGCCAACCTGAATCTACATTGAGACGGAACCATTCCCATTCTCCTGCAACCCAATTACATACTTCTCCCAGTGTTCCTCGACCTCTCGGCAAACAGCTTAGTGCTTTGTGAATGATAGTGGCAAACGTCTGTGTTGGTTTTAGGGGAGGTGGACCTATGAATGGCTTACCATCTAGACCTAATATAGGTCCAGGTGGAGGTCGGGGGCCGGCACCAGATGGAGGTATAGGAACATTGACAATAATATGACCCGGTCTTCCGGGAGTCTCATTCAGCTCGGTACAATAGAATGGCGACTGTATTTGAGGAATAGGTGAAGGTTGGGAAAGGCGTTGGACAGGCTGAACAGGGGGACGAACGCTGCTAGCTTGAGGTCTATACTGTTGATGCGTAGGATGAGGCTGGCTCGGCCGCGAAAGTTGTTGCTGATAAGGCTGTCCAGGCGGACGAATCCCAGGCTGAGAAGGTGGACGGGTGGCTATAGGCTGTTGACCAAACTGACCAGATTGTCCAGGGAGACGAGCAACGTGGGGCTGGCCAGGACCTGGAGGACGTACTGTCTGTTGCTGAGGACGGACCGTATTCTGTGAGGAGGGAGCAGAAGCAGGGATAATAGGAGTAGCAGCCATAGCAGCTGCAAGAGTGGGCACTGGAGAAGGAGTAGGTTTAGGTAATTGAGGAGGAAGAGCCAGTTTTGGTTTCGGTGGTGTTGACTTTGCAGCCGCACCTTCAGGCGCTTGCTCCTGCACCTGTGTTGGATTGGAAGCAGGGGCGGAACTTTTTGGCTCCACAGCTGACTTGACTTTCTTCTTTGACTCCTTTCTTATGGGCAGCTTTTCCTTGTTTTCACAAGCCACGACTTCATTTGTCTCCGTCTTGGCCTTTTTACCCTTGCTTTTCGTTGGTGTTGTCAGTGGCTTGTCATCGGTAGGTGGAATAGAAGTTGATGTCTCTTTCTCATTAGCTTCCCTTGCTTCCTCCTTGACTGGCTTCTTTGACTTTGCTCCTTTTTTCGCTTGGACCTTGGCTTTGGATCCCTCCAATTGCTTACTCTTGTCATTGTTTAAGTCTTCAATGACAGTCTCTCTTCTCTTGCGCGACGACGCATGCCTTTCAACTTTCCTTTTGGGGAGAGGAATAGTCCTTTTGGATTTCTTTAAAGGCAGCTCCGGCTCGCTATCCATAGATGAAAGCTCCGACTCATCCTCACTTGATACAAACACAGGCTTTTTCGGCTTGGTTTTGACATTTTGCCTCTGCATCGTACCTGTTTCATAATTGTCGTCATCTTCCTCTTCTATCTCGTTTCCATTTATCTCTTCCTCCTCTTCGACATCTTCGTCCCAGTCTTGATCATCTTCCCAACTAAGGCTTGAGCTTGAATCATCACTCTCTCGTTCTGATTCCCAGTGCCCCCATTCGATAGGATCATCCATTCCAAGTCCGAGGCCGTACCCATGTGAAGCAGCAAAGGCATTGAATGCGGGCGGCTGCCTAGCAGCCATGCTAGCTGCTGACGCAGGTCCTGGGCCGCCTTCTCCGAAAAATTCATCATAATGAACTTCATTTGCGGGCAAGTTGTACGGATACGGTAGATTTTCGTAATTCTCAATAGGACCATTGTAGTAATTGTAGTCAGGAGATTGGTCGAATGAAGGTGGAAGTATGAAGGAGAAAATACGGGTAGCTATCTGGATTTGAGACCTACAACAAAGGTCAGGATCACGTCTAAACAGAGGCAGAAGAATAACGCACCCTTGCGCGAGTGGGACGATGGATCCCTTGACATAATACCGCTCGTCTATCCAAGCTCCGTTTCTTCCCAAAATCTCCAAACAAAACCTTCCGAGGTCAGTACTGTACTCGATTTTGGCATGGTTTCTAGACACTGATTTCAAAGGCCCAAGATCGACATCAACATGCTCAATGTTTGCTTTTAATGACCTTGGAGGAGGTGGCGGCGGTGGTGGTACATCCTCTTCAAGTTTAACCTGGATGTCTGACTGTATATGTTCTTGGCTGGCCACGGCATCGTCGTGGCTTGCAACAGACTGCTGCCTCATACCCTCCACCGACTCTGCAAGCAATCCGTGACCTCCTTCACATACCGTCTCGACTCTTGGTTCCAACTCGACTTCTTCCGTTAAACCATCCTTGCCATCCTGTCCCTGTTGAACATCAGGTGGTGCCGGCTCAGTCGGCACCACCTCACCATCCAAGTTCTTAGGAGCTGAAGTCGATGGAGATGGAGGGCCAACTGACAGTGGCTGATTCGCTGGTGGAGATGGAAAGTCGGCTACTGGAGGCGTGCGCAGGATATTGGACCGGAATAAATTCGGCGGAGATGGCTGGTTTGGATCTAGAGGTGGATTCGTAGGGACCGATGGGTTAGTAATTGCGGGTGGTGGGACAACATCCTGACGCTCCTAAAGATGCCCAATGGCAACAAAACGTCAGCAAAAGTTATATCAGGTGAAGCCACACACAAGACTTGAAAATGCGTATTAGAGGACGCATAAACTCACGCAATTCCTCCCAATCACCACACTCAGCGTTCGTACATAGTATGAGAAACCGGTTTCTTCATCGCCAAATTGCAGCTTGTAGTAAGCTGGGGTTGGATCCGTCTTGGTGGAATCTAGTGGCAGGTCATCAAAAGACGGCTCTGGTGGATGCCATGGGCGTGCTTGAGTGTGGTGAGTAGACATATACAGGCTTCCCTTGTTTGCTTGTCGCTGGGCAGCCGTTGTATGCAAAGTCGAATCTTGATTATTTTCCAAAGAGAAAAGAGAAATAAAAAAAAAGTTGTGAACAAAAATAAAGAGTTGAGTTGGTTCCGGAAAGATGACTTTGAATAGTGATGGACTGAAAATTTAAGGCAAAATAAAATTTTCAGGGAAAATACCCAGAAACGACAAGTTCCTCAGCCAAAACAAACGTGGCTCATTAAAACCTCCTATGCATATCTTATCTCTGCTATGGGAAGCTCATCCAATGCATGCTGCCAATTGTCTTTGTGGATGTTTTCTTGCAGAAGGTTGAGACCTTGATGCGAAAAGCGTAAGATTGGTATTCTTTCGTACTGTTGGTCTTTCAAAGACGATAGCGCCAGTGTACTTGCCGATAGCTTGCTGGTCTTGGTCACTGTCCCTTAATCCTCTTTGATCTTGTGTCCTCCTTGTAGTCATCCTGTTCAATGCCGTGCCTATTGGTCCCGTACAGTTTCTTCAACCTTTTACGTTTATCATCGTCTTCTCGTCTGATTTCTTCCAGAGTTTTCTTCAATTTGTTATCGCCTTCACTAAACTTCCAATCACCATAACGTGCACTTTCCTCCCGGATTCTGCAAGCCTCGTCATACCCATCTGGGCTAAGTTTTGTATAGCCTCGGTCGTCCATAATGAGGAATACAGCAACCTCGGGTACAAGGACATTTACGATAAAATCATTGGGCGAAAGAGGGTCAATGGGGAGAGCAACATTGTCAAGGGCAGCAGAGCCTCGCCGAGCAGGCGGAACGCTTGGGACAAGATAACCCCATTGACGAAGATTCTGAAAGTGATCGATGAGGACTAATCGACCTACTTCGCCATAGCTAAAATCGCGTTAACAATCTTATTAGAAGTTGATAGACAATTCAATTACTATCCTGGCTTGACAGCAGCCATTCGTTCTTCTTTTGACTGATGCACTAAGCCGCCCCAACGCAGTTTCCCAATTTTAGAAATTTCATTCTTTATCGCTGAAAATACCCTTGACACCATTGGATTTTTTATAATTCTATTCAACTCTTGTTTGATCCATTTTTGTTCAAGTCTCTTGTAAAGATTTCGAAAATCAATTTTCTGAGGATAACCAGCTCGAATACCCAGAGGTATTATAGTTGTTTCGGCACGGTGTAGAGTGCAGAAATCGATGGCTTGTTGCCATGGCAGAGAACGAGCGTTGGGGTTGCTAGGTGTAGGAGCCGGGGTAGATAACTTGTGTAGACGAGCTTTCAGCCGTTTGTGGCTGTGGCTAGGTTCTCTTGGCAACGGTTGATTGCAGTACTGAGATCAGGATCAACCATGGTATTACGTGCGAAAAGAATTTAACTTACAGGACAGAGATTGGATGCGTCCATCATTGACGTTAACCACTTTCTATCCTCATCACTAAATTCATTGTCTCCCATAAATTCCAAGTCTTCTTCCTCATGTGGATTAGCCACAAATGAACTGTCCTCTATCAGGCTATTCTGTGGCATTGGCTTAAAGGTGACTTACGGTCCATCCAGGAATTCATCATCAAATTCATCAAGGTCTGAAGAACTTATATGTTCTAACATCTCAAAAAATGAATGTCCACTGTCTTTTGTTTTCACGAGCACTTTTCTTGTTTCTGTGGAGGGAGATTTGGGAGGTTGAACCTCACGCGGATGTGTTGGTTTAGGAGCAAGCGTAATTGATCTTTCAGAGTTGTGTTCTCCTTTAGATACTGAACGTTTCCGATTATCCTTGGTTACCGTAGCATCTTGATATCTTTGCAAGAAAGATGGATCCATGTGCTTCTCATCATTGCTCTCAACTCTGTGTCTTCCTCTGGCTCCGAGTTTGCCTCTGGATTCGGTAGCTTTTGGTGTAGAATTTCCTGGGCTCTTTTCTCGAGCCTTGCCTTTACTGCCAACATACTTTCCTACGCTTGAAGCCTGTGCTCGAGTTTCTCTATTCTTCACCCTCACGTTCTCTGGCGATTTCCTCTTTATTTCATCAGCCCAGAGAGAAATGCCAGAAGCTCTTGGCGTGACCAATGGTTCCTCATCAGACATTTCCGCCAAAACGGATGCCTCAGCATGCTGCGGTGACTGACCCTGAGACATGTGATGATCCAGGGATAGTGATCGTCGCGCTATTGGTGGTGAAGACGAAGCGACAGAGGAGCTTTTGTAGCCTAGCGATTGGTGTCTTTCGGGCGTATGTCCAAGAGTCAATTCGTCTTCACTATCTGAGCTATTGTCTTCGTTCGATTCGGAACTGGAATTGGTGTCCGTGGTTGTATTGGCCGAGATGGACCGCGTAATGGGTTTTCGAGGACGGGACTGGGACGAGGATGAAGAGACCTGTAAATGCGCACTTGACGCATCTCTGGTGAAGTTATGATAACGACTCTTTGTTGATTTTTCACATAAAGTAGCTGAAGGTCGAGTAATAGCTGTCATTTTGGACGGGCTTTCATCGTAGTTTTTCGGAGATGCAATGGCCTCCCGTTTCGTAAAAGCGACTTTACCTCTCAGTATAGACTCTCTACAGCTAGATTTGGTCCTCTTCTTCGCTCTAGGCGGACTATTCGTTAACTCAAACGTCATTCTTTTTCCCTTTACCCTAGGTAGTTTTCTTTCTGCTTGGTCCAGCTCCTTCAGATTCTGGCTTGTCTTCGCAACACCATCAAAAGGATCGTATCCCTGCAACTTCTCTTGAGATTGTAGTACATCCTTCGTTCTTCCTCCTGACCTGCTTCCAGAACTCGAAGCAACGAATATCGTATCGGACTGTTCTTCCTCTCTCTTCGGCCTCTTTCTTGCTATCAAGGATACACTGGCAGCGTTACCTGCAGTCATTTTGGGAAGCCGTCTCTTCTTTGGTATGAACATGCCGTATATACTGCCTTTGTTCTGGACAGAAGAGCATTCAAGCGCTGGAATACTCGTCACAGGACTTTGGTGAGTTAGGTTCGGTCTGCCACGGGTTCCTTGACGTTGCAAACGACCCAAAGGTGATGCATAAAAGACATCGTTTGCCTCAATCTGGTAGGTTTCCATGATATGTAGAGCGTCTCTTCAATGTTGATGTAAAAAACCAGTAGCTTCTAACAACTGTCTGCGTGATATGTGGATGTTGGAGTTGCGTCCAGATGAAACTATTCAGTTAGCCCTGGGCTGCCACCGCAAAAAGCTTGAATAGCTTCCTCGCTGTTATATGTTTGAGATGTTGAGGCAAGTACGAAAGTAAAAGATGAAGAAAACAGGTTTGACTTTTTTTGTTTTGCGCAAAAATAAATATAAACGCGTATACTTTTCGCGTAATTATAAAAACACGTCATAATTAAGAATTTACATTTGTAACGAAAAACTAATCTGATTACTTTTACAAGTTGTAAATACTAAACTCAAGTTGAAATGCTAGATTGTAAAGCGATAAAAAAAGGCAAACCCAGATATACAAAGAGATTCGTAATATGTTTCGCCTTGTTAGCCCTATACTCACTGATCTTCGCCATCTCTGAATTGTCGTTCGGTCATTACTAGAACTTTGGTTTGATGGAAATATAGCTGCTGGGAAGCTAGCTTGTATCTGCCTGCTATTACTTTCGCTATTCAACCCCAGTAAACGCTCGAATAGTGTCGACATAGAGACAGACGTGCCATGATAGAGTTCTTCCAAAGTTATCCTGCAGAGATATGACTTGTTGGTTTTGAAATGGTATCGACAAATTGCGTTTTCCATGATTGACAAGGTCTTTTTGTAATAATGCTGTATTATCGAATTGAATGTCGGAGCAGTACATGACCTTCAAGATATGGACTGACCAACTATGGTTTGAACGGTTGGCTTTTTGCTGGTGGAGCTGAACAATGGCGTACAAGAAGATACTCTGGGTATGAGCTATCGTGACGATGTTGAAAAACTTTAAAACCTCTGAATATAGTAAAATCAGTGTTGGCCTGAAGATCTTGCAACAAACTGGCTATCACCAAGATTGTCTACATCTTCTGGGCTCATAAGAGAGGGAACAGTGTAAGGTTTGAAACTGTCTTGACCTCTGTCCTACCAGAATAGTCAGCACTTTTCCACAAAGCGCAAGCTGAGTAGATGGCATGGTAAATTAGAGATTGTTACAATGGCCCCATCTCGCTGAATGAAAAGGTTCGTCAATGAACTTTGTAATACTCTCAAGAGAGACGAGCATTGAATTCGCCAACCTATGGGTGTCATCATAAGCATGCTGCAATCACAATGTCAATAGTTTATCGCAGATCTCTTCCGTCTTATTCTTGAGCTATCACAACAGTCCAAACTATATGGGCTGTAAAAGAACAGCTCTTGGTCCTAAGAATATCATCAGGGTTTGAAGCTCATAAGATGACCGGAATCAAAGATTTTCCCAAGTCCATCGAATTCTGCTAGGCTGCAGAGAAAGACATCCTTCAACTTCAACGTATTAGTAAGGTGAAGCCTGTTGGTAGACAACTTGCCAAGTTGAGCGCTCTGAGCTATCAAGCTCTGTTTGTGCGTACTTAAGAGAGGAAGAGGGTAATCATGACAACTTTTGGAAAGCAAAATAACAAGACATGCAGCCAAGGTCATTACAAACTGTTCTTACTGATTGATGAGCAAATGTACCATGCCGTGAAGCTGATATAGACACGACTTCAAAGACTTTGTGGAAAAGCCTGAGACCTGCAAACAGCCAAGATTGGGAAGAGAATGAAAAGATTAAACCATGACAAAGCTTGAGTAAAACCGAATTTCTTTGAGAGAAAGAAAATCGCTTGCTTCTAGACGCCGAACTACCTCATCACGCAAGTAGTCGCTATTTTGATGCAGGGCAAATGACAGCTGTCAGTATGACTGTACGTTGTATCATATACAGAAGATGTATAAAGCTTTTGCGCAATCATACAGCAGCTATTCCTATGACTAGCTGAAGAGAATTTAGGGATGGCTGAGAATAGAAAAGTAGAAAGTATCCTTTAACCACTCATTAAGGCCAAATCACATTACCTTGTAATATGGCCTACCGTCTTGGCTGCCTCCATACAACGTTAATGGCGGCTTGACTTGTTGTATACAGAAGCAGATAAGATGGAAAAAGAGAATTAATAAGATTGTAAAAGACAAGAAAAAGATTTCTATTTTTGGGAGATAAACCTAACGGAATCAAATCGAAGTGGCAAAGGGAAAAGAGGATAAGAGCAACGTACATAGTTTGTTGTTTTTCTTTTTCTCCTTGTTAATATACATTCTTTTAATTTTTGTCTTTTGTCGCTACTATCTCCTCGGCCTCAAGTAGAATACAGCCATTTATTTGCCTTTCTGGCAATAGAAAGAAAAGTTTGGAAGCGGTAACTATAGAAGCACAGGATTCAAGTATCTACCAGGCTATAAATAATCCCTTTACTCAACGCCGACTTTTTAACTCAGTCTATATTCAATTGTCTATCCTCGATTGAGATACTGTGTCAAAGAGATAATTCACTATTTCTTCTACAATTCGAATGAGATGAACAAGTCCCACCACCGGCGAAGAGAAGGAATCGGGGTTTGGGAAACCGAAGAATGTTTGGGAGGGCCTTCGCGGCCACGGAGAGTTGCTCCTAGATACAAGGATCCGCCGAGGAGAGAAGAGAACGAGAGTACGACGGACATCAGGCAACGGCGTCCGGCACGATCGACCTCGATGTTATCGGTTTTGCCATCGTTCCTTCTCCCTTTCCTTTCCAATACCGAGGCCGCTCCGGCTCCCGTTCCTTCGCCAGCTCGTTCGAAACATCTCCAAAAATCATCTGCTTCTGAACTGACCAACATCTTGCCGTCGAGGACGCTTGTGGAGTTGGATAAACGTGTACAATATCCGACAAATGTCCAAACCCCTTCAGTCTTACCAACAGAGATCCACTACGTGAATGAGACAGTATTGCCGTATTTGTTGACGCAACATGATGATGGCGTATGGAGGAAAGCGGAAGGCGGATGGTTTTTATATGGTCGGAGAATAGCTGTGAGTCTCATACAGAAAGGCATAAATACAAATAATGACTTTTTGCAGCAACCAACAGAAAATTCTGTGCTGGTACAAGAAGATGGAAACAAGGTTACGACAACTGACGGAAACGAAACCATTTCGTCTGTCAAACCTTCGTTTGCTGTAGAAAGAACACTGCCAAACGGGTTGGTGCACGTCCGTGTTTATCGCTCCATCGCGCTGACAGACTCAACCAATACAGATGGGGGAGCTCATCAAATAGAACCGATTTATACAAGGTACCTCTGATTTCTGTTGCAAGTGTGATCATGGCTGCAGTCATTGTTGCTCTCATCCTTTTGTAAGTTGTTTGACCTGATACATATGTCTAGCCGTTTTTTCTGATTAGTTCCACCATCAGCTATATTATCACTCGTCGTAAACGTCTTCGTAAACAAAAGCGCGCCAAAGAACGATTACGCCGCAAGGCTCTTATTGCTGCCGGTTTGACTGAAGACGATATTAATGGCTCAGCGGCAGAAGCCGCTTTCAAGGAAAAGCTTGCTGAGCTGGAAAGAAAACATAGAGCAAAAAAGAAGAGAGAGGGACAGATGGGCTTCGCAAAAGGCAAGGTTAAGGGGTGGAATGAACGATTGACTCATATCAGGCGGAGAAAGGCAAAAAAGGAAGAGGAAAATGCAACGATAGAGGTGTTACATGAAGACAAACCAGAGGAGGAGGATTTAGCTGGTACAGGCGCGACAGTAGAAAGTCCTGTTGGATCAGGCATCGAAGTTTCTCCAATCGCGACCCCAATAGAACGGTTAGGAAATACGTCAGCTACTACATCCTCTCATGTTGCGGAGCAATCAGATCATCAATCTACTGCAGGCGAAACATCGGCAAATACTCACGATCCCCCTCTTACAGCACCAACACCATACTATCCTCCAGCTTATCGCCCTGCATCTGTGGAGTCTGTTCCCGCTGCTTTGTCCACTGCTCCTCCTGCTGGCCCTTCACACTCTTGTTCTCCTGCTGGTTCTGGACCCTCATACACTCCCACTAATCTACCCATGACTAGACAGGGCGAAAAGGCTGTAGCTCCAGGATATTACCCTGCCCCTGTGACCGAAGATGACGAATTTGCTCTTCACTTTGCTTCTCAAGCCGAAGGCAAAGAGCGTTTGGTTGACCTGCCTCGGACTAAATCTGAAGGACAGAGAATGATACATGTTGCGACAGACGACAAGCAAGCACTGGAGAAATTGTGGAATGCTGCATCGGCGCCGGAATCAAATGAAGACTTTGTGGAAAGACAAGGACCAACGGCACCAGAAGTCATGGTGGACGAAATTGGGTTTGAATTGATCGAGAATCACTCCGATCATTCCAGCACATCAGCGATGGGTAGAATAGGAAGTGCAGACTCAGTTAACTCGGTTTTCCCTCCTCCGCCTCAACTTAGCGCCAGAATTGCTCAATTTCATAACCTCGATAGTTTAGGGCCTTCTGCTCCGCCTGTGCTGTCCAATCCCTCTATGGATGAACACTTGATACCATCAGCTCCTCCACTTTTAGATGCCGAATTTGAATCAGAGGATAGGCAGAATGGTAACTCTGTGAATGTTTTCTCAGTGCCTTCGGCACCCTTGTTTGAAGATCGCATTTACGAAAATTCACATTCGATTTCAGTCACCACAAGCGAGCCTCTCGAGGCCCAATCTAGTGGTTCTGAAGCTCCGACAACCAGGGATTTGGAACGGCTGACAGGTCAAGAAATGGAGCAAGAATACCGAGGAGAGAGCCAGAACCAAACAAGTGCTTCGCATTCCGCATCTTCTAGTAGAAGTGGGAGTGTCCAAGGAATATACTTGCCTCGTTACGAGCCTTGAGGCTCATAGTTATGTTTAGGGTATTCACAGTTTTGTTTCTGGTTTGTTCCTTCTTTTTCCCACGCAATCTTATAAGGTATTTTGGTATAGGTGCATTCAGAATTTGATAGAGATCGTATGAGATCGTATTATTAGGGTATAAATTGTTGTAGTGTTTCCTTTACATTAGTCTATTGTCATGCCATCATCATATATATTGTGCGCTTATCATATGTTTGATAATGAACCCTTCAAGTCATGACCCGAGCGCAAAAGAAGACCAGAAAACTTTAGATAGTATTCATATGACCCATTCCAGTTGGGTATTCTGACAAAGTAATCAAGATAGGACATAACCATCACAAGGGAAACTCTATGTTTCCCTTCAACCAGAGTTGGGCAACCAAGCATGGGGTATCATAAGGAACTAAGAAGATAAGGTGTGTATCGAAGGGTATATGAGCTACACAGCTACAAGCTGGAAAGATGATCATACGGATACTAAGTCTCTTTACTCATCACAGATGGGGAGATAAGTCCAAGCAAGAGCCTGATTTGAAATGTCAGTCCGGCATACATCTCTTGTACTTTGACTCACATCGTAGAGAGTTTGGTTGTACGCGGGGTAATGGAATGACATGGTATCAACACAGAGGACCTCGCCAACATAGATGTTGTCGCAAGCAGCGTCAATCTGGGGGTTGTTGGCCCATAGGGTCTCGTTGCTGATCCCATACATTTGCTGAACCCAATTACAAGTACTATGTAGATGGTTAGAGTGCTCATGCGCAACCGACATTGATGCTCACTCATTAGCAACGACAGTGTAGACTTTGGTGCAGTCATGTTCCTGGATACCAAGACAAATGGTAGCACCAGGTTGGAGGTTCTCACAGTTTTCGTCAATAGTCGCATCGTTTACGAGGGCGAGTTGATAAGTGGAAACACCATACTGGCGAGCTACGAATCACAAAAGTTGATCAAACAAAGAGATAAATGTCCCAATGGTGCACGTGACAGAAGCAAAAAATTGTCAGTACACACCCAAGCGCCACCAACCATTTTACGCTGCCAAGCCATTTTGTCTCAGCGAAAGAAAAAAACCACTCACAAATAGAGTCACAAGTGTCACCCTCCTTGATGGTAGCATTACGAGTGCAGCCGTCAATGGCCAAGACAGCTGTTTTGTCAAAGGATGTATGTGGAGCCGTAGCAACAGTGAGTTGGTGCATAGAACAAAACATCGACAAGACGGTGAAGGGACCGATAAGCCAGTTCGTCAGTCCTAATTGCTTCATCCACTGAGTTTGCAGCTACAACCACTCACAGGAAAAAAAAGGAAGAGCAACAAGGGCAAGAGCGGCAAACATAGTCACAAGTTCCGTTAGATATTTAATAGATGGGCAAGGTATATTAGTTGACTTTGCCGTAACTTGTCAAGGAAAGTATCGTTGTAATGAGCGTAGGTGGGTCGGCTGTGGGATAAGAGAGAGTTATACTCAAAACCGGCAATAAAAGTAA
Source organism: Cryptococcus depauperatus CBS 7841 (assembly GCF_001720195.1). Lineage (NCBI taxonomy): Eukaryota > Fungi > Basidiomycota > Tremellomycetes > Tremellales > Cryptococcaceae > Cryptococcus > Cryptococcus depauperatus. The sequence goes on along the minus strand of NC_089474.1, from coordinate 932,285 downwards.
AAGTAAACAAAATAATAGAATATAAAAGTAAAAGAAAAAGATAAAAGGAATCAAATGGGCATACATTAAATACCTGCACGGTTCACCAAGCAAATTACCGGATTAGGTAATCATTCCTATTTGGTCCTTTTGGCGTGTTTCAGGTTCATCATGCGGGGCCCCGAACGCGTCGACGCGTCTTTTTTACTTTTAGTATTTGAGAATTACTTTTGACATTACAATTTGTAGGCTTGCACTTACACAATTCTACTACAATAACAATATATAGAAAGAAACAGATATATAAATTTACAAGACATCTACTGATGGTCTCGACACAACAACTCAAACAGCTAAGCTGCGACCAGCAGGCCAGGAGGACATGGCATGCGTAACCTACCAAAGTCTCAGTGAAATTAAAAGTGACCAAATAGCTTTGTTAACTCACAATTTGTATATCATCATCATCATCGTCTTCCTCATCTGTCTTGTTCAAGCCCAACGCTCGTATACCCTCCAGCGTCTGTCTGATGCTAGCTTCTGTTAATCCTTGGGAGATTGCTTCATTCAGATTGTCTAGTTTGGCTATCATTAACTCATCTTTGGCTTTTCGACCTGACGCAGCCCATATTGGGTCTTCTACATGGGCGAAATGACATGCGTCCCCAAGCATACATCTTCCTAGTTGATAATGTCGGCAAGGTTTTGTCCTCCATGGCCTTGGTCGGTCGACAAGTGGCACAGAATCGGGAACAACGCGCGTGTGCAAGAAGGCGCAATCATCTCCGTTAATACACCCTGCAGCCGAGTTGAAGAACTTGCAAGGGAGAGTCTTGTACTTCTCATGTTTTTTCTTGGGATCTGCGGATTCGCTATCGGAAGAAGACGCTGGCTCAGGAGATGAAGCTGGAACTATGTGAAGAAAAGTACAACCATCGCCATGCGGACAAACGCCTTCAGCAAAGAATTTACATGGACGCGCTGAGTCATGTCAGTATAAGGCCAGTGTTATCATAATCATGACTAACTTCTATAATAGCTCTTTGGCTTTCTCTTTTTTGCGTTGCTGTGTGTGGCCATGTTCTCCACGTCCCTAATAGCGTTCTTCATTGCTGCATCGGCGACAGCCCAACCAACCGGTGTCCACATGACACCTAACGAACTGTCTATATCAGAAATGTTTGAGTCTTGATATCCGTTTGCCACAAGGGGTGACATGGGCATTCCCCAGGGGTAAGGAGGGCTGAATTGGGGACAGGTCAAATCCTTGGAACTATGGATGCGCGACGATATCGCAAATGACTCCACAAGTGACTTATCAAGCGTTGGATGATCAGAGCTCTTATCTGCCATGCTTTTGTCCAACTTTTCTTCCATATCCCTTAATCTGTTCCTGATGTTGGCATGGTCAAATGGCAACGCGTGGTCAAATTCCGTCCTAAACGACAAGGCTGAAGGAGGAGTGGTGAAATGATAGTCATGTTCGAAGGACCTGGAAATTGTATCAAGGCTTAGATCAGATTTGGGAAATTCGGCAATCTTGGTTGGCGTCCTTTTCAAATATTTCTGTCTAGCAAGAGATGAAGAGCTATCCGCCCAAGCATTCGTTTGGGGAGGCGCAGAATAGACAGGACACAGAGGAATGGAAAAGAGTTCACTCGCCTTTGCCGGAGGAGTATATGCTTTGGGAGTGACCGTCTTTGCTGGAGAAGGTGTGCGATTCGAGGCAAAATCATGAGACCAATCAGCCATGAAGGGGTCGTCATTTGTGAACGTTCTGAAAGAAGGGAGAGTGTTCTTGTGGGGCTTGTCGCCGTTTTGAGGCTCGATTGTGGTGAATGACTTTGAGAGCGATTGAGTAGTCTGGAACCACGAGGAGAGAGAAGAGCCAATTGTTGGCTTTTGAGCATCAGGCGAACAATGTTCCGTCTGTTTCTTTTCCGTCACCATGTCGACATCATACGGCTTTTCATCATGCAAGAAGGAACAGTAGTCGCCGTAAGGACAATGTCCTTCGAGGAAATCTTTGCACGGAACAGCTACTTTTATCAGAACACAAACCTGTCGAGGGAAATGACTACACGCTTACTCTTGTATTTTTCTCTACCTTTCCCGCCGGCACCTTTCCCACCGCCAGACATCAAAAAGACATGACCAGTAATTTCCTCGCCATTCTCGCCTTCAACAACTACTCTTTCACCCATCTCTACCCCATTAAGGTCCAGTCCCTCAGAGGTGACCTTCAAATGCTTAAATTTTGGCTGCCCGGATTGGGACTGAGCATGAGCAAAAATGCCGCTCGTAGGGTCTACGGAATGACTGGACATAAGCATCGGGGAACAGGATTCGTCATCAGGAAGGCCGGGCGAAGTAAGCGCTGACAGAGCATGGACGAAGCGACATGGACGAGAGGTACATGTTAATCCTGGCGTGTGATAAAACTTACACAAGATGACTAATAATCTGGTCATTTCCACTGCAAAACTACAACAAGACCATGACTCACTCTCTTTTTTCGAGCCTGCGCCAGTTTGAAGACCACTCGCAATTGCGCTAGTTACAGGAATATTGCCAGAAGTCTTGATCTCGTCGTCTCTCTTGGATGGTGACATCACTTTGACGTCGGAGGCTTTCGACATTGCGCCAGGAGACCTTAGGCCAGAAGTGCCTAGGCTCGGAGTGATAGGCAGAACACCACCATTATCCTTGACAATAGCGATAGCGAGACCTCTCTGCTTAGCTACCTGGCCTGCGGAATTGACAGACCCTTGTCCCATACCAACAGTAGTTGTGGGGTTCTTGATCAAGGGAGAGTTCCAGCCATGCACAGCAGTGGAAGGCATCGTGGCGTTCACAGACCAGATTGACTCAAAAGAGTTGGTAGCTCTGGCAAGCGAAGGGGAAATTGACAAGCCTTTATTGGCAGCAGTTGCAGAAAATCTCGGTGGGACTGTTTTTGCTGAGAGAGAACTTTGGAATGACAGCGGGCGAGGTTTTGACTGAAGCTTGATATCGTCTTTGACAAAACCGGGTCCCACTGAGATGGAAGATCGACCGGAGCGCTGAGGAATCTGATACGCTGGCGATTTCTGACCATCTCCAATAGCTTCACCAGCGTAACCTATTTGTCTTGGAATGTGAACAATGGGATCATCGACAGATGAGATGCTTGGCCGCTTCATTGTGTTGGGTTTGTTGCAAACACAATGAGACTGAAGTGACATGCGGTGAAGAGCAAACGAAGGTGGAGCGGGGAATATCACTGGGGCATTGGAAGATGTTGAAGATAGATGGTAGGAATTGGAAGGTATACTACCTGAAGACATGACTGATAGGTAAAAAACCGATACTAGACTATGAAATATTAACTATTGTTTGATATGGGTGCTTCTGATGTGAGGAAAAGAAGAGACTCACTGTATATATGAGAACAATTGAGCAAACGACTGCAAGAGACCGAGAGGCAGGCGGATAGGTCGTGGTTTGGTTGTGTGCCTTTGATGAACTTGTGTGGAGGTGGGGTGAAAGCAAGCCCAAAAAACGTGATGACTGCAAGTTTTACCGGTTAGGTATCTGTCGACTGGATCTCGATCAACAGGCTGCTTCTCGAACAGAGTGCTTGATGCCCTGCCCAACTACTGAAGAAGATCAAAGGAGACGAAGGAAGATGCGCAAAAACTCAAGTGACAAGAAAAACTGAGAGGAAGATGAGTATAAGTATTTTCAGTGCCCTGCTTACTTCTCGGTTGTATGGGGTTCATGAAAGATCATCGGGACGGCATATTACACGTTATAAACAGGCACTGTATGAAAAGCGCGCCCAGTCTACAAGATCGATGTACAAGGATAGAGTATATCAGAGACAATAACCCATCAGCCTCAATATCATAAGATACAAGACGATCATCAAAACGATAACAAATTTCCGTCGAACATACAAGGTACAGGCCTCCATCCACTTGTCTCTGAAGCGGGTTATCTGCCCATAATGTTTATGTACAGCATCTAGCAACCGCTTGGAGATCGACAGGGATGCAAGGAAATCAAAAGATGGCAGAAAAAGGCTTTAAAATCAAACAGCGCCTAAACAAGTACAAGTACAAGAAGAACAAAAGCAACATAAACATGAACAAAAGTCCTTGCCGATCCGTGCCTGCGTCCCAACAATCCCTGATACTTGTCGGTATAATCTCCGAGTCACGTGATATGACATAATCCCAGTCTGTCGCTTGTGAACAACTAAGTTGTAATTTGGGTTTGTCGGATTGCTGGTACAGTAATACTTGAGAGTTTGGCTGTTTCGCCGATTGGTTGTGAGTCTATGCATCCTTGAGTCGTTTTGGTCAATTCTTATGGAATAATAGCCTGTTCTATCTCAATGGAGAGACATTTATATCTGGTATCGAGTTCCCGTCTTTCATTTGCTGCAAGAACAGCAAAGTGCATTTTTTGAAGTACACATTCGCTTAGAGCAGCTGGCTTGAGAAGAGTATTAATCGGAAGCCAACCTCAATACCAGAATAAAGTGGTAATATGCTTTGCATTTGGCTGGATTTCAAACGAGAATGATAATAGCGGATAGCTCTTGTGAGCGTTTTCAGTCCTCAATCTCGCTCACACGGAAGATTGGCATAAGCTTCTGCCTCGACAATCTCAGTTACAGCCAAATATATATATATATATATATATAGTTGGAGCGTCACAATGTGATCGATTAGTTTTATGAACAGAGATATAGAGGTCTTGCTTGGCAGCTAAAAGACTCGTGCTAATAAGAATTCCAGAAAAAGTGAAACGAATGAAGGGAGCCGGCAAGAGGCCCGTAGCTGAAAAAGTGCGAAAAAGCTTCAAAAATCTTGAACAGACGTGCTCTACAATAAGACAAATATCAGACATCACTGTCAAACCTCTTTCACGTTCCACAAGGTGGATGAGAACTCGGTCAGGGATTGACCACAATGCTGAACAGCTCAAAATCTGTTGGATTGTACCTGTAGCTGCTTGTTTGGATATTTTATACCTGCCTTGCATCCCCTACTTTGCGTGAATCACTCCGCCGAACTTCTATCCCTACAGTCGCAATCTCGTCACCAGCGCCATGTGCGTATGCTAATAACCTGTCTCCGTATCCTTGCATCTCTTCGACCGAAATTCGTAAACGAAAGTCATTTAACAAAAGAAATTGGAGTTCTAACGAATTGAGTTCGGTAGGTGGTAAGCCTCCGACTTTGGCGTATCGTGAATTAGTGTAGAATACATCTGCAATTACATAAGCCTATCATGCAATTGGTGCTTAGCTACAAAGCACAGAACTCACCGGAAAAGAACTTGCTGGCGACAGTGACACCAGCGATAACCAGTCTATGCACGTTGTAGCTATCGATGGCGAATCCCTCACCCCTTTTGCCAGCTTTGGCACTTTCTCCTCCTATTCCTACTGGCGTTCCCAGCTTTGTCATTCTGTCAAAGTAGACGAGCACTCCCAGAAAAACTTCATTCGTTGTTGGACAATACTTCAATATACGCAGGAGATATGCTTCAATAGAGATGGAAGGAATGTGTCGAGCATGAAACGATAAAAGGGCGGAAGAGCGAGAGAGTGAAGCTTTGGAAGCTGTAAATAATGGGAATTGACTCAATGGATATGTCGTCTGTGTTGCACGCGATGAAGTAGAATATGATGCAGGTGTTGCAGCAGCTTCGGCAAATAACTCTTTTGTTGGCGACGGGCCACGTTGATCATTTAGCCATGCAGAAGCACCAGACTGTGGCCGTGAGTTTGTGGCACCAGCAGTTGACGAGCTTCTATCATGATGATACTCCTCTTCGTCTTCCTCATCTCTATCTACCTCAAGCTCCGAACGCAGGTCATCGTTGGATGACGCGATATGCTGCAACAGATTCGCCAAGAGCTTGAGCAAATGTTGTGTTGGATACTCTGAGATGTTTAGATGGAACGTCAAGCAAGAACTGAGCGGGGAAAGCTCTGAAGAGGGTGAAGTAGGTGTCTGAGAAGCTAAACGCTGAGAATGCGATTTGAATAGATATTGTTGTGGTGATGTTGAAGGATCAGGTTGCGATTGAAGCGGATTACTGCTCCTGCTGGGTCCAGCCTCAGCACCTGTGCTGCTGTGTGTAGGATGTCGGTCTACGCGTCCTATTGCGGCTGCTTCTTCGCCTGAAAGGGGAGCGGTCTGGGACGGCAGCTCATGGTTGTCTGGCATAGAAGACGAGCCAGTGGATATAGGGGAGTAATGTTGAAGCTGGAGTTTGGCCAGAACGAATGGAAATGAGGATTCAAAATGTTTTGCGATGATATAAAGTGGAATTGAATTTAATAGATAATAGCTGGTGATTATATAAACGTGCTTTGCCGCCGGTGTGTTCAACAGATAGCGGACATCGCCGCCATCATCAATTAGCGTTGATGTCATCACTTTTTAAATGCTTGGCTGTAGCACCTTTTCTGACCATCGTGGCAGAAACATGCACCTGGAGAAAGATTCCTGTTGTGTACATTCAAACAGGACAAGAAAATCGTTGCAACACAAGACGGCAGATTAAGATTGGCTACAGAGAAAAGAGACACTCGAATGCAAGGATAACTGGCTGGTTTGGTTGAGAACAGGCATTGTGCGTAGTACGAGATGGCTTGAATGGGAGTTTTTGTTGTACTTGATAGGTTTTTAATGGGTACAACGACAAGCATTGAACTGCTCAGATGCCGCCTTGTAAGAATAGTGAGAAAGCATTCGTTGTTATATGGCCACAGCCGTCGAGATGTCGCCTTGGAAGAAATGAAAACCATGGTTGTCATATGCTGACAAGGTGGAAATGCAAAGATTAACTAGAGTACCAACGGAACCACAAATCGTTATTGTCGGATCGGAGATAAGCATTAAGAATGAAACACCCTCTGTATGTCCCGATCCGCCTACATCATTCGCGCCACAATGCTATATCGCCGATTCCATGGTTTTGTATGTGATTGCGTTTTATTTCTTGTTAGCTCATCCTTGTCAAGAGCAACAAAAAGATACTGCGTCCAATTCTCGCCACTCGCAGCTTTCTATTGACGCTTCCGACCTAGTACATACAGCAAAATGACGTTCAAGCGCCGAGGTGGTGGTCGTAACAAGAAGGGAAGGGGTCATGTCAAATTCGTTAGGTGCTCCAACTGCTCTCGATGTGTTCCCAAGGTGGGTATTATCGGGACATGAATGACTGGACGAAGAATTGGCTGGGCTGGGCGGCGAGGAGTTTGGCAGGAGAAAGGCATGGTGTCTTGGAAATGAGGGTGCTAATGTGGATCTTGCTACAGGACAAAGCTATCAAGCGATTCACCGTTAAGAACATGGTTGAGGCTGCTGCCATCCGAGACCTTTCCGAAGCTTCTGTCTATGCCGAGTACGCCCTCCCCAAGCTTTACATCCGTCTTTGCTACTGTGTCTCTTGCGCCATCCACGCCAAGAGTAAGCCTACTTGAGCTGCAGGGGAGACTGCTAATTAGACGTCTAGTCGTTCGTGTCCGATCTGCTAAGCCCGGTGCTATCAACTCCAGGAAGAACAGGGCTCCCCCTCCCCGTGCTATCTTCAAGGACGGCAAGGTCAGATTATTTTGATCTACTCATTGTAGACGACCTATTAACCTTTTTCTTAGAGAATCAACCCTGCCGTCGCTGCTGCCATGGCTGCCAAGACCGCTCAGGCTGAGAAGGCTTAAGAGTAGATTTAGGAGTCTTGTACCATTTACATGAAGCGATTTACGGGTTTGAACGAAGATAATGAGCCAAACAGAAAAGGAGCATGAGGACCCATTTCATGAGTTTTGTACGATTGAATGCGCAAACAATCAAATGGCGGCACCACAAAGAACAATATTACAGATGTCTCAAGTAACCATTCAAGAAATTCAAGTGATTGATTAAACGACTGTACGAGAATGCTAGTTTCCGACAAAGGTATCAATACCAGAGCATTGGCAAATATTGTCTTTGCATGATCAATAGCAAAATGCCCCGCCTGATCATAACGACGTATGGTGAGTTATCCGCTACACGAATCTATAATGAAGCGTCTACCCTCTTCAAGTGCTCAAGACAACAACCTCCCATCTCGAAATGCTTCACTGATCGATATTTGCGCCTGTCGTTACATCCTGGGGCATTGCACATTGCTTTGAGCTTCTCTTCTCTGATCATTGCAACGGCTGTTGTATCTCTAGTTGCTTCTGATCTGGAATGGCCCATATCTATCCACCACTCCTTGCCTTTCGGCACGCTAAGCTGAATGGTGACATTTCCATTGTCGTCGAGTGAACTAGTCCAACGAATCATCTCGTCTGAGGGCATGAACGGGGACAGTTTTCGGTCAGGTTTGGATTGAGAGGAAGCTTCGTCTTCAATATCTGCTGCATCAATTTTTGAGCGTGAGCGAGCAGTTTGGGCCCGAAGTAGACGATTGATTGTTTCGTCCTGAATGATAATATTCCACATTAGTTACACTGTTGTCCATAGACTTTCACTTCATGGTATAAACTCACCTGTTCATCTTGCAACTTCTGCTCTATTTGACGACGACGACGTCTCGCCGCTTCTTCTTTCCGTTCAAGCTTTTCTTGATCAGTCAAGACCACCACTCGTGATGAAGGAGCTGCGTAAAATACTCGTCAGCGCATAAACACTTTTATAGTCATTCGACATTTGCGACTCGCCTTCTTCCAACACCAACAAACTATCTTGAAGATCTTTATTACCCTTTGCCCGTTGTCTCGCGGTCATCTTCCCCGAGTTGCCTATTTGAACATCTTCAAAACTTTCTTCAAAATCATCCTCTTCTTCTATGATTTCTTCCTCCAGCACAATTGCTTCTTCCATATCTGCATCTTCCAACTCGTCTAGGCGATTCTCACTTTTGTACTTTTTGCTCTTCTTTTCACTCTTGCTCTTCTTGCTTGAAGTCGTCGGTCTTGGTACTTTGAGCTTGACTCTTATAGTTTGTTGTGGGATTGATTCAATGCCCATGAAATCATCTTCCTTTACATCTTCTTCCTCAGAATTCTCTTCAAAGTCATTTTCTTCCTCGCCATCTTCCTGACCTTCCTGATCATCTACAGCCTCTTCATCCTCGTCATCGTCAAAGGCATCATCTTCAGAGTTTTCGGCATAAGAGGTAGCTGGCCTTTTGATACCGCGTGTACGCGTTGCAGGCGCAATAGGTTGCGGAGTCGGGGATGGGGACACGAAGTCGACAACTCTTCTGGCTCGACGAGACGAGGAAGTTATAGGGGCCGCTGAAGCCCTTGGCATATTGAAGCAATACAAGTAATAAAACACGCAGACAAGGGTTGAAGGCAAGAAAGTAACAAAACAGATACAAGAAACAGATGAAGAGATAAGCATGTAAATACCAGGTTATAATCAAAACCATGACGGAATCAAATTGCTAACCACCTTGTAACTAATCAATAATACGCAACAGTTACATGGAGAATGTGCATAACAGAGCAGGGCTACAATAGTATGCTAAGAGTCGGTTCACTATCGCTGATTTCGGAATAGGAGATATGGGAAAGAAGGATTATAATGAATGTGCCACGGAAGAGACCATAAATACTTCAGATTGTCTTGTCTATCGCGCACTCTTGGGTATAGACTCGTAGCTGAAAAGTTCACGATAAGCTGAATTCCATCCATCTTTCAAACAGATACTCACTTGGGGGGGATTTCATCTAGGTTCTCCTCTCTTTGTTCAGGAACGTTGACCATATCGGCATGTTGATATACACTGTTTCGCCCATCACTCATATGGCTCTCACGCCCTCCCCCCATTTCACTTGAAGCTGGGCTGCCAATGGCCTCTTGAGGGCCGTTGCTTCCGCCAGTGATATCATAGCCACTACTGTTCCTGCCCACCTGACGTTCTGCAGCGGCTTCGCGTTGCTTGGCAAGAGCCGCAGAGGAAACAGCAGTTGAGCTGACTGGCGCCTGAGCTGAAGGATGTTCGCTTGAGCTGTATTGACTCCCAGACACTGTAGTGCCACCAGTGCCTGCACCGACGCCAGCTGCAGCGACACCATATCCGCCTTCCAAGCCGCCATAAGCGTTATATCCGCCAGTACCAGCCATGTAATCACGGGCTTCAGGCATTCTTATCGGCGGCGCATGAGAGAATGGATCATATGTTGGCTCTTGTTGATATGGGTATGGGTCTACACGAGGGGCGTCGGCACTGGCACCAGCGCCACTGCTAGCTGCAACGCCACCAGCAACAGGAACTGCTGGGTCCAAAAGATCAATTGGGTCGTTGACCGAGTGTCGGGCTGCCCAAGCGGGATCAAACTGCATATAGTTAGTCATGATGATATTAGCAGCCTTACAAAACTTGCCGTCTTTTCATCAAATGCTGTTTCATTGTTCCTCCTACGTTTGATCAAAAAGAACCAAAGCAGGCCGAGGATGATAGCTAAACCCGCTAGGCCGCCAATGACACCGCCCACGATAGCACCAGTATCTGCGCCATCATTAGAGCTGGTTGCTGATAGCACAATCGACTTACTCGTACCACCGCCCTTATGACCCGCGTTGCCACTGATGCCAGTTGCAACAGGTGTTGTTGTCACACGCGTGGATCCATTGGAATCTGTGATAGTTTTGAAACTGAGTGTTCAAGCATAAGCAACATAGTACAAAAGCAAGGAAAATCAATTACATTATCGAAGGCCCGTTAGAGGGATCAGAGCCCCCAGTGGCAGCAGACGTTTGTCCAGTATGGGATGACTGGATCGATGTGTTTGGATCTACAGTTGACTGAGTCGAAAAGGAAGATTGTGTAGAAATAGACTGGCTTGAAGACTGTGTACTGGAAGATTGACTAGTGGAAGGCTGAGAAGATGAACCCGGACCAGAAGATGTGATTGATGATGAAGGCCCTGTCGAAGACGGCGAAGCACTGGTAGAGGGTCCTGTGGACGATGAAGGCCCTGTTGACGAACCTGGAGAGCTGCTTGGAGAGGTAGATGGGACTTGAGACGATCCGACTGCACTTGAAGGAGCTTGAGAAGCCGATGGAGTGACAGCTGACGTTGTGCCAATGGCAGAGGTATTGCCAACTAGTTTGGTAGTACGTTTAAGAGCGGTCAAGACAGACATGGTTAGCGATTGTGCCTCCAATCCTCAGTAAGTGAGAAAAGAATGAAAAGCAGACATTGGATATATACAAGCTCACTCTCAACCACAAAAAATACTCGCTGGCCTTCAACGAAAGGCCAGTCAGAACTCCCATCAAGCAAATTCTTCCGCCCTCCCTTGTCAATCCCGCGTCGAATCCACCGCTTCACAAATCGGGTACTATAAAGTACAATGTACTACCGACAAGCCATGGTACGGCATGGATACAGCGCCAGCGCTGTCATCCCATAAAAACGTTGAGTCAAAGATTCGTAGACACCTTTGTTGTAGGTAGCCACAATGCCTTTATCCCCTGGCCAACGATGATACCTAAAGCCATGCCTGACCAGAGCGTTGGATGTGTGACAAGCAGCATACACTGCCTACTGGACGAGAAGTAAAACACTCACCTTCCGTATCGGCCATGATATCTTGAAGAAAGATGAAAAGAAAAGATAATTGCAATTTAGAAATCCTTTTTGTCCTTTTGATTGTTTTCTATGATGCTGATAATGTTAACGGAATCAAAATCCCTTATTTTCGCCCCGACATTAAAAAAATAGAAGAGAAAATAAAAGAAAACTATGTAATATTCTTTCCACATTTCCATCTTCTTTTTCCTCGCAACGAGACAACGACAGGTGTTTGAAAGGCTTCAACAAGCAGGATTACGGCAATACTGCCCAACGACAAATCGGATTTGCTGGTCGGCGCGGAATGCGGTGCATCGTTTCCCTATCAACAATTATTTCCCTGGTCCGGTTTTATATCAAATTGCGCTGATGCTCAGCTCATGCATGGGATGATGTCGGTCATATCGGAACATATAGCATACGATGACATATGGACATATGGATGAAGCGGCAAGACGGTCACTTCTATGGTAACTTGAGAAGGCGATAGCAGAAGGCAGAGGCAGGATTGTGTAAACACTAAAGGCTTCAAGGTTCTCACGGCGTACAACACGGCCACGAAATGCGACAATAGACGGTTTATTAGGATGGTCACTTGCTATTGTGGTGTCTTAATACTCCAAGATCCTGGTAGACAGAGAGCATTATGTGTAACTACTCTGATTACCATGGTTAAGAACTGATGACATTGTGCGAGTATAACTTGATAGATTGACAGAATGTAACAGGATGCTAAGGAAGATCCCTTCTCTTCAATATACCCATCCACTAGATTAGAATTCCCTTTTAAAAGTCGAAACTTTAATAGGGCAACCCCTCATCCCTTTCAGTCTTTTGCCTCTTTATGTCGCCGGCTATTCGCTCAGACCCATGTCTTTTCAATCCATGAGGCGCGCCTTGATCTTTTCCAGACCCATTACGTCCATTGCCACCACTGAGAGCAAACGGCGGAGGCGGCACACTTCCTCCACTCTGGCCTTTTAATGCGAATGGCGGAGGTGGAACATTGCCAGAAGACAAGCCTGATCGCGACGGGAAGATGTGGCTCGCTGGTGGCTGGCCGTGAGTAGCTGTCGGATCCAGATATGTTTGTTGTGGATAACCCATTTGTTGTCGGCCAGCAGCATAACTCGGTGCAACACTTCCATGGGTCACACCTTGTGTAGGTTGTAATCCAGAGTCATATGGATTAGGAGCGACATGTGATTTCATGACTGAGTAAGGATCGACAGCCTGTGGAGGCATGCCAGTGTGATACTGGTTTGGTATTTGATACCCATATCCTTGGGCTTGCACTTGCTGTGTCGAAGGGCCATAAGGATTGACATTCTGTCCTGAATAACTACGGGAGGTATAGGCATCTCCTTGACCAGGCCGTCTTTGTGGCATACGTGACTGCTGTGGAGCACTATAACCAGGCTGGTAAGCATAACTTTGAGGTTGTTGGTAAGAGACTTTTTGTGGAGGTTGATGGGCAGGTACGGCAGGTTGTTTATGCCACGCTGTCATTTCGTGCGAAGGAGCAAGTTCCAGCTTGATTCTGACGATTGGTCAGCAAAAATTGGTCGATATCCCATGTCCGACTTACGACTTGGGATCTGCAGGTTTGGGGGAGACCCAGAACCATGGATGATCTAAAGCTTCACTGGCCGTGGGTCTTTTGTCTGGATTAAGCGACAACAACTTCACAAGCAAATCGGCACCTCCTCGATCCATCCTATAAACCTCGTTAACGTCCTCATGGGAACTCGAATCATTTATGCTTACTGCCACATTTTGGCGTCCTCTAGAATATTCCTCTGTCTGGGTGTCTTGTCCCATGCAAAACCAGGAGCTTCTGGAAATCCGGGTAATTGATCCCATCCAGGCCATGTTTCCTGATTCAGAGGTCCACATTTGCCTATGATTAAGCTCAACTGTCCTCTGTCATGAGCACCTGGTAAAATTGGCCTTTTGTAGTACATTTCCCCCAAGACACATCCAACTGACCACAAGTCTACCGCTGGTTTATAGCGAGTCGATCCGAGCAAAAGTTCAGGTGCGCGATACCAGCGTGTAACCACCATGTTGGTGTATTCTGTAGCGATATGGGATGGAAGAGTATCGGTCCATGGGCGCGCGAGCCCAAAATCGGCAATCATAACTTGGGCCCACTTGTCTACGAGAATGTTGGCCGTTTTGATGTCTCGATGTATTATATTATTGGCATGAATGTAGGCCATTCCTTCAAGGATTTGTTTCAGCAAAAGTTTGGAAAGTGAGTGGTTGAGTTTGAAGTCACTGTTGCCGAGGAGACCACAAAGATCGTGATCCATGTAAGGAAAGACCATAAACATCTCTCCGCGAATGAAGGTATTTTGAGAGTGGTTTGCTGTATCTAATGAGTGCCCATACTAAACTCTAGTTACTTTGACTCACTCCGCTCAATAACCATATTGAGCAGTGGAACGACATTACAGTGATGCAAACTCTTGAGTATTTCGATTTCCCGAAGTGTAGTTATATGCGTCTACATTGATCAATCATCACTCAATGATATGAATAATAAACTTACACCATCCCGAGCATTGTGTGTGGTGATCTTTTTTAGAGCAACTTCTCTTTTTGTATCATTTTCAACAGCCTTCATGACAACGCTACAATCCGCTTAGTTTATTGACAAGTAACAGAAATTATGAACTTACCCAAAAGTACCTTCGCCCAATTTCTTTCCTAAATTGTACCTCATCAAACTGGAAGAGCCCGAAAAAGTCTTTCCAAGAGCTTTGCTCTCTTCGTCATCCCCCCACATTTTAAATTTCCAGGTTTTTTTTCTGCCTTTACGGTCCTCTTCCTTCGTTCTCGGAGATGAGGGTCTAGTGGCGGCCTGCGCATGAGGCTTGGGAGCAGGGGGCACGGTAACATTGCGAATAGTATCAGTATTTGGAGGGAGTGGAGGAGGTGATCCTTCAGGTGGTGGCGGCGAACAGGAGGGCGATGGTGGAGGTGGAGCGGAAGGAGACGGAGGGGGAAGGACTGTGTCTGAGTTCTGTTGAGGTGGGCGGTATCGGTTGCGTACCAGCGGTTTCAGACCACTTGCACTTTTTGGTTGCTCGCCAAGCGATGAATGGTTGCTCGCCCTTTCGACACCTGGATACCTCTCACACTCGTAGAAAGGCGAACGCTTGCGAGGTGAGCGTGATCGCCGTCGTGAGTTGTCATGATTCTTCTGAATCTCTTTTCGGTGCACCCTATCATTCCTATGACCAAGCTCTCTTTCATTGTCGCCGTCAGACGTTATAGAGTATTGACGAGACCTTTCATGCGGACGACTCTGATCTCTGTCCAATTCTCGGTGTCCCCTCCTGTCTACCTCTTTATGTGAATTTCTGTCATGAGGTAATCCACTATACCGGGCATTTGCGTCCCGTGAGCTATTCTTGTCATGCGAGAGCCGTTCTCTATACCGATTATCGTACATCCGGTTACGATCACCATCATATGCGCCTTTGCTCGCATCATATCCTCTAGAATGGCGAGGAGAATGCGGACCTGTTCGAGAAGTTCGGTACGGATGGACAGGCTTTGGCGGTAGCGAATATTGAGATGAATTGCTCCGTTCTTCGTCATTTCCATAAAGCAAAGGTGGAGAACGTGAGCGATGAGAGGGAGAATGCCGAGTCCAAGGTCGCCGAGAGAAAGAAGAAATATCCTTCAAATCGCCTGGAGGAGGGAGAAAAGGCTTTGACTTTGATTTTCTGGCGGAAGAGGTGTGTGAAGGAGGCATTTCGTTTTTATTGACATATCGATCGGTGTTGAGCGGATTCGACCACTCATAATGAGATTGAGAGGATGACTTTTGACTAGACTCATCCTCAAAAAGTTCTCCATCTTCTGGCTCGTTCTCTTTGGATGTGTAGCGCATAGTCGCAGTTGAAGGGCCAGGTGATTATGAATAGGTTGCTGGACAATCGCAAGTAAGGATGCAATCATAGCAGTCATCAAGTCATTACAACATACAAGCTTCAATTGCTATAGCACCCTGCCTTGTTGGCTTGATCTTTTCAAATTGTACAAGCCACGCTTGTTTGAAGGGAAGAAAGGAAGATTAGTTCCCTCGTTGACGTTGGTCAAGATACTTGAGACTTGAACGCATACCTATAGCCTGTTTCCGAGTACCCGTTGAAGATATGGCAGCTTTTTTATGGGCCGGAGTATGTAAACAGACTTTGTCTAGTATCCAAAAAAACAAGGAATAAAATAAAACAGAGTTGAAATGATGATCAAGTTAAATGTAAAAACATTGTGAAAGATGTACGGGCCGTTTCCCCCCTCCAAAAAATATACTAATTAATAGATTAATGCGAATTTTTTAAGATACAATTTAACATAACCCAACCATATTTTCATGTTTCGCCATATCATTCATAAAAACCTCAATCCTCAAGCATCATCCGTTTCTGGAAACAGACCTGCGGATGGACTCTCTAGTCCTCCATTCAAAACCCCCCATCCACCTCTGTCCACCATCCTGGGCCATTCTCCGACCCAACAGCTCTCAGAACGAAGCTCTCTTGCATACTGTCCGTCATCTACGACGTTGGTCAGCACTCACACCAACACATGAAGATCAGCTCACCTGCCACCATTGTTTTGTCATTTCACTCTCCTTGATACCATTCATGTCTTTTTTTCCAAATCATTGCCAATAGAACGCATATGAGCTGTTAGGAGATGATGCTCAAAGCAATAGATCGAATGGTCTTTTAGTCATGAACAGCATCAGCCAGGCAAACACTCTTCGCAAGATATACTTACCCACGACGTGTGCCTCTCTCAGAGCACCAAGAGCTTCAAGCCAGACACTGCCATGCACCAATCTCTGTTAGCATCCTATCATCTATTTCGAAGATGGCAATACCTTTTTATACTCTTCCAGCCTCTCCGGTTTCATTCTGATGACTTGGCATATTCTCTTACCCTCATCCGTCTTGAAAAGCTGAGGAATAGGCAAAGAGATATCTATTTGAACTAGGCGGGAAAAGATGGTGAGTTATATGATCCAGTTGAAATGACTTTTATCATTCTAATTCTCTATTTATTTTAAAGCTCACTTATTATCAAGCCCAATTTCATCTTGAAGCCTCCAAGCCATTGTGGAGCCCCATGCGGCGACCGCCGAAAACATGTTTGCCGAAGTGGCTACGCGTTTTGCCACTCCACCGGCAGTCCACTGGTTTTGACTTTTTTTTAAAAAAGTTTTACTTTTGACTTTACATTTACCTTTTCATCTGGTTTGGAGAAATTTATTTACAACGTAGAAAGAGAGGCCGTATATTATGCCGCCTCTCTTCACATCAACGTCGCTGACGACGTTTATACGTCAAATGCGAGGTATCGCAAAGTATATCCACCAGCCGGCGACTGCTATTTCTCGAACCGCTCCAAAGCGAACGATCAACACAATTGGAAGGGTTCGTGGCGCTGTGAATCAAGCCGTACATGAGACATTTCCGAGCTTATCGACGCCGGCGCACCAGTTGCACCATACAGGAAAGATCAAGAATGGCGCAAAGAATGTGAGCGAATCTCAAGATTTTCAGTGGACTTGCGCTAACATTCGATTAGTTTGGCTCATGGTCACACAATGTTGAAACATCTGTGTCTAAACGATCGCTTGGTCGCGTAGGACAAGGTCTACAAGGGGCAAAGCGACCTCAATGGGGACACGGCCGCTCGATACCCACCAGTGTCGGTCTGGGGACAGCTAGAGGTTTTGCTTCGGGTCCCTCTGGAGCAGTGACTGCAAACACTCCCATTGTCTTGAGGGCATTTTCAAGCATGCTCAGCGAGAAAGACGCCAAAAACAAGGCTCTCCCTCGAGCCAGCAGATACTCTCCTTACGTTCGCAAATCTTGCAGGCGACAGAGGCGCAACAACGTTTACAAATCTATTGACTCTTCTTTTCTTGTCGACTTGCAACACTACTTTCCCTTGGGTCACTCCAAGGTCGAACAGGATGCTCTCCCTCTCCTTCCAGAGGCTTTGGTGACCCCTGAAAAGACAACAGTGCTTGCTATTCCTCTCTCCCCCTCCCTTGAAGCCTTGTTGTGTCCTACCAATGAGCTCTCCTACCATGAGGCTTCTCTTGGGGTGAGTATTCTCGCAAGACTTACCAAAGGCGTACTACCAATTCATTCCGTCTTTTCCCTACATGCATCTACTCGGGTGATCCCCCTTTTGACAAAGCTAGAATCTTTGGGAGTCCTGGATTATCATCCGCATTCTCCTACGGTCGAAGGCCAACTTGTCCAGGATGCCAGTGGACGGCCTGACGTACTACGTCTTGTCTTCAAGCAAAGGTCTTGTGGTGATGTCAGAGCACTTTTAGGCGAGAGTCTCAGAAGGCATGAACAGGGTCAATGGTGGGCTCTTTGGGAAGAAAAATCGATAACGGAATTAAGCCAAGGGGAACAAAGAGAGATCATGGGAAATTGGGACGAAAGAAACAGTGGCAATGGCGAGCTTGAGGAAAGTTCAATTGATTTGGTCTATCCCACTCTGGAAGTATCAACGATTATCGATCAGCCTTTCTCACCGTCCACATTCAGCCATCCGTCGCTGCCACCAGTATCTCTTCCATCTAGTCCTATCGAGTCGTCCGTGATGTCCCCTTCGTTGACAACTTCGCTATTTTCTTCCATCTCCTCGGAGGACTGGTCTATTCCCCCATCCGAAGCAGACTCGGATGTGGACTCGGTGTTCTCAAGCGATGCTCATGACGCATGGAATGACGATGCGGGCAACACAATCAACAATGAGAGCGAAAGTCGAGACGAAACAAATGTCTGGTGGGCTGGTGCTGGTGAAGGTTTCGGTTTTGTATCACAGCCGTGGTAGTTATATTTTGTTCAGTTGATTGGCCAATGTTTTAGTATTGCTTATGCAGTATACGTTTGCATGTACAAGCATTTTCAGAGCTGTCAGACTCTCTTGTCTCTTACTTTCTCCGCTTTTTGCCTCCAGTACGCCCTGACGTTCCTCCATTTGCGGTAGATCCTGGTTTTTGTATAGGCGGTGTATCTGGCGTACCACTAGCCAACATGGTTGACAGACTGAACATCACCGCGTTAGCTCGCAACTAGGTAATGTGGTTGAGATAACCTACGCCCCAGTCCAATCCCCATTTTGAAATCCTTGCATTTTCTGCCTAGTCTCCGCCATTTCTTTCGACAGTTCCGGATCGATACTATCCATGTTTGCCTAATCTTGATGTTAGCATCAATGCTCTCGCCATGAGCCAATCTCCATGGATGGGTGATACAGGAAAAACAAACAATCAGCTTAGGTAAAGCAAACATCATGAGCCCAGTGAACAGCATCATCAAAACCATCGGACTTCTCAACAGTCCCAACATGTTCATTCCTCCTTTTGGCGTGTAGTAGTTTTCTCTGGCCAAAGGCTCCAAGACAAGAGGATAAGGGAGAGACGACGATGACAGAGGGAGGGATTGACGGGCGAGATTGAACAATTGGACGTGAACTGTTCGATTAGACAAAGGTTCGTCTACGCTGTCATCTAGAGGTGAAGGAGGTGATATTGTCACAAGCAACTATGTAGTTAATAATTAGCAGACGCTCGCAACGATTTACATTAATTACACACAGGATGGAAAACATAGCCTGGCACAACAGCTTCCAGATGATGAGCTCCCTCTTTGACGCCATTTCTGAGCTTAAGTGGTCAATTTCTCGAGAGCTCTTGTAGAACAGTACAGCAGCCTACATCTCAAAAGATCCATCCGGTTTTATCCACACTTTTCTTGAACCATGATCCAAAAACACTTGACTGGTGGGCAGCAAGGCGTCCGCTTTGAAACAATGTCAGAACGTATCTAATTTCGCCCATTCTCCTCAAAATATTGAGAGACGACCGACCTAGAAGCACTTCATTGAAGGCAATGCGTCCTGCAATGGTAGCCGCTGAAACGAGAGGAAGGACAGGCCTACACAATATCAGCAGCGAGCACTATGCAGATCTGAATGAGCTTACAGAAAACACAACAGCTTTTCTAATCGCATTTGATTTGGGCTTGTAAAGAGGTAAATGATAAATGTAGAAAATAAAGAATTGAGATAAAACCCGAATGTGCACGGACCAT
This sequence comes from Cryptococcus depauperatus CBS 7841, assembly GCF_001720195.1. NCBI lineage: Eukaryota > Fungi > Basidiomycota > Tremellomycetes > Tremellales > Cryptococcaceae > Cryptococcus > Cryptococcus depauperatus. Next base: position 912,584 of record NC_089474.1, on the reverse strand, counting down.
CTCTGATAACAAAAATCAAGCTGTTATCAAGTTTTGAATTGATATTTTTACATTTCTAATCTTGTTTTTCATTTTCAATTATCAATAATTAATAGCTGTTTTCTTTCATTTATCTTGGCTGGTATGTCGCAAAGACATCTCTTTGCAGCGTTTGACGTCTCTCGTCAAGGTGAGTAGAGTCGTTGTTGCTGTCGACAAGTCTGACAATTTGACAAGTCTTTTACAGCTCTGCACTATCTGTCGGGATTGTGAATCTCAAACCATTGCTTCCAGGCCGTTTGTAGCTGTCTGTCACTTGTTTACTCTGTATGCTGACGGGATAGGCTGGCTGTGACAGATGTTTTAGTGGTGCCAAAAAGAATTGTCCCAAGGCTAGTCGACCTCAATTCAAGCGAGGTAGCGGATCTATTTTTGAGTGTCCAGCGTATTGGAAAGGTTGTAGAAGCCGTCTATGAAGCACAAGCTTTGACAGTATCTCTGCAGGTAAGGTCTCTAACCTGGCAATCTAGTTCAACCATGACACTTGCGTTTGACAACTTAGGACGGTGTCGCAGCTGGCCAATCAGTTCCCCATGTTCATATTCACCTTATACCTCGCCATTCTACCGATTACAATGGCGAAAACGACAAAATCTATCCCCTGCTTGAAAAATCCGAAAGTCAACTACGCGACGATCTTGGAAATTTGAACGCTTCGACAAACGGGATGGTCGCCAAAGCAGACAACCCCTTGGCTAAGGCAGAAATGAAATTCACTGTCCCAAAAGAAGAAGATAGAACACCCAGAACCATGGAGGAAATGGAGAGAGAGGCCAAGTGGTTGGCCAGCTTCTTTGATTAATGCCCAGTCTAAACTCTCTTACCCTCACAGTCCTAGACCATCTAAAACACTGAGTATTCCATACAGCTATTACAAGGTTTTCATCATCCATTTGCAGACAACTACTTAACAACCTCTCTTGTCAAAACAGATAGCTACAAAACTCAAAGCCCATGCCATTCCATAGGCTGGCATCCTGAACAAGTGCTTTATCTCCCACGTCTCCACAAGAGACTTGACCTCGTCCTTTTCAGGTGTCTGCGTGTCATCTTCGATGGCCTGCAATCGCGCATTAATCTTCAAAACACCAGAAAGGAAAGTGATGGGCAAGATGAGAAGAGAGGTTACACCCGAGGCGAAGGCGAGACGGCGGATGAAGGGAGAAGGGTGAGAATAAGAGACGGTAAAGTGCAAAAGGGCGGAGAGGACGGAACCCCCAATAATATTCTTCTATACTTCTCAGTCAGCGCCATATAACCACGACAAAACGAAACGCGCCCCAGCCTTCTTGAGGTAGGCTCCCCATATGCCGGCCCTCGTCTTGTCGTCAAAGGCGGCCGGTCCAAGCCTTCCATTGAGAAGAGGAATGATGCCTCGAGTCTCGTCGGATACAGCGGTGAAAAAGACAAAAGACGTGGTCAACCCTCCAAAGGCGAGAGTGATACTAGGCGGGGGTAGTCGGAACAAGCTTGTCATGGTGTAATTGTCCAGTTGTGTGTCCCCAATGATATACAAATCAAGTATGAAGTCAAACAGAAATGTTGTTTATATATCTGACTTCCATCTACAGCTTCAACTGAATAAATTAAGATCTTGCCGAAATTGATCTGCATCCGCGGCAAACCGGCAAATGTCTAAAATACAAATCTGATCATGCTATCATTGTCATTTAACATGCATACATCAGCATTGCGGCAGCGATTCCCAAGACTTTTGAGGTTTCTGGCAAAGCATGCCAAAAAAAACAAGAGAAAAGGGAAACCGTTGAAGCCGACTAGCCGTATAACCGTCTATCCACTCCGGCAGAATTGAATATGTGACTCAGTGATTGGACCTACGCACCCAGCCTATGCACAGTATCCTAGGAATGATTGATAGACACCTGCTTTGCATACAAGTCAATGTACAGAGGACCATTTCTCCAGTGGAATTCCGATAGTATTACACAGTAGTGGGTCAGGATTAAGGTTGGTCTTGGAACTTGGATCTTAACGTTGGGACAAGGTTTAGCTTGGGTGAGGATTGTCCAACTGGAATAGACAAAGAAAACTACCAAGACTGATTCTCTAGGGAATCTATCAACAGCAGGTCCTTCCTTATATCTTCTCGGGTTTTGCTCATCTTGGCTAGGTTCAGGCTGATTCAACTCTATCCATCTACGAGCCACACATATCGTCCTCAGCTTGACTGACCTTCTCCTGTCATGATCCTGACTTAGTTGCACTAAACAGCCAAGCGTTAAACTCAGTAAATGAAATATTTTTTAGTTAACGGAAGTGTGTCTGCAGGCGGGACATCGCAGAGCACACCATCAGCCTTGACTTCATAGGTCTCTGGGTCCACTACAGAGCTTGTCAGGATTGATTGCTGTACGACGGAGAAGCTCACCAGTCATCTTGGGCTTGGTGTTGTTCAACCTCATATCCTTCTTGCCAATGTCTCGACAATTTTTAACAACCTCTACCTTCTTTTTGATGTTGTATGTCGCAATAACCCCTGTGTTTGGACTGCTCAGCGACACCACCTCCTATAAGATAGTGGACACTTACCTTTCTCAACCGAAGCTTGACTGACCCAGATGACCGAGTTTAAAGCAGCTGCTGACGGTTGCGCGCCCCACATCGGCCGTCCTATGACTGGCTGGACAGTAGGAATGGAGGCGTTGGCATCACCCATTTGTGCCCATGCAATGACACCGCCCTTCAGCACCATCTCTGGTCTAGCACCAAAAGACTCTGCTTTCCACATGGATAAATCCGCCAACTGGCCGACAGCAACCTGACCGATAAGGTGAGACATTCCGTGGGTGATGGCAGGGTTGATTGTATACTTGGCGATATACCTCTTGACCCTGTTGTTATCCTTCATCTCTTCGTCACCCTCTAGCGGGCCACGGAAAGCTTTCATCTTAGCTGCAGTACGCCACGTCCGGGCAATCACCTCGCCGATACGTCCCATGGCTTGAGAGTCGGAAGCGATCATGGAAATGGCGCCAGTATCTTGAAGAACGTCTTCTGCGGCGACAGTTTCTGCGCGAATGCGTGAATCGGCAAAAGCGATATCTTCGGGAATGGATTTGTCGAGGTGATGGCAGACCATCAGCATCTATGTCGCGGTCAGCCAGTGAATCAAAATGCCCTGCAGACAATGGAAACTTACATCGTGGTGTTCTTCCAAGGTGTTAACGGCATAAGGCCTGGTAGGGTTCGTAGAACTGGGCAAGACATTTTCGTGCTCGCAGACTACGATTATATCAGGAGCATGGCCACCTCCAGCACCTTCAGTGTGATAGGTATGGATAGTTCTGCCTTTGAAAGCAGCAAGAGTGCTTTCGACATAGCCGCTTTCGTTGAGAGTGTCGGTATGGATGTTGACCTGTACATCGTATTCATCACCAATACTCAAGGCTCTATCAATGGCCTCTGGAGTGGATCCCCAGTCTTCATGCAGCTTGAGTCCACAAGCGCCTGCCTCGACAATATCTTTCAAGCCCTTTGTGCCAGCATCATTACCTTTGCCGGTGAAACCAAAGTTAAGAGGGATACCATCTGTCGCGGTAATCATATTCTGCATGTAGAAAGCCGATGAAGTGCATGTTGTAGCGTTGGTCCCATCAGCAGGACCTGTACCGCCGCCTACAACAGAAGTGATGCCCGATGCAAGCGCTTCGGTCCACAACTGTGGGCAAACATAATGGACGTGGACATCTATCGCACCGGCGGTGACAATCATCTTTTCTCCAGCAATGACTTCAGTGTTTGACCCGATCACCATACCCGCTGTGACAAGGTCCATGATATCGGGGTTGCCTGCCTTACCTATGCCAGCAATCTTGCCATACTTGACGCCGATATCAGCCTTGAAGATACCGCTCCAGTCAATGATGAGCGCATTGGTTATGACAAGATCAAGGACTTGGGAATCATGTCGATTGGATGCTTGGCCTTGACCATCACGAAGAACTTTTCCTCCACCAAATTTGCATTCGTCGCCGTAGACGGTAAAGTCGTGTTCGACTTCGACCCACAAATCCATGTCACCAAGCTTGATTCTGTCGCCTGTCGTCGGTCCAAACATGGACGCATACTTTGAAGATTTAGCGAGGAAGAACAACGGATCAGTCGCTTACAACCTCCCTGTTCATTTCCACAATCGGTCCAGCCGAGATTATCTCCTGCTTTTTATGCCCAAACCCATGCTCCTTCACCATCTGGGCCACTTTGGTCTCTCGAAGCTGCTCGGAAAACTCTCCGCTTCCCAACCCGTTCCCACCGTACAAGACTTTCCTCCCACCCACTTCCACCATACCTACAGCCTTCTTCTCGCCAGGCTCAAACCTGATCGCGGTGCCCGCAGGTATATCCAGCCGATATCCATAAGACAAGATGCGGTCAAAAACTAGTGAAGGATTGGTCTCAAGAAAAGGGTAATGGGATCCAACCTGGATGGGTCGATCGCCTGTATTCTTTACGTCAAGGACGAATCGTTTCCTTCCAACATTGAGACGGATCTTTTGCTGTAGGCATACCAATGCTCCTGGAAGGTGAGACGATCGCTCCACTTGTAGTGGGAAAAGATCGTTCGAGGGTATAGGGATAAATGAGCCATAGAATGCATTGCTTACTGTTTGCTATCAGCATAAACGCCACTCTGTCATGCAAATATCTTACAGTCGCCGTCATTCGAGCATACGGGGTCATGAACAGTAACCAAGAACACTCCGTCAGGAAATGTCCCTTCTACCTGTATATCGTGTATCAGTTCCGGAACACCTTCCATGACATGTCTTCTCCCCAGCATCTTCTTGCCCAGATTCATGAGCTCTGCTACCAAGTGCCTCCCATCGCGGATAAATTCATGCAGCTGAGAGGCAATTAGAGCTACAGTCTCGGCTCGATTGAGCTGCAAGCCACGCGCAAGACGACGCTGAGCAAGAGAGCCAAGAGTGGTGAGAATGAGTTTGTCCTGGCCCGTCAGCAGTAGTCCTTAAAGGTGTACATACCTGTTCTCTTGGTAACAAGTGCATTTCCAGCGTTTGAGATGTTCTATAATAATAAAAAGAAATTGAAAAGTGAATATCTTTTCAGTTATTTTATGACTCCATCCACTGATAAGACCTTGAACTACAGCCAATCACAATTTATCGCAATTCAGGCACCGGAATGATTTTTCTTATCTTTTTATCTTTACAAGACAATAAGCAAAGGATTGAGATGCATAAAGACAAGAAGGCATGACTGTTGAGAGCTGAACGTACTCCAGGGCATATAATGATAATAATGAATGCCAATGTAGAGATTATTAATATCTATAGCGTCCATGGTCCGTGAGTATCACGGAGGATTAGTATTTACAAAAACATATAAAACTTCTTTTCGTGCTTGAGTCATAACGTCACCCTTCATCCAACCGACGTGTCCGCAACGTAGCGCAATCATCATGTCATCATATCAATAATCCTGCCCCTAGGACCATGGTGGCCAGGACAAGACCAATGATATCACCTCGTGCAAATGTCTGCAGAGCGCTAGAGGAGGAGCTCGCAGACGTCTTAGAGCTAGTATGAGAAGCAGAGCTGGTGGTCGACTTTGTAGCCGTGTGGCTTCCAGAAGCACTGTCAGTTGTGGTAGAGTTGCCGCTGCCTTTAGACGCATTATCAACGGATACAGAATAGCCGAGCTTCTGCCACGAAGCGCCAGATGACACAGTGTAATCCGAGTTGACAGGGTTGGAAATATAATAAATATCACCGGCAGAGTTTACTTGAACGATAGCATTGGGAGACGCGGCATAAGCGGCAGTCTTGTCCTTGGAAGAAGGGGCAGCGAGGGTTTGGGTGGAGTTGATGAGGTCCTGAGAGAAGGGAGCGTCGGTAGTGATTGAGTAATCTCCGGGATTCGTCCAGTGGGTAGCGATAAAAGTGTTGGAGAAGTCATCGGGTACAAAGACCATGGAGTAAGGGACGTTGCCTTGAGAATTGGGAATGGAGATGGCTTGACCAGCCGAGTCAGGAAATGCTGTCCCGTGGAAGGCCTGTGCATCAGGTTGGAAGTAGGCGTAATGCACAATAAAGACGTTGGCAGAGCCGGCCGCCGTTTTGGGAACGCCAAAGTAAAAGATGTGATTGGCGGCCTGGGCGGCGGCGACAGTATATCCATCGACAGAAAAGCTAGGCTTCATGACGGCTTCCCATCCAACTGTATTTCCAGAGGCACTTTTCTGAACATTGCTCAAATCGAGTTGATACAGACCTGAAGAAGTAGTGAGAGTGAAGAGCACATTGGTGTCGTGGTCGAGAACTGAAGAAGAGCGAGAATTGCCCAGGTCAGAAGGCGCGCCAGAGGTGCTCTGTGTGGACCAAGAGTCGCCAGAAAAATCATAGATGTAGATTTTCTTTATCGCCTGTCAGCAGAAATCATTGAGAACTTTGACCTCCACCTACGCTCAAATCACTGTCTGCGCCAATGACATACATGGCGTTGTTAGACTGCGACAGGATACACTGAGTGTTGTTGCCGGTCCAAGAGCTGTTTGGCATCAATGCCCTTCTCTTTGCTATCCCATTGCCCAAGATTGACTACTCACGGTCTGCCATTGGAAGATAGCGACGAAGTCTTTGGAGCTATTTACACCTATCAGTTAATCCGCGTGCCCTCTAAAGACCCCAGACCTACAGCTCCAGCTCGAACTGTCTCCTATCTTGACATCCTGATTTCCACCAAACGCATATAAGTTCCATGAGGCATCAAACTGTACGCAGGGGACAGCATTGACCGCGAGTGCAGAGAGACAGACGGCGAGGCCGAACACGAAAAGCATCTTTAGTGAGTTTACAGACCAGACTAACGTTTAGTTTTGGGTATTTACAAAAGAAAAAAAGAAAAGACAAAATAAAAAAGAAAAAGGAAATGATAAAAGAAAAAAAGAGATAAAGGAAATTATAAAAGGTTCCCAAAATTTCGCCATTCACATTAATTCAAGTCTAAAAAAAGCCAACCACGACTAGCGTATATGTCCGGACAAGCTCATGGACATATCGGCAATATAGAATACCGTAGATGTGGCACCTTAACACACCTTTACCATCATTCATTAATTTAAAAGCAATACTATAATCTTTTTTTTTTATCTTTCTTTCTTTTAAAAAAGACATTTCATCTTTAATCAACTTTTATTATGTCAGATCCCACGGCTATCGCCCAGCAATTCACTCGTCCGTACAGAGCCAGACATGAAAACAAGTGATTACTGATATTGTCTAGAATTTTATTATCAACAATTTGACACTGACCGAAATGGTCTCTCTTCCCTCTACGTGCGTTGCTGGTGGAAACTGGCCGCTGCAGTCTGACGCATAGCAGAGAGACACTTCTATGATGACTTGGGAGTCTACTCAGGTTCAGGGATCAGCCGCTATTGTCACAAAGCTTGTTGTACGTCTGGCGGTTTGGATTGTTTGGTCCCAGTTGCTCATGTTGGAAACTTGTTTTTGTGGATGTAGGAACTTCCTTTCCAAAAAGTCCAGCACAAGATTGTCACTATTGACGCCCAGCCCTCGTCTCCACAAGTCGCCTCCCTCATCGTCCTTGTCACCGGCCAATTGTTGGTTGATGATGGCCAGAACCCTCTTCAGTTTACCCAAGTTTTCCATGTAAGTGATGCCTAATACACGTCCGGGACGAGACAGCTGCGCCGCGAGGGAAGCAGGAAAGGTGTGATGTTGAGATGCTGATGGACGCCTAGTTGATACCCGAGGGCTCCTCTTACTTTGTGTTTAACGACGTTTTCAGGCTGTACGTATACATGATCAGTATAAGATGTGAGCTGACACGGCTTAGCAACTATGGATAATCAGTGCTCTTATTGCTGGCGCTGTAGGTATGAGGACTGGTATTATAAGTTGATGCATACACATACTACATGCTGCCAAAAAAATCTATGCAGATCCCCTAATGCCCATTTGATTCGTACCAGAATCAGTTGCTTATATTGCTTTTAACTGTTAACTCTGCTGTTCGCCATCTTGCTGGTCCCTTTTCCAGTTCTCAACCCACTGCGCTATTCTTTTTACATTCTCTTCTACCTCGCCATCCGATCTACCTTCTGATGTAAGCTCGACAACGATCTCTTCCGCATATGATTCGCGTGTCTCGTTGAGACATGTCATCATGATTTCTGCTGTTACATTCTCTGTGACCTTTTTTGCTGGATAATTTCTACAATAACATTTTAGTCAGCGTAGAGTACATTGGACGTTGTTGGATTTACCGAGCAGTTAGACGTTCATGTAAGATGGAGTTGTCGCATATCAAGACTACGGCCAAGTCGATCCACCTTTCTGGAAATAGTGATGGGTCATGGTGATCAATCACAAAACCTAATCCAGCGACCTATCAGTATCGTGCACTCTATACATGAAGGCATGATACGCACCAGTCTCTGCAGGTCCATCTCTAGGATTCACGACTTCCTCCATCCAATCCAACAAACGTTCTTCGTCAACAATCCAGCAACCCCACTCTTCATCCCATCCCTCGTGGAACCCGTGTTCCTTTACAATGTCTCCGATATTGAGATGCTTCATAGGCGAGGGATTGTTGTCCTCTGACAGCTCAGAAACTAGGAGCTGGGAATGGAGGGTTTTGCCTGTACCGGGCGTACCAGTTACAAGAATAATAGGATGGATACGAGGGTGATGTGTTGTCATACTAGATGGGTTTATTCAAGTAATGTTTTGCCTTAAACTAAAGGATAAAGTTGGGTTAACGTTTACTATTAAAAAAAATCGGTCTGATATGATGAGATAGACATAATTGAACAACTTTTTTTTTTTAAAAAAAAGAACCTCCACTTTCTGGCAACAACGGAATCAAATCCGACAGGATAAGAGCATCGACTCCAACCTGAAGAAAGCATGTGGGCACAAGGCGTAGGGATTGCAAAACCATGCAGAATAAATCCTAAGCTACATCAATCTAGACATCTTATAAAGCATGACAAACTGGGTATAAACGTCAATCTGTGCCAACCTATGACCTTTATTAAGCCTTTTGCTATACACTAGATCATTGGCAGATTGTTTAAAAGATGAAAATACGTTTACAACTGTCTGGCTCTCCGCCCCACACCGCCGCTGTCAACCCGTCAAGCATCCCTTTAATATCATTGCAATCCCCAATGTTCACTGTTCGATGTGTTTTGCTTGCTATTTTTTGAAAATTCGTCACTTCTCTGGAGCATGATTGCCAAGTTTTGATCTTCAGCATAGTTTGTTTTTGCCTCCTGGATCCACTCTTTCAGGGTTTGAGGGAGACCTTGTCTCCCATCCGGAAGGCCCAAGAAAGCTCGGCGCAATGCGTTGAGAGTGGTGAGAGTGACATATTCTCGAAAGAGAACATCAAACAGTCGATGGTATTTACGGCCGTTACGAACATGATCTGCAAGATTACTTCGACCGAGATCACGGTAAGCTTCAATTAGCGTCACTTCGCGCACACCGAGAGCGTTGTAGCCTTCAGCATAATTCTCGTCTGGGAAACAGAATGGAGCAGCGAATGCGACACCCTTGGGCGCGAGTGTAGCCCTGTTTATGTCAAAAAGATAATAGGACAATGAGACAAACAACGCACCATTTCCAGTCAATGACACCGGTGATGGCACTTCCATTGGTCACCCTTACATGATTTGTATCATCTTCATTATGCCGGATGTAATATGGCCCCTGATCCAACTCATGGCAGTTAGAGATCAACGCTCGTAACTCAAGCAAGACCAGATAATGCAGCAGCTCCCTTGAAGGTTTATATCGAGTGCGCTGTAGAGTCTGCTGTAATCGTACGTCAATGATCGCAAGGTAACACTCTTTTGCGCTATCAAAAGGTCCGAGGAAGTACGGATGAACGCCGATGGTTGTTCGCCGCTCAATGAATGGACCAACAGTAATTTTCCCATCCTCAGTCAAAGTAAGAGAGCCCATTTTGTCGAATGAGACCCTCTCAAGGCTTATCATGAATTTGGCATAGTTGCGAATAAAGGCCTTTGTTTGATGGGTAAACGTTTCCCTCCAGAGGGTGTAGACGGTACAGTCGCCCAGGGGCACAAGCTCTTGATAAAAATACGTTATAAGCTTAGATACTGCACTGCGTTAGCATACAAGGTTGATGGTGTGTCACCTACATTGACTGTCCTTGGGTCGCTCCCTTGTCCTAGGCACGGCACACCCGGCGTCTTCTAATGCTCTCGCGGTCGCGATTTCACTATTCACACTCATAGCCAAGGCTTCATCTGGCAAGTACTTGTGCTGTTTTAACCTTATTCGCATTGTCCATCGCTGACCATCTGCCCAACCGAGTACGATATGGTAGTTGTAATTTCCACATAGTCGAGGGAGCTCCTGCCATATCTGAGGTTTACCCACATAGCTACACACATGGCCCGAGTAGATTGACTCGACTTCCTTCTTGATAGCGTGTATATCGAGATGACGCAGAATCTCAGATGCCTACTCGTGACGTGTCAGTCAAGCACCGCGGATACGCGATCAACCCACTTCAGGCTCCTTGTCGAATTCAAAGCCATCGCGATTTGTCTCTGGGTGCGACGCTGTCAAACACGGATGCGACTGTTCATTTTCAAAATGGTTCCAGCAAAAATTGAGCTTGCAAAAATGACAACGACTGTTAACCCTTAGAGCATCATCGGTGCACCCCGTCTCGTCACACTTTGGCACTACCGACATTGCGGTGTGATAGTCTGTAGTGGTGGTTAATATTTTGTAGCCTTTTGGCAAGATACGACTTGGTTGCTATACGTAATGCGAGATGCAAAAGAAAGTTGAAAAGGAAAAAGAAAAGTAAAATGAATAGATCAATAAATAACAAGAAAACAAACGAGTTTGGGGCATTGCCATTGTCGTCTTGGGTAGAAAGTGGTGATGTCACGACAAAGTTACCCCAAACCAACATATGCATGTTTTACTGCTCTTTTTTAATTGAGCATAGGTGGAGACCTGTATGCAGATGGAATATATATGTAATGACAGAAATATCTAGTATATGCATAATCTTATATATATAAACAAAACGAAATACAATAGATCGGGTTTATTCGGCCCAAGTTATAGACGGCTGGGGTTTTAAGAGTAGCCGGTCTTTTGTATGAGGCCCCAGTCATTCTGCAATCGTTTAGTTTAATTTTTGATTTATTTCTTCATTTCTCATATTATTCAGAAAGTATGCCTCAGCCACCTTTTGAACTCCAGAAATACCTCGGCAGATCTATGCCTGCCTTGAGGGAGCAGTACCCGCCTGGTACAGGCGGTACAGGACCACGAGCCTCTTGGGACGGGTCCTTGAAGGGAGTACAGGTTATTGACGATTTTACTGAGCAAGTGCTCAACTGTATGTTTTCATGTTGAGACTTGTGGGCGTGTGACTGACGTCTTGAGAAGATTGGAAGAACATTCCTAGCCAGCCGGTCAGACCGCATCCTAATTTCAAGTATCCTAAAATAGCCCAAGCCATCACAACTCTTCCTAATCCGATCAAGACACCCAGTGACCTACAGAAATGTGAGGCTGTTGTTGTGTTGCCGCGAGTTGTTCTGATAGGGTACAGGTCTTTCGTCGCTTCCGCTAGCAGCGTGCTCCGCTGCACTGACTGCACTGGATGCTGACCCTGCAGACTTCAAGTCTGTTGGAGCTCAAGCTTACGACAGGGCTGGATACGAAAGTGATGGCGGAGAGGAGCCTGAGGTGATTGCGGGGCAGGGAATGAAAACCAAAGGCTGGATGTTTAGGTTCAATAAGTCTCCAATGGGTAACTCATGCTTAATCACAGTGATCAGAAGCTTACCCACACCCAGGTTCTGGAGAATTCCTTCTCGTGAGGGAAGACTCTAATGACATCAAGATGGTTGTCCGAACCATCAACTCTTCTGCTTTTGCCCCTGCGGACTGGAAAGAGTATGTTGTTAACGGCCCGTACCACTACGATATCCGTTCCAAAGCCTCGTGGTACTGGTCTCGTTCTTGGGGAGCTACCAAGCGTCTGGGGTGTCAGTATTATGTTTTGACTGACTGGCAAAGGTGGACCTTTGGTTATTTCAACGAGGACGGGACACATGGCTGGACGAGTCCAGTTATGCACCATCACGAACAAGACCCAAGTGTTGGCCATGCCCTTTTCTATTGGGCCAGGTGGGTCGTGATTCTGTCAGGATTGAACAGTAGAGATTGATTGAGTCGCAGATCCGCCATAGGAGATGAGAACGGTTTCAAGCCTCAAAGAAAGGACATCTCAAGTCTTCCCTCGCTCTTCCCTGCCAATCCGTCCAGGCGTATCTCCCATTCTGGTGGTAACAAGCCCTCTGCCGATTTGAGAAAACCCAAAAAAGCGAACGAGAGCGATGTGAGTGTTGACGAAGAGTATGCTCGTGGCTGATCATATTGTGTAGATTGAAGAGAGTGACGTCGAAGGCGAGGCATGATGTGTCAAGTAACTTTACGACATTATATAGCAGTATCAGTATTCATGTAAACTACCAAATCTCACGTCTCTTTGAATGAAGCAACGGTATCTATTCCATTATAACTCTTGCAATTATATGTCGATTTATAATCATCCGACAGCCCTTCTGCTCTTCAAACTCGTTCTGACCTGATCCAATGCCCTGTTGACCCAAACTTCTTCTGCTTCATTCTGGCTCCCTACTAATCCAGCTACAAGACCTCCTACCAACGTGTCACCTGCACCCGTGGTACTGACAATCTCTTCCGGCTTAATAATTGGAGGCTGATAATGTGTAAGAGCAAGGAACTTCCCTTCGTGCTGCCCCTCCAACTCATGTATAATAGTATTCTGCAACTTTTGAGGTTTGGTACGAGTCACTCGAAGATGTAAGAGACCTTTATTTCCCGCTTTAACCCAGAAAGATTGGATAAATGGTAGACAGGATACCATTTTCTGTACAACACCTTCCGTTCTCATCCATTCTCTCTCCTCTTTACCTGTAAACGCCTCGACCATGCGGCGCCATTCATTACTGAGGTTTAAAGAATTGATAAATCTCCAAACCACATCCGAAACATGAGAATCGTCAGAAACATGGGATGATAAGATAGAATGCAAGAGGTCAAGTTCAAGAAGATTTGGAGAAGCATGAGTTAGAGGACGTGGTGAAGAAGGTGAGGATGGAAGAAGAGAGATGAGGGCAGGAATCAAGCGAGGCAACTTTGGTGTAGATGTTGGATCGCAAAATGCTATATCCACTGCCAGTCAGATTGTGAAATGGGTAAAGGCCCACGACGTACTGGAAATGCTAAGACTTTGACATGTTCTGAGGATGGACTTGATTGAGCCTTCAAGTGGATTAAGGTCAAAAACGACCATTTGTGGCTTTTCTTCGCTAATCTTCCTCTCGACCTTGTCAAGGGCTTAGCTAAATGTACTGAACCGTTGTAAGCTTACCATTTTCTCTGTGAGGGTATCTACAATATCCATGTCTGCCACGCCGGCCACCAAATCTCCATCTTTTCCCAGTATCAGGCTACAGACAGCCGTGTTTCTGTTAGGTTTCCCAACCAGTCCGTCAACTCTCATTCCAGCGCCAGCCATTTCCATCATCAACACCTTTCCAAAAGCATCAGGTTCAATTGTGTTGTCGGGAGAGGGGTCATTCAAGATACCATAGACAGAAATGAGCTGGACAGCGTGAGGAGGCAAGAGGTTTTGGGCAGCTTCCGCTATATTTCTACCAACGCCTCCTGGGGATAGATAGACCTTCCCAGGAGTGGTCGTTTGAGGGGAAAGCGACTGTGGGGAAACTGAAGTCAAATCGATAGCAGCCGAACCAAAGACTAATGTGGAAGATGAGAAAAGCGTCTTGACTGGTGTTGGTATAGATATAGCAATTGGCGAATCGGTAGCAGAAATCTGAGGCAAAGGGTACGGGGCAACAGATGCATGTTCACTCTTGGTCTGCGAATGATTTTTGTACAGTTTTGAGAGCTCAACAGCCACTTGACTTCCAACATGTGCATTGTTTTCGATGAGGTTGACATCTGAAAACAACAACATCAGCTGTCTGTATGTGGTAGTGCAAATTCAAACTTGCTGAGGTCTAGGGCTACCCCTTGAGTAAGCTCGCCTACTCGCTTCAACAACCAAGGGGTGACTTCTTTGCCTCGCCTGTCTATTCCTTGTTCAATACTTTCTCGAACGGCCTGTTCCACGAAATTTTGAACTACAGCGCCCGCTTCAGCAAGTTTGGAAGGAATGGGCACGGCGAGGAGGGTGCTGAGGGGGGTTGGAAGTGTGAGCGAGGAGTCTAGAAATTATTAGCTTTTTGATGATTTGGTGTCTATGGACAGCGATCATAGACGTACAAATGAGAGAGGCAGCGGTGGTCGTGTCGGCAACCGACCACGGACTCTTGGATACATCAGTTTGACAGCTTTGTACTTATCAGTGTATACCAACCTGGCAGCCGGAGCTGGGATGATAAAAGGCAGGAAACTCTGGTTTGTCGCTATACGTGGCTACACATACACCTTGTGTCTCAAGTACTTCAAGTGTTTTAGGAATATCGAGAATAGATTTTGCACCTGCGCACACAACCGCCATTGGCGTACGACCCAGTTCGATCAAGTCAGCGGAAATGTCCATACCTACAAGTACTGTTAGAAATTCTACCGATTAGAGACTTGAGGCTCAAACTTGCTGCTTTCAGCGCCACGATGAACACCACCTATACCACCAGTGACAAACATTTTGATTCCTACGCTGCTCCCAATATACATTGTACCTGCCACAGTGGTACCTCCTGTCTTTTTCATTGCTAGAATGGGTGCCAAATCTCTTCTCGAGACCTTTATAGCACCTCTGCCGAGATCTGATTCAACGTCGGCGATTTCCTCAAGCTGTTGCGCTGAAAGGCCCACATGTATTTTTCCTCGTATGATAGCGATAGTGGCGGGTACGACAGAGAAAGAGCGAATGATAGATTCGATGGACCGCGCAGTACTGAGATTGACAGGAGGAGGCATTCCATGGGTGATAATCGTTGACTCCAAGGCAATCACCGGCGCATCCGAATTGAGAGCTGCTTCAACTTCTTCAGCAATGACTAAGCGATTTCCCTGTACGTTTTTGTCAATAGATATCCAAAAGTGTACAGAAAACACCAATGACCTACCCACAACTTCTTTGCTTGAGTCAGGCCATGAATACAGCGACGTGGATGATTTTGCCGAGAGATAATAGGAGAACCAAGTTGGCTACGCAAAAGGGACATCATCCAGTCTCTCCTACCAGTATCGATCGGGAAGAAGGTTAACTGTGTCAGTAACCTTGTCTCGAATGCAGTTAGTAAATTTAAACAAAAGTAGAAGACCAGACGCTGAATGATGAGGTCTTGAAAAGAAATTGTTGAATTCTTTGTATCTTTTCGTTACCCCGCAATTACCCCACAATCTTCCAAGAGAATTACCTTTTTTAATCAGATACACTTTATCGCGTTTTTTCATATCTTATCTTATCTCGAAAAGGGGGAAATGTCTTTTACAAGTTATCAAGATGGATTAAAACAAGCCCAGGTATGTACAAGGGATTCTGGCTCTGATACTGAGACACTTCAGCTAGGAACTTGGAACGAAAGCTATTCAGATTGAAGCATCACTCTCGACGCTCTCTCCCGTCACTTCTCCTATACCAACACTACAAAAAGCCTTTCCAGTATACATCTCTGCAGCTGAGACTTATGGCAATTTGCTGTCTTCCAAGCTGGTCCCAAAGAATGATATACAATTCGTCAAGAAGAAATGGCGTTTGATACTGGAACGGGCTGAAAAAATCAAGGCGCGCATCGAGCAGTTAGGAGGTTTTGTTGGCAAGGTTGAGATAGGGGTTGCAGGTGAAGAACTGGCCGTTCTTTTCCGTGGAAGCACAATTAATGGCATTGATGCCCCTCTCTGGGTGAAACCCGAGAGTTATATGGACGAAGGAGACTTGTTTAGGGAGTCTGAGCAACCAGAATTGGCAGGCTCTCAGCTAGAGCTCGATCCAGAATGGAGAGAGATTGCGGAAGACGTCTGGAAACTGCAGACAAGCAAGAGCGAACATACAATGAAGCAGGGACTGGTTTCTGATTGCTCAATTGTGGCTGCCATGGGTGTGGGAATAGAACATGGAAAACACTTTAAAACAGAAGTAAGTGTCAGGTTCTAGGATGTCAGTCATTCATATCTCTCTGTAGTTTGGTTGGAACAACCTTTTCCCTCAAGATAGCCGCGGCTTTCCGAGATATTCTAGAAATGGAAAACATATATTGAAGCTGTTGCTAAACGGGGCTTGGAGAAGGGTTGGTAAACCAAAAAAAGCAAAGTGTGCTGCTAAAATCGGCATAGATAACGTTTGACTCTCTTCTACCATATTCGAAGAAGAACGGCGCGCCTCTCTATACCGGCTGTCACTCTCAGCAGCCTGACTCGACCGCTTACATTGGGAGCCCTTGGATACCATTAGCTCTTAAAGGCTATTTCAAGGCACATGGCGGATACTCTCTCATGGGCAGCAGCCCAGGGTCAGACATCTATGAGTTTACTGGATGGATACCTGAACGGTTGAATTTAAAAGACGGTTTTAAAAGAGAAAAAGAATGGTATAGGATGAAGGAAGCATGGCTGCAAGGCGATGTGATGGTAAGTCTGGGCACTGGAGAGGAAGTAAGAGAAGGTTTGGTCAAACGACACGCATATGGGGTTGTCAGTGAGCTGAGTCTTGCAAAGATGCGACCATAGGAGACTCTAAACAAAGATAGCGTTACATGAAGACGAAGAAACTCGTCTATTAGACATTATAGATCCTGGCGCCTCAACATTCTCAGCAACTTGGGATAATGTATGCGTAGATTTTGAAGCACTGTATCTCAATTGGAGACCCAGTCTGAGGCCAGTGGTAGCAACCAAACATTGGTAAGTAGTATCCGGCAGCAAATCACAAGTTTACACTCATCGTTGTAGGTCTTGGCCAAAACCTTCTGAATTCGATAACGGTAACAATACAAACATCATTAATTCTCAGTATCGATTGCGAATACAAGTGTCCGCTTTGGAACATCTACCTGAAGTCTGGATTCTGCTGTCACAACATGTAACGAGTAGGGGCAGACCTCTTGATGATATAACTTTGCATGTTTTTGAAGTGTTTAATAATCCGAGTCAAAAGACAGGGCCACCAGAACCAGAACGGTTGAACCCAAGAGTAGGTGGCCAGGACATGACAGTATAAGAGTATACTGATAGTTTCTAGAATTCCTACATCAACAGCACCCATGTACTTGTTCGCTATCAACTTCGTCGTCTGATCACCAATCTCATCGTTGTTCCTGCTCGTGATCGTGGTATATACCAAACGGGATTCACGCTAAACGTTCATGCTCCCGAGAATACATTGCTCCAAGTGGAAAGGATCAGCCGCACCATGCCGTTTATGGAGACTGTTTGTGGCTCTCTAACGAGCCGTAATGCAGGTGGTCATCCGAGATGGCCAACCCACATAACTAACCCTCAATACAAGCTTGTTGTAAGATCTGAGATGGGAGAGATGACTGGGAGAATAGTATTGCAAGGAGACAAAAATGTGCCTTGGAACGTTCGAATAGTTTGGGGAAGAGGGGAATTGGTTGCAGAGTAGGTCGAATGATATCAAAGATACACTGTCAGACACTCACGAGCAGCACTAGCCTGTCGGAAAACATGGTATATGCAGACACTGGAGCATATTCTTATGGAATGGCATATTGCGAAATCCCAAAGTTGTCAAGTAAGTCCTTGGCCTATCCTCAATCGCTAGTAGCTCATCAAACCACCAAGCGGGAAACTATACTCTAATAGTATCTTCATTCGAGCCCGGTCAAACGGGCGCATACACTCTCTCGTTCGAAGCAACTGCACCGATCAGCATCACCCCTCTACCGGCAGAAGGAGCGGGTATGTTTAGCAGAGTCTTTCAAGATTCGTGGTCGGTCACAAGTAGTTCTCATCATTCTTGATCTCACAAACCTACAGGACTGACCAAACCGCTGGAGGAAGGCCAAGTCTAGGGAAATACCACGACAACCCCAAGGTTGAGGTAATCCTGCCCAAGCTAGGTGTATTATTGCCAGTTTTCCGCATCGAATTATCCGTGTGACACCTCTATACTAACCGAAGTGACAGATCACGTCTCTATCTCCCCACGCCCTCTCCGATGCCCATCAATATGACCATCTTCAAACGGACCGAGGGAGGTGCCCTAGGTCAGCAAGTAGCGACTACCGGCCCATATTCTGATTCTACCTGCGGCGTATCCACCGGCAAGATCAGACTTGACGCAGGCATATACATAGCAGTGCTGTCGACATATGAACCAAGCAAAAACGAATGGGTTCTCAAATTGTGGTCGGATGTGGCATTTACTGCCGAGATGATAAGATAAGAGGGCGGCGATCGCCGCCTCCACCGCCGTTATCAGTTCCTCTAAGAGATAGATTTCCACCAAGACATTCCAGCTGAAACAGCTTGCTTTCGAGATGGTTTTACATGCTGTATAGGATGCCGGATGAACCGTAAGGACAGTTAGAGCATGCATTCTTTCATAGGCAGTGCCGTCCATGTTCAGGGCATTCATCTTAAAAGGATCTCGGCACTGCCGGATAAACATGGGTGGTGTTCGCCGCTTCAGGAGTATATATATATATATTCATGTGCTGGAATTTTTTTTATTCTTCTTCTTTTCTACTTTTACTTTTCTTTCATCCATAACTATCCATTAACAAGATGTCTTCTCAACTTGCTAGCTTCAAAGTTCCCGTCATTGACAATGAGCCGATGGTAGGTTGGGTATAGATGATATAGTGGGTCTGTGGCTCATGGTTATGTTGAGCGAAACTATCCTCCTAACTCTGAGGAGAGGGCTGCTCTTCAGGCCGCCCTTGAGCGGATGGCTAAACAGACTCCTTTTGAAGTTCCCTGCGTGGTCAATGGCGAGGAGGTAGGTGCTACGGATTCCCAGGAAACACATGGCACGCTGATATGGCCTTCAGATCAAGACGGGTGACATCCAAGTCCAACCTATGCCGCACGACCATGCCAACAACTTGTGCAAGTACCATGCTGCCACTCCTGAAGTCGTTCAGAAAGCTATTGAGGGTTCCCTGGCTGCCAAGCAGGCTTGGGAAGAGATTCCATGGGCTGACAAGGCCGCTGTTTTTCTCAAGGCTGCTGATTTGATATCTGGCAAGTACAGGTATGAGCTTATGGCAGCGACTATGCTCGGTCAAGGAAAGAATGCTTGGCAAGCAGAAATTGACGCTGCTGCCGAGGTAAGTTTTACGTGAAGGCAAAAGACGACACTAATGACTGCAGCTTTGTGACTTTTTGAGGTTTTCTGTAAAGTATGTCGAGGAGCTTTATCAGCAACAACCTCCAAGAAACTCTTCCGGTGTCTGGAAGTAGGTAGAGCTCTGCCATTATAAGCATAGGTGCTGACTATGGTTAGTCGGGTCGAGTACCGACCTCTTGAAGGTTTTGTCCTTGCGGTTACTCCTTTTAATTTCACTGCCATCGGTGGTAACCTCGTTGGCGCCCCGGTCATCGTTGGCAACGTCTGCGTGTGGAAGCCCTCCCCAATGGCTACCTACTCCAATTACATTGTGCACAAGATTTTCCTCGAAGCTGGCATTCCTCCTTCCGTGATCCAGTTTGTCCCTGGTAGCCCCGCCGAAGTCGTGAAACAGTGTATCGACCATAAAGAATTTGCTGGTCTTCACTTTACCGGTTCTACCCACATCTTCCGAAAGCTCTGGAAGGATATTGCTGCCAACCTTGATGTTTACAAGGGTTACCCCCGAGTCGTTGGTGAGACGGGTGGTAAAAACTTTCACCTGTATCACCCTTCCGCAGAAGTCCAGTCAGGCGTGGCTCAAGCCATCAGAGCCGCTTTTGAGTACTCTGGTCAGAAATGCTCTGCCCTTTCTAGGTGCTACGTGCCGGCCTCTCTTTGGAAGAGTGGTTTCAAGGACACTCTGATTGCCGAAACCCAAAAGATCAAGATTGGGCCTTGTACGTCATGGGACAACTTCACTGGCCCCGTCATTGGCAAGCCCGCATTTGAAAAGATAACTGGTATAATCGAGCAAGCCAAAAAAGATGGTGGCGAGGTTATTGCTGGTGGTTCTTGCAAGTCGAAATTCCATACAAACATAGTATGAGCGCTGATAGGTCATAGATGACAACTCTAAAGGTTACTTTATTCAGCCTACTGTTATTGTCACCAAGGATCCCAAATCCGTGACCATGACCACAGAGATCTTTGGCCCCGTCCTCACCGTCTATGTTTACGAGGACGCCGAGTTTGACAACATGCCAGCTCTTATTGACTCTACAACGGAGTATGCTCTCACTGGTGCTATCTTTGCACGAGAAAGATCGGTACTTGCTGCCACTGCACACAAACTCCGAAACTCTGCCGGCAACTTTTACATCAATGACAAATGTACTGGTGCCGTCGTTGGCCAACAGCCTTTTGGCGGTGCCCGCGCCTCCGGTACGAACGACAAGTCTGGTTCAATGGCCATCTTTAGCCGATTTGTGTCGATGAGGGCTATCAAGGAGAACTTTGTTGCTCCTCAAGACTATCTCTATCCTTCTAACCTTGTTTAACGTCATATGCTTTACGGAAAAGACAAAAAACTAGCATTTAGGGCTATCGTGTTGTTTTATTTAACCTCTTGGATCTTTGCATCATAGATTCGTGTCAATGTGTATTATGCAATGTCGCATTGCTTTAAACTATAGCGATTAGATATGATTTATCTCTAGTCAAAGATAACCTTTTGTGCTTTGACATTTGTTGGAATGGCCCCCATCTTTTGTTTTCGAAGTCGTGCTGCCTCCCATGATGGATGAAGTGTCTTTTTTGATTCTTGTGACGCATTTTGCTCCGGCTCCGGCTTTGGTTTCCAAGCGCTGCTGGCATGGTTACTGACGCCAACATGACTTGGCTTCCCTCGTTGACCCCAACCCGAATCTCTCGACCTAGCCTTAGCCTCATCTTTCTCTTGGGCTATTCTTTCCTTCTCCTTTTCTCCTTCCCTTGCCTTAACAACATGTTTTGCACTTTTACCATACTTTTTCTCCCAGATGCTACAAGATTCTCGGCAAACAATCCAAACATGTAAAAGAAAAACTTACGCCTGTCTGGCTCTTTGACCTCTTCTGTTTTTTCGTACCCCTTTATCCTTTCCAGCTATACCATTAGGGTCTTCATCTAAATCTGGATCAGAATCTCCGTCGTCCCCTCGAGTGAAACCAGCCGAGAGAGAAGGCAGAAAAATAGAAGATGCGAAATTTTTGGAGTTTTCAGAAACCAATTCTTGCTTGAGCTTGGGATTTTTTTCATTTTTAGGAGCTTTGGCTCTAGTTTCAATTATAGATTTGGACGATGGTTCAGAAATCTTGGATCTTTTGGGTTGAAGAATGTCTGCTGCATTTGAATCGTTGGATTCAAAATGAGAGTCTGAATCAGTCTGAAGCTCATCCTTATCTGGGGGATCTGACTCAGAGACAGATCCAGATTCCCAGCCAGCAGCCTCAGCTGCATGCGTTTGTTGATATTGTTCATCATCGCTACTTTTGTCGCCGTCAGAATTATCAATAATTGAGCGAGAAAAGCCTCCATCATCGTCTTCTTGTTCCTCGCTTTGGGACTCTTCATTGGAGCCTTTCGTCTTGCTTTTGCTTCCAGAATTAGATATGGACGCCTTCTTTTCGACAACCAGCTTCGACCCTTCCTCGCCAAGAATCCAACTAACGACATGTTTAACCTTTTCCGCCACAAACTTGGCACTGCAAAGACGATTCTCTGCTTTCATCATAACGATTGAAGGTTTATTCTCATGACAATCGGTATCGATTGAAGGCTTGAGGAGTGAATAGATAGATACGGGAAGGGTGTGCTGTTTTAAAAGAGGATGTTTTCGAAGTTTAATCAGAAGATGTGATTGCCCAAGGTTGTAAAGTCGGATGTCCTAAAGAAAGTCAGATGGCACAGGAATATATAAACAGCTTCATGACCACTGACATGTAAGGCCTTCAATTGACTTTCCAGATCAGTTAACTCTGCTTCATCCTTGCCTTTGCTTCGTATGAATTTTAACTTTTTAATCAAACGTCGAGTCTCAAAAGTTTTCGCTTGTTTGAAGACAGGATGGAGATGTTTAAGTGCCTGAGGCTATGTAGAGCGTGGCCGTCAGCAGGCAGGCCTCTCTACGTTGCCTAAACAGACACATACAATGCGCTGGGCAGCTTTCTCCAAATCGATGGGTTGCTGCTGTCGTTCTGGATTTAAAGCTACTAAAGTCGTTTCCGAACTATCTTCGCCATTTTGTACCGCTGCAGGTGCTTGAATGTCTAGGGCTGCTTCCTCCTTTCCAACTTGCGCAGAAACTTCGGCTGCTTGTTGAGCCTAAGCCACACCAATCAGTACACCATTAAATGAGTAGCAAAGATAAGACATACTTGAATTGCAGCTCTCTTCCTCTCTTCACGCTCTTTGCCTGTCCTCTTACGCTTCTTATTTTGTGGCTGAGTGGCTTGGTTTGTTTCTGGAGCCATTGTTATTATTATTCACTTTGAAATGCAGAATTAAAGTATACTTGTAATGGAAGAAAATAAAAAATAAATAATTAGAGTGGCGGATATCGCCGCCATTAGACTATCTTTTTTTATTTTCAATGATCGCTTGAATGTCTATTATGTCTTTTTTTTATCTTCATAAAATACCTATCGATGCTTGGAATGTCATTAAAACGTCCATGTATGATGGCTACCTATACGCGGCTATCTCCCG
This sequence comes from Cryptococcus depauperatus CBS 7841, assembly GCF_001720195.1. Taxonomy (NCBI): domain Eukaryota; kingdom Fungi; phylum Basidiomycota; class Tremellomycetes; order Tremellales; family Cryptococcaceae; genus Cryptococcus; species Cryptococcus depauperatus. Next base: position 889,658 of record NC_089474.1, on the reverse strand, counting down.
CATCATCTTCTACTGCCTCTACTTTCCCGCCATGTACAGAAAATGGTTCGGCCCCTTCTCGAAAACGATCAAGTTATAGAGATGACTTGCCAATGACTGGGGTTGATCTTGTCGCTCCGTAGGTCTTGAATCTAATAGCGCTTAGCCATTTGGCTCACACAAAAGAGGCAGACCCGACCCATTATCCAATATTCGGCCAATAATCTACGCATCCAAGTTCATAACACGTCCTTCATCCAATTCCCCCTATTCTGCTTCCGAATTTCCTACAAGCTATTCCGATTCGAGACTTGAGGATATGGAGCTTGAATGGAAATTAAGAAGAGAGAGGGTTGATCTAACAAATCATCGCTTTTGGGTGTGTATTGACCCAATCATGTTAAAAGGAAACATGCTCATTCTATGTAGGCAGCTGTCAATACAGAATTTGAAGCTCAACTGTCGCAACGGCTCTCATTTCTTCCGCCAGCCTCAGATCCTCCAACGCCCAAAGACATAAAGCGAAGAGAGGATTGTCTGACGCAGTTTTATGCAGATTGGCAGATAGCAAATCAAGAACTGCAATCGAGATGGGTTAAAGAATGGTGGAGAGAAATCTGGGAAGGACTCAAGATACAGACAAAACTTTACGTCATGAAGGCGCTGAGGAGATAGATGAGATGCATACTGATGTGTGAATGATTTCAGCTCATCATGTTCTTGAATTTGTCTACAATATGTCTTGAAAGGGGTTGCGAATTGCTAGGTATATGATGTCTATTATGATGCAGGGTGAATAATTCAATTTTCTATCATGTTGATAAGGGGAACGGGAGATTTCTTTGCTGAAGTAACCGTTCTTTCTCTGCAATTTGGGCTTCTTTTACTGATCTTCTCTCTTCTGCCTTGTCCTTTGCCATTCTGACAGACTATATTACGTTAGAGCAAAAGATCCCAAAGCATCACGAATTTTGACTAACCTTTGCGCCATTCTTCCTCGCACACAACCAAGACGACACTTGTCCTGCCGTTAGGTTATGTACAGAAACCTTCTTTCCCCAAAGATCTAACATTTTGCCATTACCTTGTGAATCAACAAGAGACAAGTTGTCGTGACCAATCAACTTCATGAGTAGTTTAATGGCTCTTTCGCTGGCTGGTTTATGTCTCCAAGGTGCGTTTCTTTTCATTCTTGATGGATAGAAACGTGAGCAACTTCTTAACATTGATCAGGAAAACCCTTACTGCAAACACCGTTCCCTCCCTAGTTGTCTCTCAGCAAACTTGTCTCCTGCTTGCAGAGCTCTCTCTAGATTGGCAGCATGCCCCACGACTCTCGTTTTGCCGTAAGGAGAGCGATTTCTGCCAGCTGGCGCTAATTCAGGAGGGATAGATGGACGAAAACTAATTTCGTAGACAAGATCGTTACTCGGAGTGATAATAAGCTGGCCATGGCCAAGAAGTTCTAGGATGTATTTTCTTTTCCCACATGAGACCCAAGCGTACTGGGAGATTTTCTCAACGATAGGGCGAGAGTTAGAATCAACTTGAAATGGATCATCCTGGTCCGAGAAGGTAACCTCATAATCAATAGTGTTCGATGATTCTTCTGTTTTGGTTGATAGATCTGAAGAAACATCAGTCAAGGTCGCTTCACAAAAATGAGACTCCTGACCCTTGTCTGGCTGTGGCTCTGTTCCTGTCTTGCTTGTTTCACTCTTCGATTCTCGGCGTTCCATTTCCTCGTGAGATAGTCCTAATAAAGTGGGAGCGACAATCATGCCATTGGCACTGGACACACTATCAACAACGTCGATAATGTGGCAGTCGGTTTTACCAGTGTCGGGTGAAAGCCGTAAACCTCGTCCTACCATCTGAGCTAGTAAACTACGACTTTTAGTTGGTCTGGCTAGAAGAACGCAGTCAATCTTTGTGACATCAGCATCCTTCAATATCTTTGATCTCTGTGGATGCCGCTTACTTGAGGAATGTCAGTACCTTCTGTCAAAACTTCACAATTTAGTAACACTGGAAATTCACCAGCTGAGAAAGCCGCTATTGTGCTTTTTCTAAATTCTGGTCTGGATAAAGATGAAACTGATCGAGCGTCTATTCCAGCCGAGATGAAGACTTGAGTAAGAGCGTCCACATGGGACAAATCAACGCAAAACACAAGAGTGGATCGACGTTGGGATGCCAGATACAGATATGTCCTTACAACCAATTCGTTGACTTCTGGAGTGTTCACTTTTCGAGCTAATGCAACACTCTTGAAATCTCCGCTTTGGTTCAGCTCCACTTTTTCCAAGTCTAGATGCGCGGCGACCGTTGTGGACTTGGCAGGGGCAAGCCATCCATCCTTGAGCATTGTAGAAATCTCTTGGTGATAAACTATCTCCTCAAAAACAGAACTCAAAGCCAAATGATCCGACCGAGAAAATGTTGCAGAGAAGCCTATTATAGGCACATGGTGTCCGTGATCAAGCCTAGTATGTGGCTCGATAGAAGAGGGTAAATTAACTTGCTGGTTAAAGTAGTGCAAAAGACGAAGGTATGAATGGGCAGCAGCATGATGTGCCTCGTCCACAATGATCAATTTGAATTGTGAAGGATCAAATTTTGCAAGTCTGTCCGGATTATTCAAAGTCTGGTAGGTAGCTATCGTCCTAGATTTGATTTAGTGCCACAAAACACTCGCAATTGATACGATACATACACGTCTGCCAACCCAGTGGCCTTTCGCCTTGATTGCTCAACTTCAATAGTCCAATCATTATTCAAAAGTTGTCTGGCAGATTGCTCTGCTTGTGCCGCAAGCTCAACACTGCTGACCACAACCAAGGTTTGTCCTCTCTTCCTTTTACTCACAGTTTTCTCTCTCTCCTTGCTATAGAATGGTATTTGAGGGATAAGAGACATAAACATGGTTGTTTTGCCGCTCCCTGTTGGAGAAGAAACACCAATACGACGAAGACCGGAAGCAAGAGCTGTTAGGCATGCAGATATAGCTGCTTCTTGATATGGCCTGAGCTTTACATTGGAGGATCTTGAGCTTCCATCATATTGCTTGTTTTTCGTTTTATCCACCATGGGCTGTGGTGGTTGCTTGACTGCCGAGATCGAGATATACCGCCATCTTTTTGATCTCAGTGGTCGTCCTATTGTATAGTAACCGAGGGACAGGGTGGGCGCATTGAAGCACAAGTCCACTAGGAGCCTCGCATGTCGTCGATGAGCCATGGTGACATGTTTTGAAGGATTCAAAGTCAAGATTCGAATTTTTGAATAGAAAGTAAAAAGTAAAGTAAAGTAGATATTAATTAAAGATATTTTTATTGTTAAATGTTTATTACAGAAGTCAGGCACAACTATTACAAGTCAACATTTATTTTCAATCACTTTCATCTTTAAATGCTTTACTTTTCCACTTCTTGATGGTTTCTAAACATTCAAATGTCTTCAGGTCTTGTCGGATCCACTTCCTCATCGTCAGATGAACCTCTGCTCATTAATCCACCTGTGTCAGCCCTTCGCTCGTCAAGACTGACAAAGCGAGGTCGACCATACGGTGCTGCCATCTCTTCGTCTCGTACTACTAAAAAAAAGAATCACTCGACGTCTAGTGATGCTGATGATGAGCCGATATTTGTTGGATCAAGTATCAAATCAAGTCTTGGTATAGGCTCGGAAAAATATATGTTGAGAGAGGATGTACGACCTGCGAGAAGGAGAAGGATATCACGTCCGGCTGAGGAGCCCAAAGTACATTCATCGAAAGATGAGATGAAGAGTATAAGCTCTGGATCTTCGAACACATCGGTGTCAAGGCCAAGATCCAAGATGCTCAATCGCTATCCGCTTGCTCCAGATTTGGGGCTTGAACCCACTCCTGTACCGGGCTGGTTGGGCAGTGCAACAGTGCTCATTCAGCTGGAGTTATGTCCAGTCTGCAAGGTACGATGGAAAGGGAAAGAAAGCGGGGCAACCCGTTGGGTGAGTTTTGTCTAGGTATGGGGGCCAATCACCCTAATAAGGTTGCTCAGAAACATATATCCATCTGTCGTCCTCCTCTGTATAGACCTCCTAACTCTCCTCCGGATTTACAGCAATTGATACATCTTGCTCTATCTGCGAAAAAAGGGGACACCTCACTCTTCGCTCTACACATTCGTTCTGTCTCTCTGGAACATGGTGTTGTAGACGGCTTATACGACGGCAAGGACCCCTCTACGAAACAAAAGTTTGGGAGTAAGAAGAAAAAGAATATCCCCATGTCTTTGAGTGGTCTTGTCAGTGTGACTGATGTCAAGCCTAGTGGTGAAAGAGGAGACAGTTGGCATGAAGAAGTTCGTGCCAGAGTATCTGAATGGATTGGTCCGCCAAGTAGCCCCACAATATCTGCCTCAATCCAAAAGACAGCGTCGCCCGCCTGTTCATTGGTAGCCTCAAACGAGCTCAGGTTGTCTGACGCTGAAGAAGTCGTTTTCCCACTTACTCAACCCCTGACAGAGTCGACTCTTGCTCGAGAATACTCAAAATTGGTTCCTACCCCATCCCCATTGCTGCCATCTCCACCTTGTGTACAAGATAGAAGCTCACCTCCTTCATTTCATAGTTCGTCAGGAGGAATACTTGTCCCGGCATCTGATGATGAAGGAGATTCAATCATTCAAATCGTATCGCCGCCTTCAAAGATACCAAACCGACATGATAATATTTTTGAGGATAACAATGGCAAGAGCAACAATTATAAGAAGGCGCCCTTTCGATGAAGGAGAGATTTTCGCACCGCAGAGAATCTCTCCGTTTAATCATGGCGGTCAAATGGAGATAAATACGGCAGCTGGAACATCCCATTCAGGCGGTCTTGAGATCAGAGACGGAGCCGGAGATGCTCGCGTCATGGAAAATCATCCCTTTTCTTGTCATCCCGTAGCGGGAAACATTGAGAGTAACGACACAAATCTTGTAGAGGACGATTATTGTTTATTGTCTGATTGCGAATCTGCTGTATTTGAGAGGGATATTTCGGCAGCCTTTTCAGATCTTTCTCTTGTCGCCGACGACGGTTGGCTACTCCAGTACAATTCTTCTTCGCCTCAAAATGATTCTAACCAGAGATTGGAAACGGAAGATGAGCGCTGTGCATCGAATCATTCGGAAGATCCAGAGGATGCTATAAATTGGGAAACTAATGAGCAAGTGTTTGAGGGATCAATGAATCATGAACTTGAAGATGAGGGACTTGAAGAATTGATTGCCCGAGGCATGCCAAATTATGCTCTTTGGGACATGAAAAGACTCAAAGTGAGTTTAACGTCATTATCATCTCTTTCAATGCTCAAGGATCGTGTAGCGCTTGGTGGTCGATCATGGATATCGTGCAGTCAACAGCCGTTCTTTGTTGGTAAACCAAGCTTCTCAGTGTTGGAAGGCTTTAAATCCTCCTACCAGTGTTGCAGACAAGATTCAAAAAGATTCAACGTCAATGATTCATGATTCGCATGACTTTGAAGTGCAGGCAAATCAATCAGATGACCAAAGCAATCAATTCACTAAAACGTCAAAGACAAAAGGCAACAAGGTGGAATCTGAAGCTTCTCTGAATGATCAATTTCACGATATGATTATGAAAGACAAGGATCTTTGGGTTCGTATACTCCGATATGAAGTATGTGTATCATGTTTGTTAGTTATCTCAGTACTGTATATCCTGACCTCAAATCTAGCCAATCAGCTTTGATGAGATAGTTAGCAAGGCCATCGCAGCAGGGGTATCTAAAAAAGGATGGAAGAAGGCACTTAAAAGATATCTCGATCTTCAAGTGAGGAATATTTCATACGACAGATATAAGTTCGAATGGCCAACTAATGGGAGCACAGGGTGTAACCTACTACACTGAAGATCCTACGACTCAACGTTCTCGTCATTGAGTATAGCATCAAGATAATATCTACCCAGACTTTTCCATCATACTCGCGAAGCTTATAATGCACAATTCTGGTGTATGGTTTACTCAGGTTGCCCCTTCCTAGATATATCATCATTTTCTCTCAGCTTTTATCAATTTATGCTTCTGGGTATCCACATTGTTTAAATCTTCTGGGAAACTTGCTCGACCAAGGCAGGACAATCATTGCACTTTTGAGCGACACTGTCATGTCTTTGAATTGCTGCAAGGGTTAGTATAGATCCGTATATCCAATACAAAAATTAGAGGTTCCGCTTGGTCAAATTTGTGATCAGAATACTCAAACTCATTCTCACTTATTCTCAACGCCCACCGTTTTTATAAAGATAGAGGCGAGGACAAATGTTCTTCTCAATTCACTCACTCTTATCGTCTTGAATAGCGATGCTTATTGTCAACTTATCACAGTTTGAGTTAACTTTTGATAACAGACAATTATGATACGGTTTATGCAGGTACCTCTGTTGACGTGAAATCAAACCTCTCAGCAAGCTGATGCTTTTTCTTGATTTCCTGCTAAGAGGACTTTTAACAAATGAATTATAGCTCACATAGTTACCACTGTCGTATATAGTTTATATTAAAATTTCGGCTCTATAACTTATGACAATAAGTCAAATAAACTTTCTTTCAAGCAATGTACTTTTTCTGATGCACGTCATACAACGTCAATGTTCCCTCATCACCCACCCTGATTTCAAAATGTCTCTTCTCTTTCATATAGATACCATGTACCCTCAGTACTTCTCCAGTTCTGATCGGACTGTTTTCCACTCTGTCATCTATCTCTCCACTATCAATGGCTTTCTCAAGCCCTATGGCTTCCTCCGTCGTCAAAGGGACGAGCCTTGCAGATGGTTGACTTGGATTAGGATTTGATGAAGACGTTTTCTGGCGAGCAGCCTTGTCCTTGGTGTAAGATGAATGGAGTGAGCGTAAGAGAGAGGCTGATTTATGACGGACATCTGAAGAGAGAGTGGGAGAAGATATAACTGAAAGCACTAAGAGAGATATCAGAGAGGCTCGAGAACGCTGATAGACTATGACGCTACCTTCGCGCTGAAGAGCTGTAAGACCGCCTATTTCTGCTGACAACTTGTCAACTGCTTTAGGCAGTGCTACAGAGGCTATACACCATTGAATCTATGTAGTCACCACTGAGAAAACGTAACACGCACATAGACGAGCAATCGTTCCCGAATTTGCCACTAATGCCGTTTTGGTAGCTGTGACACCTTTTGCAATAGCGCTTCCTGCAATACCTGCAGCGGCCACCTGTGGATACAACATGAGACGGTTTCATCATGACTGGACATACAGTTTCTAGCGCCACAACTTCGGGAAGAAGGGCTGCACCTGCTGTGGCGGCCACAGCTCCTACGGCGATTGAAATCACGGCAATTGTTGCTGCCGATTTCAAGACAGAGTAACGCGTTTTCTTGGTCTCGTCATCAACCAAACACTGTCTTTAATATCAGTCTCCAGCACCAAATCTCCGCTCTTGCTACCCGCGTACCTCCAACGTGAACCAAACTTTGCCAGGCTAATCAGAGTCACTGTCAAATTAGCACTTCCTTGGATTTTCGATTATATCAGCTAGAAGTCTTCTCACTTTTAGTTTAATAGTCTGTCCGGGTTTAACTCCATTCTCAAAGTGAAGGGCCGTGACCTGCTTCAGAGATACGTTTAGAGGATGAGCAGTGTTGTTGGTTATCCGACAAGAGGGCATTGCTCCGATCTGTCGGACAGCGGTCTCTGAGTCTTGCTAAATTCTTCAGACCTATTTATATACTTTAAAAGGCGGATTATGTGATTATCCTCCAGCAAAAGTGATTAAAAATGAGAAAGAAATATAATAAAAAAGAAATAAAAAAAGAAATAAATTAATCTTTATATGAGTCACAACCTGTTTCAGGCACGGACCCCTGAATTCGTCATGTTTCGATTGATGGAGCCATTTCCATTTTAATTTAGAAAAAAAAGAATAAATATTTTGAAGAAATTGTGATTTTATTCTTTTCTTTTTTTCTTTTCAATTTCGAGTTTACAGCCATTATGACTCCAAAAATAACTACTTCAGCTGCTAGCAAGAAAGCCAGACATATTGACGCGAAGGAGGCGAATCTTTCTCAAGTGAGTTGTTTTTCTCTCTCTTCATCCCTTTTTCCTATATGACAGCGGGTCAAGAAGAGCTCTAGGTGCATGAGAGCGAGTGAAACGGTGGCAGAGATCTTTGGAAAGGGTGTGGATATTGACTAGCTTATTCCGGTAATGGAAGAATAGCAATGGCATCATTTCGCGGCATTGATATACTTTGCTGACCTTTGCCTACAGCCTATGCTTTCATTCCAGTCGCGAACCAAGCCATCCAAGGCATTAATCAAGTCCAAACCGTCTTTGAAACATCGTGAATTGACAACATCTAATGCAGACGTTGCAGCAAGCAGTGATGGTGTGGACATCGTGAATATTCTTACAAGGTCGCAAGAGCGACATATCAAGACTGACGAGGATAAGGTTGCTCAGGCAAAAAATACGGAAGAAAAGAACGCAAACAAAAAGTTGGACGTAAGATCGAAGAGATGGGCAGGGTTATTAAAACAAGCCAAAGCAGCCATGGGTGATCTCGAACCCAGTAGGAATCACCATTCGCAAAATTTGTCTCGAAACGGGTAGCTGACTTGGTCTCCAATAGTCCATGCTGGTCCAGAAACGCATAATGACATCCACCGTAGGTGTGACTGTGGCCTTTAGAATCTTGACTCATTATATTCTTCTCATCCATCAACTCATCTACTCACCCATTTTACAGACATTCTTCGAGTCTTTGACATGACCACCCGATATGGACCGTGTGTCGGTATGAGTCGTCTCCAGCGCTGGGAACGAGCCAAGCTATGGGAGCTTGACCCACCTGAAGAGGTCTGTCTGACCACTTGTCGCTATACTGCTAACTAGCCGTTTAGATACGTGTCATACTCACCACTTTGGAAGGGAAAAACGACCCATCGTATAGGGACTCTGTGCTACATGAATGGCTATAAAGTAGTCAGTCCCGACTATCATTCTCGGTTCAAAATTGTCATTCCTTCAGCAAGGCTATTATTTCGTGTATAGGTTAATGGTAGAAATCCCAATGGTTGTATTTCTGGTACAAGTACACAAAAAGGCTCAAAATACATGTAATATTAGTATGCAGCAGAATATACTTATGGCAAAAGCAAAAGAATTCAAGTACGTAAAGTATTCGATAAATTGGACTTGCTTCCGGTCATCGGTTATATTAATTTTCATTTAATCATTCATCTTTACATTTTATTTTATTTTTGAATTTCAACCTGTACATATTTTTTTTAGTTGATACATCATCAAGCATATCCATCTAGCAGTGCTGAGGGATATACAGTCTCTAGGCCAGTTCCAAAGTGTACTGCAAGACTGAGGCGTGAAAAAAATGGGTCCTTCTCTACTGCGTGATCAGGCTGCTGGTCCATCTGAAGACGTCAAGCCCAATCTTCATTCATCAGCTGGCGAAAGCTCTAGCCATACGAGCCCTGCTGCAGAAAGACAAAACACGAGCAGAGATTCACCGGCAGATGGAAGCATCGCCAATACAAACAGCGGACCTTCATTCACTGTCTCTCAACTGCAATCCGCTCCCCAGCCCACTTCCACTCAAACGATCTTGTCATCTGCGAATTCTCAAGCTCAGTCGCAAAGTGCAAGACAACAAGATATGTTTGACGACAACGCAGCCAAGCGTCCACGCCTACGTCTGGCTCATGCTTGCGATAGGTGCCGTCGCAGAAAGATACGCTGCTCAGGAGACCATCCATGTACGCCTTGCCAACAGAGTTCTACCAATTGCACGTTCAACAACCCTTCACGAAGGGTTGTGAAGACAAAGGGGAACTCTGAGCGATTGAGTAGCACAGGAGGAATCAAAAGGCCTCATTCTCCAACAAGAAATTTTACTGGGTTGATGACTAATCGAGGAGAGAATCAGACAGATCTGGAAGCGAGACTGGCTACATTGGAGAGTATGCTGAGAAATGTGCCGCCCAATGTACACAATGCGTTTTTGTCAACGCTTGATGCTCGATTAGGAAGTGGCACTGGAGTTGGCATTAAAGAAGGCGGTACCGGGGGTGAAGGCATCGGGGTTGCTGTGGAGGCTCTTGCAGGAGGCAACAGTCAAGCGAATTTGGCAGCTTTAAGTTTAGGAAGAACTTTAGGATATGGCTTACAAAACATTGATTTGAACACGTATGGACAAAACCCAATGGCACTGGGATGGAATAGCTCGCCAAGCGCTGCAGGATGGTTGGGGGGTGAGAGAAATACTTGCAAGAAGAAAGAAGAGGCGGGGATGGATGAGTTGGCCAAGAAAATGGGAGGAATGAGCTTTTTTTATGAAGATGAGATTGGACAAGCCAAATGGCAAGGTAAGATTACATGTGGTTTAGCTGATCAAAGTTGCTAATTGTTTCAACAGGCGCCACATCTGGGTTTCCTCTACTTCATTTGCTCACTGCTCACAACACCCCTAAAGAAGAGTATGAAGGTGAATCGGAAGATGCAGATCTATCATCCGAGGTCATTGCATCACCAGCAATGGCTGATTCAGTTCTGTCCAATTCATCTAACAATCCATCAGCTCCTACCCGCTCCGTTTCTTTGACATCAGGTACTACCATGCATACTACATCTGCGCAAATCAAGGGCCGTTCGTCCTCTATAGGCCTTGGCGCCGCAAGTCGCCGTGCCGCCAGTGTTGAAGGCAAGAGGAAAGAACGTTTTTTTCCCGATCGTACACCTCGCCCGCATCAGACACTCAATCCTGAAGCCAGCTGGAAAGTCATTACCGGAGTTATCCCTCCTGATCTGATGGATACCCTTGTACGATGCTATCTTTCAACATCCCACCTTCTCTGGCCATTTCTCCACGTCCCTTCATTTCTTGCCGATTACGCCAACCCGGCTCAATGGGGAGAGCCGGGATTCACTTGTTTTATTGTGGCAGTATGCACTCTTTCATCGCGCCATGTAGATGATCCTCGAGTCCGAGCCAATCCCAACGACCCATCTACAGCCGGGAAACAATACTTTGAGTTGTTCAAACGTTTGCGCGATCTCCCCTCTGCGGACCGACCGACGTTGTATAGCATTCAAGCGGCATTCTTGGCTGCTATCTATGCGTTTGGACTGGGTAACCTCAGTAAAGCATTTTCTTTGCAGGCAGAAAGTGTCACGCTTTGTTTGGATGGAGGGTTACACAGAAGTGTTGATGGATATGATCATTTCGATGCTGTTGAGAAGGAGATAAGAAAGGTGAGTCATATTGGATATTTAGAAGTTTACAAAAACATCACAGCGGACATTCTGGTCTATTTATTCTTGGGATAAACAATCAGCCGCTCTCTTTGGTCGCCCGCCCATCATTCACCTTCGTGACTGCGATGTTACGGAACCTAGCACTGTAGATGACGAAAACTTGAATCCGGAGGGTATCAAAGATGAATCAATCAACCTAAAAAGTCGAATGTGCGCTTTCGTCGCCACAATTAGACTGCATGTCATTTTGGAGGTAGGCCGATGGAAATCAATATACGGTACACAATTGATATCTTGCACAGGGTGTTATTGATTCTGCCACACAACCATCTTCTTTTCCTACCTCCCCCTTCTTGGCCCGAGCCGCCACAACTATTGCCAAACGTTCACCACAAATTGAGACGTTGCGTGACGAAGAGGAATTGTTGGAAGAATGGAAAAGCATTTTGCCAAAATATTGGTATTACGACAATGAAACGGCAAATTCGAGGGATCCCATAAGGATAACTCAGGCCGAAAGACTTCATTGCGTGAGTGGGAGGATCGTTTTTAGAGATGACTCATTGATCACTCTCTTAGTTGGAACATTTGGTAAAGATGATTATTTATCGTCATCGATTTTCTGGATTTGTTGCTATACCAGCTTCCACGGCAGAGGAGCGAGCGCGACATTTGGATCTATGCAAAAAGGCAATGCAATGTGCACTAACTATTATTGCAGACCATGTGCATATAGTGAGTTTGCAGTTCTTGATGGGTCGCATATTCATGCCGCTGATTTGATGGTAGAGCCAGCGCGGGATGATGACATACTGTGAGAATATGAGTTGTAGGCAATGAAATAATCATTGACGTGGATTATAGATGGCGTGCACGTCATTCACCAACTAGCCCAGGCTGGTCGAACTCTCGTTGCAGTCGTTCTCAACTGTCGGAATGCTGATTTCCGTCCTGTCATTGCTGCCTGTGTGGAGGGCCTCAGGTCATGTGTAGGCCTGCTGAGAAGGTTTAGTGGAAGATACCTATGTGGACTTCGTTCAGCAGATATCATTGATGAATTTTGTCGAGGTAAGTCCCGGATACGTTGATCCTCACGCAATGCCAACACTCGACTAGTGTGCAATATCCCCGTTGATTCTCCAAGAGTCCCGGACTCTGCTGGACGTCCTTCTCCTGCTTGGCTTCGTCCAGTCCGAAAACGTGTTTCGACACCTCCTCCCACCCCCGACTCACCCAACAGCTCTGGTATGATGAACTTTAATCCTAGCTTCATAAACATGGCTGGACAAAACACCCTCACTCCCGGCCTCAGTAATCTGAGTGCAACCAACGGGATGGTCGACCTTGGCACTGGACCGGAGTTGGAAGCCTTGTTCAACACGTCCGCCTACTTTAACCCGTCAGGTCTTGAGAACGAGGAGAACGGTGCGGACCCGTCAAACACCCAGACTTCAGCTTTCATTGAAAGAAATCCTGGTGCCTCATCTACATTTCTGCCTACACTGGGAGGCCTGGGAGAAGCTTCAGCACCCTATGACAGGTTTGAGACGCTTACGCCCAACGCCGAGCTAGGCGATGGAAGCGCCATGCTAAACGATCGTAATGAGACCACGAGCGGACCGTTCAACTTTAGCAACGATACAGACCACCCTATGGGTAATACAGGAACGGGTATGGGTGGTAATGGTTCACCGATAACAGTCGGTGGTGGTCAAATCAGGTTTGATTATGGGATGAATGGGAGCGGGTTTGGAGGAGAAAGCCTCGCGACAGAGGGCATGGATAACGTTTCGGACGGCTTGAAGAAGGGAACGAGAGAGGGTGCACTGTAAGCTCAACGCTTTGCAACTTTGCATCCCAGCTAATGCGCCTGAAAAGGTCTGCAGCCACCATTCTGAGTCTCATGGAGGAAGGATCATTCGATTACGGGAGTATCTTTACAGACCAGGCGCCGTAGATGGCTCTATTCTCGTTTCTAAATAAAACACTAGCTCTGAGGTTTCATAGAGTGTATCATAATCCTTTTCTATATTCTGTATTTATCTTATTGGCCTTCCTCTCGTGTGTTACGTAATAATTATCCCAAACGGTGACCCACCTCACGATTGATGTCATTGTGGAGTAAATTTGATTCCGTTCTTTCGAAAGCAGGTGCCTAAAAAAAGCTCCGTTTTTCTTGCATGGAAACTTGAAACAAGATCTGGAAAATGACGCAAGTTTCGGGAAAGGATGACGTAAATATAGGGGCCGAAAGGACTGAGAGAGGGCGGACAAACGGGATGAATTGTTTGTTAAAAGAACATGACGTAGTTAAAGGAGAACATTCGCTGGAACGGGCCGAGGACTTGGAATGCGTTTGGAGCGAGCCACACACAGCCATGGTGGGAATAATGTCATTAAAAGACCGGCTCCACCGTCCGTCTGCCATTCAATCACACACACACACCCTCTCTCTTGCAGGACAGGTGGATAGTAGACAGATCTCTCGACGAAAGGAGCTGAGAGATGGGAATGAAACCAAGTTCATTTCACCATGACGTACACGGCCCCAAGCCAGTATTGAATTCTGGTTGGAAGGAGATAGAAGACTTGGAGCGATATGATGTTGACGTTGATGATGAAGCATTGGAGTTGGAGAGAGAGGCCGTATATAAAGGAAAGGTAGACAGGGTTGAAGTTTCTTATGAATGAAAATTTGTGAATCACTGAATACAAGATAAAAAAACGTTAGCTCTCAAAATGACTGCCACTTGTCCCATGACTCCTCGCAAAGATGTTTACAACGGTTCCTACCACCACCAAGCCTCACCCATGGGTGATAGCGAGGACGGAGATGGTTCGTCCACCGTCAATTCTTCTCCTATCATGTCTCGGCATGGTCTGAAAGAATCCCAGCTTGATGGTGAGTTCACAACGCAACGAGATGGGTTCAGTACTGACTTTGGTGGTGGGATCAAGACTCGGAGGACCACATTTCTTCCAAGATGTTGGAAAAGAAAAAGAGAAAGTACTCTCAAGAGTTGTACAAATGGACTCGAGAGATGTTGGCGCATGCTAGACAAGATATCGAGTATGTTTCTTGTATGGCATTGTATGGTTGAAAACTGATAGAGAATTGCCAGACGCCGGTCTTCCGAGTCCTCAGACGAAACATCTCGTTCACATTCTGAAAGCTCATCCATGAGCGTCGGGCCAGATTCAGCCCAGCCAAAACGTCATCCTTCTGATGTTGATAAAGTCGGCGCTGTGCGCACTTGTCATTAGTGGTTTGGTATCATCTCTATATAGTTTGAGTTGTTGATTCAACGTATTGGTTTGGACGCGCATCTGTATCAGTAGAGCATATCTTTTCGTGTAGCGATTTTTAGTCAATGTATCGTGTTAGTATACAATGTTCAGTTTGCGATAAGCAGGTGTTTTATACATTACAGGTCTGGCCATGCGGTCACTATCATACACCCAAAGATTAAGACGTATCATCCACCATGTCCGCGACAGAGCTCTACAATCACATAGCCGTTGGCAATCACCACTACCCCAAACAACAGGTAACCCAAGATGGTTACCCATTTAGGAGAGACATATGACTTGGCACATCTCAAAGATGGATTTCGTCGTTCGGTTTCAATCTCTGGACAGCTGTTGCTCAGAGCGCTTTCAGCAGTTGTTTCTTGGGTATTCGGTCCTGTTGCTGATGTCCCTAGTGGATTGCTGACAGCAGCAGGCTCCAGCTCCGTAGCGTCCTCTGCTGGTCCTTGGACAACCATGATTTCTTTTTGAGAGCAGAGAAAGACTAAAGGGAAAATGACGGTAGGTAATACTACCGACAAAAGTACTTGGGATGCAACAAGCATAACGTTAAGACCTTTGGCGCCGACGGCTATGGCCACAATGGCAGCAGGAACGACGCCTAGCAGACGAGTGATTAAACGTCGCACAAACGGCTGGATCGTAGTTAGTAGACCAAACAACGGAACTAGAGTCACTTACCGATGTCTTCCAATCGATGAAACCTTCCGAGACGACTTGGCCAGCAAGTGTCGCTGTGATTGAAGCGCTTTGTCCAGCCTATGAAAATAAGAACAACCCGCATTGTTGACGTTTGATACTCACGCAGAGAAGAGCCAAAGCAAAGATTATTGCCGCGGCATGGCCAATATACGACTTGATGAGGGCGAACGCTCCGAAAAGATCAGCCTCGTTGGTGTCACCATGTTCATTGTAGTAAAACGCTGCCCCAGCTAGCGTCAGAATGGAAGCATTAATGGTCAAGGCAAAGCCTAGCAACGATAACGTTGTGTCAATCTACAGGAATGAGCAAACTTGCCGCGAAGCACAGCAAGGAGTTGTTTACAGTAGAATGAAAGAGGTGGACATCAACCCATCTGATTCTATCAAATATTTTCAATTCCCGTTCATACTCTTTCTGCGCCTTGATGGCTTCCATCTCCTCCTTATCCATCGGAGAGACAGCTGGCAACGACAAATTCTTTTGGCTACTAGCTTCCTGCTCAGGACCCATACCACGGCGGGAGTTTTCCGATAAATGAACATCACCCAGCTCAAGCTGAGGTTGACAAGATGTGCGTCGTCTGAAAGGATTCAAAGAGGGCATGAAAACATTTCGAGGCTTCTTTGCGATGGATAAACGTGGGATCATATTCAAGCGATCAACTCCGGCCAGGAAGGATCCAAGGAAGAGCGCGTGAGGCATTACAGTAGCTTTGATACGGTAAGTCATTGCGGCTGAAGAATAGATGTTTAAGCGACGAACCTCCAATAATTCCTACTCCGACGTAGAGAGCGCCCGGCTTCACAAGCGTCTATCAAACCATAATCAGTGTTGGCAAAAACGCCTTACGGGCTGAGTGCTAACTTTTGAGGGTACTAAACCCAAGAATACATCCTTCCACACAGGATTGATTAGTTTTAGAAGAATCATAAAGCTGATGAAAACAGCCAATACCTGCTCATTTTTGAGTACGTCTCCAATCACCATGATGTGACAGAGGCTCACCAAAGACACGATAACAATCTCGAACAACATCATTCCTTGCCGTCCAGAATTAGACCTAAAGAAAAGGAGGACGATCAAGACATCCGCCGCGGTCACCAAGACGCCTGCGAATAATGGTAATTTCGGAAACAACCTATGTTTTCAATCAACATATGCAGTTTTCAGATAACTTGAGTAGCCAACAGATGAAGAGCTATAGCACTTCCCAACAGCTCAGCCAGATCTGTAGCTATAATAGCCAGTTCCGCCAATAGGTAAAGTGACCACAAGCCAACTGTTAGGGGAATCTTGTATCTGGGATAACGATGTTGTAATCGTAGAAAGAGTTGTCTTGTCTGGGCTGGAAGAGATAATGATGTGGTTGTTCCTAGTCTGACTGCAAGCAATTGAAGCACTAGATACAGCAACAATTTCAGTAATAAGTCGAACTACACCACTCTACAACGCACCGACGGCTGCCAGACCAGCAAGAAGAACGATAAACAGTAACTTATACCCATAATCGGCACCAGCTGCCAAATCTGTGGCCCAATTTCCGGGATCGATATAGGCCACACTGGAGACAAGACCAGGTCCAATGAAATGCACGTGTCTATCCTCATGTTAATACGATGACCATGCCTAGAAATTGACGGCAACTAACCGCAGAAAGATACGTTTACACTTTCGGATTGTGAGCGTCTTCCACCATGCTAGTCCTGGTTGCTTGACTTGGTCGGAATGACCTGGTTGAGCTTGAGAGGTGTCCATTATGCGGTGAGATACGACCCGGGATATGGAGACCTCTTGGCTGAGAGTTTGCGGAGAAGTAGCACTCCAATTACCCCTCTGTGTAGCTGTATTCCTCTATCAATTTGTCAAAATTTACTTCAACCCCATCAAGAGCTTTTTTCCTTTGCGGAAAGATTCTTTAAATATAAGATAATTTTCAGAATCAAAGTTAAAAGTGATACTTAAAATCAGTCAAGATGACTGGTGGAGGTAAGTTCTTTTTACGTAAGAAATATTCTATATTGGCAAGGAATATTTTTAATTCACATATACATCCAAGAGTCAACAGCCAACATCAATCAAGAACACTTTCATCGTTTACAGGTATTACAAAAGTCGTTTCCCTAGTATTCGTACAAATTAAGACCTACGCAGCGGGTTATACAAAAAAAAACAGTTAGAATAATGGATTATACTCGTGGTAATCTTCAGTTTAGGTATCTCAATTGCACAAAAATCTCCTGTTTAGACAATGCTATAAGGACCAGGTGATCAGCTTTTGAATGTGTTTGTATAGAAGAGAAAAGAATAACAAAACCCACCAGATCGCGACAAAAACTTGGCCAAGAGTGAACGATCCGCCTTTTCTCTCCCTCAATCATCCTTAAAGCTTCTGGAGCCCTCACGCCTTGCGCTTCAGCTTCCCTTCTCCTAGCTATACCTGCCTCCGCTTCACGCCTTGCCAATTCCACTTCCCATCCGAAAAGCTCATGGAAAAATCGTAAATTGGGCTGTATGAGGACTTTCCAATGTGATCAACTTGCAACTCAAACTACAAGTTGATTGACCTACCGTTCAGTCTTCGAGCTCGGCACATCATATAGGCGTCCATCAAGCCCATCCGCTCGTATTGCATCATGTACGCGATCACGATAGTCGCACTCCTACTAACGCCTACACGCTGTAGAGACTGTCAGAAATGTATTTTACGGCTAAAGGTGAACCCACACAGTGAACCAAGATTTTCCCATTTTGTTGTCTTGCTTGCTGAATCCACTCGCACGCGCGAGCGATCACAGGTCGCAGAGGGTCATTACCATCGTCTCTTACATCAGTTAAATCCAATCTAGCAGATTGGTATATTGAATAAGTGCTCCTACAGACGTCACAATCTGAAACCACTTACACATCAATCTTGCCTTCCTTTGCGAACGAGGCAAGGCTGTTTTCGTTGGCATGATCGTGATGAGAGTCACGATCCGAACCGTTGACCAAACTCTCTCCAACACTGACCACATGAGTTATGCCAAGAGCTTTGAGCATAGGTGCATTATTAGCGTGTTCTCTGTTGTCTCATTAACATTCTGCCGACATCTTGATGGGCATGATGAACCACTCACAGATTACCGAGATACAAACAGGGCAGTATCCGCGAAGGAAACCCGTCAAAATGCTCACTATCAAACCATACTCTCGCAGCTTGTGCCGCACAACTTCCGCCATTATCGAGTTCTGTAAGCAATTCCCTTGCTGCTTCCACCGTTGATTTGCCATATGTTGCACCAGTAACAATCTTGGCTGGTGGCTCGCGCCTCCCGCCAAAGGTCATACCCCAAGTTCTCCACCTGACACTCGGTGAGGAATGCTTAGATTCCTCTGGTAACGAACTGGACGTGACATTGGTGGCGCTCAGAAGTTTGAGAGCTTTTGCTTTCCTGTCAGCAGTCAATCTGGCGTCAACTTTTCTCAACAGTGGCTTATCGGCAGGATAAAGAAAGAAGGAGCGATTGGCATTGACTTGAAGGTACAAGAACGCTTCAGGAAGCGAAATAGACAGAGACGACATGATGTAGGACAGGACGATGATGCTCGACTCGGTGTAGCCGTCTTGACAGTGAACCAGCACTTTTCGCTTTTTGCCGCTATCCCTCCCTTCGACAATTCTCCTCAGGAAGTAGACAAGCTCAATCACACGATCCGTCATCATGGTGAGGTTTCTCGTTTGACCTGTAACAGTACGACAACTGCCAGAGCATTCAAGCGTAACGTATTCTGGCTTCAAGGGAGCTGTTTTTATTCGCGGTTGCTGTTCGTCATCTGTAGAAGTCGTCCGTTTTGACGGAACTTCAGTACAGGGCGCAGACGGAGAAGGGCTGAGCAGGCTACGAAGAGCTACTGTGGCCGGGGAAGCAGACCAGCCGAAACTGCATGACTGCTTTGATTCCTGAGAATCTTGTCGGCGACGTTGAATGTCTTGAAGTTTACGAGACGCCGACGAGAGGGTTGATGCTGTGGGCATTTCAGCACATTCGGAAGCTCTCAGGCAGATATCAAAGGGAATGTAAGCCCCAACTCCATCTGGTGTTCCCCAGGGTACGTCGCAGTCATTACCAACCTTTTGATTTCCATTAGCCAACATATTAGTTATGGAATGGTAGCATACCCAGAACCCTTCAACAACCTCTGAGCCCTTGGTCATTTCTCTGCTTTCCTTTACCTCTTTATAGAATAAGTCTGTTGAAAGATGCTTGTGGCGATTAATGCCTTGAGAGTCGATATTGACCAAGTCTGGACAGTGTTTCTCTACTTTGTGAAAAGGCTCTGCGTATCGTCATTATCAATGCAGTAAGTGGAAACGTATCCGGACTAACCGACAAGTACCCAGACACCATACTGTATCGGTTCACCAAGTCCCTCTCCTGGACCTCTTACATCTCTGACGTGCTTATAAAATTCGTCTGTCCTCTGTTTGTACAAATCTTCCTGAGCTTGAGCAATTCTTGCACACTTTATTAGGGCAGTCCACATCTTATATATATACTTACTGCTGTGCGACATGTAAAATTCCAGGCCCAACCCCAGCTTTCGAATACAGCACAATGTCTGATACTGTGGCGTACTTGATTTGTTGAATATTAAGGTTTCGTAAATTGATTTGATCAGGCAGCTTGGCCGGTTTGAATCTTGGAGGCTCGTCTATTGGATTATGTCTTGTTGGCAAATCAAAAACATCACGAACATGTAAAGCGTTGAAGAATATACAAGACGGATTCTCTCCATCGCTTTCAGTAACGTCACAAGATGAAGGATCTGCCAAGGAATCAGGCTGAATATTGATTTTTGTAGCTGCAACAGTAGCGTTGCCACAAGGAAGCGGATGGTGCTCGGCATCGAGACCTTGAACAACTGCTTTGGGCGAGAGATGTTTGGAATTGCATGGGTGCATGGCCACGTCCACTTCTGCGGATTTGTAGCTGTCTTTGAACTCGGGATCACTTTCACATGTAGAGAGAGACTGCAGAGAAGCTTCTTTAGGGGATGGCAAAGAGTTGCCAAGGCTGGGTGAAGTAGCAACAGTGGTACCAGTTGAGAGATAAGACTCTGAAGAAGCTGATTCTGAACCCGAGCCTTTACGGCTGGGTATTCCATAGGGAGTGCTCATGGCGTATGTTGGTAAGTCTTCAACGTTAACCTCGAGCTTTGGCTGGGTTTCTAAATAGTAAGGAGGACAGAAAAGGAGACAGAGCCCTCGATATCGAGGAGGCTCAAAAGGCGGGGCATGACTAGAGCAATGTTAGGATTTTCTGGTTGCTTCAACTCACCCAAAAAACTGGGCCATATCCTGTCCCTTTTGACCGTCATCGCTTATCCCGTGTAGCCACGGAAACATGACTGAGCTTGGCGTATCAATCATGGAGTGCGTTTCCACAAGAGGAGGCAGCTTGAGGTTCCTCATCAGCCACACCTCTTTCGCTCCCAACCTACCTCTTTTACTCCCAACAGCCTCACGCCCTTTGCGATTTCAGGTCTCTCCTGCTCACGACCCCATGGCGGCATGCCCCAGACCGTTGTGGATGAACCCGATTCACGCTGACAGGGCTCCAATCCTTCTCTCTCTATTCCTTCCATATTTTTACTCACACCACCGTCCTCACATTCGACCTGATCCACATCCATCCTATCCACTCCATCCATTCCCGCTTGCCAATCACTCTCCAACTCATACCTCAGCTTGGTAGCCTTGGGCTCTCGGTCTCTACCTTCCCTCATCTCCTTCAACACAAGATCCGCCCCGTTCACCACTCCTTCCGTACTCCGCGCGCGCTCCATGGCGGCAGGAAGTATATGTGTGGGTGTAATTGGAGTGGGAGGCGCAGAGAGCGGAGCCACCGGACGAGGCGTGCTCGGTCGCGACATGGGACATGGCGGTTGGAGTGGATATGACAATACCATGGAAGACATCTTTGACGATAACGCGTTCTCTGGATCCACCTAGCCCAACGTCCAAAGCATTGGCTCTACCTAATCACAGGCTTCTGCGCTTCGTGGTGCTCTCCTACAGATGGGTCAGCCTACTCTATCCGCCCAGAATATTGTCGCTCGACTGACTAATTTTTTGCAAACTAGGAATATAAAACAAGATGGAAAAAGGAGATGAGAATGAATCTTGGTTATGCCCATTCTCGGATTTCGGGTAATTACCGTACGGCGTGTGGTAGTGGATAGGATTGCCTTGTACGTAAAAAGCAGCTATCGAATGAGCTGTACGTACTTTCAGATAGTTCTCGTGACGTAGAGGCGGATTTATTTACACCTTTCTACAAGCCATTTGCATAGAAATAGAGATATAAATGGTGTATAGAAAAGCTACTTGTTGTCTGGCTGAGCAGTAAGGCTCTTTTATATAGTAGCCAAGTCATACATATACCACAGCAAGAAAAATACTGTGCCGTTGCGAGAGATGCATCCTTGGTGTCTGCTATGGTCCTCTCCTGCCATTCACTCTCTCATCCTTGTATCCTGGTTAATACTTAAAGAGAAAGAAGAAAGGTAAAAGCGAAAAAGAAAAAACGAAAAAGAAAAAGCCTCAGTTGAACGTGACATCCGGTAATTGATAAAGATCCGTTCCGGTGCCTGGAAGGTGTTTTCGTAATGGGAACAAGTGCCTGATTGCTTATCATCGGCGTTTTCAGTTGTGGCGAGGTTAATCCTGATCGGTATCAATGTCTGACGTGTTATTGTTGATGTATTATATGGCGAGAATAGTGTCATTACGCTTGACAATATGACTTTATTTCATGACTTGTCTTGAGGTTTCTTGACTCAAGCTTCTTTATATTGCTTTACTTATCCATCGTTGTCAAAAGCAGAATACGCGATTGAGTGGGCTGTTATGAAAGAGTGGAACGCTCAACTTTTATTTCTCAACTATACATCAACTCGTCAACATGTACAAGTGTTGAAATCTTACTTGAAGGTGAACTGACAAGGCATAGCTTACTACTCGACTCCTTCTGTCCAAGCTGAATACATCACAAAGGGTGGTGATAGCACCCTTACTGGCCTTGAGACCTATGCGGTGGGGATAGAGGACGCTCAAGTCGATGTCTTGTACACTTATATGATGTGTTTGGCTACAGCTTTCAGATGCGCCAAGGTGGTTTGACTCATTTGAGACCCATGTTGTACAGACAAAGAGCTCAGGCGCGGATCTTATCGCTTCCAAGTGCTACCGCATTGTGATGCCTGATTTCCTCATGGGTGGTTATGCGACGCCTGAACGCTTGTACCAGGGCATGATGCCTGTCTGTAGGTGCTGCAGTATCTGAATTTCTTCTTTGAAACAAAGGGAAAGGGACAAAACATTTCTCTCGATTCCTTGGTGCCGCTTTCACTCATTCTGTGTCTCTCTCCAAGAGCATTGCGGCTTTGAAGGAAGCAGGGCAACCCGAGGATGTGGAAAAGCTCAATGTGCGTGTTAGCATGATTTCCACTACTGGCGAGGATGTCAAGATGGTGTGTCTCATTTGTTTACCCATCCTCTACCTGGGTTGACTGTGCGCTGTAGATTGTTGTTGTTAGGGAGGGCGGAGAGGCCAAGAACCCGAGGAAAAAACGTCTTTAAGCGTTACGCTGACATGGTTCATAGATTCGCTGCCGCCCGAGCCGACGTGGCATTGGTATCATGAGAGGACACCGCTGACTGGAAAACGAAGCATTCTGGCGGTGCTGCTACAGAGGCTTATCGGGTTATTGTCAAGTCTTTGAAGAATACTTTTGCGTAAAAGTGCTGTTTTTGTGGCCACGTGTTTTTAGACATATGGGACATCACACATTCTTGTAAGAGGTAAGGAGTACATGCATTCACTAGAAAAACAAGCGGGACAAATGATGGAACCAGTCTTTGGCCATCGTCACCATAGTGAAATAGTAAAACGAAATGAAAACTGGCAGAGATGAGTCACTACATTTATGTCTACCAGAGAATAGCGTGATCACATAAGAGAGTAAATTCTTGGTGAACATCAGTCTTCAACATTTCAAAGATTGTATCACATGAAATGTGCGGCTCACTCAAACAACAAAAAAACTTTCAATTAATTAAAACAGCCCCTCTTCTCAAAAATCGGCCTGGCTGGTGCTTGAAAGAGGTGTTCCCGAGCTGTCGCGGATAGCTACAAATGATTGTGAGAGTGCTGCAGGTTTGCCCCTGTGTCCAAGGTCAACCAGCTGGTCGACTTGCTCAAAATGCTATACATACTTTGAAAAATGGCGCTGTTTGGCATTGTTGAGTCTTGCTGTACACGGGCTTTGAATCTGATCGGTGGGAGAGATTGTAGGTTTACTACATTTTGTTAAACGTTGGTTTTTGACGGGATGTTCTGACCAACTCACTTGGCCTTTGCAAATTTTTTTGCTAGCAGAGCCTTTTGGCCCAAACCTGCTCCTGAAGCAGTTGTAGCCATACCGGGGACAATGTTGGCTAGATAAATGCGCATCAGTGCTATTCCAAGTGCTTTGCACGACATGGTAGATTTAGAAAGGTTTGCCATATCAAACGAATGGCATAACCCTCCTCCCATACAGCACCATCCAAAGCCACTCCCAGAAACTTTCTCCTAGCTGATATTGGTACTGACTATTTGATGCTCTCAGAGGCTTCGCTTGAGGGATGACCTTTGCTTGGTTTTTGGGATCATGCAAGGGAGCAATTGTGGGCGAAGGCGTCTCTGACGTTATCTTGTTGGAAGTAAAAGATGTTTGCGACATTGATTTATAATGCTTGATTAGAGGAATAAAAAAGATCAAAAGTCTTGTTTACGCTTGCCACCGCGCCTGTCTTTTCTCATTGTATGTTGATTTTTCGGCATTATTCGGTAAATTCATTGTGGCACTTTGAATTAGAGCACAAATCAATCAGTAATTCGCGTCCGTCGCGTCGTCTTATTTTTTATTTTATTTTTGCTTTTTATTTTTTGTTTTTGACTTTTCATCTGTTTTTACAAAACGGAATGAAATACTACGCTGTTCAAATAGGAAGACGTCCTGGGGTGTATCAGTCGTGGAAAGAATGTGAGGAGCAGGTGAGTAGTGTAGTTGATCCGACAGCAATGTACTCATCAACAGCCTCTAGGTCCGTGGTTATCCCTCCGCAAGACACAAGTCGTTTAAAACATTCGCTGAGGCTGAAGTGAGTGTAATCTAAACGTCATGTAGCTGATAATCAGGCATTTATGGGAATAGGAAATTATTTTATAGACCTCACAGGAAGCTCTGATAGCTCTGGAAGCTCTGGCATTGAATACATCATAGACCCACCTAAAGCGTCATTGGAGTCTATCGCCAATAGATTCAAGCGCAAAAGAGGTGACAGTATGCAAGTCGAGGAAAAGAAATCTTTTTTGAAACCCGAACACACTGGCCAGAGCTTGACTGTATTATTGAGCAAGACACTCGGTCAAGAAGATTTTGTCAGCGTCGATGGCAATGAGTCCACCACAACATCTGCTAGTACAGCCGAACCAGACCAATCCATCAATAATGAGCCTGTTTTATCTCCTCAACAATCACAAATCCTTTCTCGTATACTTGAGGGCGAAAGCTTCTTCTTTACTGGGTCGGCTGGTACCGGAAAATCTGTTCTTTTGCGCGCAATTATTCAAGCTTTTAGACAAAAGGAGATGGAAGAAGAGTTGCTTAATCCCGTAGACACTGAGAAACTCACATTTCTTAAACATATCAAGAAGAGCAGAGGCTCCGTCAAGGACCAGGTACAAAGGTGGAAACTTGCAGTTACGGCGAGTACAGGTATGGCTGGTGTGTAAGCCACTTGTCTTTGTTTCATTTGATGGGCTTGACTGACACTAATCGCAGGAATATTGGAGGCTCTACAGTACACTCTTGGGCTGGAATAGGACTTGGGAAGGGTAAAGAAGTAGACTTGGCAAAAAGCGTTAAAACCAGCAAACACGCAAGTGAACGATGGCGGAGTACAAGTGCATTGGTGATTGATGAAAGTATGTATTATTCTCAGATTTTATCTGAGATTGAAACTCACGTCGCTTAGTATCAATGATTGATGGGGATTTATTGGATAAACTCGACTATATCGGTCGCCAATTACGTGAAAATGACTATCCATTTGGTGGGATACAACTCATCATATCCGGCGACTTTTTTCAGCTGCCTCCTGTAGACAAAATTGGCACTCCAAAATTTGCCTTTGAAGCAAAGGTTTGGAGCAAGCTATTCTCGAGCGGCAATATGGCATCTTTGACTCGCGTATTTCGTCAGCGTGATAATCGATTTGTCAAGGTACTGGAATCTATGCGCCGAGGAATAGTCACTCAAGACGATATCAAACTCCTTCAATCTTTGAAACGGCCTATCGCTGATGCAAACAATATACAACCAGTTGGACTTTATCCACAAAAACAAATGGTTGAGAGCATCAACATGAAGAGATTGAGCGATCTTTCTGGGGAAGAGCGAATGTATACAGCCTATGATGCACCAGGTTGGACTGTTGCTGGATCTCCAATTTCACAGGAAGAAGCGACCAGAAAGCTAAACACAAACACAATTTGGCCACAACACTTGTCGCTTAAATTAGGAGCGCAGGTAATGCTTGTGATGGTACATGGTATTCCTTGAAACGTAGATGTGTGCTAAAGCAATTGAACATAGAATATGAACGACGGGACATTAGTTAACGGATCGACAGGAATTGTCGTAGATTTCATGACACCAGAAAAGGCTTACAATATAGGCGCTCTTCTCACTGGGTCCAATACAAGTCCCTATCTAGACAAGCGACATGAATTTCCTCTGGTCAGGTTCGCAACGTCGAAATATGCATGTCGTCCAAAACCCAAGGTCGTGCTTGTTCCATTAATGACTGTAGACTGCATGACACCAGCGTAAATTTAATTTCGTTTTCAGTGTGGGATGGCAGATGATAAGGTTTAGAAGCTGAAAATGAGATAACAGGGGTCATCCGGAAGCGACAAGACATCAAATACCTCTGATCCTCGCTTGGGCTTTGACTATACATAAAAGCCAGCAAGTGGTCTGTTGCATTAGTGCTGATAAGTGCTGATGACACTCTTATTGATTAGAGGTCAGACTATTGAACGTGTCCGGATTGATCTCGAAAAGACTTTTGCAGAGGGTGAACAGTCTCTGAGAAATGTAGAACAACAAGCTGATAAGGTGTGAATCTCTACAGGACAGGCATATGTTGCTATATCTCGAGCCGTCAGTCTAGAGGGTTTAGAAATACATAATTTCAGCTCCAGCCAGTAGGTCTATCCTCTCTTTCTCTGGGTGGTCATGCTCATACCCAGTTAGCGTAAGAGTGCATCCCAAGGTGATTGAATGGGCCAAGCCCTTTGAAGAGGCACAGGCTGATGAAGAGGAGTGGTCCAAAGTCATTGAGGATTTAGAATCATAGAGTGCTCGGAAGCAATCAGTACATGTTGTACAAATATGGGAATAATACTATTTACTATGCATACTCATTAAATATCATGTACATTATATGTAAACCATTCTTTAAAATTACATCCCTATACAGAGTTCTATTCTGCCAACCGTTTGAATTCGTGAACAAGCTATGAAAAAACAATCAACACTACTATTATTAGTTCTAGCTCAAATTTGTCTAGTTGATGACGCATTGAGGACAAACATCAAACCAGCTCCTTTCTTGCACAAAGTCTGTCTCTCTTCTCATTGCTCCGCCATTCCGTTTGATTTCTATAGTGTACACTTCTTCTATTTTGGGAACTTGGTAGTACCATTTGAGCGTCTGAGCCTGTACCTCCGTGCGCCCATGAGACACGTTGATAGAGATATCCAGATACAACGAAGCAGCTGGCGAGATGGGCTTTATTGAAATGGATGAAGTATCTTTCGCTTTAGCAGCTCCTTCGTCATCAATCAGGTTTATCATAGATACATTCCGCGAGGCAACAGTAATGTCGTCGTCGCCTGCCTCGCTGACTGCCTGGCTCGATCGACTCGAACTAGAAGCTTCCTCGAGTCTGGCAGCGTAATGTACAAAAGGTACATAGATTTCGGTGTAGACCTCGTCATTCGCTACATCATCCGGCCGGACGCGGACAGAATAAGTGAATTTGGTGGAATTGATGTCGAAATCAATCCTCTCCGGGGTGCCAACAGAAGCAATAGGGAATGGCCTACAAAATGCATCGACGGCACGGGCACCATCGAGAATGAGTTGAGGTTGAAATTCACCTGCTTGAATTAATGAGAGTGAGTACTTGGGTTTCGTCGATGATAGTGGGACAGTCAAAGTTGCCGCTGAAGATTGAGGAAGAGATGATATGGCTGATGAAGAAACATTTTGCTCTTGTTTCTGCTGCAAGTCATCTGCACTCCAAATAGACAAATCTTCACCATTCCTGTATGAGGTTAGAATTAGTTCCAAGAATAACAAAGAACATACCAATTATCCCCCCATTCGTGACTATTATCTGGGACGTAGGTCCAAACAGTATAGTTGAGACAATTGGGACCATCACAAGCATTTAGTGAGCAATCCTGAGCCTTTCGTTGACTAGAATAATCGCCTTCACCTCGACCCCCGTCGACGTATCCATATGCTTTTTTACCATCCTTGTGTTTGTCAGTCTTGCCCATCGCTCGAAGGATGAAGGCGCTTACCATATCATAGGAAGTTCCAATCTCGCCTATGATGGTGGGATATTCTCCTAGAATGTCTATGGTGTCTTGTTTCAAAATGCTAAGTTCGCCTTGAATCATGTTCCTGATGGGACCATCTCCAACTCTGACAGCTTGGATGATATTCCAGTATTTTTTTCTCCTCAAGCCTACAGCGTCCGCATTGAACCAGTTCCAGTGCCTCGTCATAAGTGTTAAGCCGTCGTAGAAGTGTGGCGCCAAACAAACTCGACCTTTGAGGAATGATTGAGGTAGCTTGGGAGGCGCATGAAACACTGGCGCTTGGATAGATTGGATTGATTCTGGATGAAGCATACGTATACGAGAGGAGAAGGCAAGCCAGTGGAAGGCCCAAAAGTCACTCACAAAGTCAATTTCGCGACTTGGATCCGTGGGAATACGACTGAAATAGTGAGAATCGGTCAAATTAGACGATATAGGATCCCAGACACCGTGCTGAGCCCAGACTGTTAAAAATTAATGTAATGTTCCTCAATAACAATCTCAAAAACTGACTGCAAAAGCCCATCTTCCAATCTGGCCCTCTGGTCCAGCCCCACTTTCCGCCCCCTCTCTTTTCATCATCCTCCTCACTTAGCCACATCTTTACGCCCTCTGGATCTATAGTAATATTGCTTGCTCGATATGGCCCCATAGCACCAAATTTCCATACTTGTACTTCTTGTGCCTCGCCCATACCCAGTCTCAAGCTTTCGATTGGTGTCGGACTAGGGCCTTTCTTGAGCTGTTGCTCGGCAGGAATAACCGAGAGGTCTTTGTAGCCAATGAAGCCTTCGTGGGGTTCGTTGATGCTATCCCATCCAATGACACATTCATCAAGTAAGTCGCTCGCCTTTTCGGCAATCCTTGACACAAGTTCGCACACTGCGTCAATGAAATGATCCTGCAAAAAGTCTTGGATGTTCTTGCCATCAATGATGCATTTTGGCGCAAACGTCTTGCCTGCGAAAAACATTGTCCAGATAGTCTGATTGGCAAGACGGGTATAGTTGGTGCTCCACAACATGATTGGAAACTCTTTCGGTTTAGGAGCTTGGGCATTCGGCCATTCACACTGCAAATACGCTGAAGCAGTTGGAGTAAAGTGATGAGGATCTATAGCACAAGCATAAATCGTCCAAATTGGAGCGCCTGATCCTCCCGAGAAACGCGACCACTGTCGACTGTCAGACGATTTCCATTCTACAAAAGTCGCACTTACGACATCTTGGTGAGGATCCATAAAGACTCTAAACCCCCACTCCTTGCATCTCTTCAGCACGGCGATGACATAGTCCATATAGGCATAGTCATACTTCTTTGGTCCCTCGTGTTCAAGACTTTCCCATGTAAAGACATATCTCAGCGTATTGTAACCCCATGCTTTTAACCTGGCAAGATGCACATCGGCGCTCCCATCCTCCAGATTTAGTGGCTTATTTGAAAAATCCCCCTTTCCATCTTCTGCGTTTTCCCAGAATCCCTCTCTCCTATGACTTGGCTGTCCGCTTGGAGTTTTTGCCGAGCCAGACAAGTTGACACCACGAAGAAGGAGCGAGCGACCGTTGGTGTCTCTAAAGTGTAGAGTGTTTGCGTGGATGTAATAAGGAGGAACTTTTTCTCCTGTCACTGGAGAAGTCGTTGGTGGAAGAGGCATTCTTTAAATGGCTCAACTCGAGAAATGTTGTAAAGTCAAAATAAAAAAAGTTATTGATTAAATGAAAAAAAAAGTGGTTCCACTTTTAGGCGGCCAGCGCCGCTTGTGTTAGTGACGTAATCGAAATAGTGAGAACCGATTCCTCAGGCACTAAACGTAATGTTCACGTCGCGTTACGCGTCAGCAATGAGTTTTCTCAAAATATTTTTTCTTCTTCTTCTTCTTCATCTCCAACGCAATTGTTTTAAGCAATGAAAGACGGCTCAAGATTCAAGCGTCGTTGAACCTCTGACGGCTTGGAGAGGATAGCAATGGAGGGGTGAACACTAGGCAAATCTCAATTCGATGATTGCCCAGACGTCGTGGTGGTGGGTTGTAATTGAATGTGGGATAATGACGAAGGATAGCGGTGTTTGAGGCAACTGCAACACATTACATGCTCGAATCGGAAAGCACTGAAGAGCACGTTCTTCAATGCCAGACACGACTGGCGTGTTTTCCGTCTCCATTGATCATTGCCTGTCATACCTATTGAAACTGTTGGGTTTCGAT
The DNA here is from genome assembly GCF_001720195.1 of Cryptococcus depauperatus CBS 7841. Lineage (NCBI taxonomy): Eukaryota > Fungi > Basidiomycota > Tremellomycetes > Tremellales > Cryptococcaceae > Cryptococcus > Cryptococcus depauperatus. The sequence continues at coordinate 859,450 of NC_089474.1, read as the reverse complement.
GAATGCTAAAGATGATGCGTTCCATTGTAACGCCGTCGATGAGCGTCTCGAATGATGTAGAATTGACGGCGGTTCATCATGGTGATGTTGAAATATCGGCGCCATGTAAGGATTCGGAAATGGTTCTCGAGGCTCTGGACTGGAGGCCTTGGAACGAGAGGTAGCTTCGCTAAGAGGTATCTATCTAGGATAAATGAAGAGAGCTATCAAAGTTCATTCTCTGGGGATCCATCAACAGGTTCTTCCTTATGTTTCTGACGCTTCTATGTCCATTACCCCCTTACACCACTTCCAAGCCATATACAATGTCCTGAGCTCGCCTGACCTTTCCCAGTCCATGGTCCTGACAGGAGGTTCTTGACTAGTAAAATCGATTGACATGTCGTATCGTTACAGTCATGGTATAAGTTAGAATGCAGCAAGTGTAAATGCTTGAAAATCTAAAGTATTGCCATTGCCTCGCTCATATCGCAGTTGCATCTATTTATCATATTCAACGTCGGGAAATTGTACTTCATCACTGTGGAAAGCTCGCTGCCATCTGGTAGTAAATTCTTCTATCTTCTGGTGTCAAGGTCTATAGGAGTTTGGATTCCATCAATCGTCAACAACAATGACTTAAACAACCACTTTATAAAGTCACGATGACAAACTCACATCAATATATGCCTGGCGACTGAGAGTCGAAACGTCAGCAGGACGTCCACCGCGAGTAGAATCGTCAGCAGGACGTTCACCGCGAGTAGAATTAACATTGAAAGTAAGAGTTACTACGTAACTAGAGTGTGATCTATTAGCAGAGCCTCTGGTAGTAGAGGCTCCAGTAGTAGAGACTTCAGTAGCTGGCTGGGAGGCCGTACTTTCTTTTTCTATTATGAAAGGCATGTTGAAAGGCGTTGTTATTTGTCTTACAAGTCAAGACATGAGGATTGACCTGCAGAGTATTTATACAATAAGAGCACCAACACAACCCTTTTTCTTTTCAACAAATATCGCGGCAAAGAAGACCCATAAGGAACATTGGCGCTGCATGCGAATGGAGAGCAAGGCAATAATTGCGCCTCTCAAACTTAGCAGAAGGCATATCACCTCTCCTTTCATAGATGTTTAGTAGTCGCCCTCATACCATAGTAAAATCTGCAGGCTATCGGTTAACCAGTTGATAGGAATGCTATTCATCCCGCTGCAAAACGGACCTTGAGAAGACCAGAAAGTATGATAGGATCTGCCAAAGTACTTTTCATAACGCTCGCACATGTCATCTATAGAGCAAAGCTCATGACCAACTTAACACACGAACATCATGGCCAGGTTTGACAGATACCATATGGTCGATGGACTCTGATCATCAATCATTCTAACGGCGGTACTAGCCAACCATTGAGTTGTTGCTTTGTATGTCACTAGTCCGTTCTCCGTAAACTGACTGTATAGATTTCTTTCAGTCTCTCTACTTGGTGTTTGTCGCAATGTTGGTGGTCTTGACGTCCATGATGTAATGAGCACCGTCAAAATTTTCAAAGTCGATTTTGTAAAGCTTGATCCGCCACATTATCCAACACAGGCCCAAACTGCAATTCAACAATCTCTGGGCTTCCGAAAATAGTTTGCCTGCAGTAGTGCCCGCTAAAGACTACAGTTTTGACATTTTTTGCGCTCATAGTCTGCCAGTCTCTTTCCAGCAGAAGCTAATCCTCCATTTCTTCCAAAATCGTCGTCTCAGTGGATGTCCTTGGTAATTCAAGTTGAGTATGTATCGGGATTAGACTGGTTCATATCGTCCAGTTTCCTAATTGGCGTTTGCTCCCAAAACATGTTTCGTAGAGTCTTCAGTCAAGCTTGTTATCATAGGCGTCTCAGGCGACAGTAGTATCCTGAGTGCTCTGGGACTGGACACGTTGGAGACCTTTGGTAATTTAAAAATTATTGAGAAAAATAATAATCGCAAAACACTTGAAGGCATATAATATAGTGGACAAAGCCAGACCTACAACAAGCTACATAACATAGCGGAGGTCGCCGCAGCGCCTCAAGCGTCCTATAGGGCTCAACACTTACATTCAATAATATTCCTCTTGTTGCTTCTATATACTTATCCAACTATACATCCCAACTTGTCAGCCTTTATTCATTGTTCCTCCTTGCACTGAGTTGGAGATTTCCATCGCGATACAGTTTCAGGTCATCTTGACATAGGCTGTCCAACTACTAGGGTCTGTACCACTTATCTCTGGATATGGCCTTTTCCATAGCAACCAATCAGACATCCCATTCACATTCTGCCACTCAATTTACGCCTTGGTGAAGAGATACCTAGTACGGACAGCAGTTGTAACGTGAGGCATGTTGAATGGCATTGTTACTAGTCTTACAAGACAAGACCTGGGGGATTGATCTACAGAGGATTTATACAGTGAGAACATCAACACAATCTTTTTTTGTTTTAGTAAACATCGCAGCGGAGAATCAATAGGACATAAATACTGCATGACACTAAGAGCAAGGCGGTGGTTATATTCTTGATCTCGACACAGTCGTAGGATTGTCATTTTTATGGATATCCAACAGCCACTCTTGTAATATAGCCAGGTCTAGCAGGCTCTTCACGTCCTCAAAGTTTGGCTAGACCTCGTCCATTGCCGATGAGAGTGTTGCCATGCTTGAGGCACTGTACTGCACTATTTACCATATCATCGACAATATCTTTGGCTGGTATTACATCCTGCACACCTTTCATCAGTGTTGAAAAGAAGGCTCGGAAAGAAGACCTACGTGAATGAGAGCACTAACATCGCCCATTAGCCATTTCAGGCCGTCTTTGCTCTTTTCAGGATGTTTTTTCATTTCTTCGTCATGGGGAATTTTCCCTTGCTTGGTCAGCGCCAAGCTGTTGGAACAAGTGTTAGTCTTTGAGGATAGACATGAATCAGTAGAGTAAAATTTACATTTCGTCTTGTCGATTATTCCATGATTTGACATAGTCTGTTTGTCTAACCCTCAGAGGGCGACCGGTGTAGATGAGGGTGGTATCAGTATCCCCATGGTCAGCAGACAAGATCCTAAGAGATTTTATTCAGTCCACAATCCATTTCGGACTTTTAAAACATACAATTCTTTGTGTTTCTTTGGAGCAGAAGCTTCTACGCTGGCGACAAAGCGAGTGCCCACCCAAACTGCTTGTGCGCCATACATGAGTGCAGCAGCAAGCCCACGGCCATCATAGATACCTCCTGCGGCAACAACATGAATCTAGGGATTCAACTATCAATACACCACGAGGTTAAGAGTCAAAGAAAAGGACTGACTGGTTCACCTGTAAGAGATGATTTCTTGCCTTTGCAGAGATCTACACAGGCGGGAATGAGAATGGAGAATGTGGTTCGACCTGTGTGTCCACCACCCTCACCGCCCTGTGTAATGTCAGACCTTTTCATGTAAGAAGCATGTGCCAGATATTCCTTACCTGAGCACAAATGATATCAACCCCTTGGGCCAGCGCTTTTGGGACATGCTTAGGATGTCCGACCATCTACACTCACATTGGCTTTGCCATAGTGTCCACCATTATGCAACACTCACATTCATGACAAGAATACCTGCTTTGTGTAGTTTGTCTACCACCTCTTTCGGTGGTACACCTACCGCACACACAAACAACTTGGCTCTCTCTTCAATGATAATATCAATGAGTTCGTTCAGCTGTCCATTTGTATAGTCATAGTTTGTCTTGCGAGCAGTTGTGTCGAGAGAAGGGATCAAGAGATCAACTCCAAACGCTGCATGAAAACGTCAGCCATTCCTGCATGACGAGATGAGCCAAAAAGAGCTCACGCAGATTTGGAGATACAAGTCCAGCTTTGAGCTCTTGAATAACACCTCGGAGGTGTTTCGGGCTGGTTTTCAGGCTCAGCCTGCAATCACTGCCGTTCCAAACCGACTCACGTATAACCTAGACCACCAATTACTCCCAAGCCGCCAGCGTTAGATACCGCAGCAGCGAGCTCCGGTCCTGCCGCAACGTTCATGCCACTGAAAATTCATCAGGGACATACATAGCTCAGTAATAGGTAGACACCTACGCTAAGAGGATGGGATGTTTAATCCCAACTGAAAAAGAGTCAGTGGCCAGTCTCTCTTGTAAATCACTCACAGAGCTGTGTAATTGGAGTAGATATCGTAGACATCTTGAGTGGTCTTTAAATGGATGGTATGTAAAACCAATCAAGGTTGGACTTGAATATTCACAAGGAAATAAGAATGGAAATAAAATTTAAATGCTATCTCTATATTTATATTGATGAGTATTGTTCGAAGCAGACCGGTTAGATATAAAAATTAATAACCGAGAAAAGTATATTCAAGCCCCCATTTATATTTTCGGAGATCGCCGTCATTCCTACACTTCATCTGATATCAAGAAGTGGAGACTTAAATTATTTTGACAATTATCAATGTCCCATGAAATTTCAGAAAACACCATAAACCAAGAAGACATTGGGATGGATTCTGCTACTGTTTCAGAGCCAGGTCCATCGACAATGCCCACCTCGGCTCATCCAGCATTCCCCTCGGCACCACCACCAGCAGAACTTCCTGTCAGAGCAGGTCAGATTGGCGAACTATTGTGCCGTCCTGTGGATGAGATGATCCCTACAGTCATTCCTATGTTTGAGAAAGTTGCCGAGGGAAAACCTTTTGAGGGATTGTTGTTGAGTCCTGCTGAGAAAAGGGCTTTAGGAGAGGAGCTCCTCGCTCTGTATGAGCTGGGAAATAGTATCTATGAAATGGATATAGAAACGATAAAGAAGAGAGGAGGAGCTTTAGTCTATGTCCTGTAAGGCGGTATACTGCGTTAGGAGTGGCTAAGCTGATTTGACTTGACATGTAGATCGGCCAGGATAAACAAGGGAGAAGCGGATGGCACGGTTTGGACAGACGAGCTGTTTGACTTTTCTATAAACCTTGCAGCCATTGCAGATGCTGCTCAGCTGAAAGTATGCCATAAAAGGGGTAGGTTTATATGATTGAAACCATAGAGACCTAACGACGAGCAGTGGCTTACTTTGCTCTCGGCATACTTCGCCTTTCTCAACATTTGAACAAGGTCAGTCAAACCTCATGCTCGTCATGACTTTATTAACAAGTACTCAAGGTCAATGCGGCTGCTCCAGCAATAAATATATTGATTCAAAAGCTGGCCTATCAGCATATATTTTCATCCATATTTGGCGTCCTTTTAGAAGCTTGCTTAATTTCTCGGAATTATGAATCTGCGAGCTTGGCCCTAAACCGAACCTTTCTAGACATGGTCTCGGTGAGTCTTGTTAAGTAAGACTGTTTGGAAGGCTTAGCCATTAAAGACATCTCCCACATATTTGGATGTGTTGACATATTATCATCATGCTGGAACAGTATATAGTGTATTGGGTGATTTTGTAAGAGCCAAGGAGAATTTTCTTATGGTCAGTTCTACTGCAGCTAGCAATCAAATTGACCAAAATCACAGGCTGTATCTCTTCCAACTCGTAATGCATCTGCCATACAGGTATCATGTGCAAAGAGAGCAATACTGTGCGAGTTGATCAACAATGGAAAAGTAGGGCATTCCTTAGCCTCTAGTAGTTTAATGTTGAAGCCATCAATTAGAGGACAGTGTGGCCCCAGTTCACCTCAAACTCCGTGCTGCGTGCAATTGACAAGCATCTGGCTAATTATAATGAACTGGCAAAGCAATTCGAGTACCATAATTGGACGGAAACGCGTCGCCTCTTGTCATTCAAAGAGTTCAAAAAGGTAAAGCGCCAACATGTGGTATTGTAGATATTATGAAGACTCATGAAGACCAGGATTGTAACAAAGGCCTAGCAGAACGAATTAGGGAATCAATTCCGCGTCGCATGATTCTCAAGATTCGAGATACTTTTGTCAGACTCACAGTAGGAGATTTGGCGAAGAGGATGAAGGTTGGAGACAACGTACCGACTGTCGGAGAAGTCATTGCAACTCTTGACCAGATGGTGGGCACAATTGGATAAGATGCTGTATGGCGAGGCTAACTGTTTTCGTTGTATGATAGACTGGATCAGGTGACATATCTGCGACATTAACACCTTCTTCCGCGGACCCCCTAAACCAAGCTCTCATAGTTGTCAAGTTTATCAAGTCCTCTATCACTTATGACGGCCTAACTGCTAGAGACATGTTGGAATCTGCTGCGGACTTGGCGGCCTCTCTGGAAAGGGAGTTGGCAGATGGTGAAAAAAGATTAGGCGCAAGCGAGGCGTATCTTCGAAAAGTAAGTTTGTCGTCTCGTCACACTAGACAATATATCGGATTGTGGCTAACTGGAGTGCTTTGTTACCCAATACAGTCAGGACTAACGATGAAGACAAATTCAAAACAATCGGACAAACTTGACGATGTTGATCAAATGATTGCAGCCGAGGAATTATTTGGCAATGGCAGGACGAAAGGTGAGGTAAGAGGTGCTGCACTGAATCTGGCAGACGTGGGATATTAAGCTGGCTTTTGAAATGACCAAAGCAGTTGAGACTTGGTATATGCAGTATACTTGAGTCCAATATCTAAACTTATTAATCCAGGACTGGCCGCTTTCGATTAGGTGCTTTAATGTCCTTTACAAGAGGCATGGCAATTCATTAAATAACACAGAGGTGGAAATCATGCGCAAATTTTGGAAAGATTATTATACAAAATTGATTTTGGTGAATACACGAATAATCCGATTAAATACTCAGCCACTCAAAATTCGATAAACATCGGCTACGAGATAAAGACTCCCACAAACCACTGTCATTCTCTTATCGTCTCTCGCCGCCCGGAGAGCCTGTTTGACACCTTCTATTCCTTTTCCTCCAATCCGAATTGCTTTCTCCGTTATCAAATTAGCTGCAATTCGTGCAGCTTCTTCGCAGGATACAGGCTTGACCCAAGGCATACCTTCAACCGGTGTCGTAAACTCTACAAATTCGACTTCATCTCCTGATTGAAGGAGAGGTGAGAGTATACTGTCAATGGATTTGCCTGGCGAGTTCGAAAGGGAGACTATGAAGCGAACCGGTAAAAGGGGTCCCTCGAAAGAGAGAGAATTGATATATTCTCGTAAAACTCTGCTTGAATCAGCATTATGCGCTCCATCAACTAGCACTGGCCATTTTGAAGGACCATCGCTCCACTCTAGCCATGAGCATCTCCCTTCCCAACGACAGTTGGCAATACCCCGTTGGACGGCCTCATCTGTTAGCCGTGCTAGGCGTGGTTGTATCCGTCTGGCTCGTGGATCGCATCGAATAGCGTGGAGAATGGTTAATGCGATAGATAAGTTGTTGAGTTGATGGCATCCAGGAAGAGAAAGTTGAACCAAGATACTGGAGGCATTGGCTATGTGAGCAAGTGCGGGAAGTGCCGTTCGAACAGAAACGGGCGGAGGAGGTCGGAAAGGAATAAGAGACATGAGTGGAAGGTTGGTAGAGATGACTTTAGACGACAAAACCTTGATAACCCTTGCACCCTGTCTTTCTGCCGTGGCTATAGCTACTGGTAAAACCTCTTGGTACTTTTGTTCTCCTAATATGAACAAAGCATCTTTGGATGCAATATTGGCCTTTTCCACTGTAATTTCACTCACTGTCTCACCAAGGAAACTGGTATGGTCTAGTCCTACACTTGTCAGAGCGGATGCCAAAGTCCATTCTGATGGTATGATGTTGGTAGCATCCTTCGCTCCTCCCAAACCACATTCAATAATCATAACGTCGATTGGAGGCTCAGCGTTATTAATTAGCCAGTAAGCAGATGCGGTGGCAATTTCGAACGAGGTTGCACCGAGTTTTGATTTGCTATCCAATTTTTTTACCAGATTGACTGCCTCACGGTACATTTCTTGACTTGGCAATTGACCGTTAATGCGAATAGCATCCCTAGGTTCCAAAAGATGTGGCGAGTTGTACCGGGCAACGTTGAGGCCAGCTTCGACGAGACAGTATTCGACCATAGCTGACACAGAGCCTTTGCCATTTGTACCAGAAAGATGAATGGCGGGCACAGAAAGAGGGCGAAGCGCAGACATGATGGTAAGCATCCTTGCAAGCCCAAGATCTATTTTTCCTACGCCTCCTCCATCGGGTGAAGATGAATATGTACCCATTGGTAATTGCGAAGAAGGGGAGATATTCGGTTGACTGTTTTCGTTTGTGTGAGTCATTGTATATTTTGGTTGTGTAAGGCGATAGGATCCGTATGAATTAGATCCATAGCCTGAATGCCCAGTGGATGCAGCTAGTAGCAGAGACCCAGTTTGTCACGACTCTCGAGGATGAGGCGCCGACTGTTGGATTATGCCCATTCATATGTGCAAAAGAAAAGAGAAAGAAAAGATATGGAATGATCTGTATATGTCTCATAACGGAAACAATTCTTATTTACGTAATGTCTCTCCTCATTCATCCCATCTTACTTCGCTATATCATCTCATTCTGACAATGAGACTGAGTTCGGATGTTTTTCCTATATTCCATGAGGTCGTGAGGGGTACGCATGATTTAGGGGTGTAACCTGGTATGCTGGTGGACCATACGTAGGAGAGAAATTAGTTAAGTATGGAGGTGCCGGATGATAATGTTGAGTGAAAGCTGATTGAGGTATGGGATAAACTGATGGAGGCAGATATGTTGATCTAATATCACGGTTAACATGTTGATTAGGAGCGTAATATTGAGGTATTGGAGTTTTGTAATCATTTATCCTCTGTCTTTCGGAAGGAGCGGGGTTCAGCAGCTCATCCATTCTCAGTGGCCTTGGGTGTACTGATCGAGGAATAACTGAGTTAGGTTGACCTTCAGACAAAGCATTATGTGGAGTGACGAGTATATTCGATGAGTATCTGTCAGGACGTCGAGAGTGGGTGTGTATGCGAGCTATTCACTCTTTGTTACCACTGGCGCCAATTGAGCCAGTCGAAGCACCCACCATATTCATTTTCCATCAACTTCCCTTGTGCTTCTCTGAAATCGATGCTGCTCCAAGGAAAGAAGCTTCCAACACTAATGACACCATCAACATCAACAACTGCTGTAGCAATTGATCTCAAAACTAACCCTTGATCATCTTGTACATATACTTGCGCTGTCTCTTCTCTAATATTAACCAGCCTGACCTCCACCGAAGCGCCTGTTGGCATCTTGACCTTGATTCTTGATCCAGCGGGTATGGAGATAACCTTGTCCTTGAATTCCTCTTTTTTCTTTTGTTCTAGCTTTTCTCTCATTTCCTACAAGATATCAGCCATCAAATTAAGCGGTGGTCCAGCACGATGCATGGGCTCACAGGATTATGTTGAGGACATAATAACTCGACTTTAATATCTTTAGCAACGGAGATATTTGTTCCAGGGGGCAATGGCAGCTCTCCTTCGGCGGGCAGTATAGGTGTCTCAACTTCCCAAATGTTGAGACTAGTAGATTTGCCCGTCTTTGCACAAGAGACATGAAATGCTCGCGGACATTTACCCTATACAATTAACAACATGATCAGCTTATACAATACACAGATTTTCAGACTGGGTCTCGTGTTTATCTCACAAGTAACACAGGTGAGCTGATAGACTGTTGAGAGACTCACTTTTGTACATTGAATTTTAGCGCCCATCTTTTGAAGTTTTTTATCAGAACATAGCAAGCATTTCTGAGAGGTCTCTGTCAATGACACACATAGCGAAGAATTCCAGCTTACAAGGTTCCATCTGGCACTCTCAACATTCTCCACGCCAACTACAAATGCTTCCCATTTACCATCTATCTCTTTATCCTCAATCCCTACTCCAGGCATAGCTAGCGCGCACGAATGATGAACCTTCATTTCCCCTTGTCTCGGTTTCCATCTAGCATAGACTTTTCTCTGAGGCTTGAACACCGGGAGGAGTCCTTCGGTTCCCAAGTCAGGACAGAATAGACAAGGGCACGAGTTTATGTCTCCAGCGTTACTGGAAAAGGCAGTAGAATCATGATGTGGACCATCACCGAGAATCTTTGAAGAGCGTTTCTTGTTAGTTTTAGATTCTCCTGTCATCAAAGAAAGGCCATCATCGGTTGGGGAGAGTTTAATCCTCTTGCGAGGAGCATGCTTCGTATCCGATGGCAGACGCTTTTTCGGTATTCTGCGCTCCTCGGCGATGGCGTGTAACAGCTCTTGTTCGCCTTGGATTCTGGCGGCGTCTTTTGCAAGCATCTCGTCGACATCAATCTTCACACTTTTCTACTGTTAGTAGTAGATCGGGGTCATAGGCCAAATGATCTTGCTCACCTATGGTTGACGCAATTGCAAGCTTTCGCTCTTCGGCCTAGTTCAACCCAGCTTTCCAAAGCAAAATTCACACTTTCTGCACAGTTGAAGCCCATGTTGAATCCCGCGTGATAACCTCGAGGATATGTGATAACAAATTCTCCTTGGTTGTGAACCAGCATGTTGACATGCATGCCATCATTGGCAAGGCGATAAGGTGAAACGGCAAATGCCTTATGCCGGAGAAATTGATCACACTGACGGGATTCTTCAGTGAAGTATCCTATAGAGCGTTGATTAGTACGAGCAAGCTCTGAGTCGACACGAATCTCTGACCTTCAAGAACACGTTCAAATCTTTCGGCCTGCATTTGTGGAATGGCATACCAGAACTTTGGTGCTCCAAAATGTATGTAATTAATTGAGAATAAATCCATCTTGGCCATTATTAGTTAACACCAATATACAAGCCATCACCAAAAAGAAATATACCTACATCCTCGACGTGCCAAGCAAAAGACGCTCCCCACATCCCAAAGTACAGATATGGCGTGTTGACTCCTGGTAAATGTGTAAGATCCCATCTGTTGAGTAAGTTGGGTAAATGAGCAACGTTCCACGAAGTCTTATCGTCCATGAAAAGTGATCCTTCCATATCTGCACCATACCAGCTCGGTTCTCCTAAGCCCATGTTTTTCCAGAATCGTCTCTCAAGCGTGGCACAAGCATCGGCAGTATAATCTTCTGGTCGCGTGTTTTCGGGAAGCCAGTCTTCAGTGGGTTTAAAAGATGCGTACCAGGAATCGATCGATTCTTCTTTCGTTCTAGCCGTTAATGACACGGATTGAGCCTGGGACTCAAGAACAGGGATTGGGGCACCTAGCCTAGTTTTTTCACTTGGCGTCCCATTCGGTCTGCTCTCTTCCTTAATTCCCTCGTCGACCACATCAACTTTCTTGGTCTTCTTTTCTTCGGCTGCCTGTCGTCTCTCTCTTCTTTTCTCTCTTGCCTTTTTCATCTCTTCTTTGACTTTTTCCCTTCTTTCTTGTGCTTCCTTGCTATCCCTATTCAAGACCCAATCCACATCTTTTGGTCCAGGGCCAGAATGCTTTTTATCTTTACATTTCTTAAACCACTCTTCTACTGTCAAAGGGCGACGCTTGTTGCGCACTACATTTGCTATGCGAAACAAACCTGAGGAGCCGATTAGATTTTGCTGTATAGGATCGATGATGCGGACGTTGGCAATAGACGATTTTTGGATTGGAGGCACAGCTGTTGTCCATTCTGGCGGAGGAATAACTTTGGTTATCCCAGAGTACTGGCCCCAAGCGGTTGTTTTTTGGGCGTAGCTTTCAAAATCCTGTTGTGTCCAATCGTCTATTAGACAATAAAAGAATCTTTCACATTGAACTAACGTACCTGAAACTCCTCTAATGTCGGTTTGAAGACTGGAATACCTCGTAAAGCTTGAGGGTCATCTTCCGGTGACAACCAACCGTCACCAATATTTGGGATCCCTCTTGAAGCAGCTGCACTATTTGGATAATTGCTGAGAGGATAACTATGGCAAAGCTATCAACGCCGACTGACATTCAACAAGGTGATTAGTCCAACGTACAAATGATCAGGTTGAATATATTTCGGGCCCTCCTCCACATTCGGTCCATCTAATGCCTCCACATTGGCATTTGGCTTGGTGCTATCAAAAGTTGTGCCTGTTGCAGATGTTGAGCTTTGAGCTTGATATGCCTCAGTAGATTCAGAGCTTGGTTGCGACAGCTTAGAAGCATCCTGGTCTTGGAGATTCCGTGGCTGTTTGGTTCTTGACTCTGCTTGGCCAAGATTGGCCGGTGAATCTACCATCCCTCGAATTGTTGTCGCAGCAACCGCCTCTACAACAATCTGCTCTCCGATACTTTCTAGAATCTCAGGTTTCTTATCTCCAGCTGTTGTCATTGTTGCCACGGATTGTGACGCTTCTCCTTGGGACATGGCAATCGCACCTCCATTGATTGGGATTTCAACCGCCGACATGGAGGTATCTGCCGTCTTTGCAGATGAGTTCGAAGGAGAGTACACCAGGTACTTTGACGTTGGGTTAGATTAGGTCGGTAGAGTCGAGAATACAATATCAAGAATGAAAAGTAAAAGTAAATGAAATGTATCTTTGTGTCAGCTCACCAACTTTTGGCTGGAGGTGACTCGCATCTATATGATGTCAACCACGTGGCAAATTTGATCCCGCGCAATTAACAAAGCCAATAACGATTTTTGGCATATATTTTTGCGAATGAAGATACAATTTGTTAAACAATAAAATGAACGTTGTGGGAGAAAGAATTTGCACATGTGTTTGTAATACCAATATCTTTCTGCGTAAATTGAGCAAAGACAGGCAATGATACGGTAAAAGGCGTGTTATGTCTGTCTTGTCGCTCTCTTTGAATGCAAAAGTCACAAAAAGAGAGATTTGTCGGAAAACCCACGACGGGATGCATGTTCTATGCTCTATGATTACTCCTCTCCGACCTTTTGGTTCTGCAACTCGCCCAGATTTTCTCCTTGCATGAGCTTTTGTACAGTCTTGATTCCAGGAAGCATCATAGTAGGAGGCAGGTGAGTAAGATGAGGAAGGAGAGAGGCGGCAGTCATACGGGCGTTCTGCTGAAGGACCATGCTGTATGTGATGTTAGACAGTTGATGCATTTGATGGATAGCAACTCACTCCATTATGACAATAGCGGCCATAGTCTCCACTATTGGGACTGCACGGGGAACGACACAGGGGTCGTGTCGTCCTTTAGCAGCGAGGACTCCATTTGAACCATCGTAACGGGCCGTAGGTTGCTCCTGGGCGATGGTCGCAGGGGGTTTGAAGCCAACACTACGAGTTGCAGTCTTAATGATCATCAACCACACATGACAAGAGCACATACTTGAAGTAGATATCCTCGCCATTAGATATACCTCCTTGTATACCACCAGACCAGTTGGTAGTCGTCTTCAGTCTCATCCCACCAGATTTTTCATCCACACCCTCCACAAAGGGATCATTATGCTTGCTGCCAGGGAAGGTGGTTCCTCGGATACCAGAACCAATTTCGAAAGATTTTGTGGATGGTATGGAGAGCATAGCGTGAGCGAGAACAGCCTCTAGCTTGTTGAAGCATGGTTCACCGAGACCAAGGGGGCATCGTCGAATCACACAAGTAATTGATCCGCCAAGCGAGTCATCTCGAGCCTTGGCCGCCCGAATGGTCTCTTCCATCTTTTTACTTGTTTCCTTGTGAGGACATCTGGTAATCTCCTTGTCAACCTCTTCTCGAGTGACGCTTTTGATGAGATCCATGTACTCCTTGCCGAGGACTTCATCTTCTTCATTGGTGAATGGCAGGGCGGTCTTGCCGACGCTAGCAACAAAAGCAACAATCTCCACACCTAACGCCTCCTTCAAGTATTTCTCTGCAATAGCACCCGCAGCGACACGGCCAATAGTTTCCCGGGCAGAGGCGCGGCCACCACCAGAAGAGGCCTTGACACCGTATTTGGCAAGATAGGTGTAGTCAGCATGGGACGGACGGGGGTAAAGATCGGTCTCGGCGTAGTCATGAGGACGTTGGTCCTTGTTGTGTACCAAAAGGCCAATGGGTGTACCCAAAGTCACGCCATGCTCAGTGCCAGACTGAAGATGGACAGTGTCAAACTCGGAACGCTGTCATGGAAATAAGCTTCTACCTTTGCTATCCGCCGTTAAAGACCAAACCCACGGCAGTAGTGATATCACTCTGGCCAGGCCTTCTCCTTGACAATTGAGTTTGGATGTCAGCCTCTGTCAGTTGTAATCCCTACTCGATAAATGGCAAGTCAGCATGACCTAAGGCGAAGAGCGCAACGACGACCAACAGGAGGAACACCATCAACGATGCAGCCGACACTCTTACAGTGACTCTCTCCGTAAGTATGAACGCGGTAAAATGCTCCAAACGTGGACATTTTCTGTCTTTTTTTTAAGAAGAAGAAGAAAGAAAGAGTCAGAAAGTTGAGAAAAAAAAAGATCGATTGAATTTGTAGATTTCGACTCACCGTGCCTGAGTTTTATCAACAATCAATCTTGGGGGACTTTTTTCAACCCCTGGAGCTTTATTTTTTCTTTTTCTTTAATTTTGATCTAAAAACTCTTTCTCTCATGCCTCGTCCAGGCCAAAAAGCAAAGCGCCGCAAAAGAGCAAGGATATCAACTACTCCTCCTTCAACTTCCTTCGCCTCAGCCAAAGCTGCCAACCAAGAAGATGACGAGGGAAACGAGGAAGAAGGCGAAGATGCCTCTGGTTCACCCAATCCTCGAGCTAGATGCCTTCCTGTTGCTGACCTTCCTGACAACTTTTCAGGTATACCAGAAGATGGAGGACAGTATTTGGCTATGGCCATGAAAGCCGACAAAGAGCTTCCGTGGTCAACTAGAATGGAGGGATGGGTGTCACAGTGGGAGCTGGACAATGCGGAAAAGGAGGAGGCTATAAACGCAAAAGGCTCGTCTGAGAGGCATATAGCGTTGCCCAAGGGCAGCTGGGAGATGCTCTTCCCAACACATTTTCAAAATTACCGAAAGGTATGTCAATTTGAAAGCTATACCCTACTCACTTGTGATGATTACTCCAATAGCATCTGGCAAAAAAATGGCCTCCTTCTCCTCTTATACCTTATCCCTCTCATTATCCACCTTTACCAGATGCAAACCGACGATCAGACTGGTACATGTTTATCAATGGATACCCTCCGAGCGCTTTTGCCTCAGATAAAGGCAAGGGTAAAGCAAAAGCAAAAGCAACCGATATAACAGAGGAGGAGGCAATGAATGAAGGTCTGGGTATTGATCCGGTTGACAGGAGCTGCATCGAAATTGACGAAGAAGCCCAGCCTGGCCCACCCAGAGAACCTCTTGTTTGCGTCCTCCAAAACCTCAACTCTGTCTGTTCTTTTGTGCAACTGTTTATTCGTCACTGACCTAGAATCGTAGAATCAAGCAGTTCGAATTCTGTCTCACTTTGCTCAATGGATGAACGAATCAATCTCTCAGCTTCCATCTCCAATACCCACCTCTCCAGAACTTCTTCCTACCCAGCCAGACAATGATCCCGTCTCGCCGGCTCGCTATCATCTCACACCAGACCGCCCACCAAATCCGTTTCCTGCACATTATGCACAGTGGGTATTGGCATTATTGATGTTACTTGATGACTACCTCTCTGGTGCGCAAGTTTCGACGTTGCGAGATTTGGCTCGAGCTGCTATGCGGGTGGCCGGCTGGCGTTGGGTGAGGGGAGTTGTCGCTCGGAATATCAACGAGGGTTGGAGACTGGGTACTAATGGTTGGAAGCTTATAACAACGTCTACTTTAGACGCCAAAGAAGAGGAAGAAGCTGTTGATGAGATGCTGGCAAGATGTTGGGTGGTTGTACATGCTATAGCGGCTGGATGGGGACAAAAAGATTTGCTCAGTGATTTACAAAATCTCTTCAAATGAAATCTTATTGTATTGATTAATCGTAAGCATGCATGTACATTGGTTCCATGAATAAATGCTGCAGCAATACATGCATGGAGCATGAGACATTCCCAACTGAATGATACCATAAACCCAAAAGAAAAAAGGAAACAATATCCCAATGAAATCGTTTCGAGAATGGACGATGTATGTGTACAACAAAGGTCTTGATGTCGTCACAGGATTGTAAACTGTTTGTGCTCCCTTTGATATTCTCTCTGATTGGGTGCTAATAATGCTCATGCTTCTGCCCGTAGCTTACTCCTCAAAAGTTTCAATAACCAATCTTGATCCCAGATACCCACGCCTGGGCTCACCTGCCTCGTTGAGATGTCCTTTGCCGCATTGATTTCAGTTGGAATCTCGAGTCCCACAGAGCCAGGTCTACTTGGATTACCTTCCATGCTCGGCGATATATTTCCCTCGCACGTTGAACCAAGTCGGCTCCGCGCAAATGAACCATTGCGTACTCTGCCGGGTATAACTTGTTTTAAAGACGAGCGTGGTTGCGCCGTGTACTGGCTCGTATCCGATACGGCGCCTTGTGTTTTGGATGAAAACGAAAAAGCATTCAAGATGCCAGTATCAAACGCAGGTACGTCAAGTGTCTGATGGTTTGAGGATACTTGGCCACTGGATTGCAAATCAGACTCGACTCGATTCGTGCGTCGAGCCATTTGATCTCGAGCAGTTTCTGCCCAACTCCTCTCCATTCTCATACTGTACTGTATTCTTTGAGCCATCACGCAAGCATTTTGTGCTTTAAACAGGTTGAAAGGGAGCCACTTATCGGTAAAGGTATTGACAGCCGCATCATAGCTTGCGAAAAAGACAATGATGAATGGTGGAATATATGTTGGGCGCTTTTCAAAGCTAAAGGGTAGTTGACTACCGGGGGTGAGCGGGACGAGGACGGGATGAAGGATGAGACGAGGCAGAATGTGAATCATATCCTCTGCTGTCAACATCTCATCCAACATGGGTATGATGACCCTCTCCAACGCAATCGAAAGTAAAACAACGCGTCTTGAGAGAGAATCCGTGGTATAGTTGTCAGTTGCAGCATTTCGAGTAATTACACCAAACATGCTGAGACCTTGCAGCATGGAGAGCGCTTCACCAATCTCTTCCACCGTGCCAGACAATCTGTCTGAATCACATAACCCA
This sequence comes from Cryptococcus depauperatus CBS 7841, assembly GCF_001720195.1. NCBI lineage: Eukaryota > Fungi > Basidiomycota > Tremellomycetes > Tremellales > Cryptococcaceae > Cryptococcus > Cryptococcus depauperatus. The sequence continues at coordinate 842,437 of NC_089474.1, read as the reverse complement.
AACGTACACATCTCTCGCATAGGTAATTGGCTTCTCTTTTCCGTTTCCAACAGCACCCTCAAGCCATCAAAAGGTGCAGCTTGGACGATCGCTATGCCGGCATAAAGCTTGCCTGGTTGGAGCGTGCAGTGTAGCGTAGAGTCACAAAACAACCGGGCATCATCAAGGAGAGGCATGATACGGTCAAACGGTACAGATAACAAACGATGGAGAGCCGAAGCAACAGCAGCAGGATCAGCAAAGATGTAGTGTCGTGATTCAAGGTCAAACCGCTCAGATGCCGAATCCACTCGCCGTACGAGAAAGATAAGCTGACCTTTGGACACTATGTCATCGCTGTTTTGCAATTTCACCCATCCCCTACAATATTAGCGAACGCCACGTAAGACATACTCACGTTGTAAGAATTCGATCATACAACACTCCAAGCCTGGCAATGCCATCCATCTGGCCCATCAACCGTGTTGCCAAATGCCTAGAGCTCGCTGTGAATTTCTCCAAGAACTCGACACTGAGTGCAGCTGCCTGACTGTTACAGTCTTACTGTAACCCCTGCGGAGATGGAGGGATGTCCGGCGGTGGAGGCTGGTGTATATAGTTTACATTACTTGTATCTTTGTTCTTTTCTTTATATTTCTATTAATGCAAGTTCTTGAGTTTTAACTACTCAGGCCTGTAATAGAATAAACCTAGACAACTGCATCACCTAGAAAACCTAGACAACCGAGAAAACCTAGAAACCTAGAAAACCTTGAACAACCCACCAACCTGCGCTACAGAGAAATTGGGACAGGCCGTAACACTGACCTCCTGCCATTCCCACCACTTGACCTAATGATCCCTTCCCGATCTCCGCCACATCATGGCACCTGTCGTCATCCCATTCCTCTTGATTTCTCCAAGCCCATGAAAGTTTCAAGGCCGCGACAAACGCTTCATGTCCTACCGACAAATCCATCCCAAGCACAGCCGAACCAGAAGTCGGGCTTTGTGCAAACAACACTGCTCGGCCTGCCTCTTTTTCCATTTCGCCCGACAGACTCGCAATATCACACATGGGCAACATTCCATCCGATGAATTCACCAACACACGGTTGTATTCGTCAAACATGACACACGCCACGACGACCCGTCGCCGTCGAGCAAGCTCTCGCCGCAGGTAGAGAGAATGAAGGACGAAAAATACGACGCAAGCGATACATGCCGTGAATGCGAGGGCGGCGACGACGCCTGTGATAGCAACGTTCGTTCCAGTGAGCTGAGAATGGCGCTCGGTGCTCTTGTCGACAGGCCAACCATAGGTCGTTCCCATCGAGCCTAGGTATGTCAGCGGTGCTTTGGCGAAAAACTCTTGCGACACAACCTACCACAGAAATGCATCGCACAAACAGCCACTGCAAGAATCAAAGCGACCACAATCTTTGACCACCATGTGTGCTTGAGTTTGGGCCGACGTATGATAAACATGATATACAGCGCGATGACCATGGCACTACAGGCGATTATAACAGAGCCGACAACGTACGCCGGTTGGTAGGCCATGTACGGGATGCCTATTATCGAGGCTTGTCCTATATAGTCTGGCCTTGTCAGCGATGTCCAGAATAGCCCAACGCACGCATTCCCACGACTCCCAAGCCGGCGGTGATACCTGTCACAAAGACTTTGACAATCTCGCCTGCCGTCACGACGTCAAATCCCAGTACGATGCCAAGCCGTCCCCAGTGCGCCTCGAGCGATCCTTTGCGTTGGCTGCGTTTTTCGCCTTGCTCCATTTCATCTTTTAGCTCCTCCACCGTCCCTATACTAGCGAGGTGATGACGGGAGGACGGCGATACAGGCTCACACTCTGCCTCTGACAGCGATTCGATACGTCTGAGCGCCGTTGGTCTTACGTAAGAGGGCAGCGGGGGGAGGAGAATGTCTGCAGGAAGAGAGGCGCGACGTCCAGCAAACGTCGACCTGCTATCCGTTTGCACGACAGGGCTCGCGTGTCGAGGAGGGTACGCCACTTGTTCCTCCGTGCCATCCTTTGATCCATTCTCAAGCTTGCCATCGCTACCGGCTCCTGCCTCTGGATGCAGCGCAAACCACGATCGATTTCCTCTCCTCAGCATTTGTGCCGATTTCCATTCTCGATATTCGTCCTTTCCCACGCCGCGCCCAGCTCCCATACACTTTGTGCCCATGATAAAAAAGGCTACCGTCATCACCAGACACGACACGACCAACGACAGCACAGTGTATCCTGCTCCGTATGCCAGATACACCTCTGGGTATTCTGCGTGCACCGAGTGATGCAGCGCGAGCGCGTTGTTGAAGACAAAGTGCATGGCAAACGTCGACACGCTGCCGAAGCAGACGCCCGCCGCTGCCAGCAATGCCTGGTTTCGCCATCCGCTGTTGGTCGTTCGTCGTATCAACAGCTCCAGCGTGCAGAGCGAGCCCACAAACGCGATAAGATAGGACAAGACGATGAACCCGGGTTTATAATGCTGGTCGAGGCGGACATAGCCGCCAGGTAGCTTGAACGCGGCGAGGGCGGCGGCGGCGAGCACAGGCCGCATAGGAAAACGCGCTAGCCGTCTACACTAGTCTTTGGTGATAAAGGGTAGATGATGAAGAATGGTGAGACAATTTTGCACTATAAGAAAGACTAGTCACGTTGGGGAGGGATCGACGGAAAACTCACACGTGCCGGAGAGGGGACCAGACTAGTTTAGGGTTAAAGCTTATTTAAAACGCCCCAAGGAGGGTTAAATGAATACAACTCATTTGCTGGATTTTTCCGTGAATGTATTACGTAATATGTCGCGACCGTGATGGAGTGGTTATAAATAGCTTAATTTGATGTTTTTAATGGTTAGCATTTATAACATTATTACGCAAAAGTTATGTAGGCTTGAATGCCTCACTGTAATTACAATGGTAATTACTTTAAGGTTTTCGTAAATATTAATTATTTTTGGTACAGCAAATCTAGCACTTGTCTTGCATAGAAAAGAGTAATGAATAAGAAATCTATCTATCATTCAACCTTATCCATCCATGTTCCCTCTCTTAATCCCTCGGGGTTCCAGAGTGTGGCGATGTGGAGGGCTTGCACTTACACTCTCCCCCTTCTGTCTCCAAGCCCAGCCTTGTCCAAACAATTCCAGTGTCCTCAAGATACCTGCTTTAGTCGTGGCGAAGATAGGTAGGGCTTCAGCAAACTTGCATGAAACTTGTTGAACGAACTGCTTTGAGCGTTCGGAATATCCAGCTTGTAAACTGATTTCTCAACATAAGCTGCTGTTATCCTATAGGGGCCTTGGAACCGGGGGAAAAACTTGGAAGCTCTGAAGGCCTTATCCGTAGCCTTGAATTCCTTCATCCGGTTTCTAGTGTCCAACCAGACCCAATCTCCAACTTTATACCTGATTTCGGGCCGTCGGTGCTTGTTGGCTTGAATAGCCATACGATGCTTGGACAACATCAGATTGTCTCTTGCATCCGCAATGAATAAGTCTTGTGTATTCATCGCAAGTTCCCAGTCTGCTGGAGTAGGAATAAGGTGTGGGACCAAGTCTATAGGAGGTACTATCGCTGGTTGCGTACGGAGGCGGCGACCAAAAACGAGTTGCGCAGGGGAATAACCTATAGAGCGTCTGACAGTATTGTTCATTGCCTGAGAGACTCGTGGAAGGAACGTTACCCAATTGTTTCCTTCCCTGTTCACTAAATGGCGCAATAATTGAATTACTGTCTTATTTGATCTTTCGGCAACTCCATCCGTTTGAGGATGAAAAGCTGAAGACATCTTCAACTTCACTCCTTGTCGTTTTGCAAGGTTCGTCCAATACCTTGAGGTGAAAAGTGTATCTCGATCGGACGTGATGGTAGAAGGTAAACCATAGACTGAAATCCATTGTTCCCAAGTAATTTTCGCTAACTCTTCCGAGTCAATCTTAGTTCTACATGGAATCAGTGCTATATATCCTGTTAAACGATCGGTAATGGTTAAAAGGTAATCAAACCCATTACAAATCGGTAATGGTCCTACGAAGTCCATTGCGATATCATCAAATTTGTCTCGAGGAACTGACAGGGGGTGCAATGGACCCACCGGTTTCTTTGTTGGGGCATTCGCCCATTGACATGACTGACATGTTTTGACAAACTCACGTATATCCCTCAGCATGTCCTTCCAATAATAACTCTCTCGCACTAGTTCGTCTGTTCTTTCTAGTCCTAGGTGAGAGGCGGTTGACTCATGGGCTTGGCGCATGAGATCTATTCTGATATCATCCACTTTGGGTACACACAATCGGTCTTCAAACAAGAGGAGCGTACATCCATCGTGGACAACGGTAGATACCCCAGGAGCTGTTGAAGTGTCCTTAATCCATTCACGGAAGACAGGATCATCACTATATCCTGCAGTTATCTTCTGCAATATCTCTGTGGCTAGGGTGACACTGTACGTCATCACCTGATTTAGTGAAGGATCGATAATCTGTTGTTCATTCGAGGTATCAATTTGTCGAGATAAGTAGTCGGCCAGAGTATTGGTTTGGCCGGTAATATATTCGATATGTAAATCAAAGTCTGTCAAGGTATCAAGCCATCGAGCTTGACGAGGAGACAATGACTTTTGGCCTAAAAACCATTTCAACGTATAATGATCGGTGTAAACGAAGACGGGAATACCATACAACAAGGGACGCCAATGATCTAATGCGTGAACCACCGCAAGTAGCTCTCGATCATGAACTGGGTAGTTTCGTTGTGCACTGCTCAGCGAACGAGACTCATAGGCCACTGGCTGAGCCGTATCTTTGTCCTTACCCATACCGATCCATGCCCCAATCCCAGTATTGGAAGCATCCGTGAATAGAAAAACCTTTGTTTTACCTGCCTTGACTGCCTCATAATCGATCGCAGCAAGACATGGAACAGAACTCACGACCCTACGTAGTTCATCAAACGCCATTTGTTCTTTACGACCAAAATTCCATCTCCAGCCAGACCAATCTTCTGGTAATTTGCCTCTGTTTTCTTTCATTTGTTTATTGTATGCTTTGAAAGCAGAAGTATTTGGTGGAAGAGCGGCATGTAAGATCGAAGTGTGTTTAGCGAGATTTGGTATGAAATCTCTAAGATAGTTCAATAGCCCAAGGAAAGAATGTAATTTCTTCGACGTATCTGGCTGTGGGAACTGTTCGATGCGAGCAATTTTGGAAGGGTCAGGTAGTATCTGACCTGGTTTCAGAATGTGTCCCAGAAAAGCCACTTCCGTAAGGAAAAACTTTGATTTTTCTCTAGAGCAGCGTAATCCGTTTCGACGCAAAGCTTGTAAAACTCTTACAGTATTGTTATAAAGATCTTTTCTATCCTTACCCCAGATAATGATATCATCTACGTATGCTTCACAGCACGCTCCTGTTAGACCCTGTAAGGCTTCATTTATTCTTCTTTGCTGGGCAGCAGGAGCATTGCGAATACCTTGAGGCATCACAACCCACTCAAGTAAACCGAGAGGAGTAGTGATTGCTGTTTTGGGTATGTCCTGTTCTCTCATCAGCGTCTGGAAAAAGGCATCTTTACAGTCCAGCTTAGCGAATAATGATCCTGAGGAAGCAGCTCGTTGCAGTATATCTTGGACATTTCCCATCGGATAGACGTCCGGAACCGTTTCACTGTTAAGTGCACGATAGTCGCATACCATCCTATACTTTCCATTTCCTTTGCCAACAAGAAATACAGGAGAAGCCCAAGGAGAGCTAGAATACCTGAGACGGCCTGCGTTAATGTGTTCAGTAATCATTTCTCGAAACGTAGGCAAAAGAGTTTGTGGTATACGAAACGACGCCGATTTTCTGGGTAAGGCACCCGGTTTTAAGTTTATTTCAAACCGTACTCCTGTTTTCTTCCTTGTGACTTCAGGAAAATCTTCCACATCTCCTAATGTATCGCAAAACACGTCTTTAAAACTATCTTTTAACTGTTCACTCAGATCAGCACAGTGTTCTATGTTTGAAAGAGGAATTTTGTCCTGTGAAGCTGTATTCTTCTCTTTCTCCTTCCACTTATCGTTGTGAGTGTTCTTAGTTTCTTTCTTATTGGTCAAATCCGCGCTTCCATCTCTCAGAAATCTTCGGAAAGCTGGACAGCCATACAATAAATTGTACTGTTTGAAGAAATTTAGACCGAGGATCCCATCATAAGTTCCATTTAAATCCATGACCATGCCGGAAACCCAATACATCCGTTTTCCTACGACCACGGAACCCATGGTAGTTTTGTTCAAGGACGGACCTTGATTTCCAGCGGCCAGCCTCACCACGCACGATTTCCTTTTCTCATCCACCTTCCAGCCCAAACGCTTCACTACCGACGGGTCGAAAAAGGACGTCGTCGCGCCTGTATCAAGCAGGAGGCGAAGACGGGGCGAGCTCGCTGAGGACGGTCCATTAGTTTCGGCAGTAGCCGTAATGGCCAAGGGCCGACAGAAAGTGGTGCACCTTGCAGCCCTATTCTCCTCGGCGTACGAAAAGGAGCTGCTGGCGGAGCCGAGAGAGACTTCCTCCAATCCCAACTGAAAAACTTGCATCCGTTCCTTTCGACCGGGACAAGAGTTATAGTTGTGGCCAACCTGCCTGCATTCATTACACCTGTTTTCCTTGCGGAAAATCTCGCGAATGCGTTTCCCCTCCGGATGTCGAAAAGGTGGAAGAGGGTTTTGCACCTGGTGGTAAAAAGCAACAGGTTTCTTTGTAAGAGTGTTTGAGCTGAACTCGTTCCTCTGATTTGAGCCACGAAGAGCTTCAGCCCTAGGTATTTTGAAAACCCTCCCTGCCTGGGCCTCTGTTTTTTTCTCTTGTTTGAAAACATCTACCTGATCTTCGACCCAGGTAATGAGTTCTTCTATATTTGCCGGAAAGTTTGAACTCCTCTTTATCTTCAGGCAAAAGCTGTCAGGCAGGCCACTTAAGTAATGGCGAAAAACCTCTCTCTCATCAGGCTCAAACTCTGTGCCCTTTAGATTTTGACCTAAGGTTGCCGACATGGAACAAAACCACCCCCAATCGGAAGGCTTCTCCATCCTCAACCTTCTCCATTTTAACCACTCATCCAGCTCCCATCTAGGAGAGAGGGCTTTTCTTTTAAAACTCTCGACCCAAACTTCCCAAGTTTTGTCCGGGTTATCCACCATTTTCTTCCCTACTTCCTCAACCCAGGAGACAAGTTCAGGGCATTCAATTGACTCGTTTGCCGTTTTTATCATGAATTGTCGATGTTGTTCGTCGACGATTTCATCGCCCGTCAATGTCAGCCATGACAATGAATCATATACCTTTGTTAACCTTTTAATATGATCAAGAACCGGCCCCGTTTCCCTTGCTGGCCCTCTGAAACGTGGGCGCTCTAGTTCCTTCAGTCCTAAAGGGTTTTTTGGCATGTTATTCTGCTCTACCATCTTCTTTAAGATAGCGAGCGTTTCGTACAATAGATCGTCTTTTTTCGTCATCGTTTCCGAGATGTCAGACATAGACTCGGAGCTTCCGTCGTCCGATTGATTTCCTCGAGTCGTTGGACACGAAGTTGCCGGAACGTTGAATAGATGTAACAATAAATGTATTCACTAGATTTGAAAAAAGTGTAGGCTTGAATGCCTCACTGTAATTACAATGGTAATTACTTTAAGGTTTTCGTAAATATTAATTATTTTTGGTACAGCAAATCTAGCACTTGTCTTGCATAGAAAAGAGTAATGAATAAGAAATCTATCTATCATTCAACCTTATCCATCCATGTTCCCTCTCTTAATCCCTCGGGGTTCCAGAGTGTGGCGATGTGGAGGGCTTGCACTTACAAGTTATCCCAAACAAACATGTTATTTTTACCTTGAATGTAGGCTTGAGTGCCTCACTGTAATTACGAGTTTTATTACTTAAGGTTCTGGTAGAAAGGCTTAAGGTCGAATACCGCAAAACTAGCACTGGTCATGCATCGAAATGAAGTATCTAAAGAAATCATATCTAATCATTCAACGTTTATCTATCATGTCAGAAGCAAATAGGCTTGCGGAGTAACTGGCACGCCTAACCGGATGCCACGTAGTATAGTTCCATAAACATTCATGTTTATACTTTACCTTTCCATGTACTAAGTGCTGTAACCGAGTCAAATCCTTGACATATCATCCTCAATGCCCATAATCCCGCGGGGTTTCTAAGAGTGGCAAGTGAAGTGCTTGCCCTTACATGAGTTTTATTTACCAATCACGAAGAAGGGCTGATAAGGAGCCGCGATCATTTCCATTTTGTATTCGAAATGTTTTCTTTTAGTTTCACACATTTATCTCATTACTTACCATTACAGTTTCTTCTCCCAAACGCATACTTGTTGGCTTGAATGCTCAAGAAAACACGTCAACGCTTTGCGAGTTATCCAATGGTCTTTAGTCATATGTGAAATTGCCCAAGGATAGATTCACGCCTGTCAACAGTCTATGGGTTTATCGCTTGGAACGAAATGATTGCAACGCTGCTGCTTCCAAAAACTTGGCAGGCCCTTTCTCGACAACAGGAATTAGAAAAAGCGATGTTGTGCATGGAAAGGAATCTCACCGCGGCCGGGGACAAGATATGGGTCAAATTTGGAGTCAGCTCGTTCACTGTCCGAGGCAAAGTCGATGCTGAGATACTTGCAGAAGATATTCGTACCCAAAGGCTAAGCACAAAATGTCGAGGAGCTTGCCAAGGAAGGCCGCAAGGTTTGTATTGCGGAATACCATGATCTGTGTCGCAACAGCAAGATTTGCAACAGCTGGGGCATTTATGGAACCTCGAGGTTGGAACATCCAATTTCTCTTGGCCTGGATACTATTGCAACTGTCTGAAGCGTCCTCGCAGCTCAAGAAGAAGGCAGCGACACTCCCAAAACTGTGAAACCAAACCCAGACAGCACAGAGTGATGTGGAGTGAGAGATCATCAACTGGATGGTGTTACGACCCGACCAATATTCAGAATCATAAACTAAACCAAAAGGTCATGAAACCATAATCAGAAGATTATGATTTGTTATTGGCTATATTCCCTGTTACTCGTGCAGGGTCGTAACATTATCCCCAGATCCTAGGATTCGAATTGTGCAGGATTGCCATGATTCAATAACTTCGGGCCATCCTGGCAGAAGAAGAACCCTTGCAAAGCTCCAGCGCCACTATTGGTGGCCGAATATGAAAAACAGACGCATCATTACGTGGATTCGTGCTCGGAGTGCCAAAGAACCAAGATTCCTAGAAGGAAACTGTTGGGATTCCTTAAACCTCTCCCAGTTCCGGAACGACCATGGCAACATGTTACTGCTGACTTCATTACAAGACTCCCGCCTTCGAACGAATCTGACTCCATACTCGTCCTAGTCGACAGTTTTACCAAAATGGCCGTGTTCGTTCCAACAACTTTCCGTATCACTTCAACAGACTTAACGAATCTCTTTTTCGAGTTTGTGTATTGTCGTTACGGACTCCCAGAAACGTTGAACACCGATCGTGGAAAAGAATTCGATGCGAGCTTCTGGCAGATGATGGCTCAAATCATAGGAATCGATCACCGGATGTCAACGGCGTATCATCCTCAAACGGATGGCCAAACGGAGATCGTTAACCAGTGGCTAGAGCAATATTTGAGGCTCTACGTGAACACAGGACAGTCAAATTGGGCGCCACTGTTGGCCCACGCAGAGCTCTGTTATAACTGCCATGCGGGTGCGTCCACTGGTATTTCCCCCTTGAGAGCGTTGACTGATTATGAGCCTTGCTTGTCCTTGTTTGACCTGGAAGCACAACAACTACGCCGCGAATCTCTAGCAGCCATTGACCGCGCTCGAGAGATAAAAGAGCTGCATGTATACCTAGAAGAACAACTGAGTCAGCATCAAGAGAGCTGGCGCAAGCATTACGATCGGAAAAGATCGCCAGTACCGTTCAAAGTAGGCAATAAAGTGCTATTGAGCACCAAACATCTGTTACAGTCCTACTGTAACCCTTGCGGAGATAGAGGGAAGTCCGACAGTGGAGGTTGGTGTGTGTAGTTAATATAATTTGTATCTTACTTCTTTCTCTTCTTTCATAATTCTATTAATGTATGTCCAGGAGTTTACACTCTAGGCCTATTATATTTAAAGAATACTGCATCCCCAGACTACATCTAGACCTAGTCCCAAACCTCAGATTTACCTAGAACCCAAGAAACCGAGTTTGTGAGTCTTACCAGCCTACATAAAGAGAATTGTGAAGGGCCGTGACAACATCTCCGGACGGTACACCCATCAAAAAAACTGGAGAGAAGATGGATAGGTCCTTTTGTAATAAACAAAAAGATAAATGATAATGCCTTCCGCATAGCTCTCCCCGAAACATGAGAATACACCTGGTTGTATCGGTTTCAGCCCTCCGAAGATTCCAAGAGAGGGGGAAGATGCTATAGCAACCACACCTGCCGCGAACGTAAACTCCCAAGATGCCGTACCTCCTGCAAGCGCAATTTCCCAGAATGAAGAGATCTCAATAGACAAGAGGTACCCGGTTACCCGAGATAGAAGCAGTCCTAGATGACAGACCTGGCATGGATGACACTAGAGAATACCTAGTGAAGTGGCTCGGCAAACCACCCACTGATAACTCTTGGATTCCTCTGGATCAGGCTGAAGCGGACAGCAGCTGGAGCAATCTTTTGAAAGAATACCATATGAGCAAATCAGTTCAGTCCAGACGACCCAGAATCCCGAGAGGATGGAAAGGCTAGCTCTTAGAACCAATTGTGAAGATGCCGTCAGAAGAAACAGAAGAGGCAGGACTTACCTCAAGGTATGAAAGACCATTGAGGGCTTCGAGAAAAGTACTAGAAAGCCATTAGAAAGAAAGAAAGAAAAGGAAAGAAAAAAAAAGACAGATATTGCTCCTGGTCCTTCTTACATAATTATCCATCCCAGACACCTCATATCTTATCTTATCTCCCAACAAATCTCCCGATTTACAAGTCTACTTTGGAGGAGGGGAATGTCAGACCACTCAACTTGTGTATTAGGTTGAAGTTGGTGACTAACGGATATTGGGTGGTTGGAGGACAAAGATATATAAAGAGCAGATTCATTCTATAGATTCTCTAGGGAATGAATATTAATTAGCTGTCCAACTATTAACTTAGTAGTATCAGTAATATCGTCCCAAGAAATTCTAGTACACCCACCCAAATCCTGACAGATGGTTCATGCGATATCTGACCAAAGATGCATGGTTGTAGCGACCAAGAGCATGCATAATCGGTAGTGGATTGCGGACAGGTTTGCGAATATGAGACATACATGGCCTTATAGCATAAAATGTCGTGAACAACGAGTGACGGAACAAGAACGAAGAGAATATCTCCATCAAAATGAGAAAAAAGCAGTTAAGTGTCGGCGCAATGTAGAGCGGATCAGGACAACTCTGCCGAAACAAAGGTATTTCAATTTGATCCCGTCCCCGATGAATCATCCTCCTTGGCTGTTCATCTTTGAATCTTCATTTTAGAATTGTATTTTAATAATTCTTGGCTGGATTCATCTTACACACTTTTATTCTCAATCTTCTGCAAGACTACAGGATGGAGGATATAATAGCAGCGCTCATTGTTATTGCCGCAGTCTACTTCCTAGCCAGGTGGATTATTGGGTCGAGTGAGCAATACGCCGCGCTATGTTTTCCAGCTAATCCCAGTAGAAGGTGGTGGTAGAGCTACTGATGGTGGCATAAGAGGCGTGAACTCAGGAATGGTGAGCTGATAGTCTGGTCAAACGAAGCCCATCAACCATAATGTCAGGTCGAGACGGTCCATTCGGCATTTCCTCATGTCCCAGTACCCAATATCATCTACCATCTTTCCCGTACCAGGAGTGCACAAGCAACTTCAGAAGTGATTCTTGAACGAGGAGAGCTACCACCCGTATTTGCTGCCTCTTGAATTCTTGGCATAAGCTAATGAGATCAAAGCCTCCACCTGCATTCAATATTCCTGCCTCTCTCATTCCCAACGCTCCTGCGCCTCCCCGGCTAACGGCCAACCTTTTGAGTAGCTTGAAACCTCTACCTTCCAAGCATCAAAGTTTAGTTGATCGGTACAACCTCTCTTCCCGCCTGCCTTCGTCCAAGGGCAAGGAAAAGGCAGAGGGCGAAACCCCTGCAAGGAAGAAGGCAGATGCTCGGAAATGGGAGGAATCCAAAGAAAAGAGAGAATTAGGGCTGAAAGAGAGGAAAGAAAGGATGATTTTAGAGGCTAGAAGGTTGGTTTATTGTTTACTTGTCAGATTGCTGATTGCTGTTAGGCGGATGCTCGAAAAGGAGACCGATGAGCGGAATAACAATGCAGCATAAATTTCACTGATCAATCTTATATGCATCTGTCACTAACAGCCCATTGCTTTCTCTACTCGTCCACGATGCCCATGAATTTGTTCACCTGCTCTAATCTTGATCCCAGTTCAATTACAACACTGGCTGACACATTTGTTACGACAAATCTCAATCATCAATCCATTCTAATCTTGTCGGTACCTGTAATGCGCTGCCAACGCTCTTTATCGCCCAATGAGGGCATGAAAAATCTACCCAGAAGAATAACAACACCAAATCTAGTCACAAGCAACCTAGCAACATCTTCGCTTTCCTGTTGCTCTCGCTCCAACGCTCTGCCAGCATGCACAAACTCTTCTGAAAACTGCACATACGCAAAAAAAAACCACCAGAAGATAAGATAGACCATTTGAAGATAGAATTCACTGTCTGTTCAAAGAGACGGCGATGGCAGAAAAGTTCAGAGTAAGTGTTGAGGATATCAGGATGAAGAAGCGGTAATAAAGGTGCCAGAGCGAGTCGGGGGACGAGGAGTGCAGATCTGTACACATTTGGCTCAACTGATGGATCCGAGTGTCTGACGGCTTACCTGCATGCAATCGCATACTATCGCTGTATATGCGAGCGGCCTTGGATTAGCAATGATGAAACTTAACCGATGGCCAGGTATTCTATATCCCTCTACACCCGCCAGTATTCGCCAGCCAAGCAGGTGTTCTACTCACTGCTAAAACTTTTCAGTGAAACAAGAATCCTTCGATAGCCATCCTCTTCAAATAGCTTGTGCAGTACCCTCCTGCTCTCCACAAAACCACTGTAAGTCTCATCCAACACCAATGTGAGTCTATAGTCCTTCACCAGGTCAAACCACTCCTTGATCTCATCAGGCGTATAGACTGCACCGACGGAATTGGATAGAGCGACCTACACAATTATCTGAGATCTCCGCTGAGCACCTCACTGCCTGTACCCCACAAGATACACCTTAACCATGACAAATGATGCCTTAAACTCATTCCCAGGTTCGCAAGGAATATACTCTGCCTCCACATCCAGGAGCGACAGAGACATGATATGGTTAAAATATGCGGACAATGGGATTAGTACTATAGACTGGCCCGGTGTACAGACCGTCATGTAGGGGGGACAAGAATGCCATATTGTATCCGACAGTGATATCTACGACCTCACCATTGACACACTCCTCTGTAAGTCTGTAATGGATTTTTATTTGTTTAGCCAAAACTTTGCCAAGAGCATCTTTACCCAGGATAGGACGGTAATGGGCAGCAGCCAGGTCTGAAGCGTTTTGGCTAAACCTGATAAAAGTGAAGGATAAGGCGGGTCTCTAGGAATGCCTTGAGAGAGACCCAAGAGAGGCACTGAAGAAATTTGAGAGGGTTGGATGTTTTCATGACCCCATGATTGGGCTTTTGGGATGCTATGTGTGAGAAAAGAGTCATGTAAGAGAGGGCAGACTAGGACGGAAGTGTTTCTGGCGGTGTTTCGATGGCCCAGACAGCAGGAGCGATCCTAAAGTGAAAGGTAGTCATGACCAAAGAAAAAAATGTCGGACTGTATGAGGGATACAGCCAGAAATAAAAGTGAGTAAGGAATAAATACATTTTGCATTTTTCGCAGGGCTGCATATGAGCTTGCAAGCCGTACGATCAACAGTTGAAAAGCCGACAGTCAAGAGGATACTCTTAAGACAGCCCAATTGTGAGCCCGTTTAACTCTTACATCACCGAGAGTACCTCGAATCATGATGCAGAAACTCCCAGGCTTTTTCCCCACCGTCCTCTCCCAGAATTCCTTTCAGCTCTCTGCGACTCATCTGCACCATCTCCCCGATAGATTCTACCTTGCTCATCACGAATTTCAGATTCCTTCCATTCACGCCAGGTATGCACCTCAACATCTCTACAGCAGTTGCGTTCTCAATACCGCTCGTACCAAACTCACCTTCCGTGGAACCCTTGAGTGTAGCAGTGATCTCATCGGGTTCGTCGTGGTTGAGTTTAAGATCAGACAGTATTTTCACGGATTCGTGAGGAGAGGATGACCAGATGATACGAAGGCGCGGAAAGTGGAGAGTCAGTAGGACGAGTTTAGATTGGAGGTGAAAGGTATCCCGCCATGTTTCATCGGGGTCAACTTGGCGGCCAGAAGATTCACGCCGGGCGTCTTCTTTTGTCTTTGACTCGGCGTCAGCAAGTAGGCTCGCCAAAGGGTTTAGAAATGAATTACTCTCAGACCAAAACGATCCTCGTCAAATTCAATAAGCAGGATGCAAATTTCGTAATGAGCAGTCATTTGTTCACATTGAGTGTGCCTAGTGTCAGTCAGCTTGAACAGTATTTCAATTTATAAATGTCAACTTGCAAACGCCCGTTGTTGAAACTTCCCTCGAGATCTGTCAAGCTTTTCCTCTCAACGCACATCTTGGGCGTAATGATATAATCTCCAACTGTAAGAGTTGAAGGCACTACTTTGATGCCTGCCGCATCGATCAAAGAAGGAAGGAGAGCACCCATTTCTCTAATATCGACGATGATCTTGAATTTCGCGTAAACACAGACTGTGATTGTCCGCTTCAAGTGGACAACTTACCCTTGCTTCTTGAGCATCTTCTCCTCCTCCAGCATTTCGCGAAGAGTAAGTCGTCCTAGACCTTGTCGCTGCATCGCGCATTGGCGCTCGTGGGTTGTTGTTGTATATGGGAATTACCATTGACTACACAGCAATGAGTATTGCCATTGTTCTTAAGTAACCTGCTCGCCTGTCTATCATCAATAAGCTTCTTGAATGCTTCGGCCTCTCGTTGAATCGTCGATAAAAATCTGTCCTCTTCAAAAGAGTTGGTATATACCATCTGATACACTCGCAATGACAACCCCCTATTACAATTCTTGTACACCTATTCACTACGTCAGCAACTTGTATTCCCTTTGGTGTCTCACCTCTAACCGCCTAATGAATGCCAAATTTGGTTCGTACATAACTATGAACCTCGGCCGTAATTCTTGCAATAAAATGTCATCATCTTCCCCTCCATATGGCCTAATGATGACGGTATCTTCAGGTGCTACTAGCCCAAAGCCCTCTTGAGAGCTGCCTTGTGCAAATCCATAGAGTCCCAATTCATCAACAATCCCTGAATCAATCTCAAGGTCATCACCATCAAATAAGCCTGTAGCGAGAGGAACTGGCAAGGAAGGATCAAGAATAGAAGAAGGATTACTTGCAGAAGGTATCGAAGAGCTACCAATCATTAGATAGAAACCAAATCACCCAAGATATCATAGGCTTACGACTGTCCCAGTGCCCATTGTACCTGTACATCTTCATCATCCTCATCGCCAGCAAAAGCCGACTGAGCTTTTATCATTATTTCTTTGTGTTCTCTCTCTATCTCTGCCAGTCTTGGAGCCGTGACAGCTCCTCCACCTCTTTGCCTCCGTCGCTTATAAGACGACAGTCTGCCCCTCTCAGCCCTCCGATGCTCCTCAACACGTTTCTTCTCAATTTCTCCTCCTACTCGCAACTCATCTTCACCTTTGCTATGCATCCTCGTTCCAGCTAGTCTTTCGCCGTTTTTTTCGTGCTGCCAATTCGAAAGGAAAAGAGTTTCCATCATCTTTCTACCACCGTTCGGACCGAATGGAGGGTCAGTGCGAGCCATAGTGGTGAGATACTGTCGAAGTTGAAGACATGTTCGATCAGAAGAGGTCATTACAAGAACGATATTGGTCCCCGGTAGTTCTGTAGATGCCACAATTAACTTGTGTTTCATTGGAATTACATATTCTCTCACCTGCATGAGACTCTGAAACGTTGGCAATAGTATCTTCAATCTCTTTTAAAACCTTCGCTAATAGGCTCCATTTCGGTTGCTCTTCTAATACCGCCTCATGTCCTTTTCTTAGCTTTTTTTGCACAGTTGCACTCAACTTGTCGTCAGAACCTATCATTACTGGCTTAAAAACTGGTGGTGGGAGTCCTTCGACTTCTTGCAAAGTTCCGTCCGTATCCTCGCCCTCAAAAGAAAATTCTTCATCATCTTCTCTTGGACGAGTTTGAGGTACTGTTTGAGTCTGTGTGGCAAAAACTTCCATGATCTCCTCTTCTTCTCTGGGCCGCACCAGCTCCCGCTGAACTACTTCCCCTTTCCCAACTTCTTGTCCGTGCAGCATTTTTTCGGCATCGTGGTCTTCTTCCTCAAAATCCATGCCTTGCTCTGCATTGTGTTCTGTCTCACCTCCGTGAAGCTCATCTTCAGGATCAGGCATATTATCCATGACCATCTTTTTACGAGAAACTCTAGCCTGAGAAGCTTCGACAAGCTGGGCAGCAGCTTTAGCATTGAACCAATCATGCATATGCCTCGCGGCTCCCGTCGACATCTTTTCAGCCTTGAAGTGTTGCCGTTGCAAAGTGTTAATATACGATGCGAAAGTGGCAGAATCGTATTCTAGCAGCCAAGTATGAAGGTTTCGAAGTTCATTTAATGCTGCAACATGAATTCTTGTTTTAGCACCTACCGTGTGCCAAACAGGTTTCAGACGCATGCGAACGATGGTGTCAAAGTTTTTGAACTGAGCGTTTCGGACGTTGATATCTTCTAGATCCAGATTCTAGTCAACTGTCAGCAAACCTTGAAGGATTCATCGGAATAGACCAACCAATGAGTGATCGCGCTTGAGTTCAACGAGCATAGCTTCCATACATTCCGTAATGGCGTCTTGACACTGTCTCATGAGATCTGTCATTGGTTGATACATCTCAACTACATCTGCTCGGCGACTTGCAAGATCCGCCTTAACTGCTTCATTGAAACGAGGCCATATAAGGACGTTTGTCATGTTGAGGTTTACGAGCATATCCTTAAGAGGGGACATGCCATGGGCAAAAACTTCTGGTTCATCAGAGAATGCCTTGCAGAAGCCACTCTTGAAGACACCATGAGCAGCTGTGACTAAGGACCCATACGGAAACCTGCCTGATTCTCCCGCCTATACAATCGAACCGCAAACTCCTCTTGGCTCCCATGAGCTATCCTCTCCGCATGCAATATGACAAGACCAGTGATGAGTTTTACAGGAAGAGTTCCCTCTGTGCCTCATGTCAACAATACATCTATACTGCAGAACTACTACTTACTCAGTAAGTCATTAACAAGAATCTTGCTCGTAACCGAAAATAGACCCCCATGTCTATACATCTGTTCTCTACATTCTTATTCAACCCAAAATCGTTCTGTTCAAACAGATCACGAACCTTTCTTTTACACTCATTTCATATCCCACAACTCGAAAACCTGGATCTCTAACGCCCATAATTCCCAGCTCATCCCCAATGCCAGCTTCATCTGCTGGAGTGGCTCCGACGACCAACACTAAGTTTTCTTTCTGGTCATAGGTTTTGAGCAGAGCACAAACTATACGCCGTAGTCCCAATCCCTTGGCCATTAGCAGCAAGTCATCTTCTTGTGGTCTACATATTGTGCGGATAAGCTGCTTATGAAAGGGAAGATAAGGAATATGTCTGAGAATGAGATTAGATGTCATGACAAGAGTTATATTCTGTTCTTGTCTAATTCGATTTCTGGTTTTTGAATCTTTCAGAAAATGATGATGTCATTATGTTTTTCATTGCCTCCACTTTGTTATGAAAACTACAGGAGCATTTTATTTCAATGTCCTTTTTTTTAAATTCTTTTTCAAGTCAAAAGTTAGTCAACTCTTCTTTTTCAACCATTCAAAGCGGAAGAGTTGCATGAAAGGAAAGATACATCTTAGTTGCCCGACAGAAAATTACCTTTTGGACATCTCGATTTGTTCTTGCTCTCAAGGTTACTTCTTTTTCTCGTCATTTGGTAAACAATTCGCATTGACATTATGTATAGAAGAGCTCGAAGCTGCGTTGCTCTTTCAAGGATGATCTCTCGAAATGAGGAGTGTTTTTATGGCAATCCATTGCCCAGAGGTAAACTTCACTCACCCCAACCTCAAGATCATTACGCAATACGACAACGACGGGCATATACACCATCATGGCCCACTGAATCTTCCTCCTCACCACCACCCACACTCGGGCGCTGGCACCACTCGCCAAGATCTCTCGGTCTTCCTCCATCTGATGGATCCTGTTGTCGTCATTCGACATGGACGCCAAAGCTTCCAACGGTTCTGTTGCCCCCCCAGCATTACATTGACATTGCAAAGCCATCATCTTTGATAAACAGAAAGAGTTTGATCAATGCCAATGAGATTACTCCCAAGCTTTTGGTCCTCGACTTGAATGGGGCATTGGTGTACAGGGATAGAAGTTATGATGCCCACAAATGTCATCCTAGACCTTACCTTCCTTGCTTTCTGGAATACCTTTTTCTTCCTGAGCCTGAGGATCTGCAGCCTTTGAAAAAGTTGAATCAGCGTCCTTGGGAAGTTTTCGTATGGTCATCCGCCCAACCACACAACGTAAGAGCAATGGTAGAAGTTACCTTTGGTCCCAAATGGATTACCGGAATATGGGAAAAAGAGAACAAAAAGGCAAAGAAAAGAAGGGAGCAAGGGGAAGGTAGACTACACGGCGTTTGGGCAAGGGACAAGATGGGTTTGACGAATTATGACTATTGTAAGTAAATCGAATCAAGTCATGTCAATCCGTGATAACGGCCCGCTGCAGCGAGAAAGGTACAAACGACCAAGGATCTTCGCAAAGTCATTCAACATCTCTCAGATTCCAAACGGCCGCCTGACCTTAGAGTGCATTTCGATGAATCAACCACAGTTTTACTAGATGATTCGCCGCTGAAAGCTATCTATCAGCCCTGGAGCCAAATTGTCATACCGCAATATGACGCGCAAACCAATCGCACAAGTTGCACGATTGCTGGCTTAAACCATGATCACGAGCAATCAGATACGAATGAAGGACAGGAGATGGACAAGACTCTTCTTGCTGTGATTGGTATCCTCGAAGAACTCCGCCATGTTGTCAACGTTCCTCTTTGGATCCGCGCAGGTGGACTTACGTTCACCCTTGACTTGGATAATTTATCCAATCCTACCCTTGAATCGCTACCTTCCCACGAAACTTATGTGCACTGGTGGAAGGACAAGACGCTACTGTCTAAATGGGTAGCTAAGGGCGAAAAGGCTCTAGAAAGAAAGGGAATTACACTGAGACATGGGTTAGATGTACCTCTGTATACTCCTTCTCTCAAAGGGCAAAAGCCAAATGATGCATCAACAAAGGGCCACAAAACATCTCAACAAGATGAACCAAAAGGACCGGAGGATCACTACTTCAAGCAATACAGCCCATCGAGACCTTGCTAGTTCTGACCTACACTTTGCTTTGCTCCCCTTCACTGTAATCACCAGTCTCGACGCTGGTGTAACCAACAAAAGCAACGCTGATATCCACAGCATGAAAATGCCTGTTGAGAGTATAGCGCATATCAAAGACGAACAAAACCAGTGAGATAAAATGAGTAACAGACGTTTACATGAGAAAAGAATGGAGATAGATTTGAGTGTGGTCAAGCGATTTGAACTCCAATACGATAACTTGTGCGGGGGTTCTCCTTTGAGGCCAAAACGCTTTTCATTGTTTGTCAATCGAGGTCTTCTATAGTCTTGCGAACAAAAAAGGGGCTGGCTCTGGATATGATCACAAGAATTTTACTGAGATGCTCAACATTGCCTATATGAAAAAAAAAAGATAACATGATGAGTAGATAAGACATTTGAAACTCAAAATGGTGAAGTAATTATATCTACAAAGCCAGAGAGGGCAGAGAGCATGGCGAGTAGATGTAGGGATCCAAGTCAATGTGAACTTGTAAAACCAAAGAGGTGGAATTGAGGAGTTTGAGTATGATCGTTAATGACTATTGCATAGACATTCCCTCATTGAGTTTCATTCGCAGTCCGATTGATCTTGCATCAACATGCACGCTTTGGGATGTTTTGCTTCATCATGATTTCAAGGCCTCTTGTACCCACTTTCCAACAGCTTTTTTATCCACTGCGATTTTGTCCTCACCCAGCTCCTCCCATAACATCTGCAGAACCTTTCCAGCAGTATTCTTGGATGCTCTTGCGTCCTCCGGTAAGGAGCCGAGGATCTTTTCGATGGAAGCTCGAATAGATTCTTTTGATGGAGCTGCGGGAAGAAATGATTGAAGAAGGGTAATTTCATTCACTAATGAGGAGTGGTTTTCCGGATGAGCAGAGTGAGATGAAGGGGCGTATAATTCAGCTGCTTGTGTCTGCATTTACATATCAGTCTCTCATATAAAAGAAGGACTCAATTGAACTCACACGTTGGGATATACACTTCCGTAGTACGCCAATTACGCTCTTGTCTGACGGCGGTTGACTGAGGTTGAGTCCTGATTTAGAAGCATTTGTGACATCGGCAAGGACAGCCTAACGTAACGTGAATGCGTGAGATGAGTCCAATAATCTTGGAGTGGTGTTGCGCTTACTTTAAGGCAGGTTGTTGTAGGTCTGTCTTTTGATTTCATGGCCGTCTTGAGCGCATTTCGCATAGACATTTCAATAGGGGAAGGAGAAAAGATGCGATGAGTAGTATGTAAGGCGCGGCAGATGAGTGGTTGAGCAAGCATTGTTCTTCTTTTGAGCTCAATAGTTGTTCTCTAGCAATCAGGTTGCGGAATATAATAGACGAAAGATGATAGAGAATTTAATAGTAGAATAATTAAAAAAGTAAGATGGAAAATAAAATAGGCGGAGATGACCGCAATAACAAATGACGACGTTGTGCATAATGTATCTAATTTTACAACAAGTTATAAACCCAAGGCTATCCTACTCTCCCAGTACTTCTTCCGTCAGTTAATGAAGAGGCAGTAGGGTTTGCAGGACTAGCAAACTGTCCTCTAAACCTAAACTGACTTTGACTTTGGCTGGGGGCTATACTCGAGGCTGCAGACTGTTTAACGTATTCCCTTCCTTGTCCTTCAAATTGTGCAAGGTGAGAGGGTTGTTGATGATATGACGAAAAGAGTGTCAAAGGCGGATTTTTAGAAGGGTACTGTTGTTGAGAATACGACTGTGTTGGATGAATTGACGGCCTCTGTGGTTGTGTTTTATCTTCCGTTAAGGGGGCAGGGTGGGTGTACGAATAGACATAACTAGGCCGATATGAAGATAATTCCGGAGATTGGACAGATGGTGGCTCTTGATGTGCAGATAGCTCTTGTGAGCGTCAACATTACAAGCCGGCTGCTACATCACCCACCAGGTAATGTATCTTCTTTATAATCTCTCCCTGCACTAGTTTCTCCCATGAAGTCCTCAACCATGCGTTTCACTCCTTCTGTCACAGCTCCGCGCATAGCGTCCACCGCCCCCTCTCCGATATCCTCCAATATGGGCGTAGGTGATAGAGAAGGCGTGAGGATTCGAGGAAGCGCAAGTGAAATGTGGTTCGGATGGACAAAGCGGTCCTGAATCAGCATACGCAGACGAGACAGGATGAGCTGCTCAAGCTTTGGGATATCTGTAATTTTCTCAGCCTTGTTATGACATAATAAAACATCAGACCTACCTTGAAGTTTGGCACGACTTCCAAGTAGACTGGTAGTTTTGAGGTTGAGATGGAAATCCGGCAATAAGCAAACATGTATATGTTGTCTGTCGTTAACGGGCTCATGTAATGTCACGCTCATCTTTGCCCAATTAGCTCATGATTAGACGAAAATCCAAGATCACCAGCATACCGTTCCTCCAAGAGACAAAAGCTCTACTCCCAATGAAACAGGCAATACGGCAAATCGAGGTCGAGGGAAATTAACGAGAATAGCTGTTGAGAGGGACATGCTCATAGAATCAATATAGTCTACATCAATCTCTGCTCTCTAAGTCAACAAGTCAGTTATCATAATTAGCGAGGCTATTACAGCCTACAAGATGTCCTTGACCATCTGAAGGTCTTATCCTGGCATTCGACAAAAGGGGAAAAGAACCACCCAGTGAGATGGAATTAACTTCAATAGGGTCCTACATCTGGCTTTTAATAGATATCATCATTACCACAAAGGTCATATACTTACCAGCCAGCCCAATTTCTCTCCTCCAGGATTCAACCATCTCTCCACACGGGCTCTTGCGCCATCTTCTCCGCCCTCAGAGAGCAAATCATTTCTATATCCTTGCAAAACTTGAGCAAGCAAGACGTTGAGCCAGTCAGAAGACTCGGCAGCGTGGGTAGACATATCATAGGAAGTCTTTTGAAGGAGGATTAAAGGAGATGGTGAGGTAAATGTATTTGTTGGTGCTCGCTTCTCTTTATTAGCCTTGTTGAATCCTAACCTTCTGTACAACTCACGCTAGCTCGTTCTGCCCGCCTCTTTCTCCAGTCCTCACGGTTGCTCGCTTCATTGGATGAGAATACAATATATCTGATAAAGAGAAGAAGGATAATTAAGAAAGATGCTTGTCCAAGTATGAAGCCTTGGGTGAATGTCCAATGGGTCGAGGAGAAGAGGTCGGCCATTGTGCCGTCCGTAGCTGCCGTCTCTTCGCTCTTCTTTTTTTATTAGTGCTGACGGACTTTGAAATGTATTGACAAGAAAAGTAGAAAGCAACAAAAGTAGTTTCATCATGACGGAGTTTACTGTATCTCCGCGCGAGCGAAGATATAACAGCATCATAACAAGTAAAACATGCAGCAGAGACGAGAATAGCGTGTTCAGTCATAATTGTGCGGTGTACAGAGATGCATCCCCAGCTGCCCAAAAGCTCCACTCATCTACTTTTTAGCAGCCTTGACGCTAAGGTCCTCAACTTTCAATCCTAAAGGATAACTTAGCATGAAATTGACAGCCTTTATGCAGACGTACCAGGGGGAAGAGATTGCTTAAGCTTGTCAGCCTTTTCGGCGTCATCGAGGACAAGGGTGTAGAGGTATTTGGAGCATCGGATTTTGAATTTGGTGACGTGAGTAGGAGCCTTGGCTGCCTTGGATTTGGAGACAGTGGTGGTACGAGTGGGCTTGATGGCAGTTTTCTTGATTCGAGCGACTGCGCAGGAGGTAAGTCATGAGTTGCAGTGTTAGAGAAGCAACTGACGGGTAGCGTCCTTCCTTCGCGCAATCTCAAGGAACTTTTTAATGTCTCGTACTTGCTGGGGCTATCCAAAAGTGTCAGATTTTGTCTATAGTAAGTCGAACAGTAGCCGTTGTTTTAACGTTGAATATGTCGGATTTTACGCCATATTATGAAACTCTCAGCCATCCGTCCCGTTTCCCACCGCCAGTGCTTGTTCTCCTGCTGACTCTTCCCATCACTGGCTGTCCTGTGCTTGCCAATTCTTCTCTAATTCTTGCCTGCTTTCTGTCCTTTCCACCTGTTTGTCTTTCTCGTCTTGGCTGGCTCAAAAACGGCAGTGATGATGACTTACCATCTTTGCTCTGTACTCCTTTTCTTGAGGTGTAAAAGCGACTTGTCTCTAGAATCAAACAAAAATGCAGCACGATTACGGAATTATGTCGGAAATATAACAGGTGGCACTTAAAGATCAAGAATTTAACCGTATTTGTCGGCATCGGTCTTAAGGAGGAGACAAAAAGGTCGAGTGTCCCGATCCCATTTGCCTGGATGTTCCCTCCCTAACTTTACTCTTTCTTGTTTTCATTCCTCATCCGTCAACAAGAAAAAAGTTCAACAACTTCAAAATGGTGCGTTTTCAACACGCAATGGACAGGCATCACTGGGAGAACTAGACAGCAGGCCGTATATGGAAGGGATGTCGGTGACCTTGCCGACGAGTTGGTAACCGCCCCTTCAAGAATGAGCGTGTCTTCAAGGCATGGCGATGACTTCTTATTGTCTGACCCATCTGGGTGATTCTCTTGCAAAAGACGAATCTCTAGAGCTCCGATGTGATGCCTCAATGTGTAACGAGAGGTCAATCACTGACGACTCAATGATCCCATTAGGCTCCCAAGACTGCTAAAGGCAAGAAGCCCGCTCCCGCTCCCTGTAAGCTTGCTCTTGGGAGCTGGAAGACCTTTGCTCACGTGTTTTAGTCGGTACCAAGAAGACTACCAAGAAAGTACAGAACCCTCTCTTTGAGAAGAAATCCAAAACTTTCGGTATTGGTAAGCAAATATGGTCTAATCACTTGAATTCAATGCCAATGTCGTTTCAGGTGGCGACCTTCCTCCTAAGAGAGATTTGACCCGATTTGTTAAATGGCCCGAGTATGTTCGTCTCCAAAGACAGAAGGTCATTCTCAACCAGCGATTGAAGGTTGGTTTGCTTTGCTGATCTTGCTGACGAGACTAATCTTGGACTTTAGGTTCCTCCTGCCATTGCTCAGTTCTCCAACACACTTGACAAAAACACTGCTACTCAGCTTTTCCAGCTTCTCAACAAATATAAACCTGAGTCTACCCAGGAGAAGAAAGCTCGTCTTCTTGCTGAGGCTGAGAAGCGCGAGAAGGCTGGCGACAAGGCCACCACTACTGATTCTAAGAAACCTATCTTTGCGAAGTATGGTCTCAATCACGTTGTAGCTCTCGTTGAAGCCAAAAAGGCTCAGCTCGTTGTCATTGCCGACGATGTTGACCCAATTGAGCTCGTTGTTTTTCTTCCTGCTCTTTGCCGGAAGATGGGCGTTCCCTACGTTATCGTCAAGGGCAAGGCCAGGTTGGGTCTGGTCACTGGCAAGAAAACTGCTTCTACTGTTGCTGTCACTGAGGTCAGGTCCGAGGACCAACAAGCTCTCGCCACTCTTGTCTCTGCAGCTAAGGCTAACTATCTCGACAAATACGAAGATGCTAGGAGGCACTGGGGCGGTGGTATCCGAGGCAGCAAATCGTATGTAGATCTTCAATTCTTTCTTGGCTATGCTCATATCTGCTTAGTATCCATAAACTCAAGAAGAGGGCTAAAGCCGCTGGTCAGGATGCTAAGAAGGTTGATCTTTCTCTCTAGGAGAGGACGACGATTAGTTGTTGGGATAGATTTTTCTAGCCACTGTGGATGTATGATAGTGGATACACTTTTGCATGTACTATTACTGGACTCTGGACATGTTTTATACTATAGTTTTGCAATGGAATAATTGAGAGAAAATGGACCAATAATTGTATCGTTTAAGTAAGAATACGTGGCAATTTACACGTTTGAGATTATTTTTCCAATTCATTCTAAATCCCATTTCAACAACTTCTCATCATATTCTTTTTAAAAATCAATAAAAGTACGACAACAGCAACGGAAAGTATAAACAATGGCAGAAACAGCAGCATCTCCATCCGCTGCTCCTCAAGAGGGAGAAGAAAAGCTTTACACCCTAGAGATGCTCGCTCAACACAATACCAAAGAGAGTCTTTGGATGCTATTGCATAACAAGGTGTATGATGTGACTACTTTCATGGATGAGGCAAGTTCCTTTTCTCTTTGCTTTTGTATATGAGATAAGGAATTCCGGGATCACAGAGAAGTAGAAAAGCGTGGATCTCTTGAGTTTTTGAATGAAGGGATGACTTGAGCAAGGACGAACAGCAGACGATATCGCAGCTTCAATTGTTACAAATTCACTGACTTGCGCCTTCAACTAGCATCCTGGTGGTGATGAGGTTCTTCTGGAAGAAGCTGGTACGCCTTGCTCTGGCCTTATTACCGTCTTATGCCTAACAAAGTCTGTGTTCATCTATCAGGTCGAGACGCTACAGAAGCCTTTGAAGATGTTGGCCATTCTGATGAGGCTAGAAAAATGCTGCCCAAAATGTTTTTAGGAGAGTTCCAGGGCGGGGTGGGTCTTGTTCGCTCTTTGTCTCAGTACAAAGATTCAGAGGGTTATCATTTTTGCTAATGAGACAATCCACGTTGCTCTAGAACAATAACCAGGGGAAACCTTTCAGCCCTGCCGGTTTCTCTTCAGGCTCTTCACCTTCTGGGCAAGTTCTTCAACGTTTGCTATGCAGAAGATACAAGTTGACATACTGGATAGATTCCCAACCTGGACCATCCCGCTCACTCTTTTCATTGCTTATCTAGCTTGGCGAGTCTTCCTTGCTTAATTTAGGACATGTTTGCCTTATTATGGAGGAACTTGTAGATAGGATCCACAGATAGGGTATAGTGACTATGCGCATATCTATATAGAGTGTCCTGTTTGATCAGATCAAGTAATGAAGCTTAAAGATCAATCACATTCTGTGCATACAAGAGATAAACCGAAAGAATATAGAAAATTAAAAAGAACCGACATCTCATTAAGAACATGTTTTACACCTTTTTCTTCTTGTGGTCTATTCAGGATGATAATGTCAACACAAATAATTGTCTAGACCATCATAACTCACTCTTTCCTGTAACACTGGGTGTAGTATCTCTTGAGATTAGCCCTGATTTTAGTTCATCAATAGGACGTTTCTTCAAACAAGTTTGTCAGTTAATATAATGGCAAAGCGAACAAACTTCAGTCTGACCTTGCCCTTAGCTGGTTTCTTTTCATCTTCGACTTTGTCATCCTCTTTCATGACACACAGTAATAAAGTCTGTGCTCTCCTCCTGAGTTCTTCAGGTGTTCGGCTTTTGAAGAACCAGTCAAATCTATACCAACCGTCAAATTTCTTTATACAAACTTTAGAAAGAGATCCATTCTTACCTGAATAGAGGCCATTCTCCAATGTCTCTCTTGATCAACTCGTAACAATCATCTCTGTCGATACCGTGGTGATGCATCCTCACAAGCAAAAACCTATCCTCTTCGTCGCTGTATGCCTTTCCCTTATTCTGTCCATAGACAATTTTCAGCTCTTGTAAAGGGAAACGAGTGGCCTTGATTTTTCGATGCAAGGCATCGATACGATCTTGTTGCTCCTTGATCTTTTCCTCTCCAGCACGAACACGGTCCATAATTCTTTCCCAGTCTGGTCAACAAATCAGTGTTGGCTGGTTTCGCATGCTGTAAAAAGTCTTACCTTTGAGTTCTTTGTACTTCTCAAAGAAAACCTTGGCATATTCACGTACCTCCTCCTCTGTCCTGTCTACTACGTCGCTAACGACTTTATCCATATCGTGCCTTCCATATTTTTCCAAAGCTCTTATAAAGGATTGGAAATGTCTGCGTTGCCAATCATGAAATCCTTCGCCAACGAGAGTTTCCTTTTCAGCGAGCTCGTCTTCTGTCAGAGGTACAGCTACAGTCACTTAAGCAACTGGTGTACAAAACAACACTATCAAAGTACACATACCATTGTCAATTCTCTCTTGCTCTTCCCTAGCCTCAGCTTCGACCTGTTCTTGAGTCTCGCCCTCCTCAGGCTCTCTTGTAGGTACTTGGTAGTTAACAGTTTTTCTGTGCCAGTCGGTCTCCTTGTTTTGCAATTCAGCAAGTCGAGGTGGATAAAACTGAAAGTCGTTGACAACTACCTGTTTAGGAGCACGGACAACCTTGGGTTTATCTGACTTGGGTCCACCAGTCTTGAGGGAGTCTCGATAGTATTGATCAATAGAATAATTCATCTTGCGTTCTCTTTTTGATGGCTCAATCCAGAGTAAAGGACGTTTTGCCTGTTTATTACCATAGTCTTCACCTTCCCAGGTATTGACCAGACTCTCAGATTTGAAGTTGTTTAAGGCGTCGAGATCGAGGCCAGCATACTTTTTATTGATTTCCTTGGTTTTTTCCTCTCCCCGTCGAATGATCTCATCGATGTGATCGTCAATCAACATGCTCTCATTGTTGTTGATGATTTTTTCTGCTCCGTGTTGTATCATATCAAGCAGTTCGTCCTTGTTCTGGCCCACTTTAGCAGTTTGCTGAGCTCGCCCTTCTTGAATAACTAGCTGGTCGAGTTTGAGTTTTTGAGTAGCTCTTTCAAGGATTCTTTCTTCTACAGCATCCTGAGTAATAAACCTAAAGACATAAACTTGCTTTGTCTGTCCAATACGATGGGCTCGGTCCATAGCTTGTAAATCAGCTTGAGGATTCCTGTTTCCGGTATTATAAGCAGCTGTTACTGATCATGGACTAAGCTGGGACTTACCAATCAGAGTCGAACAACACGACAATATCGGCAGTGACAAGATTGATACCTAATCCGCCAGCTCGGGTTGTCAAGAGGAATACAAACTTCTCGCTGCCTGGAGCGTTGTATTCGTCGATGGCAGTTATACGATCTTCATGAGCTGTGCTACCATCGATACGACAATATTCTAAATGGAAATTATTCAAGTCCTAATGAAATGATGGATGATGCTTACGGTGACCTCGAAACTGACAATAATCTTCCAAAATGTCCAACATTCTACTCATTTGGGAAAAAATGAGCACTCTCGAACCTTTGATCTTCATAGACTTGAGTAATTTGTCAAGAATAACCATTTTGCCGGCATTGTCAATGAGATGCTGGTCGGTGGTAAAAGGGGGGCCTGGTTCGGCGCCGTCAAAAACTTCAATGTCTGATCAGTACATTGTCGTTGCGGATAGAGGTCTGACAGTATCTACGGTAAGGATGATTGCAACACTTTCGAAGTTGCATGACGATATTGAGTAATCTTGTTTTGCCTTCTTTTTTACCTGCCATACCTGTCATACTGTCAATACAGCCTCTTTGGTCAAATCATTAGGTACGTACCGTTGACCGCATCGATGTCTTTTTCTAATAAAGACTTGTACCACTTTCTCTGCATTTCTGTCATACCGACATATAGATTAACTTCCTTCTTAGGCAACAGGGAATGCTCAACATCGGCTTTGACTCGCCGAAGCAAGAAAGGTCGAAGAACTTTGTGAAGCTGTTTCACAACAGCATCAGGGTCGGACACATCCTTAGTCTTGAACCATGCATCAAAATCTTCGCTACATGTACGGATTAGAGCCCATAATTGATGGACAGAAGTTCAGACCTACCTGGAAGAGAAAACATCTGGCAAGATGAAGTTTAACAAAGCCCACAATTCTTGCAAATTGTTTTGCAAAGGTGTACCGGTAATCAACATCCTACCTCGACTAACGAATGTTCTGATGATCTGGGAGAGAAGCGAATCTACATTTTTTATACGATGAGCTTCGTCAATAATGATGTATTCCCAAGAAAATCTTTTGAGTGTCGATTTTTCACGAAGACACATTTCATATGAGGTAATAAGGACATCAAAGTCTTGTGTTAAGATCCGTTTGCTGATGAGCTCGGCTCTGTCTTCCTTAGTTCCCTGGAGGACGACAACATTGAAACCAGGTACCCATTTGGCAACCTCTCGTGCCCAGTTATCGAGAGTGGACTTTGGAACAATGATAAGATGAGGGCCTGTGATACCGAGATGAAATTTGAGATAACCGAGGAACGAAATCGTCTGAAGGGTTTTACCCAGACCCTTTGGGAGAGGGGGATCAGCACCACAATTAATGGGAGGTAAATTGCACAAACCATCTCATCAGCAAGAATACCATTGATACCGTTGTGATGTAGAGAAACCATCCAATTGAGACCTTGGACTTGATAATCTCTCATTTTCCCATTTTTGACGTCTATAGTGATGTCTTGAGCATTGACACATTGCGATGATTAATTGGAAACTCACAAGGAGGACTTTCTTCAAACACAAAAGGTTCATTATCATCAGTATTATCCTTCAACAGCTCTTCGTCTTCCTCTTTTTCGGACTTGCGATGCCGGTTGTCGCTAATACAATGCAATTAAGATACAATAAGTTAATTAACGGACATACTTACTTGGCCTTCTTTTTACCTCTACTAGCCTGTTGAGCCAATTGCTCGTCCAACATTTTAGAGAACTCAGGTTCACGTTGTTTCTGTAAAGACTTTTGAGCTTGGCTCTGTTTCTGCTGAACAACAACTCACTTTGAGGTCGATGAAATGCTGGAATAATTCTGTCTGCCCCAAAAGATAATTGAACCTTTTCATTGAATCTGCAAACTATGATCGAGTTAGCTTCTTTGCTATACAAAAAATGCCTCACTTTAGCCTGTTCAATTGCGTCTCTCTTCTTGCCAATCTCTGCATGTTGAGCTTTCTTCTCGGCTGCCTGAATCTTTTTCGCAGCTGCTTGAGCGGCACGCTTAGTTGTCGTAGGAGCTGCACCCTACGACAAAACGAACGCATTAGTCTTTAAGCTTGTCCTTCATATTTTCCCTTGTAAAATCAACAAACGCATGCTTTGACCAAGCAAGCAAGCTTATGTCGCCCAAAGCAGACGCCTGACGCGTAAAGTGATGTTAACGCACCTTGTCTCCTGTTAACCCTTCCTCGTCCAACTCATCCTCTCCAAGCTCGTCTTCCTCGTTCTCTTCCTCTTCTGGTGTTTGAGGCGCAGTGTTTATGTGTCTTGCATCTTCAGAAGCAATAACTGATGGCTAGTGAAATCAAATTAGCTCGAGTTGATAATGACATGAGTTTTCGATGTCCTCTCCGGTAAACCATCATTCTTAGCCAAATTTGCGAAGTATGGCTTTCCGTGACGGCTGCGAGTCTCAGCGGCAACACTCACAGCACGAGATACGCTCAAATCGCGTGAGTTTGGAACATAATCTGATAGTTTGTCCTCTTCAGTATTGTTGCTTGGGTTTGCTGCGTTACTCGCTGCCAATAAAGGATTCTAGGATAAAGTCAGAAAGGTCTATTACAGCAGCTTATGAACGACTTGCCATGTTGAGGGTTGAGAAAGGATATAAACAAATAAAAAGAAAAGAAATGGATAAAGAAACCGTTTAATACTTGTACATTTGTTTTGTTTGATGGGGGGAACAAATCAAACGGAATTTATTGAATCTCCGTGATGCCTGTTCTACAACAGCTTTTAATCACGATCTAACCACATTTTATTCTACAATTCATCAATGTCCAGTTCAAAAGACACTTTTGATCTTCGCGTACGTCTTCAACTACCATCTGGGTTACGATCTGAAATCAGGCCAGGCTGAAGAAGACGCTGCTCGGAGACTCAATGTCGGAAGAGTACAGCCATCCGCTGCACTATCAGGTGTCAACTCTAGAGCAAAGCACAGCGAATTGATTGGGAAGCCGTATCTCCGTCAAAAAGTAGAAAACACCTGTATGTCTCTGTATTTTGAAAGCAGGCATTGACCTTGCGTTTTTTAAAGCTAGAAATCATGGGATCAAGTTTGATGATGAATCGGCTTTGTATCTTAGTAGCGCGATAGAGAGTTCTTTGAGGTCACTCATCAATCTTTCTCAATCAGCGCAAATTCACCGCACAACTGCCTCACATCTCCATACACCGCCTATATGTTTAAACGGATCAACGAGAGGGAAGCCTGCCAAACCAATGTGGTCACATTCCCTCAGGGATAATCCAAACGCGGTTTTGGAGGCATTAAATAGAAGGAACAGAGATGCAGAACAAGAGTTCAGAAAGATGAGGATGGATAGGCTAGCTAAAGATGCAGAAAATCAAAAAGCAAAAGAGCGTCAGAAAGAGCGTGAAAGGGAAGCAATGCAGGAAACCCAGGAAGAGCATTCCCTGGTGCCAGTGAGCCCAATAGGCCTACCAACCGCAGAAACAAGTACACCTGGTACACCATCCAAACCAGTCTTCGGTGCTGTCAAAGAGACGCCCAAGGGTATGTCTACTCCTATGACATCTACTAGTAAAAAGAAATCTTCCAAGAAAGCTGCTCGAGACGTTTCTGCTGAGGTTCAGCACAAAATGACCAATCTTACTGCTATGCGATCTGTTGGAATGGGTAAAAAATATGGATGGATGATAGGGAGCCAGCCAGCAATCAGTAGTCCCTTAACAGGAAAAAAGAGGAAAGCGGACGGGGAGAGCAAAGAAGAAACTATGAAGAAAAGCCCGTTATCCCAAGGGAATGTGGCGAATGCACCAGCAGATAGACCATCAAAAAAACCAAGAGCAGTACCCGTACCGGCGAGGCGTATGATTGCTATAGCTACACCACCTTTACCCCATTCTACCTCCATCAGCTCTCAATCTGATAAGGAGCCTCAAAAGGTGTCTGACGATGAGGCTCTGACGCTGATTGATGTCGCCTTTGCACTTGAACATGGCGGTCTGGGAGCTGCCGGCGGACAAGGTATAGGTAGTGTGGCCGGTGAGGTTTTACAGCGTCTTTGGGCAAGAGGAGGGCCCTACTCGGATAACAAAAGGTGATAGGTTTAGATGAATGAGTGAACTATATGTAACAGTCGTACGGATGCGTATACTTTACATAAGCCTACAACACAACATAGTACAATATACAAATTATAGAAAATCTTGGTCAGGTTACCATTCGTCCAAGCCAAAACTAAGCATTGTCCAGAGTTCACCGTGGTTCCCCATGCTCAATGTTTCGACTCCTTCTTTTAATATAGAGACGCTTTGATTAAGTTTCTCTTTAATCCTCTCAAGTCGACGGCATAGCATTATATTGTCAGGTAATTCTTCACCTTGGCTCTTTTTTGCTATTCTTTCGTGAGCAATATGAGGATCGTCTATTTGGGGAGGCTGTAGACGAGCAGGCCTTCTACGTTTAGTGACAAATTGAGGTGTTGTTTGAGTTAGTGCTGGACGGCTTGTCCACTGTGTAAAACAATCTGAAACGGGACCACACTGATTAAGGATAATTTGGATATGTTCAAGAAGATCAGAAGATGAGGGATTCAAGAAACAGCAGTCTTGCAGTGTTCTTGTACTACAAACAATAATCAACATTGGTCAACTAGTCATGGATGTTTATAAAGCGGGAAAACATACTGTTCTAATTCTAATTTAATGATTGATCTCAGAGATGCCACCTTGTCAAGTTTAGCGCGAAACTCTATCGTTTGGCTTTCAATAACCTGCATCGTCAACCAAAAGTAAATCGTACTACATCAAGGGAAAATTAGTGTTAATAAATATGCGTTCGTGACACGATTGATTAGTTTTTGCTCACTTGAGTAACCACAAAATTTTGTTTCTTATACGACACAAAAATTGCAATTCTTTTCCCTCAGTATTCGTATGACATTGTTTCAACAGTTCCTTATCCATGTGTTTTGTTTCCACAAGTATGAAACGTCCCATACAGAGTTGAACAAGAAAACTAAAAACCTCTGATCGATAGCCAACAGTAGTAGGGGTCAGCAGCTGTGATAGGGGAAAGGGGACCTGGTAAATGAGTCATTGTCAGTCAAGATTGTTCATAAGCATGAAGCTGAAGAATTAGTAAATACCTGGTAATTTATGCGAACAGTACTAAGAATACGAGGGCCGAGATACGCCTCTTGTGGTCTGATCGTCATGACGTGGAGTGCCATAGGATTCATCCATCCAGCCTGTCTCTGGTCGATGGCATCGCGAAGCGTGTTAGTTAAAACTTGAAAATCCATCCATTTTTCACCCTTGTGAACCTACAGAGCATTTCGACCATCAGCCTCTTTTGTTGATTAGCTGTTTAGAACGTAAGTACACACCTTTCTGAAAAGTTTGTCCGTCCAATCTTGAATGACCTCATGTCCTCGAAGAAACATCGTTCCCTCAATTGCATCCAAATGCTGTTTCAGTCCGCACTCTTCGTCTATCATTTTTCGCAATTTAAACAGAACAAGTTGACATTTTGGCGTTAGATAGCGATTGATAGATTCGTTAATGTCTTTCCACTCATCACATGGGATGGGTAAATCATCCAAAAGCGAGGCAGATAAAACTTCTCCAAGAGTAAGCCATTCTATGTCGGTACCGACGTTTGAGCATCCCAAAAGACCCTTTAGTAAACCACGGGCCTTTCCAGTCTCCATTATGAGTTCTCCCATCTCATCGCCAATCCACATAGGCCATCCTTCTTGATTCACGACATAGCCACATTCCCAAAAATCTTCGTCAACCCAAGAAACATCCTTGTCTCGTTTGATGAAGAATTCTGGATCTAAGGCTCTTTCTTCTTTGGCAATATCAGGTGGAAACAAGGAAAAGGCAGCTGTTTCTGGATCGGTAAGAGAAGGAGATAATGGCATACCTTGCTCAATCCAAGCACCAAGGATCTTCCAAGTTGGTTGCGCTGTTAGGCGAAAGACATGGTGTAAAGTTTGTAGGTTTTGATGGTCGTCCGTTACGAGAAATGAGGTGATAGAAGTATATATAAGGTTAAGGAGTAAGGTGGGAGAATGTGAATGAGGTATGAAGGCTGCTAAGATACGCAGTAAAGGAACTTGCGTCTTTTCGACTTCGTGATTAAGAATCAAAGGAGTTGCGGCTATATGGAATAGCTCAGAAGATTGTGTACAAGCAGTGCCAATGGTGCAGTGAGCTTCATGATCAGATAACCAAGAGTCATATCTTTCCATGATATCCCGACAAGCCTCAGCAAAGGCACATTGAGTTTTATTAAAGGCTTGTTTTGCTCGATCTGAGCAGATATGATCGTTGCAAGACTGAAGAGTGCTAGACACAAAATGGCGGATCCCTGACGCCAGAGCAGCATGGGATTTGAACTTGTTCAAAATGCCTTGTAACGTCTTTGGTGAAAAAGATTGAACCTGTGGATGTTTGGGAGCAGTCTGACTGAAGTGTCAGGCAAATGATAACAAAGGGTTTGAATGCCAAAATTGTGGCTCACACGACAATAACCTTTGCTATCAAAGATAAAAAACAAGCCAGGACGACCTGACAAGGCGTACAACAATTCTCTTTGAAATTCACTAGCAGAGATAACCTATGTTGAGTATCAATAAGGGTATGCCGTGGAATTCTCCTATGGCCAACCTTTGGTCTGTCTGTTGAGGTTGTTGATTTGAAGATTTCATATGCTATGGCTGCGTTGCTGTTCTCTTTGGCTAGAATCAGCCCCTAAGACCAATTTGAGGTGATATTCTTACTGGTAATAATATCCTTCCACCCATAAAGAGCTATGTCCATGTCCTGTATCTCTTTTTGTTGTATCCAATATCCTCTCTTTAGCCTTGTAAGTTCTTCTATCGCCCTTTTAGCTTCTTCTCTAGCATTCTGATCTCTTCTCTCTGCTTCTTGATTCTTTCTGTCACGCCTGAGAATAAGACTACTTGGCGTTTGCACTTCCTCCTCGAAGGGGCTTTCTTCATTATCGGAAGTAGAATCTTCAGCTTCAGATTCCGTCCAACCATGCTTCACTTCTTCGTCCCACACTTCTCCCGGATCGAATGGATTTTCTTCCATTATCTGTCGAAACAAGATTTGTTCTGGAGTAGGACCAGGAATGGGGAGGCGGCGAAGATACTCGTAGGCAACTTCATGTATTTGTTTTGTGGGCCGTTGAGCTAATTTTAGCTAGATGTTGGAATGCATCAGTACATCTGCCCCCCTAAATTAAAATCTCAAGCCTACCAATAAGCAAACATGTTGAGGCAGATTGTCCATCTTGATAGGGATGGTTTCGTCCCATATCTCTCTAACATTCTTGTGGTCGTTGAGCTGCTTTAAATTTTTCTCCAGGGCATTCGCTAAATCATCATGCACCCTAACCCTAGCTACCTTTGCAAGGCCTTTGATTGAACTGGACACCTCGTTCCATTCCTTGCGGGCACTACCATTAGTGTCTACATCAAGTCGAGACCTGACCTTGGCCGACAACTGACTGAGTTTTCGATGGCTAGACGGATTAGATGTAGAAGATACTATAGAACGAGTAAGTTGTGCGGCAAGGTCTGTCTTTGTATCGTCAGTGCTGTCCATTGTTAATGTTACAGATGATGATTAGTTTTAAAGGCGACGCGTTAGAGAGATATAAAATAAATAAATAATGGCGGAGACGTTTGAATCTCCATTGCCGGAAGCAAAGGAAGGCGCGTCAAAAGCTGTCACGATTATAAAGAATTGGTTTACAGTCTTGGAAGATTTTCGACCGAAAGAATTTTCACTTTTTCTCCTCATTGCTGTTGCAAGCAACTTCGGTATGCCGTCTTCTCTAGACCTCGCCGCCGAGGTTGAGTCAGTCCTCAAAGCAAGGCGAGAGGTCCAGGAGAAGCCAAATAACGACGTCCTCCTCCTTGTCTTCCAATACCTTGTATCACAGTCTACTTCAAATTCAAGCGCGGCGCTGAGTGAAGAACATTGGTATTGCAGAAAGACATCTACGCCGCTCGTCAGAGAGGCCGCAACTTATTTAATATTTCTCTTCGCATTTCAGCGGCAAGGTACATCAAAAACATGGGTAGATAAACTGGAAGTGATTCTTGGATCTTGCGAAGGATGTGCGAGGGGGTTTGCAGCTGCTAGGCGGCTTCTTGGAACGAGGCAAGTTTCCTTTTCATTGGTTCTGGCATGACTATATTGTTTCATAGGTATCTGTCCGATTGGCCTATACATGTCAAGGAGAAATTCTTTGCCGCTGTTGACCGATGGCAGAGTGGCCTTATCATTGCTGTATCAGCAAGAGCGGTCGATCCAGGGTATAGAAAGGCGGCTTCTAGAGGACACGCTCTCTATTCTCTTCCACTGCCGATTCTCCAACTGTTGTTGGGCGAACCATCGTTACTATCAGACCCTGGCGTATCCAAGTTGCTTGAAGATGTCTTTCAATCAGAAGATCCTCCCCCTGCGAATTTAGCTGCTTTGGGGATATCGCCTGTTCATGCTCGTCTTTTGTCTTCTCAAGACTCGAATAAGCGCCAATGGTGTATTAATCAGCTGCGAATGTTGGCCCGTCGGCCCATTAGTTTTGACGATTGGTGCTCACTGGACATTGGGGTCGAGATTCAGGAGCTATTCAATGATAGGTATCTGGATGGAGACATTCGGTGGGGCATTATCAAGTCTGTTATTGAAGAGAAGGTTCTCGATCAAGAGACTATAGAAAAAGGTCTTTTAGGGGGTCAAGTTAAGACTGAAGTAAACGCAAAAACAGGTAGAGGGCTCATGTCGGTGTTAAGCGGTCTATTGAATAGTGACGTCCCCTGTTGGTATCACCATTTTTCCTATGTTTTCTCCTGCTTACTTTACTAGATTTTCCAGCCGTATTTTCATGTTTTGCGTCCCTCCTCTGTGCCTCACCTACTCGACATGTCTGGCTTTTTGACCCATCTCCCGAGCTTCCACATACATTGCTGTCAGAACTGCGGGCTAATCCAACTTTCCAAACATTTCTGGGAGATCAATATTTCAACGTTTTTCACCCAGATAAACCGGCAATAAATACAGTAGAATTGCGTTTTCAAAAGGACAAGGTGGACAATAAGCGATATGTTAGTTCATTGAACTGGTTGGGTGGTTTCATATTATCGGTGATGGATATGGAACAGAGTAGGGCATGCCAGTCAGGCGAAAGCAGAAACGTAGGCTTTGCCTTTGCAGCAACATTGGCGGTAGCTATGAACATGGTTTTCCAGGAGCTACAGCATACTAGATTGTCGAGCAATTTGCGCTCTACTGCTTCACGTTTCGGGTTCGAGGTTAGCGTTCTCTGGGTATAGACTGATTGTTCCACTAACTCCTGATTCTAGGCTCTCATATGTGTATACGAACAACTTAATCAAAATACTGATCCTGCATTCGATAAAGTCATGACATCAACTCTTAACCTTCACTCTGGTTTTATCACTACCGTTGCTTTCCGTCCGAATAACCATCCGTCGCCAATCTGGTCAGAGAGTCGTCAGGCTGCACGGCATCTGCTGACAATGATCTTTCAAGCCGATGCTCAGTCCATTAGACATTGCTTTCTATCATTGGCTGAAATATCTTACAAAGAAAAAAAACGCATGCGTAAGAAGAGTAAAGGCATTGGCGTTCCCTCTCCCAACAAAGTAGAATATTTGCCCCTTTTGAACGTCAGAAATGAGTTATGGTCCATGGCATATGACGCTTTATCACCAGCTGATGCTTCAGGTGCTGCAGTATTGATCCAATCACTTGCTTTCATTTCTCATTTAGAGTTGTTGGATCGTTCTGGTTCGTGGTCACATCATGGTTTAGAAGAAGTGGTCAAGAAAGAAGAATGGATCAAAGGAATTCAAGTTATCAATTCAGCACTCAGAGCGACTCGTGAATCATTCCATCGCGTAATCGAGGCTCTAGCTAGTCAAGCAGACTCTGTCATCATCCGCCCGTTGTGGAATGAGCCTGGAATACCTCAAACCATGATCATTCTTCTGTTATCTCCCGACGACGAAATACATACACCCGTAATCAGCGTCATCCAACAATCCTTCGAGGAGGTTGATGATAGGAGCGACTGTTTTCGCGCAATTCTTCGCGAATACCCTGCCATGGCGGTGGACGGGCTAAACGTCTTCCTTCACACCTTCCTTGAGACAGCAAAAGTTACTCCGGAATCGTGTTCACTTGCCAAATGGATGGTCCGTTGTTTTCACGACGTTCTTGAGGTCCTATGTAGACCGTCCGGATCATCTGAGCCATTCCTCCAGTCTATAGAATTCCTCTCTTTCTATTGTGATGGCAAGAGCATGGCAAAGCGGCTAGAAGAGTTGTGGAATCTTATGACAATTTCGCTGGCTCTTATCTTCAAACGCACGCTAGATTGGGCACCATATTTTGACAATGAAGTCATGGTGGATTGGATGCGTGACGCTCTGATTTTTGGTCGCCAAATGACAGATCATCTCAGATCGTTCGAAGCGGCGATACTGGGTACAAGCTTGAATGTGAGCGACAATGCGTTGGGAACCCCAGCAAAACAAAGTATGGTGGGGAAAAAAATGATTAAACAACTAGAGATAGTTTTGACGGATCTTATCTTGTGGATCAGATTGACCGAGTAGGTATTTCCGTGTTAACTTTTTTAAATTCACTCAAAATGTTTTACAGTGTTGAAACACTTTTTCAGACTCACCAATTTGTGAAGACTATCTTGAGTCGCATCAGTAAAACATCCACCAACCTCTCCAAGAATCCTGCTCTCGAGAAGGCCCTACTTGACATTGATAAATTCTGTCGCAAGGCTTCCCGAAGTTTCACAAGCCGCCTGACAGATGATTTGCTTTCTGAGTTGTCAGAGCTGCTTGAACCCTTCAGTGTAGAAGATCCTTCAGAAGTGCAGTTCATCAAGAAAGTCGACCTAAAGCCATTATCAAATGTAGGAATGTCGCACGAGCCAATATCAAAGACCTCAAAAATGATCGAGGCAAAACAGACAATCCGCAACGCTTTTACAGAGATGATGAAAGCGTCAGGTAGCCAGCCGGCTTATACTAGCAAAGCGCCCAATTATCGAAATGTCAAGCCTGCCGTGTCATCAAAAACTGATCCTCATGATTTCGAGAACGATGACTTCTTGAGCAAGATTTCTGCTTCAGATCTTGATATTATTGAAAAACGAGCAATTATGAAAGATGCGGGGAAACAGGGTACCATAAAACCTTCTGTACAATCCAAGCTACAAACCTCGGCCCGAGCTCTTGCTCCTTCCAGTAGACTTCATCTTGACCTCACTTCGAAGCCGCCTCCACCTAAGTATTCTTCTTCCTTCCAGTCTAAAGTCATGAAGGAACTTAGGAGAGAGTATCAAACGTCCTTGCAAGACCGTAGAAGAGCCGAGTTGGGACAAATAGCACCTAAACTACCCACAGCTTCGACACTTGGAACAGGTCTAGGTGCTTATACTGGTCCTCTTGAATCAAACCCTCCCAAACCGGCTGACAGTGGATCCAGCGCCTCAGATTCGTCTGAGGACGAAGACACAGTTCTCAAGCGTCTTTCCACTAAGCAAAAGGCACTTCCAAAACCAGTTAAAACAGTTGCGGAAAAGAGATCTATTAAGATTCTTGAAGATCCTCTAGCAGATATACAAAGACGTAACGAAGAAAGGCGTGCGAAAGCGCACGCGACAAAAATGAGACTCAAACCTGACTTCGCTCAGCTATATCGTTATATTCTGGCATGGGACCCCAGTCACAGTGGTCCCATGGCACCTCATACTGCCAAGTTTGCTAGTGAATTTTCAAATATGCGCACGGTTCCTACTACATTTGAAAATGTCAAGCAATATGAGCAAATCATGTTGCCTCCATTTTTGCAGGAGCTTTGGGCGCAATGTAGAATAGACCAAGGTCAACCCGGAGTGACAATACCTGTAGAAGTAGCTTCAAGACAGTACGAAGACGATTTTATTGAAATTGATCTCTCTATCAATGGCGGAGGTGGTTTCTACTGCAATGATACAGATTTGGTCGTCTTGGAGCAACCAAAGAATCCCAAATCGATCTTCGCAAAAGTCACGGCTTTCAAGCAACATCATAAAAGCTCAACTGTGCGGGTTAGGATCTCGTCAATTATGGATCAGAGGGAGTTGTGCGGGAAGGCGAAGTGGCAGATGAGAAAGCATGTGTCGTGAGTAATGATTTCGTTTGCTTACCGTCATCTGGTCTGACATCACATGAATTAGCCTAAGTACAGCCATCCGAGAGTTTGGAGCCTTGAAAGGTTTG
The DNA here is from genome assembly GCF_001720195.1 of Cryptococcus depauperatus CBS 7841. Lineage (NCBI taxonomy): Eukaryota > Fungi > Basidiomycota > Tremellomycetes > Tremellales > Cryptococcaceae > Cryptococcus > Cryptococcus depauperatus. The sequence continues at coordinate 801,681 of NC_089474.1, read as the reverse complement.
CCATGGTACGAACCAAGCCTCTTGTCCGATATTCTTGCTGGCCGAGGCACTGCCATGCCGAAACTCTCCTTCCCTGTTGTTGACGAAACTATGAAATCACTCAATCTCAATGAACCTCAGGCCAGAGCCGTGCTTGGTGCGATGGAAGTAAAAGGATTTGCTCTCATTCAAGGGTGAGCACCTAAGCGCTGCATATTAATGAATAACGAAAATTAACTTGTTCACAGCCCCCCTGGTACGGGCAAGACGAAAACCATTAGTGGACTGATTGCAAAATTCATGTCAGAGCGCAAAGTGCCAATGACCGTGGATGGACAATCAACAATTAGACCAAAGCTTCTTGTTTGTGCACCAAGTAATGCTGCCATTGATGAAGTGTGTAAACGTCTAATTCTTGGCGTTCCAAATCCTGACGGTGGTCAATTCATTCTCAACATTGTTCGTGTTGGTATTGACGCTTCAGTGAACATTGCGGTCAAAGACGTCTCTTTGGATAATCTTGTGGAATCAAAAGTAAATCTTGGTACTGGGAAATCAGAAGGAGAATATGCCAGGATTCAGACCGAGCTGGATGATGTCAAACAACAGATCAAAGACAAACAAGAGATTATCAGATTGGCGCAAGACCATGATGAGAAGCGCAAGACTTTGGAGAATGACTACCATGCGCTCATCACTAGGCGTACTCAACTTGGTCAAGCGTTATCAAAAGCCAAGGATGCGGCGCGAGATGCCACTCGATATCTCGATGGTGCTCGACGCGCTGCTAGAGATCAGATATTGAATGAAGCAGATATTGTTTGTGCTACTTTATCTGGCGCTGGCCATGAAACTCTTGCTGCACATACCTTTGAAACAGTGATTATCGATGAAGCGGCTCAGGCCATTGAATTAAGTTGTCTTATTCCGTTGAAGTATGGGTGTAGACGATGTATTATGGTTGGAGGTGCGTAGACGGAGTTGCAACAAGGACCAAGTCATCAAGCTGATGCCATGTAATTATACGTGTAGATCCTAATCAATTGCCGCCAACGACATTCAGTACTGACGCCGAGAGATTACATTATAATAAAAGTTTGTTTGTTCGTATGACCAAGCATAGTTCTTCCCAAGTGCAACTGCTCAGGTATGTCACAAACAGATTGGATGAACATACAACTGAGAAGCGTTTGTTCCAAGCATTCAATATCGAATGCACCCCTTCATTTCGGAACTCCCTTCAAAAGTGTTTTACGATGGTCGACTCAAAGACGGTCCTGATATGGTCTCAAAAACCTCGGCTATTTGGCATGAAAGAAATATCTTTGGTCCCTACCGTTTCTTCCATGTTGATGGAACCGAAATCAAAGCAGGTACTTCGACCAAAAACCCAGATGAGGCACTCGCCGCCGTTGAGTTATATCGCCGTCTGAGCGCTGATTTTGGCACGAAGATTAATCTAGCAATGAGAGTCGGTGTAATCACCATGTACAAAGAGCAGTTATGGGAGTTGAAGCGTAAATTCACACAGGCTTTTGGGTCAACGGTATTAGAGCTTGTTGAGTAAGTCATGCTAATATCTCATATATCTATAAAACACTGAGCATAGGTTTGCATTAGGTTCAACACAGTTGACGGTTTTCAGGGTCAAGAAAAAGACATAATTATCTTGTCATGCGTCCGATCAGGTCCTAATCTTCACCGCATTGGTTTCCTGAAAGACATTCGACGAATGAATGTAGCCCTTACTCGTGCTAAAAGCTCTTTGTTTATTTTTGGAAGTGCTTCGACGCTTGAAAGAAGTGATGAGCGCTGGAAAATCATTGTAAGAGATGCCAAAGATCGAGGCTTCTTCATCAATGTGAGTCTGCCCCATCTACTGTCTCTTTATGCTCTTATGCAAATATCTATCAGTATACATCGACAACCTTTAGTGCTGTAAACATCGAGTCTACACCTAGGAAGATAAAAAATATACCAGTATCGAAGAGCAGGACGCAATCTGCTCGAAAATCACCCACTGCCACTCCAGATCTTTTGTTACCCCCCAAGATTATGGTCAAAGATATTTCTAACTCTGCAAAGTCGAAGAGCGTTTCAAGTGAAGATCTGACAAAGGAAATAAAGAAAAAACGCAAGTCCTCGGATTCGAGCCCTTCCAACACCGTTGAAAGCAAAAAAAGTGTCGTATCGTCCAAGCCTCCTTCTATTGAACCCCAGGCTCTATCTAAACCAAATCCTCCTGTACTTCCTCATAGTGGTCTCCCGAGACCGAGACTGCCAAGCTTGTCCCATTTGGCACCTTCAAGGGCTCCAAGACCTCCGCCTCCAGAAGATGTCATTTTTATAAAGAAGAAGAAAAAAGTAAGTGTTGTTTGATGAACCATGTTTTGTTGACTTGTCTAGAGACCAAATCACGTTAATCATCAAACTCATCAGTAATACGCATTTGCATGTGAGCGAATCATTCATTGTGTCAAAACATTCACGTCACCAAATTTGACCACCTTGAGGAGAATAATCAAACCATTGTTCTCTATTAAGCATCATTGCATCCGATGAGCCTCATTTGCTTACTCACGTTGTAAAGTATTAGCATCATAACATCTACTGTTTTGCATTATAGTCATCCAACATGCATTCTGGCATCAGCATTGGTATCTCTCAACGCCTTTGGACAAGAGCAATCAAAATCGAAAAACGATATGGCAGTTTCGGTTCTGAATATAAAAAGCCAAACAATTACTTGACTGGGTCTGAACTGACACATCACAGTGTTGCCCTCTGTACACACAACACCCTGCATTGACCAATCCAACATCTATCTAACCGGTTAAACCTCAAACATCGCAGTCAAAACTTAGGTAAAGATGGAAAGATGACTCGTACAAGCTCTACCCTTACATAGCAATGAAGAAAGATCGTCAGTAGCGCTGTGAGTCAAGTTTGTAATTCTCGAAACAAAAATCCATGTGAGAAGCGGTAGCAGCTCTGAACCTCTCCAGTCCTTCATATCTCTCTAGTGGAAACTCCGCGGCTGGAATTCTGGCTTGTATCTGTGAACAATGCCCCTTGAGTACGCTGATATGGCGTCTCCTTGACCATCTATTCCGCGAGAATGGACATAAAAAATACTACCCACTGGACGGCTCCTCTGCATCCAAGCCAACCTCTTCATTGGCTTTTTCCATCTGCGACAGGCGCTGCCTCATCGCTCTCCATTGCTTCTTGGCACTCTGCATCTTCTTTTCTTGTTCCTCGGTCAACGATTCCAGCTTCCGATACCGAGATAAATACCCTTCAAGTTCTTTGAGTTTGAATTTGATCTTTGCCAACTCTCCTTCTGGTCGGTTGGCGTTGGCTTGGCCATTGACAGATTCGTCTGCAGGCTTTTCTGTGGCGTTGAATTGTTTGGCAGGTCCATCCGACTCTGGACGAGCAGAAGAGTTGCGAGTGGTCCCATCAGGTTGAGTCGTGTTTTCGACGTCTGCCTGCTTTTGTTGCAATTTCGCCAGCTGTGTCTTGAACGCTTGTTGCTGAGATTCTGCTTTTGTCAGTTTCTGTGCTTGTTCTTCTGACGGGTTTTTGATAGTTGAATACTTTTTTATATATGCATCGATCGACTTCAGCTTTTCCATTAAGTCTTTGATTTCGGCAGTGGTGTCGCGGCTGTGGGTGAGTTGGTCGGTATCTTTTGTGCTCTCTATGTCTGTCCTGTCTTTGCTGGAGGATGGCTGGTCCTTCTTTTTGGACTCTCTGACGGCCTGTTCTGTAGAGGACGGCACACCACTAGCATCGGAAAGAGGCACCACATCGTATTGCTTGTTGATTTGCTGCCATACGAGGAAAGCGATGAGAACGAGGCCGAGACGGGTGTCGACAAAGTAGAGGAGGACGCAGAGGAGAGCCTGGATGGCGCAAGTCGTCTTTTCAATCTCTGGGTTGAGGGATATCGTGATGGACTGGGGCTCGTTGACGCTGGGAGAGAGTTTAGGGGCAGCAGCACTGCTGGATGAACTCGATTGGGGTTCTGCTTCTTGTTTTTTCTTTGCCTTCTCCTTGGTTTCAGATATGTCTTTTGGCTTTGATTCTTGCTCTTTGCCCGAGGATTGACGAGGTTTTTCCTTCTTGTCTTCTGTTTCGTCTTCTTTGTCTCTTGGGGCTTTTGCTACGGCAGGAGGGGCCATAAGATGGGAAGCGTCTCTCGGTATGTTGTCCCACCACAGTGAATTCCTGGGATGATGAGGTTTGGGATGGAATCCATGTGGAAATGGTATCAAGGCTGGGCGCCAACCTCTCATTGTCATGAAAAGGTTGTGGTGGATGTTTTTGCTCTGCTTTGGTTTATTTCTTGGCTTTTTGATGGCAGATTTCAAAGGCCGGTAGTCGCCAGACATGAGTGCATCTTCCATGTCGAGGGCTGAGCTAGACTGCTCCGTTGACGGAGAGGTTTTCTCCCCAGTCTCTTGGCCTTCTTTCTGCAAGACGGACGTAGCGTTCCTCACAGCTTGGGTTTCGCCAGGACGTTCATCATCCATCCGTTTCTTGCCCTTGCCAGTGCTGAAGAACCAGGTCAGCGCCAACAGAGCGTCCATAGACATGTTCCTACCTGGGATCTTGCAACTCGGGCAGGGCTTCTTTCGATCTGACTGTTTGAGCCTTTTCCGACTCTGAGAGTTTGCCCTTTTCTGGCTCTGTGGATTGCTTTTCAGCAGTCGTCCTTAGGTTGCTCACCTGGGCTTTTGACTCTTCCAGAGGGTTGTTGGCAATCTCGCGACGGTTTCCTCTGGTGCTTTCGTCGGGATTGTTATCTTTGTCTTTGGTTGACGTGCTCTCCCTCGGCGACTCCACAGACTTGTCACTCGACAACCGGTCTTTGGCTCTCCTTGCGTTGAGAGATTCATTTACAGAATCCTTCATCTTTCTGGCGTTTTGCGACTCGGACGTCGTTTGTGTTGAGAGATCTCTTGATTTTCCAGCTGCATCAGTGGGTCCTCTATCACGGCTAGAATCCACGCTGGCTTCCTGGCTGGTTCTACCAGGAGGTGAATTCCATTTTTGCCATACTTCAAACCACAGTTCTCTCCACATTGTTTTTAAGCTCTCTGGGAGACAACCCTTGATCAAGTTGAGAGCTAAAAGCACAATGACCAGAGTTATCTTGTCGGGGGGCCACAAAGAAGAAGGATCAGCTGCGTGATGTTGAGGAGGACTGGTCGTGATATTGGGCAGCGTAGGTGGCTTGAAAGAGCTCTCAGTATGGTTGGTTAAAGGCGGGTGTTGGATGGTATAAAAAGTTGGTGTTGCCATAGGTACCCAGACAGCAGGCGTACGCATGGCCAGACCAATAATCACGACAGCCGCCACGGCCTGTTCCAGAGGCCCAAAAAGCCTACATTAGTCAGTGGGATCCAAACCAAGTCACCGACCTACCGATTGTTGCATCTCTCTACCCAAGCTTGGAAAGAGTCATGAATTCGTCGCTGCCAGTACGGGATGAAAAGCAGCGGCTGCAAGAAGAACGGCAGCGACATCTCGTCCTCGGATGGCTTGTATTTCGGGCCAATACATCAAGATGGATGGCAAGACGTGCTCAGAGGGCTGGGATACATACAAAGGAACAGTTGGAAGCAGGGATAAAAGGAGAGATTGAGTGGCGTTGAGGTATCTGTCGGATGGCTGATGCACTCCATCCATCTCATCTCTGCATTATACTTGACTTCTTTCCCATATTCTCATGTGTTGACTTACAAAAATTAAAACCAACAGCCATTTGGGTTTGGAATGTTCAACTTGCTTCTTTTTCTAGAAAGAATGTCGCCTGGAATATTTTCAGGCACAAATTAATTATGTTTTCACATCATTCGCCCATCAGGGGTCCTTCCCAGTGTTTTGGCGCAATGCACGAACCTCTTACCATTCTATTGGTTCTGGTACCAAACTTTTGGGCACAAACAGTAGAATAAGAAAAATTCAAGTGAGATGGAAAGGAGTCAAAAGCTGAAGGATCAATAGTAACGGTGAGATGGATAGAGGCTTTGTCGGCCACATCGCTGCCTGCTCCGTCGAATCTAGCTCAAGAGAGGCATATACTGAGAGGTGCATTAGGAAAGAGTAAAGGGTTTTTGATTGAGTAGTTTGCGTTGGTTCAACGATCAGATATTAGAGACCGTCTCTATAGTTTGTGATATAAAGAGGAGGTATGAGATGTATAAGAGCGAACTTGCTAGAGTAATAGGAGTCAGTGTGACAGCTCGTATCGGTTGATACTGTACAAAATATCTTGCGTCTGGCAAAACAACTTGGCATCTTGGAAACACAAACACCAGCATTAAGACCTAATCTTGTAAAGTGCTCCACGATGAGCTTTGTTTCGACTAATATGGCCAACTATTTCTTGTCGCAATAGGTCACTTTGGGCAGATGCTGTTGCTGATGCACTAGGCTGGCATCCCGGTCCGCTGGACACGCCGATCTTGTCGAGCAAGCATTGCAGGATACTATCGCCCAGTAATGGTTGCATAGGTCTTTCCTTTTCTCGTTTGAAATAGACAGTGATACATCGAACCTGTGGAAGTGCGTGGATTGATTGTATACTTCTTGAAGTGATAATCAAGCCATTATTCTCATGGTTCACCTACGCCATCGAGTACTGAGTCTTAATCCAAAGTTTGGTGCAAATCGCCTTACTCGTTAAGAATGACCTTGAAGCTGACAAGTCGATTACAGAATTGTAATGCCCATGATATACGACGTTGGCTGCTTGGCTGCTCTCAATTCGAGGAGTGCTCTACGTGCCGTTATGAACAGCCATGATCCTAGTAGCTTTGAAAACATGACTTTATTAGTAGCAAAGCCACAGCAACGAGGAAGTTAATGATATTCATTGTCCAAGAATGGAGATCAACTTCAAAATCGGTTGCTTGAAAACGCCCAGATCATATCACCACCGATACTTATGTTTATGAATCCCAAATTGACTCAAAATCCCCTACACAGCCCCGAAAGATCAGTCCCAAGTTGCTTCTTGCCAACATCCTTAGTGGAAATTATATTAATAGTGTAGATGAACATAGAATTAGCTATTTTAATAGTAATAACAAGATAGAATAGACAAGTCAAGATAGCAGAATTTTATCTGCTACCATAATAGCACAAGACCAAAAGTGATGACGTGTTAAAGTGCCTGGCGTATCATGCACCTTGCAACCATTATCCTCTTGAAAATAAATCTCGTTCACTTTAATGAACTGAGCTCTTTGTATGAAACTGCATTCTTATGGACAAAATGGCTCATACATCCTCCCAGTGGCCGACTATGCACTTACCCGTCTAAAAGGAAACCAAAGACCATGATACTCGAAAGCTGGGTGATTCAAAACTAGATATATATTTTTATATATGTGATGCTGTGTGGGGTTGAGAATTGAGGATATATGTGAATATTCAAGACAGAGTTTTGCAAATATTGAAAAGCTGTGTTGAATGAACGAATATAGACAACGGATAGACATAACAACGTGGGTGATAGAAATTACAAGGAGATAGCCGTCGTCCGAGGAATATGTGAGAGGGTATCGACCGTATGAGCAAATAGTACTTTCACCCAGTTGTCGTCATGTAATAAGGGGGTATGTATGAAATGCTTGGTGAATGTGATCAATGAGTAAGCGTAGTAGTCCGCCTATACCTGTATCAGATACGAGCCATGCAAGACACATTCAACTCACTCAATGACTGTCTGGTATATAAATTTGAATGACCAAAGATTGCCTTTGGTCCGTTTGATCTTGAGGATATAAAGGCCGGGCAAGTTCTTCATTTTGCATAGCTCTACCGTAAACTTGACCTCATCGCCGGCGTCCATCCTAATGTATAGTCAATAAATGTTACAATTTGGCTTACTGGCAACTCACAGCTCTTTGCCATACAGAGGCTGGGGCTTAGCACTGCCAGTCGTTTCAGGCATCTCGAGATTCAAAGTGGACTGTGAAGGCGAAGTGGCATTTTCAGCGGTAGCAGAGGCGAAGCGAGCGGGATGAGCTGAGGATCGAGAGCTACCACGCCGAAGTAATCCTTTTATGCCAGCTGCAGAACCTTTGCTGATAGACGGACTGTTTGGCATTGGTAATCCACGCGCGTCGGTCTGTTAAGAACCATCAGTCTTTTCAAATAAACTTTCTTTTATATGCTCACTCTACTTGTGGAAGCATTGTTCATGAGAGAGAAAGGGTTCATTCCTGACCCAGTGCTCATAACACTTCCCAAACCTAGACCAGTAGATGCCACCCGTCCTTTCTTGGCTCTAGTACATCTCAATTTGAAGTCACTTTCCCTCTTCATGTCGACTCCCATACCCCTCAAAACCTGCATGACTTCTTTAAAAACATCTTGGGGAGCTTTTGTTGACAACGCAGACTGATCAACCAAACCAGTGTGAATGCGGATCTTAGACTCATCGAAATTGTACGAAGAGACAGAGCGCGTTCGGGTGGTGAATGGAGAGTGAGCAGTGGATTCCATGGTAGGAGTGGATGCTACAGTTGGTCGAGGAGGTGTAATAGTAACGGCGGGAGTAGTTGAAACAACTTCGACGGGTTTGGGTTGCGCATCAGGGTCAGCACCAGAAGTCTCCGATGACCGCTCTTTGGTCTCCCCCGAATGTCCGAGCTCTCCGATCTTGTTGATGCTATCATATGAAGCCATAGCTAAATTACCAGAGTTCTCTTTCCTTTGTTGAAGCGAATGAGCCTCATCACCAACTTGTACGAATGACGACTGTGAATCTGATTTGAGCCCTGAAGATTTGAGATCTCCCAAAGTTTCTTTTGCCAAAGTTTTACGACGGAACCAGTCCATGACCCTGGCTGCTTTGCTAGATGAACTTCTCTGTGTTGAGTAATTGGCCTGTTGAGCAGTGAAAGCATCAACAGTGACAATTGAAGGCGAACTTTGCGGGGCGGTGAAGACAGCGGCGTTAAGTTCCGGCTTGGCCAAAACTTGCGAGGCAGGCTGTGGAGGGGGGACAGTATTGTCTGTTTGGTTAGACACTGGTTTCACAGATGACACAGTCTTATTCTCCCGAGTGGGTTGCCTTTGTTGTAAAGTCAGTACTACTACAGACGATGTAATGAAAAGAAATAACCTGTTAAATCCAAGTTGGATTGTCTTTCTCCTTGTACTCTTCAAAGAATCCATAGCACTGGGTGACGGACGCATCTTGTTTTCTCCATTTGTGTCCTTATCAGTAAGTGGAGTTCCTGGAACGGGAATAGAAGCAGGGCTTTTGCTTTCTCGACGGCTTTGCCGTTGAATTAGTACAGTTTTCGATGAAGCAGACAGTTGAGGACTTACCTATGGAAACCCAATTGCAATGTCCTTCTTCTGGTTTTCTTGATACTGTTAGCCTCGGTCCATGGCTTTTCCTGATGAGCCTTTTCTTGCAACTGATTTTGTAAAGCAACCGCGCTAGCACTGGCGCTGGGGGGAACCATTCTACCCTCTCCATGAACAGTGGAGGGAGCTTGTGAGGCGTGGCCAAGTAGTTTTGCCAAACCGAATTTATCTAAAGACATTCCCTTTCGGTAACGGTCCTTCTTAGGGGGCTTTGGCAAGCCAGCTGAGTTGAGAGCGCCACTGGGCCTTGAATTGGTGGCGGATGGGCCGTTCAATGCAGGTGGCATAGAGCCGTGTCGTCTGCGATCACCAGAAGAGGCTTTTGGAGTTGCAGCAACAGCTGAAGTCTGGGCCTTTGCGCGAGGAGTTGCATTGACAGCCTCCTCGATGGACATTGAAGCACGAGGCGTAGACGGACCAGGGCCATCGCCAAGAGGATTGGCCTTTTGTTCGGAGGGAGATGAGATAGACTCCTTATTCGTTGAAACATCCATGGCTAATGGCTCAACAACTGGAGCGGACTCGGCAGGGGGAGCAAGAGGGATGGATGTTGGTGCAATAGGTAATGATCCGGAAGATGGCCTTTTTTGTTGTCGCTCGCCCATTTCAGATGCCTTCAAATGATCGTTGTCTGAGGAACCCGATTCCATCTCGACATCGCTAGAGTCACCTTGTTTGACGTTAGGTAGAGGCGGAGCAAGCATACCGCTTTCAGCTGTGCCAGTCGTTTCCATGGAACCTTCCACTCGCCCATCTTTGTTGGTGAGAACCTCCGACATTGTCTCGTACGATGCCTCGCCATCGTACTCAACTTGGATTGTGTGGCGATTCTTGCTGTCGCGTATGGATGATTGCATTTCATCGTCATGTTGTACAAGCGCTGTTGCGACAGCAGGCAACGAGGATCCAAAGGATGGCGCACCAATACCAACAGGCTGCGCTGCTGCCGTTACAGTTGCGAGTACTGGAGGAGCTGTGGATGCCAAGCCTGGCGCCATGGATTCGGATCGCCGTCGAGCAGAATCTACTTGGGTAGATTGAGGATTAACAGAGTCAGCAGGAACAGGACCGCGGATCCAAGTAGGCGCTGTGGATTGAATAAGTAATTGCCCATCGTCTACAGGAGCGGAGTGTTTTGCAATAATCTCTGGCATGGTCATAGCGCCGGGCAGAGCACTATGAGGTCTTCGACGATTTTGATCCAAAGAGGAAGCGGTGATGGTTGTGCCCGGCGCACTGCTTTGACTACGTTGGGCAAATGCCTTCTCCCTTGCTTGCATGGCTTCTTTCGCCTGCGTCTGCACGCGTCGCCTCTCCTGCAGCTCTTTTCTGGCCTGTTTGCTCTTCTTGTACATGGTTTCTTGGAAAGCAGCCTCACATTCTTCAACACTCTTGTTAAACATGTGACGGTAAGGTTTTAGCCAGGGATGTTGTACAATCTGTGGGATTTTGATTCTGTGTTCAGGGTGAAGAATAAGCATATGTTGTAAAAGGTTCTTGCCGAGGGATGAGACGTGATCGGGATAATTGAGTTCGGTATTCATAATGTAGCGATACAATTCCACCACATTACCAGCATCAGGATTATCGGGATCATCGTCATATGGAAGGTAGCCAGCAAGCATCGCAAACAGGATGACACCACAAGACCAGATGTCAACAGCCGAGCCAGAGTATGGTGTATCTAAAACGACCAATTCCGGGGCGGCATAACATGGACTTCCACAACTAGTTGACATGAGATCACCCTTGACGAGGTCAAACTGGTTGGCAAAGCCAAAGTCTGTGATGATGAGATTTCTGTTTTTATCCAACAACAAATTTTCCAACTTTAAATCACGATGAATAACACCCTTTTTGTGTAAATAGTCGACACCGTATATGAGCTGAGAGAAAAGTCTTTGGCCTTCCTTGTCCTTAAGGTATTCGTTGGCAAGGATATACTCAAATAATTCCCCACCTAAACCCCATCAGTTATGCAACAACGTGGCAACACGAAACGTACCACCTGCAAACTCCAAGACGATACCAATATACTTGTGGGTGTCTAAAACGTCAAACATTCGAACAATGTTTGGATGTTTCAAGGTCTACCATCGTTTAGCCAAGACTATACTCAACCATTGCTTGAACGCACCTTGAGAACGTTGATCTCCCTCTCAACTTTGCTAGCATGAGCTTCCTCTTGTAAATCGCCCCTTCGGATCAATTTGATGGCAACTTCGACACCATAGTCTGCGTGCACGCCCAGCTTGACCTTGCCAAATTCTCCCTCACCCAATGTCTGCAAGACGATATACGGCCCCAAGCCTACCATGGCCCGTCTAGGATATTCCTGTTTAAACGCATACACCGATGGATGCAACACGTATTCATCAGTAAGTTCTTCCGGCCTTGGAGCCTGAGGAAGATTCAGCGTTGCCGCTGGGTTGTGTGACCGACGATTCGCCGCTCGAGCCTGCTGTGGAACATTCGTATTTGATGGGTAACCCTGCGAGGCAGAAGCATTTGGGTCAGGCAGCACAGTTGGCACGATTGGCATGGCAGTGGATGACGCTGGCGGTCTCGGTCTTGCAAGAGTTGAATTACCCATGTCTGAAGAAGCGTGTGTGCCGCTTGCCACATGATGGGATTGTGCCTGCTGTGTGTGGAACTGGACGCCTGCCTGAACTTGTGGACCAAAGTCGGACGGGGACGGGTGATTGTAGTACGCGTGTGGCTGAGCCATACTCGTTGCTGGAACCGATGAATATGGGTATGACGAGTAAGAAAAAGAGTGATGGGCGGGCGGCCTCTGTTGATGGATAGACGCGTTCGGGTGGGTCGACGTGATGGAAGAAGTGGCCATATCGAGGGTGTCAGGAATCAGAAAAAACTAGTAATGAAAGAGCAATTATTCAGCTCGGACCTTCGCGCACAATCAGAGCCCTCTCTGCGCGCAGCGGGACAGAACAAAGACGCGCAATTGTGTCCAGGTGGCAGCATGAAAGGAAGAAACAGGCATGTGATGATTGAAAGGGGAGAACAGAGAGAATAGCAGGAAAGCTGCTGCAAAGCATATACAGAGCATAGACTCACTGAGCGACCTCGAGGTCTTGCTTGGAAGCCGTTGGATTTACCTCGTTTTTTTTTTTTACAAGACTGGATGCTTCCGACTGCCGGCGGGTCGCGCTGTCGATAGCGTTGGCGGCTGAATTGCGAGGAAGCGATATCAAGAGGGTGGCGAAGAATAAAAAGAATGAACGAAAAAGATAAAATAAGAAAGATAAATAGAAAAGCAAAATGATATTGATGATTGTTGAAACAGACCGTTGGTGAGGCGGTCCGTGTGTGCAGCCAACAACAGCCAACAATCAACAAGCAACCACCCATGATGTCCTGAAACTCTTGCCCCTCTAATCTGCCGGCTTCTTTCTTTTTTTTCCTCATTTGGATAATTACATTTTTTAAATACTTTCTTCATTCAACAATATCATCTGGCGTGTATTCAAATACATGCGTAGAGGATACAGCAAGAAACCTTTTATGCGCAGATGGTTCGTCCAATGGCAGCGTGTCTGCAACACGACTGCTGCGTCAACAGACGTTTTTTGTGGCGGACGCCTATAAGGTTAGCCAATCTGCGTCTGATACCAACAATCGTTGTGTACGACCCATACAGTTATACTTTTATATCGGTCAACGCGTAGTAGGTAAGCCCGTTACTGTCATTATACTTGCCAAAAAGAGCTCATCCGTCACGGTCGTCACCCAGCCAGTGTGTTGGCCTTCTTCAGTATCCCTTTATCGAGGTTTGATGTGATGAGCACAACAAGACGGGGTAGAAGAATTCTTCTCCAGATCAGTATGGAGAAGTACACAGAAACTCTGAGGGCATAGTAGGTATTCAGGCACCTATCCACCTGCACACATCAATACACAAGGACTAAAAGATCAGCAGCAATGCAGCACTGCTTCGTGTCGGCGCAACCAACAACGTCACAAGCTTTGTAGTGACAATAGCGATTGGGAAAGTTGAGTCAGCCTCTGCGTAGCTGGTTTCGTATCGCTGGCGCTTATGCGGTGAGTGGTCTTGCTTTTGCAGCGAGTCAGGGCGGTACGGTGGTCAGGCTTTCATGTTTGTTGTTGGATCCATCGGAGCAAATTGTCACGTAAGATGTGACGTAGCATGATGGGAGAACACATAAGGCTGGTTCGCCCGCCGTGCGTATGAACAAGGGGTATGGATGACTGGATGATATGGTGTTCATCCATATCAGTGTTGGGTAGGGATGCTTTTAGGCTCTTATGCAAGACTCATAAAGCTCAGTATCTGCTAGCAACGTGGGACGACGCTGTTGTTTACTACTGCATACGTGTTGCATACAAATAATCTTTTGGGTCCATCTGGACAGGAGCCAGCCATAAAAGGCTCTGTCTTTTGTTACCTGTGAAGAGTCACTGCTTATACTCGAAACCATCATCTCCATGATAACACCGATACGAGGTTCCTTGTTACATTGATCATTGCCTTGTCCCTCTTGCCTACATGCATCTCGAAGAAGAGTTTGGTTGCTTCCACAGAGTAGTTGAAAGCTGCTGTGGCACAATGTACTTGTACTTGCGAAATTTTTTTAAAAAAACAATTAAAAAAACAACGCAATGTTTGGAAAGAAAGGCGCGTCAACATTTACGTAACGTTTCAAAATAAGTGAATGATGAAACGGCCAAGTCTGACTCTTAGGCTATAAGTGGAGGCTTATCTGGAGTACTCAAATAAAGCCAGGAATCAAAGTTGTGATGTCAGCATTTTGGTAATTCTTTGATTTCTCTTTCATATCTAATTCACTTTCAAAGGCTGAGCCTTTGCCTGGCAATGGAAATCGAATTCGTTGATAATCTTCAACTACCTCTGACCTCAGGTTCTCTCTCTCATGCCTTGGCTCTGCTCTCTGATAGTTCAGCTCCCGCTATCTGCCTCCAGCTTGTTCTTTCGGGTAAAGTCAAAGATGTTGCGATGATCAAAGATGTCATCGCCGAGGGCTATGAAAGAGGAATGAGGGAGCTAAGCGGCATTATAGCAAAGGTTAATGATTCCAAAGAAGATGAGATACTGCGGAGTGTGGGCGAAAAGGGCGATACTTTAAAGGCGTATTTGGGGTTGGAGGAGCTGAGACAGCGGCTAGACACTTGGGAAATCATTTCTCCTCCTCCACAATCGAAGAGCGCTCCGATTTTAGGAACGTCGAGCTCCGAGGTGGAGTTCGAGGTGGAAAAAAGTGAGCCAGGAGATATGGATATTGATGATCTGTGGAGTGAAGACAAGTCTACAGAGGAAACGGAGAAAACCAAAACAACTTTATTGGATGATCCTTGGACTAGTGGCTCGCCAATCTCACCAGAAAGACCCCTTACAACAATCGCCACGTCGAGCCAATTGGTTGTCTCACCTGAGCAACAAGAGCTGCCGTTTAATCTACTAGAATTCCTAAGTCGACCTCTGTTGCTGTCAGCCCTGGACTTGGCATCTGCCGCCTCTCTTTCCTTTTTAAGGGTTATCTGTCAACGTCATCATGAGAGTATCTATCCTTACAGGCTGGGTCTACTAGAAACTGTCCCCGAATGGGTCCCGCCCAGCGAGTTGGAATCTCAAGGTTTATTGCCAGGTCTTAAGGATGATTTTTCAGAAAGATGGCTATCTCCATTGGATGCCTCCCCAGACATTCGTCCCTCAAATCCTCCTATACTGGTGAAAACGTTTGCTCCCAGTCACTTTCAATCAATTCCATCAACTATATCACTTACGCCCCATACAAATCCATTAACAGGGACTGACCTTTCAAAATGGTACACTTCTCATATCCTCTCTCTTGATGCTCTCGGAAATATTGACATTCAGTTCGCTTGGGTCCAACATGGAGCATCACAAGGGGTGCTCGATCTGGACGCACTAGGCGAAGACCTCTCGTTGTTGTCGCGACTGGTATATGATGCCAATCTTACCCCGCAACAACATGCATATTGGAACCTCAGCACCTGGATGGAGGCCAAGGAGCATGACATTATTCATGCGTATCTTGCGAACTCTACGCCTCAAAGCGTGACAAGAGATATCAAAAGTTTGGTCATGCCTTATCTCTACATGCTTGAGTCGCGGACAGAACGTGCCGGTAAACCATCATCTAGTATAATCAACGATTTGCTAAACTTTTCCATTCTCTCTCTTCCTCTCCAATTAGCCTTACCGGTGTTTGAAGCTTCAAAAGCTACTTTGCCTCATTCGGAAAGAATTATCAAGAACGACTTGGATGTGGCACGACTTGCTTTAGCTTGCTTGTACGGTAGCCAAGAGAGAGGAAGTGACGTATGGAGTATCATGTCTTCTGTATTCGAATGCCTTCCTGTTTGGGAACTTACTGGCGAAGATGCAGAAGATGAGGAGCTCACGAGCACTACCCTCGACTCCATTTCTACTTTTGTCCGTCCTACGTCTGCTTCTATGCCTCCACCTTCCAAGCAAGATTTGTTGCTATTCTTTCACCCGCTTCCGTTTGCATCACTCTCTCGTGCATTGGATATTCTCGATGTCCAGCTAGAAAGTGGTGAAATATTAGCCAGATGGGGTGTTGAGATAAGGCTTGGAGAACTGTTGGGTGTCACGGGTGATAGGCAGGCTCAAAAAGAACTGGCTGAAAAGTTGGTTAGAGCAGGTGGAGCGTTGTTAAAAGGCGAAAACGAAGATAGATGGAGGAAACTTTGGGAAGACACTCAAAGACTGGCTAGTGGACAAGGACTACTTAAAGGGGCGCTTGGAAGATTATCATTACGCGAAAGGGGTAGAGCTTTTCTTGGTGCCATTCTTCGTTTGGGTCGTGAGTTTCTTCTTATAGCTTGAGAACAAATGCTTATGACTTCATGGTAGGATTTGACATCGCACGCCGAATGGTTAAAAGACTTGAACATGACGGCGCAGTTGATGCAACAATAATAGAAAATGTTGTACTCGAAATCTCAAAAGAGTTTTACATTTCAGCAGAGAGTGTCAACATTCATACAGGTGATATGAAACTGGCATATGATTGGTCAGTGATTCCAACGTAGGGACTGCATCTGAACTCACCTTGCCTCCAGTTTATCGGTCTCTCCTGCAAGTGAGACGATCAAGAATGAGAAGAGGTATATTGAGGCGACCTCCCGTCTATCTTCATTCTCGAGTTTTAACTTGACTCCGGTCGAAGTACGGCATACTCAAGATCCGTTAAGACTCATTTCGACTATCATATCTGGTAGCTCGAGCGACGCCTATAAACACCCAGATCTTATGCTGGATTTGACAAGAAAGATAGGTTGCCAAGGAGTGATTGAGGAGGGTCTAGTATGGGGCATGATGGGAAGAATGGCTGTACAGAACGAGGATTGGGAAGTCGCAAAAGTCGCCATAGGCAATATGCTGGAAATAGTCAAGAAGCGAAAGAAACCTGCTAAGGATTCTAATCAGCCTCAGTCAAGGAATACATCAGATGCCAACGAGGCAAGATTACTCACAGAAGCATATACACTAGCCCATGACCTTGCCTCCCAACCCAATTACCCCGATTTTCCAGCAAAGCTTTCATTCATCACTAGCGCTCTTGAACTATGTCCTACCTCTTCTATACCATCTATACTTCAGACATTCAAAGAAGTCGAAAAGGGACGTGTCAAGCTGGATGAAGCCGCCAAACAACGCAGAGATCAAAGAATTGCAGCACCTCTGTTACCAGTCGAAACGACTCCTACAAGCGTTGCTGTAGGAGCTATACAACAGACAGTGCTAGGATCTAGAACAGCTGCCAAAGCTGCCAAACTAGCTCTGGATCTTGGTGGTAGGCTCACTCATCGGCCGATAGGATCATCCTCGTTGCTTTCTGCCGCTACATTAGGTTCAGCATTTGGCACACATGGACCAAGTAGGCCTGTCTCTCAAAATTCTATCAAAGCCGACAACGAGGGCAGTTCTGATGCGGGTTACATGGTTGGTACGCCAACAAGTGGAGGCGCTCGAGAGCTTTTTGAAGGATTAGGAAGAGATGAGGCTGAAAAAGTGAGGAAAGGCGCTAGAAGGGCAATAGTTAGGGGCGTGGGGTGGCTTTTGGGGGCTGAAGAGGACGATATCACAGGTGTTGAAGAGTAGATGATGCATTATTGAGTACAAAACAGCCAGCCTTATGTGGATAAAGTCACTAGTCTTCGTCGCGAAATTCATTGCGCCTCTCCATAGCTAGTCTCTCGCCAGCGTCAGGCCTCGGACCGTACTCGGTCATAGCATGATCAGCACCTGAAAGCCACTGGACGAAATCCCGCATCCATGCTGGAACCAAGCCGACAGCATCGCCGCTGAACCGCGCCAAGTTTGTGTAAGAAGGTAATCTGATGATTCGGCTTTCATTCTCTTCCAGGGCGTCTATGATCTGCTTGGCGATGGTATCAGGCTGCACTGGCGGACACAAGAAACTAAAAAGACAATTGGATGGAAGCTTGACTCGACTGAAAAGCGAAGTTACTGTGTAAGCGGGAACGACGAGTGTAGTACGAATAGTAGGAGAGTGATATCGGTTATCGAGCTCAAGGCGAAGAGTCTGGTGTAAGCTCAAAACAGCGGCTTTGCTTGCACAATAATCAGCTATGCGTGATACGTTACCATGATAGAAACAAGTAAAGGATTAAAAGCCATACACATTTGGGCAGCGCTGACAATACCCAAAAGGCTGGACATTGTGACAACATGCCCAGCACCTTGACGTAGCATGGCTGGAAGAAAGATTTTGAGAATCCAGAATTGTGCAAGTGTGTTGGAACCAAAAGTACTGAAACAGAAGTGTCAGATAAAATGCACAGTAATTGGTATGTTTCTGACCTATTGATATCTTCCTCTGTCAAATCCAATAGCAGTTTTCCTTTGACAACGCCAGCGTTATTTACGATAATGGTCGGATCTCCAACCTTATCCAATGCCATACCTTAGCTTCATATCTACTACTAACCTTCAAAAGACATACCTCTTTTCTAATTTGAACGGCAGCTTTTTCTACCTCTTTATAAACCGATACATCGCATTTGTAAGTATGAATGTTATCTGCTAGTACTATCAGCGACCACTTTCTGATTTCCTGTGATTTCCTACCATAATTGGCGTTGTGTTTTGATTCTTCTCTAGTTAGCACAACGACTTTAGCATTTCGTGCTGCCAACGTTTCAGCGAGACAAGCTCCTATCCCAGAGCCACCTAAATTGGCAGATGTCTGTGAGCCAATGCTCTGATCTCTCGAATGCCGTACCTCCAGTGACAAGCACTACTTGCTCCTTCCATCTCAATTTTTTGGAGTGAAAGAGGGGTGACCTTTGATTCGAATAAAGACGATTGATTTGATTCCATATTCCTTGAGTTAATCGTGAGCTACACTCAACGGTAGTTTGTGAATACTAACTAGTAAGGCATATGACTGACGACCAAAGACAAGAGATTGTGAAAGCCAGGTGTGTTGAACGTACTTGATATAAGATAATGGACAAAAAGACAGTAAACAAAGGTGACAATATACTATTGTATAGTAAGTTGACCACTGGCGTTGTTAGCAAGCGTCTTTCTGAGAATCAACCGTTGCCCATACCTGTGTCAAGGACAAAACCTCCAGAGGCTAAATGTGAATTCTCTGTACCAAAAGGTCCCACTACCTGCGATCTTGAATTTTTATCAATCAAAACCCCATCAAATGTCGATTCTTTTGGATCCTCAAAAGACATAGTCGATATCAGTTTGTGGCGTGCAAGCGAGTAGCGATGAGTAAGCAGTGTCTGGAAAAAAGAGACGCCCAAGTCTCAGATGCTATCCCTACGTGCTCAGTCTTGGCGGCCACTGGTAACTTCAAAAACCTTTACAGGGTCACTGCTCGCTTCAAAAGGCCAACCTTAGGGAAAAACAAAGGACAATAGACAAGAGATAAAAAGAAAAAAGAGAGATGAATTACTACCTTTGCTTCAGTCAAATTCAGTTCCAATATCTGCGTGCACAAACACCAATACGTGCCTGAGATAACCATAGAATTCTTGATTAGAATTTTATATATCTCTCAGGGCCTGTTGATTAGAAAAGATAAAGATTCATTAAAAGAGATTACTAAAACCCCGAAGCGGCGATGTCCGCTTTTACTTTTTCGGTTTGTATTATTTATTTTCGAGCGCGATTAAAAGCTTTTTAAAACGAATCAATCAATCTTTTCTTTCTTTCAACTTGCAAGAAGCTTCGAATGCGGCTAAATACGCGATATGTCTTCAGATCCTGCTGCCAGCCAGGCCGTCCTGTCCATCTACTGCGCTCGACAACAGAGGCGTCGATCTTCTTGGTCGACTCTGGGAATGTCTCTTGCGTCATTGGAACCTTGGGGTATATTGGACGCCTGTTTCTTTCGAAAATACGAGATACCAATTGCTCACGGATATAACAGACGATGTGTGCATCTAGCGCCCTTGTTGGTCACAATATTTCTCTTGTCCTTCTTGACATTTGTTTCGGCGGCTCCGTCATGTGTTCGATTCGCAGACTATGACTCTATCAATCAAATGTTTGTTAATGGAGGGCCGGGAACCAAAGTTCTCTTGTGCCCAAATCGACTTTATCGTCTTTCTGGGCCTATCATATTCACTGCTGCCGATCAAGAATTAGCGACATACGGATATCCGACCGGCTCAGAACGCGCTGTTTTACGCGTCGAAGGGAGAGACACTATCACTGCCATTCAAGGGGATTGTAGAAGATGTGCAAGGGTATCTGTCAAAAACCTCATCGTGAATGGAAACAGGAAGAAACTTGGTAGAACAAAGAATATGGATCTTACAACTGGTCTTGTTATACTCGGCGGAAACGAGGGACAAAGCATTTATAATTCATTAATAACCAACCCTCGCGGTTTTACTGCTATCCACATTCGCGAAGGCGACAAATTACAATGTACTGGAGCTATTATTGAGAAGAATGAGATTGGTCCAGCTGGTGAAGAATATGATCCGAAAATAGATGGAGACGATCCCGAAATGTCGCCTCATGGGCGTCCATTGGCCGATGGCATTTCTATCGCATGTAGGGACTCGTTTGTCCGCGACAACACCTTCTATGACAACACCAATGCAGCAATAGTTGTTTATGGCTCGCCCGGTACTTTAATCCACGCCAATCACATCTTTGCCCGGACATTATCTGCCATGGCAGGTATTCTTCTTGTCGATTTTACTCCTTTTGATGGCGATTATACAGGCACGATGATAAAATCAAACATTATCGATGCAGTATCCCGAACTGTACGGGTTGGTATCGGTCTGGGTCCGACTGTCTGGTCTGATGACACTGAAACTGTCCTCAGCGGCGGAAGTGTTATCGGTAATGCTATCAAGGGAAATCACATAGGATACGGTATAGCAGCAGCGGGCCTGAAAAATTGGTCAGTCAAGGATAATTGGGAAGAGGCTCATTACGAGGGGACAAGGAGTGCAAGATGCTTTGATGAGCCTGTCAATCCCGACCCAATGGGTTTCTTGTACAATAAGGCAACAATTGAAGATAGTGTTTTTCAAGAAGGATTTAAAGATCACAACTTTCAGTACTGTAAGTCATATTGTTTGTTACTGTATTGACAGATGCATGTGCCTACTGCTGATTCATCACGCAGTGGTGTGTATCGACGGTGTTCAGAATGAAGTAAATTCTCCCAAGCTCGATCTTCCATCAATTCCACAAGAGAATGGCCACCTCAACAATGGCGGATCAGACGATGCTAATCCTAATGACAGTTCTCTATCTGTCGAGTCATTTGCGAAAGAATCTGTGCCGGAAGACGATATGCCGAACAGGATGTTTTCTACCGGATCTGATATGATGGACGACGTACTAGAACATTCGCATCAGAGGATGATGGACGTAATTGATCAATTGAAGAGGAAAGTTGATTCTTTTTCAGTGTCTGCACAGAAAGAAGGGGGCCGAATACAAATCCAAAGGGCCGCTGACTCTTCGTTATTGTAAGCCCTGAAAATCCGCAGGATTCGTTCCTCACTAAGATGTTATAGAATCCAACTTGAGAAATTGCAAAGGCGGATAGAACACGTCGAGTTATTACAAAGAACACAGCTCGATAATGCTGCTCAAATCCGTTCCTCAATGCAAACATGGTTCCGAGAGATGACTGCTACTGCTGTATGTATATTTATTTACCGTTTTTGGGCATTCTAAAATATCTTCTCAGGATTGGCAATATGACATTTTACTTAATTCACGGCATAAGCTTGAACTTGCTTCTCATCCGCCAGATCAACCTATTGATCCCTCTCTCCTAAGGGAATACACTCACAGAACAGGTTTGGCACCAACAGGAGATGCTGTGCTATTGGAGGATCAACCGCATCTGTCTGTGGAGCGTGAAGGCTTAAGATTTTTAGGAGAACGGGCAAGGCAAGCAAACGAACACGAAATATTGACGAAAACGACGTTTTTGAAGTTGTTAGTGATTGGGAGTAGTATCATGACATTAGTTTGGGCTGGAACAAAGTGGTGGACAGAGGGAAGAGTTCATGGAAAACTCTTATAATAAGACAAGATACAACCGCCAAAAGGAGAAATCTTTGATATGATAGAGATGATTTTCTTGTGGTGGCATAAAAAGTAGACCTGACGCACTACCAATATCAAGCCAAAACACATCGAAATCTTTTGGTATCGTTTATAACAAAATTATCATACAACTTGATATACAACAGCGTTGGGTAAAAATTCCAATATATACCAGCCGCAGTATATGGTAAACACCAGATGTATCTTTTGATTCACCTTAAAACTGTCTTCGTGTGCCACCAAGATAACGTCCTAATCCGCTTCCATCCCCATTCCCTCCAACTTCCTTTTCAATCCACTCTACTTCACTCATTCTCCCTTCCTGCCTATCCTCCATTCTTTCATCCGACTTTTCGGCGGCAGACTTCTCAGCATTTGCCAGTAAGCCTTGCAAATCAGGAGGTATCTCTTGCATTTGTACACTGGGTACTCCACCTAAATATCTCAACTTTTCACGGATGGATATTCTTATTCGTTCAAGTGATTTAACAGTATTCATATTTTGTATATTGGCAGTGAGAGGAGGATGCAAGTTGTAGTCAGGTGCGAAAAACTCATAATAGTTATTTTGAGGCAGTGTGTTGGAAAGCTGTACGCCAGCAAGTACTCCCGTCTCATAAGTCCAACATCGCGAGACTGAGGATTGACGATAACCCCCGCCACCAAGAGTAAGGAGGGGAAGACCAAAAGATTTTATAAACCTCACACATTCGCCATGAGCAGCAATAGATAGGTTGAAGGTTCCTATCCTATCGCATCCTAACGAGTCAGCCCCGCACTGAAGGACTATGGCAGACGGTTGAAAGATGGTGATAGTGGGTTCCATTACCGCTTTGAAGAGCGATATGTAGGATTCATCGTCAATTCCATCTTGTAATGGGACATTGAGGCAGAAGTATTTGCCTAGATCAGATCCAATCTCAGATAGGTTGCCAGTATTGGGGAAAAAATCTGTAGCGTATTTGTGAAAAGAGACCGTGAGTACACGATTTGACAAGTAGAAAGCTTCTTGTACGCCATCGCCATGATGAATATCAATATCGATATAAAGTACCCTAGGATGATATCTACTCCACGATTAGCTCTGACAGAACACAACAATAGAGATTTCAACCTGCCTTAATAATTCCAAAATACTCAATACAATATCATTCACATAACAAAACCCACTCGCTTCCCCCTTCTTGGCATGATGTAATCCTCCACTCCAGTTGATGGCAATATCAGCGCTTCCACTGGACAGTTTTCTAGCAGCAGCCAGTGATCCCCCGGAATACTGCCTGCAAAAGGAGAAAAGGTCGTGAAAGATGGGACAATCGTCGCCAAAATTAAATTTCGTCCAATCTTTCGTCAATGCTTGGGCGTTCTTTGGTGTAACCCTGATCCCATTGCTATTAGCTAAATGATTATTTTTGCGAAAAATTACCTCTTGAGAAAATCTATGTAATCAGCCTCATGAAATTCTAATAATTCCTCTTCTGTCGCCGCTCTAGGCGAATGGTACGACATTTTCTCATGCAGCCCATAGCTGAGGACCAGTTGATTTGTTAATTCGAGACGATGAGGCCTCATGGGATGCCGTTCCTACGGTTGGTAAACACCAGTCTACTCCCAAAAAGTGGCTTGGGTGTGACCTACTCCGTAGTGATAGTTGCCAACATTTTTTGAATGATAGTATGCCACAATTGGATTCGAGTGCGCCTATTACACTCAATCAACACCCACGACGTTGCTACTTATCGGTTATAAAACATACTCTAACGTGTCCCTCTTCTAGTTCTGGCACGACAGGATTCCGTGGATCAAAGAAAAATGGACTGGTTGAAAATGTTGGATAGTCAACAACAGTCATGTTGTCACCCAGGTCAATTAGCAAGTACCAAATGAATGAGGCCTTTTTGACGAATAGTTTAAATAGAAAAACAATAAAAAACAATAAATCATTTTGCCACCTAAGATTGTTTAAAAATCAGTAATTACGTAATGGTTATTGACGGTAAAGAGATAACCGTTACAACTCTTTTTTAACATTCAAAATATTCATGGATACTCCTACTGCTTCCACTTCTCGTAACCCAACCTTGACGGCGGTCTCAGGCCAACTCAATGGCGAGTATGCTAACTTGTCGTTTAAGCCTGCCTCTCAGGCTCAAATTCGTGAGCAGCCAAACGCAGCGTTGAGGTTGAGCCATCTGATTCAAAGCTGTAGTCCGGTCACATCAGAGAGATGTCGCTCAAATATCAAGACTGAAGGAGCTTGTAGCTGAAATTTTGAGATCTTTGGCTGGTGGGTCTGTGTTTTTGGTCTGTGATCTTGTATTCAATGAGATTGTCATAGGGACAAGGTGGATTACTCATAAACAGACATTGATTGACGTGTTGGTTAAGGCAGTCTATCTGACCTTGACTTTGGGGAGAGGGCAACAAACTTTGGGAGAAGAATACACAGATATTTTGCCATTCTTCAGACGTTCCCACTCGCTTCCGTCGAAATGGGTACATCCAGTCTCTTGTCGGATAGCATTTGACTGAAATGAAGAATGTAGCGGCGGTTATTCACAATTGTATTTCTTTTATTGCCAACGTTACTTGCGTCTCCTGAAGCAGCTCGGCTCGTTCGGCACGAATCTACGAGAGATCATGCGGCACTGCCTACGAGATGGACAAGATATCAAGAAGCCTGTGCAAAGATTCTTGAATCACCTTGTGTCCAAGCCCTGCCAGAGTTGCATATGATTGCATTTCTGTTTCGTGGGCGCTTCTTTGAGCTTGGAAGACGACTAGCAGGACTATCATATGTATGTATTCAACTTACAGAAGGGTATATCCTGACGCTGATCTCATCCATCGGCAGGTTTCGCTTTTACCTCCAAAGCCAATTGATCAGCGTCCGGCGTCATACGAACCACTTGGTCTCTTCTTACTAATTAGATTCCTCGCACGTATATTTGCTCAACGACAAAATAGTGATGTTGGAAATCAAGAGAGCTTATCGCGTCCTCCAATAATGAGATTGCAAGATTCTCAGAAAGTGGCCCCCAACGTCTCTAACAATTTATCGCAACCGAAGGAAACTATCCTAGTCACTTCGCCTATGTCTTTTGATTCCTCGAATACATATCTTACGCCAGAAGCAATAGAACTTCCCGAACGGCAGTGTACGCTCTGTCTGGAGTCAAGAGGGACCGGTGAAGGGAGTGGAGGGACAGTGGCTGTGACAGAATGTGGTCATATATTCTGTTGGGGCTGCCTCGGTGGCCTTGAAAAGGCAAGCCTATCATCAACAATACAATGTAGCAACTGACTATCCTTATTGACAGCTGGAATGTCCTCTGTGCCGTCAGTCTCTCAGGATGGAAAGACTCATTGCGGCGTATAATCTCTAGATCAGTTCATTTCTGATGAATTGATGCTTGTGGTCTGTCTTTTGATTGCTTGCGTTCTAGTCACTCCATCTCAGAACCATAAATGGCAGACTCGTTGAAGCATTTACCTTTGTTTTCCTTTCTTCCTACCTACAAACCTATAGGCGTACAATTTACCGATTTTTGGCAAATGTTACAACCTAAGCATCCGCCGTCCACCATCTTCATAGCGTCACTCAATTATGACAAAATGACAATGTACATAAAAGAGTACCCGCTTGACGGAATATTTCCTCTCCAGCCACTGCGCGACTGACCTTTTTTTTCTTTTTTTTTTCCTGAACGGTTTAGTTATTTATTCATTCTGCTAATCAATTTTTTCTTTTTCATCTTTCATCTTAATATTGTTATTTTTTACAACCTCCAGTCAACACAATTTCTGAATATACATCACAGAAGCTCTCAACTCATCTACGCATACATACATACATACATACATACATACACTCGGTTGTATCAGGTTGGCAAACTGAACGATTTATTCCTTGAAAAACACAAACAATCCTTAAACCCACAATTATTCCGTTTTTCCAACTATCTCTTTGTTTTTTTTTTAATCGTTTTTTTGCTTTTATTCTTACTTTTTCGCCTTTTTTTTTCGTCACACTTGGTCAAAATAGAAAAGACTGGCAAGTGTTGAGGAGCTCATTACGGTATAGGCATACGGATTTATCAGTGAGTCATGTTTAGTAGTCCAATCTGCTTGGTGATCTAATTGCACATTGTTAGTAAGCCTCTTTGTGTTCTTACAGTCAAGCCTATAAGACTTCAGACTCCAATCCCAAACTCTATGCAGCGCTACCCATCTTCTCTCTCACAAGGACTCTCTGGAGGACCTTCGCGTCCCCCACGCACTTGCTATATCCCCTCCAGGGACTCGTCTGTTGGCCCTAGTCAAATCGTTCCAGTGCCATTGCATGAGTATTCATCACTCCAGGAGCTCTTGCAACAAGCAGGATACAAAGAGACGAGGGTGTATACACCAGAATCTGAAAAAGTCCGAAGATATGTCAAGCAAACAATGGATGATGATGAAGACGAGGTAGCAGCGCTCTATGGGACGTATGGTTTTGGCATCCGACGGGGAGCTGAAATTCAGTATGCCCATCAGAACGTGACAGAGCCGATGATGCCTATGAAGCGATCCATGTCTATCCTCCGGTCATTAACTTCACAAACAGCTGCCCGCTCGTCTTCCCCTCTTAAAACAAACACGTCTGAGGACAATAACTCTTGGTGGGTTACCTGGAGTAAAAGAACAAAACAACACATCTCTACAGAACCAACTACAGATGTTGGGCTTGGGTTGACGAAAGATGGACAGAGTGTTAGAAAAGCCAAATCTGCCTGGGAAATCAACAAGTCTCGTATGAAAAGAACAGAGACAGATGAATTACCTCAAGAGGAAAGACCGCCTCTTCCTCAATTGAGACCGACCAGTCCGCCTTATCAGATGGCGTCTGTCGCCAACTATAGGTCTACCGAAACATCTACCGTCCCGTTGGACACATCTATTTTCTCTTCTCCTCCACCTCCTCAAGCGTTTGCCGATGATGCTTTTGGCTATTGTCCTTTACCAGATGATTATGAAACTCAGTGTGTTGAAGATGAGGCTTTGTATGCAATGGGCGTCAATGAATATGATGTCCACTCTTTCGGATCATGTTCAGCTTCAGAATCCGTCGAATCTCATACTCATAGTCCAACGCCCAGCGATGATTGTGTTGAGAGAGAAGCCAAGGAATTTGAAGTGATGGTGGACGACTCATTATCGAAAGGGTTCAACGATGTTGGCAAGAGACTGTTAAACAAAGCAATAGAATATGATGAAGATCTCGAGGTGGATGATTCTCCTTTGAGGACATGGACTCTTCCCAAAATGGCAGATGTAGTCAGCTCGGGGGATGTACCAACCATGCCCATGCCGTCTTCTCCCAAATTTCATAAAGATGTTAAAGTTGAGGAACTAATACCGGTACAGAAGCCTTTGAAGCACGAGAATAGAGCAAGAAAGCTTAGAACGGTTCAATCATCTCCTCTCATGCAACAGTCCCAAAATACTCCCGCTCCTCTACCATCAGGATGGTTGGAATCTATCCGTAACGTTCTTCTTGGCCCTACCCCTGCTCCTCCAGCTCTCCCCCCAAAGGCTGATACAGGCTTGCCTTTTAAGATCCCCGCTCCTGTGCTTGCCAAACCTCAATTGGCCGGTGTCTGTCCGATCGTTTGTGATTCACTGTCGACAGATGCCGAAGATCTTCCTCCTTTACCTTCAGTTGTAACCAAGAAACATCCAAATTCTAACTCTCTACTACGACTTCACCCTTCCTTAGCCAAGCTGCGCGACGCTGTTTTAGGCGTACCAGCTACTATTCCTGAGAGCGACAGTCTAGTGTTGAGCCCGAGATTAAATTGGAAACAGCAAGGAGAACAGTTCGCAGGATGGAGTCCAGTTAAAGGCAAGAAAGACGATGATGAAGCCGAATTGCTCAGTTCAGAGATTGATTATTCAAAGTCTTTCTTCTATAAACCAAGCACTCCTCCTAAACAAAAGGCAGACGGGGTTCCTGGAACACCAAAAACCAATTCAAGTGATATTCGCCGTGGCTTAAGGAAGCAGCGCTCCATTAAGTCATTGCAGGCGGCCTTACTTCTCCCCGTGGCTTCCTGTGAAGTGCCCCCAGTTCCTACCATACCTTCACACCTTACTACACCCAAACGGATACCAATGCTGGCTATCCAAAGTCCACAAGCGGCCCAACCAAGAGAGTTGGTATTGGAAGGAGAGGAATTTGATCCACAAAGTGTACCAAACAGCACCAGCGGAGAAAAAGGGTATAAGACTGGTAATGGTCTTAAGAGACTGAAAAATAAAAAGGAAAAGCTAAAGGAGAACAGGATTTAATATTGGGTTAGGAGTTCAAGTCACAATCGATCTGATTCTTTGGGTTTGTTGCGTTATACCTGCAATTGCCACTTCACGTCTATTAATGCCCGTAACGCGTTGTCAATATCTAACATATGTATGCCTTATACGAGAGTTTGATTTGTTCATATTATAGTAACTACATATATGCATCCATAACGTCACTTGTCGTCCATTACGCACTCTTTCACCGGCGTCTGCTTTGTTGTTCGTATGCGTCGGACCTTCTTTCTTCTACGCGGTCCAGGAAATCTTTTTTTTCGAGGTATCCCCCACTTCGCCGGTTGGCGGCTAGCTCATTAGCCATTATTTCACTGGAAGACGCGTGGTTCTTCCAATCCATTTGTGACTACAAAATGTTGGTTATCAGACATGCCCCACACTTTGAACATATAAATGTCTATACCTTTTCCAGCGTAGTCATCTTTTTGCCTTTATCCAAAGCCGCAGACATCTGTTCCAATGTCTGACGTTTTTTCCGAATTGGAGGGCCTTTTGGACGAGATGTGGTAGCAATGGGAGGTGTTCCTTCAAATGGGCCGGATATGGGTTCTGTCAGTGGCAGTTTGAAAACTTTGGCAATGGACGAAGGCTTCTCCTTAGAATCCTTATTCTCAACCAGACAGCTCCCATTGCTTTTATTGAAATATGCCATCGCTTCTGGATCAGTCGTTTTTACTTTGACAGTCTCACTATAATGATTTTTTGAGAATTTCATCATACACAAAAGGGATTCTTTCCCAAGCGCACTTACTGTATTGTTTCTCCGGCAAATCTTCTAGGTCTTTTAATCTCCACCATCTCTTCTTCCTTCTTATCCACTTCTGAAGGTCCTTCAGCAACCTCTGCCTTCATTCGTTCAAATTCTTCCCTCGCTCTTTGCCGTCTTTCTTCAGCTTCAGATTCGCCAGGTCCCGTTATTCTAGCCTTCTTTAGTTCTCTATCATCGCCATCTTCCTCATCCGATGCCGAGTTTGAAGCGCATGAAGAACTACTAGAGCATGAACTCGTCAAAACATGTACAGGCTTCTTGGTCTTGCGCGTCCTTTTAGCTTCAGTCGGAACAAAATCCTTGTCAGAATCGTCAGAAGATAGATTTGCAGAGGCAAGAGTAGACATAATGTTGTTGTATCGATCACTTTGTAAAAAGATTGGGAAATGTCAACAAATTCCATGAACCGCCAGTCACGTGACATAGTGAGGTAATGTCGAGAAATGGGCAATGAATAGGCGCGGGAAATAACGTGGATAGGCATGCTGTTGAATGGCACGCCTAATGGATCAACTCGTAGTTCCGATTCTTATTACCATTTTTATACTCTCTTATATTTTATATATAAAAAGCTCAAATCCTCGACAGATATGGTTGACAACTTTTCTCAAATATCCAAAATATAAAAGATGGTGGTTGCTAATAGCTAATAACCTATACACCGTAGCCTGCAGACTTATCATCTTTAGTTTAACTTTACAAGTCAAACTTTTATTGCTTGCTGACTTTTAATGATCTGGGTTGATTGCCATCTATTTTTTCTCTAGGTTTATTTACTGAATAGCTGGAAAATTAGTCTATTAGCAACTTGAGCATATCTGTAAACTCAGCAGTTTGTGCCCGGCACTCAATCTGCCGTTTTGACCATTCTTCAAGAAACGTCTTCGTCCAGTCTGTACTGGCATAGCCAGTTCTCGACTCTGGTGTTGATGGAAGCTGCCTTAAGAGATTTGTATTCTAATGGTTCTTTGACTCTCGGTCTACATATCGAATCAGTCCGGAATTATCACAAAGTGATGGCCCTATTCGCTGCTCTCTTTTTTTTACCATCAGACGACCTCACAAGACGAAACTCAACACATACTTCTTCAGAGACTGAATGGTAATCGTGATGGTGTTACCGACCCAATGTCAAGGTATCTTTACCTGGAAGCTGTTATGTCTAATCAGTGGCATGACAACTGGAAGACACGGTTCATAAATACATCACTCAATTCCATCTACAAGCGTATGGCAAGACGATCAAACTACATCTATACGACAGAAAATTCTAGTGGTAAGTGACATATTGAGATGTTTATGAACTTTGAAAGTGAGTGATTGTCACCCCTACATACCTCTATCCAATCACTGACTGGGGAAGAAAAGCTTTCCATGTCTGTTCTTATTCAATGCCCCCTCAAGCACTCTCGTACCCCTAGGGGAGCACTGACTCGTCCAAGGAATTACCGTCACACGCCACTTCTTCCAAGTCAAACCACAGGTCAAGACCAGACAAGCGCTCGGAACTGCACGTTGTTATGGGGTTTTCAGCATTGCAGTTTTCTACACTATAATCGTCGGCGTGATTCAAAGGACAAGTGGTTAGAGCAGAAAACGGCAATGCTGTGGATTCGGAATCCGGAAGAGGATGCAAGTCGAGACCTAGTTCAATACCGGTAAACGATGGGCAAGAATCCATTTGAATATCAGCGTCTTCTGGCAAAGGTAGAGACAGGGACGCTGCCGACATTGAAGTGCTACGTTTCCTCCCGTGTAACAACTCAAAATTGGTCTCTGAGATTGAATGAGAGGTGATCAAAGGCAAAGGTTCTTGACTGGATAGGAGTGGAATTGAAGAGCGAAATGAAAGAGGTGTAAAGACACATATCTTTCCACTCTTGATACATCGCTCACAAGGATTGCGACCGATGCACTATCAAAGCTTAAACATCCAACTCTCCAATCTCTTCAGAAAATACTTACTCGTGCTTTGCGTTTTCGACAATATTCACAAGCTTGGGCGCTTCTTGTACGCCTGGTAAGAAGGCCTTGTTTTATAGGTTCACTACCCTTTTCTCCCATCTCACCTAGACTATCGTCATCCTCCTGCAGTTTGATCGTGCACATGGGAGCCGTTTTTGCCTCATCAAACGATACAGCCCGGTCTATGTCATCTGGTATGATGCTTTGTCGTTGACTTGACAGTGGAAGTGGTTCTGTAGAGCATAACTGAGACACCCAAGGTAGTTCGTCTTGTCTACTGCTCCCGGCGAAAGCTTGTTGAAAAGAGTTTCCAGAAGAAATGTTGACACTAGGTGTGTCCATTTGCAAGCAGGTAAATGAGCGTTTGTTTCCAATGGTCTCTAATTGGATACAAGAGTCTCTAGGCGACGAGTAAGTTTGACCAGAACAGTTGGCTGAAGAAGTGATAGAGTGAAAGCCATAAATGCTCTTTGGCGTAGCAGTGTAAGGAAGATACGGATAAGATCCATCGACGACGTCACAGTCATCGTTGGCTACTATGCGGGGAGTAGTGACGGTCGACATGGTAGGCGTGGGCACTTGAATGACCATGTTTGACCTTTGATCAGATGAAGAAAACAGAGTTTCCAACTCGTACTTGATGAGGGAAGAGGTTTCAGAGTTGCTGAACATGGTGTACTACACTATGGCAAGATCGTAGATAATAGAAACAGACTGTGAGTTTGATTTTTTGTAGTGTATACAAACAGATACAGACTTGGTGTTGTAAGACTGGAAAAAATGCATTTTTAAACAGCCAGGTAGTTTGACAGAGTCCCATGTTCGGTTCAAATCGCATGAAAAGATAGAGTTCCGTCCCGGAACTTTGCTCACTTTTGGGTTTACAGTAAAAATTCTATCAGGGACAAGTTTATATATCCATATCTCTACTCGTTTTTTGGATAGTATTACAGTCGAATATTCTCGGTAAGTCGTGAGAGCTGACGAAAAGACGAACATTCTGGCCGGTCGGTAGAGTAGACAATGACAAAGGCGAGAGTTCCTATGGTAAATCGCTGATGCTAAGCAGAGTCCAGGACATGTAAATAATATCCATTCCCAGAATACAGAGTACGAGCCATCAAGCGTGCAGCCATGATACGTCCCAGAGCCAAATGAAGACCGGCAGATTCACATGGTGCCTTCGAAGCTTCTTCCCACTGCCAGCAGCTCAGTTAAAAGATCCCTTGCGAGAGAAAAAAGATATTCGACATAGAGGCCAGTTTGGGGTTAGAAGACGAAGCAATATTCGTAGGCGCAAGGTACGACTTCGTCGAAATCCGGCATTCATCCTAGTAATTCCCTATATATTTTCCCCGCACCGCACACCTGCCTTGCCTGAATTGCCCGAGAGAAATAAGAGCGTCGTCATCTTGACCGTTCAGGTATCTCATGGAGTGGCTCTTTGATCGAACAAGGGGGATACTCAGCTTCTACGATCGCCCGTTCCCCTTGAATTGAATAGAGATAATTCATAGGCGATTAATGTAATTTTGGTTTTGGACCACGGCATCCGGGCAGCATGGTGACAACTGTAATATGAGAGTCATAGAGATCCAGCTTGGGAGTTGTACGGAGGCTTCTGGACGCATCCAAGACGAAGCGCAGCCCGACAACATCGGCAAAAAAGAACAAGTCTAGACGTCGGAATAACGTTCGGAGTCACTAGCCAGCAGCTGTCTTGTATTCGATTGACGGTCGGAGTTGGTACGCACTAGATAAAATGCCTGATCAGCCTTTTAAGAGCAGGCAACTGCCAGGATTATAACGGCAGCAGCTCAGTACTGGAGTCGATCGATTGACTCCAATGCTTGAGCTTCCTAGACAGGTAAGTGATTGCCCAAGAGATCCCATGCCAGCCTATATCATCTGTAATAAACCAGATTAAGCTTCTGTTTCTGGAATCAGTTCGTCAAGGGAAAATAATGATCACAAATATGACTCACTGCCGTATGCCGGCATGGCACAATGAGTGGCGACGGCTATGAATGGTAGCGATTGTCTGTATCGTCTCTTCTCTCCAACTCAACCATTTGCGTGCTCCTTCTTCAACATGTTTGTACTCTCAAAGTTCTTCAGATCCTTTTCTTTCGGTTGTATGACGATACCTTGAATAATAAATGTAACATCAAATCCACATTTTCTTTTTTACAATAGCTCATGACTCCTTGTCACTGGACATTGCTAGTGGAGGTGCGGAGATTCTCCTTTCTCCGCTACTCACCATTACAACATTGATAGAATTGTCGAAACAAAAACAGTAAATTTCATTTTGATTGATATGATATTTGATATAATTTAAAAACAGCAAGTATATTGTAGTCGTTATGCCAAGTCATCAAACGATAGTAACAGCAGCTGTTGTCGCGTTCTTGTTA
Source organism: Cryptococcus depauperatus CBS 7841 (assembly GCF_001720195.1). Lineage (NCBI taxonomy): Eukaryota > Fungi > Basidiomycota > Tremellomycetes > Tremellales > Cryptococcaceae > Cryptococcus > Cryptococcus depauperatus. The sequence goes on along the minus strand of NC_089474.1, from coordinate 768,182 downwards.
CTATACTGTCTATTCCATCGCAGCGGAAACCCCAGTGGTCCTATACCAGATTATCCGTTAGGAAGCGATGGAAAGTCTGTATACCGGCAACGGCTAATAGCTGTGGGAGATTTACATGGAGGTAAGCTCTTACTGGCGCTGTGGTGTATATCTCTAATGACAGACTTATTACCTAGACATCAACAACGCAAGGAGAGTTCTCCAAATGGCCCAAATAATTGATGAAAGTTCAAATTGGATTGGTGGCACCGACATCTTGGTCCAGACAGGTGATATTGTCGACCGTGGTGCCCATGCAGATCAAATTTATCAGCTTATGCAGACTCTGAGGGGACAAGCTGCCAGTGTGGGTGGAAGACTCGTGAGCATCTTGGGAAATCACGAGGTGATGAACGCAATAGGCGATTGGAGGTGGGAATTGCTGCCTTGAGTTGTTCAAGATTGAAAGAGCTGATATGGTGATAGATACGTGACAAGGGATGATATATCCAGTTTTGGAGATACCGAAGCTAGGATGAAAGCTCTGTCGACAGAAGGCTGGTTGGGCAAAGAATGGTTGGCCAAGTACGTTCATTATTGTCTGGTATAAGGCCTTTCCTCACATCGACTCCAGCTACTCAGTGACGGCTCTCGTCCCTCTATCTCCTCACCCATCTTCCCCCACATTATCTTTTACTCACGGCTCTCTTCGTCCATCTTATTTAAATCTTCTTCCATATCCCGAATCAATTAATGCACTAGGCCACAGTCTCTTAACCAAAGCCCTGACGCCCCCGCTTGCACTGCCTTACCCACCTAACCCTTACTCGGGCTTGCCTCGAGGTTCCACACACGAAGAGGCAGAGCTGTATGCTGAAGGGGGACCCCTCTGGTGGAGAGGACTGGCGACAAAAGAAGAAAGAACAGTCTGTACTTGGGTGCAACAGCTCAAGGCTAAAACCGGGGCAAGGAGATTCATCGGCGTAGGTCAATGTCTCGATATTTATCCTTATTCACATGCTTTTGCAGGGCCATACCCCAAATCTAGAAAAAATTGTTACAAGATGCAATGCTTCAGTCATTATCATAGATACTGGCATATCTTCGGCTTACGGAGGGGTTCTTTCCGCTTTAGAAGTCATTTATACTCTTACACCTGTTAAGAATACCCATGGACATAATCACAAACAGGACCCTCTTCTATTGTCAACTGAACACACAAGCGGTCTAAGAGGAAGATTCATTGAGCGTGAAGAGGTTCATGCGATATATGACACGAAGCGAAAATGGATAACGTTGGAGGAGAGAGAAGTTTTACTAGAATAAACACAAGGGATGTATACTTACGTATGTTGTTGTCTGCCCTCACGATCCCCAGGCTTCGTCAAAGATGCCCTCCTCGTCGAGTTCAGACAACCAGCGCCAGAATGGAGCCGATGGGAAGCTAAGAAATAATTAACTAGTATACCCAAGGAGGAAGAGTGCAGATACCCAACACAGTTATCATAGTTCCCCTCTACGCTTTCAACCAGGATGCCCCCTAAGCCCTAGTTGTTCACGTAAGCATTATTTTGAGCTGAAATTTCGTTCTGTTGTACAAACCTGAATAGCAAAACCGCCAGCTCGATCGCTGCCTTCGCCAGAATTTACATAAGCTTGAATTATTTGCGGCTATCACTTGTCGTTAACACCATGATCTTTGAAGCTTGTTCCTTTGGCACCAAAAGTAAGTCTTACAGAGTTATTATAGAATTGGAGAAGGGTGGAACATGATATTGAACTGCAAGTCCAATCAGTGTCGTTTACTTTGTTGATATTTCCGAGTCTTACTGGACTTTATAACCAGGATGCTCTAAACTTGGATACACTACAGAAACCAATAAGCCCGAAACAGTGAATTGAGTCTGCCAATTTGGTAGAACCAACCTATAGTTATACCAGTGATGATTTCGCATTTTCTTCCAGCCATAAGTGCTAGATTCTTTGCTTGCTCGTCATTATTAATAGGCTTTTCTAAAATTTCAGAAATCTCGCCGTGGGCAGCCCCCCCTTCTTCGGTATCCTTTTCTGGCGGGAATACAACGACGGTATCAGCTACAGAATCGCACATCTTAGTATGCTGTGACCTTTGTGCCGCTAAAACATACCAGCGATGACAAGATCAGGAGGATTGTGTGGGCTTTCCTTGATCAAGCGTTCGTACACTTCAATTGCCTGGGAACTCTAGCGTCAGAGACAGATATCTTGCAGATTAATTTGAAGAATACCTTTTCTGCGCCAGTAGCGATTGGATAGTCGGCCAAATGACCTTGAAATCTAGAATGAGGCAGATCTTCTGCAAAGGTTGACGGCACTACTTCAGGATGGAACCCCTGATAATAATAAACAACTATCAGCATTGAGTACTAAGATATGGAAAACAAAAGCTCGTACGGTGGTTGCAAGTACCGCTTTACGTCGAGGGCTGGCAGAAGCAAGGATGACTCTTCGATTGGCAAGTTTCTTGAATATTGGAAGAGAAAGAGCTGTAGGGCCAACGAGTGGAGTAGTGGTAGGCATTTGTTCCTATCCAATTCTTTCCTTGCAGGTTGGAGATGTATATTATTTTTTCGCCAGAGATAATTAAGAAATAAATCAAAGATAAAATCGCAATGGAAAGTAAACGAGGCAGCCTTCTCTTCCGTCGGAAATAAGAAACACCAGTAGTTATTGGGGGTAGTCAATTCTGCTGCCGAAGAAGCGGAAGCAAATACTGTACATACAAACTACCGGATTAGGTGATGTCTGAAGTGTAAAGACGAACAGCAAATTCCGCCTTTTCGTTTATAACACCTTCTTTTACATTTACATTCCTTCTCTCAGAGATCAACTACAGGTATGTCGAAAGCAACAGCAAGCTCAGCTCAATCAGGCCACTCGAGCGGTAATCCTAGACCGCCGCCATACCGCCTCGTTGCAGAGATATCCGCCACTCCTTTGCTCTCATCTGATCCTCAAGCTTCTAGCACATCAATGGGTCCTTCTGCTTCTACACAGCCCCGACAGACCCAAATGCCAGCCAGTACACGACTAATTGTCCCTTTGAAACCGCCAGGGGTGTCAATCTTGGCTCGGCGTCTGAAAGGACTAGAACAATGACACTACAGTCGACTTACAGGACGGACCACTTTGATATACCGATATGGGACGTATTTGGCAATGTCATTTTCAATTTTTCGTTATAGAAGTTGGTGGTCACTGTACCTTAGCATGATGGTAGAGTACCATGCAGTTAGCTTGCTTGTAGTAAGAGCTATGAAGAAACGCAGCAAATACAAGTTCAAGATGATTGAGATGCGCATTATGTATGACAAGTCTTGACAGCTATGATTTGATTCCGCAGACGATCACGTGACGTCTCCAAAGGGGATAGTCAACTCTGACGTAGAATGTAAAATTGAACAGGTTTAGAGATGACTACCCATATTCATTTTAATTCTTATCTTTTTTTACTTTTACATTTAGCATAAACGATGGGCTCTCAAACATCTAAACCTATACGGAAGCTTCCAAATGCATCTCTTTCTCGGCCTGCCCCCAGATCCCAAATACCTCGACGAGAGATACCCCCTTTTGAGCGATCGTCATCTGAAAAAGAGTTGGTTTCAAGTCCTGGGCCGTTGGACTATGGTGTACGAAAAGAATACGACAGAGATGGTACTCCTCGCAATGAGGATGTGAAACATGTCAACGGAGAAAAGAACGATGGTGCGTGTCTTGTCATGTTGCAGTGTGAAGGTTGAACAGGAAGAGTAGCTATTCTGAAGGATGCAATGGATCCTCAATTCCTACAAAACCTTCACAAACTTGGACCGGTCCAGGTAAATGATGCTGGAAAGCTGATTGTATGCTGACTCGAGTTTGATGGACATTACTTATTGCTGATCAAGGCTTAGCCTGTCAATGCTCAGCGTACTCTGTTGGCACGCAAAGCTGAATATACGAGTTCTTCCCTTCCCCTACCAGGACATCTCACCTTACCGGTTCTGGTTACTCTTTTAGACAGACTCAAGGCTCTTCCACCAGGGTCAGATCCGTCATCTCTTTACAAGCAATTCGGGATGGAGAAGGATAAAATAGAGCAAGTGCGAAGATGGGTGAATAGTGCCAGTGTCGAAGAAAAGGATGATGTAAGGGTGGAAGAAGGTAATGAGATTAGAGAGATGAAGTCTCTCTGGATAGGAGGTCTCCAAAGTGGACGCGAATAATAATAACAGATCATGCATGAACAGTACACAAAATGATACCACAAACATTGTCTAATGCCCAGCCATACCTGTGATGCCCACAGCATCTCTGATTTTTGCTGCCTCTCCTGCGCTCAATCTGCTCTTCATACTAAGCAAGAACGTTTCCCAGGCGGAAACCGCTTCTTGCTGATTGTCAAACTGGCTCACACACAAAGCATAGATCCTTTGCCAAAATGCAGGGTCTGCAATGGTCTCATGGAATGCTGCAGAAGAGACTTGTGGTTGTGGCCCAAGAGGAGGCGCTTCTCTGTCCATAACACTAAGAGGCATTGAGGTGCCGGCATTTGTTGATTCGTCGAGGGCGGTCGTGATGGTAAGTGATGGAGGCTGATTGGTAGCTTCTGATACGGAGAGCGCAGGCGAGTGGTTACCACTGGAAGCTGCCAAAGGCGCCTTGATCATAAGGTGGATAGTGACACCAGAATCAATAGCATACTCCTTTAAGAGTTTTGTATCTGTCAACGCTTTACCCTTGAGCAGCAAGCGTTGTGTATCAGGTTTAGGCGCAGTGGAAGAAGATTTAGCGACAAGAGTTTTGAGATCTGACACAGTGTCTGTAAGGTGAGCTGTGATAGGGATGGTGAGGGGAGGTTTAAGTGACTTGACTATCAGAGAGACAACGTCTACGAATGGTAGGATAGTCAATGACACCTCTTTTGCTTGATTGGCAAAATAATCACCCACCATGAGTTGATGTGTCGGCTTTCTCTAGATAACCGCTTGGAGGTTCAGCTACAAGAATGCCAATAGCTGGTATCTTTCTTGGCCGCTCCTCCAAAGGTGCTGAAAAGTCGGCGGGATAGCCAACCTTGAAAGATGCAAGGCCTTCAGTATATCGCTTGACAAACGCCCTCTCTTCATTCAAGCGGTCTCCTGCGAGCGATGATTCTTCCATTTTAGGTGAAAATATATCTTTCTTTCTTGACTTGTAAAACATTCAACTTAAAAAAGCAGTTGCCTCGCTGTAACATGATCCAGAGTGAAGTCACGTGGTTTGGGGCAGGATCCGGACACTTTTGCAGTCGTGGGAAAGTAATTTTTATTATTTTTGATAAATCTTTTGCACTATGTAATCTTTCAATTTAAACTAAACAGCCATGGAAGAGCCGCCACAGAAAAGATTCAGGGTGAGTACAAAAGCATGGATAAGGAGAATTCTGATTGTTTTCTAGTATGCTTCGTATAATGAGCAGATAAGAAATATTTCAATAGATGTGGGGAAACAAAGAGGTCTGGGATGGGAAAAGGAAGAGTATAATGAAGAGACAGAGCAGACAGTGAGTAACTTGATTCGTTTTTGGATAGTTTTGACTCAAGATAGAAAACACCACTCACTACTGCGATTGGGCGTCTCTCACTTCTTGACTTAACTGTTCCATATCAAAATTTTCAAGAAACTCTGTTACCTGTCACAAATACCCTTCCAGTCACTCTCCACAATTTACCACAGATCCAAGGGATCTTTCATGAGTTCTATATCAACCTTGACAATGGGCAAGATCACATTCATTCTGGTCTGGGCTCTGTCCTAGAATTGCATCAAGCTCTATATGAAACATGCCTTGGAGAAGCCGTATCCTACATTCCCCAGACTGTACAAGATATTCTTCGTGTGGCAGCATTGCGCGCCCTTGGACCGAGATTGGTTGAAGAGTCATATTCGACACTCTCTTTGATCCTCCGTACAATCGCTTCTTCTCTTCTCAAGCCCAGCGCTGACTCATTCCTACGAGAGACTTGGGCTCACATTAAAACTTATCTGAGCCCAGGGGCAAATAAAGATTATGTCCGCAGATGTTCTGCTGATGCATGGGTTGGAGTCATTCGAAAAGCGAGATCAGATGGACTTGTAAGATTGATGAGCCTTTTGTTAAAGGAGAATGTAGATGGGATGGAGGCTGTATGGGCTCACAGTATGAAAGGTTCCTCTGGTCAGCTTCACTCGAGAGCTCTGGCGATTTACAAGACGCTTTTCGATCACTTGATAGACGACCCAACGACTCAACATATAAGAACATTAGTTCTGGTTAGTACGGCACTTGTTCATCACACTTCGTCATTGGCGATTCAACCTATTGTGGAAATAGTCATTTCTCGATTAGATCATTTTGCGCCTCTACATTCCTCAACGGCTATACTCCACGTCATCGCTGTTTTTCTCTTTGTCCGTAAAGGCAAACGGTTTCCAGAGGCTCTTCTCAAACCTGTCATGCAGAAATTTCAAACTCTCACATCGTTACTAGTCAGCGATGCTTGCCTTACCAATGAAGTGTTGTCGGAGTCTGAGACGGCTAGCAGAGAGGAGTGGAGAAGAGCGCTTGTCACATGTGTGGTGGGTTCTCTACAAGTCGGTCAGCTCCAGCATTGGTTAAGTCCTGGAGTCGGTCTCATAGAGGACTTATGGGGCAAGATTGTAAGTATGAATTTTGCAATATCTGATTGGTGTTAATCTAGGTTTCACAGAACATTCAAGAAGCCTCCGCCTTTGTCAATGTGTTGATATCAATCAAATGGGCTGGTATTGAACAATTTATTCTTTCACATGTAGCCAAGTGGGTTATCTTATTAAATCAGAGTTTTCTAACAATTGCGTACAGAACATCCTGTTCTTCTCTCATTACAGATCCTCTGTCCACTCTTGCCTTACTCAATAGCCTTGCTGTCGCTAATTATCTAGCAGGAGGACTCCTAAACGTCCAGGGAGGTCGTTGGCGTCAAAGTCTCGTTTCTGCCCTTGTCAAGCAATTGGAATTTATTGTAGAGTCTAACCTTGAGTACGATGAGAGAATGGTTTTAGGTCAAATATTGAGACTTTTACCTGCATTGCACAAGGAGGCTGCTGTTTTCATGCCGCAAGTGATAAAATTACTCGAGGCGGTACTCAAACGTTTGTATGGGAAATCAGAAGATGCGTTAAAGGAGGAATGGAGGTTAGGAGGGGCATGGAATGACACACATGTCTTGGGCTCATTAATTAGAGCAGCTAATCAACTAATTAGCAATTCTAATACAGAAGTAGGAAAAGGTGTCAAGGAGCTATTCGTGAGAGATGGCTGGTTAAGAATCGTACTGGAAAATTGGTCATGGAATAGTGAAATATTGCAAGCGGCTGTGCCGCATGTCGAGAGGTGGGCGATCGACCTAGAGTATGTGATTTATCATTTGTTGTCATAAAAATGCTAAACAGCCTGCAGCATTTCACATGACATCTTGCTAGAGCGTTACACACCAAACTTGCTTTCGAACGATTCAACTTTGCGTCTCGCTTCACTTCAAATACTCGTAGCTATTGCTCCTTCATCTGCCCTTGCCTCTAGTGCGGGAGAAAATTCACCCACTTTCCGCGACATCTACAACCACTGTGTTCAGATTGAATCTTCAGAAATGACCTTGCGCAACGTGCGAGAAAGGACAACAAACATTACGAGGTTAACCAGGACCCTTATAGCATTACCAATGGACCCACCTGCCAATGTGTTAAAGGCGGTTGTGACATATTTAGTAGCTCAACTCAAAGTCAACTTTCGACCCATCTATCCCGAAGCCATTGCAGCGCTTTCTTCTATCTCGGAAAAGCACAAGAAGCATGTCTGGGAAACTGTTTGGTCTGAACTTCAACGCACAAACTCTGCTCAGGTTACTATTATGACGGATCTTGATGTCGAGAATCCCAGTTGGGTTGAGGGCAAACTGAAAAAAGATGCACGTGCAGATAAGAACCGAGAAGGCGAAGAGGAAATCGAATTCAGGTGTTCCAATCTGGAGAAGAGTAGAAGTACCTTCTCAAAGGTTTGGGGTAAGAAGTACCAAGAGGATAAACTTGTGCAACAAGAAATTGACGTGAGTTGATCTTTGATTTTCATGTGAGCAAAAGGCTTATGTCTCTTGAAGACTCAAATCTCAAAAGATCGACTGGATGTCCTTAACTATGAGTCTCAACTCTTGTCTACTCTTACCGCTATACCATCGGTTACCGAGAAGCACACTCGTCTTATTGTTCCTGTCTTTCTGTCTGTTGCTCGCCAAGGCGCATTAGGAGAAGATGGGTCGCAACATGGCACACATTTATCCACCAAGCAGCTTCAAGATCGTACAGCCAATTATCTTCAGCTTTTTACAAAATTTGTCAATCCAAAAGCTGCATTTCTATCCGAAAAGCTGCATCAGCTTTATCTGGATATCTTGAGCAAGGGCGAGCAAAAATTGCAAGCAATAGCGCTCAAGTGTTTGATGACATACAAGTCTGTAAAACTCTTGCCATATGAGGAATCGCTCGAAAATCTCTTGGCAGATGACAAATTTAGAGACGAGCTGGCTCGCATGAAGCTAGGGCTTGATAGCCAAGATTATGTTTTGGCTACACAAGACTCCGAAGCTACTATTAAGACAAGGGTTGTTGCTATTGAGCCAAGCCATAGAGATGAGGCAATCCCTGTAATCATCCGTCTTCTATACGGCATCATTATATCTCGTCGAGGTCAATCAAGTAATGGACAAGGTCAGGTAGCCAGAAGACAGGCAGTACTAAATTCGCTCAACGGCTGTACAGAGAATGAGCTCAGTGTCTTGGTCGATCTAATGCTTCGCCCTTTTGGTGACACGCTAGAGGACATAAGAACAGTCTCTGGGAGACAGCAGATGGGTTTCCTTAGTCTCCTTGCAGATGTCATTCGGCATCTTGGTCCACGACTAGGAAAACAATGGACAAGGATAATCACTACTACTATCCACCTTGTGGGCAATGCACAAGAACAATTGATAGCATGCGACATTGTCACTAAAGAAGAAAATGAAAGCGCTGAGGACATTGGTATTGAAAATGGACTCGCCCCTCTGCGAAATATTCGATCGTTTGGTCTCAAACGTATTGTACAGTTCCTCAACTCTACAATTGAATTTGACATCAAACCTTACCTTCCTATCATCTTTAAATCAATCATATCTCCAAGATTGGACAAGCTCGAGGTGGAGAATTCTCAAGCGCCCTCTGGAACTCTCGACCTGATCGCTGCTCTTGCTTCTGAACCTGCCACATTAAAAGAATTAATCAAGCTAGACGAGAGGACCCTATCCAAGACGTTTGCATGTATGACAGCTGTAAAAGTCAAGCCTGCGGTAGTATTAAGGGTCTTTGATATCATTGAATCTTTACTTGTGGATGATGATTCAGAGTATGAAATAAGCATTAGAAAGGAAGTTTTGATACCACATATCAAAGTTCTGATCGACAACATGATTGATTTTGTTGCTATACTCAAATCTTTTCAAAGCAACGATATCACCCACCGGCTATTGCACATTCTTTCGCGTTTGTCTGTCCTTGTGCAAGATGGTCAACAAGCTCAACAGCTTGCAACTCTTCTCGCGCCAATTCTTTGTGACCGTCGGACTCCTGAAAGAGCCAAGACACATATTCTCGCTGCTCTTCAGCGCCTGTATACAATCTCAACTGACTTTCCCGACCCCTCAAGCAAATTTTTCTATCAAGCTTATAACTTGGTATCAAGCCTTTTTCAATCACTTTATCTTTCCACTTCTCGAAGGGCGCTTATCATTACCCTTGAAACATTCGCTCTGACTGATAAGACTTTGGAGGAATCCATCAATATCGTCAGGGATATGAACGCCTATTCCACTAGAAAATTAGAAGAACCCGACTTCGACAAGCGACTGTCTGCCTATGAAAGCATTGTCAATATTAGTGTAGACAAGTTGTCATTCAGCCCTCGAGCTTGGATGCCCATCCTGAGATCAGCTTTGTTCTTCCTAAATGAACCAGATGAATTGTCTATCCGTTCGAATGCCTCTGCGGTACTCCAAAAGTATATCTGTATTACAGGAGATGCGTTTGAAGGTTGTTTTGTTGAGATGCTGCGCAATGTCGTCCTTCCTGGCCTCAAGCGGGCTATAAAATCAAAACAAGAGTTAGTCAGAAATGAAGCATTGCTAGTCATTGCTCAAGGGGTCAAAATTTGTACCGGCATTGAGGAATTGAATGAGATGCGTCCGTTGCTAGCGGAAGGCGATGACGAAGCGTCCTTCTTTGCCAATATTACTCACATTCAGGTTCATCGTCGAGCGCGGGCTCTTGTTCGTCTACGTAGTAGTCTCTCTGAGCCTTCCACATCAATCCGCGAATCCAATATTACTTCCATCTTCTTGCCTTTGCTTGAACACGTTATCGCTGGAGCAACCGACGTATCGGATCATCATTTTATCAACGAATCAATTCAAACAGTTGGAGAACTTGCAAAATTGTTACGATGGAGTAAATGGTATGGTCTAATTGGAAGATATATGAAACTGGGAACAGGAAGCGGGAAAATGTCACAGCAGAAATACTATGTGAGGACTGTGACATCAGTTATCGACGGTTTTCATTTTGACCTTGATGGAGCGTTGTATGTCGAGAAGAAAGGCGAAGAAATGATTGCAGAAGAGGAAGATCGTATCAGCAATAATGAGGAGGAGGATGAATCTGGCCTAAAACAGGCAGTTGTGGGTGCTAGTCCTGATAAAATGATAGCCATTATTCAGACTCGTCTCTTGCCATTACTTTCTAAATTCGTTTACGAAAAGGGCGATGCCGAAAGTACAATTCGTATACCTCTTGCTTTTGGCATCGTCAAGATTGCTCACTTTCTTCCTCGCAATCTGTCCGATACCGAAGTGCTCAGAGTTATTACCAACGTGTCCCAAATACTTCGAAGTAGAGATCAAGATACTCGAGATACAACACGAGACACAATATGCAAGATAGCAATATATCTAGGGCCTGATTGGCTAGTGAGGATAATCAAGGAGCTGGAGACTGCTCTTCCTCGGGGTCCTCAAAAACACGTTTTAGCAGTTACAACTCATGCCATCTTGGTTCAAGCTACCACCCAAGCTGCTGATAAGTTTATTAATCTTGATGACGCAGTTGACCTTGCAGCGCGAATAGTAGCCGAGGTTGTGTGGGGCGAATCAGGCAAGGATGTAGCCACAGAGGGATTCAAGACAAAAATGCGTGAAGTGCGAGGCGCAACCTCAAAAGGATTCGACACGTTTCAGCTGCTTGCTCAACTTGTGACACCAAGCAAAATAGGGGCTGTCTTAGGTCCTGTGCGTGAAGTCATGTCTGCCTCCCAAGCTGTGAAGGCTATGCAGCAAATTGACGAAGCTCTTCGCCGAATTTCTTTGGGTTTGAATTCCAACAGTATTCTGAGATCTCAAGACATACTCTCCCTTTGCTACTCTCTCATTAGCGGCAATTCACTCTATCTCAGGGCCAAGAAGAAGACTAATCGCCCAGCCGCCACACCTGATGCTTTTAAAGTAGTGATGAAAAGAGAGAACGGCAAGGGACAAGAAGACTTTTATGCTGCCAATGCTCATAAATTGGTCATGTTTGGTCTTGATCTCTTCGTTACTGCTTTCCGTCGAAACAAATTCAGCTTTGAGGATGTTGATATCCTCGCACGTCTTGGACCTATGGTCAACGCTATTGGTAATACTCTTTATTCTTCAGCATCAGATGTCCTCATGCTTTCACTGAAGGCAACCGCTGCTATAACTCGTTGCCCCATCCCTCAAGTCAAACCTGCTTTACACATATTTGTCAACAACATCTTCCAGATCATCAAGCATGCAGGTGGAACAGCTGAGTCTGAGGTAGCTCAAACGGCTCTGAAAACCCTGGCAGTCATTTTACGGGATTGCAAGACCTCAGAGGTTTCCGAGAATCAACTCAGATATCTCATTGAAGTCATTAATCCTGATCTTGAGGAACCTGAGCGACAATCTTCCGTCTTCGCTATATTGCGAGTCATTGTCACTCGTCAATTCGTGGTGCCCGAAATCTACGACCTCATGGAGCGGGTCTCCTCCATTATGATTACTTCACAGTCAACTCATGTACAAGAACTTTGTCGTGGTTCAGTCATGGCTTTTCTTCTCGATTATCCTCAGGGCAAGAATCGATTGAAGTCGCAAATGACTTTCTTTGCTCAGAATCTTCAGTACACTTACGAATCTGGTCGTCTATCTATTCTTGAAGTCCTGTCAGTAATGTTCGACAAGTTTTCAGATGCTCTCGTTGGAGAGTATGCAGGCCTGTTCTTTGTTGCCCTCGTTACAGTCCGTGCTAATGATGACTCCGAAAAATGCCGAGTTGCAGCTGGTGAACTTTTGAAGCTGCTTTGGAAGCGGCTGAATAGACATAATAGGCGTAAATTCTCCGAGGTGATTAAGAGCTGGATTAGAAAGCGAGAAGAGAATGGGATATTGGCTGGTGCAGCAATGGATGTTTCAGGATTACTTGTTGAAACCGGTGAAGATGGTCTAGATGATCTTACCCATGTTATCGTGCCTGTCTTGCAAGAAAGCGCAAAAAAAGTTCAAAAAGCAGAGGAACAGGAGCAGAGTATTGAGCTTGATTTGACGCTACCTCATCAGACGTTGTCTGTTGCCACCAAACTTATTCTTTCGTCGCCTTCGACATCTTCCTCTCTTCCCTGGGCTGATATCGTTTCACACCTATTATTTCCCCATGAACATGTCCGTTACGATGCCGCAAAATTGATCTCCAGCCTTTTTGTCAAGGATACAGAGGTGAATGGAGCCTGCGACATGTTAGGAGAAGAGTTGTGCATTGATATCGCTAAAAAATGTTGTCTTGTTCTCCAAAATAGCAGGAGAGACGATGGTGAATGGGCGAATAGCGGCAAGCTTGCAGACGAAATTGTCAAAGTGCTATACAATCTAACTAAGCATCGAACGGTGAGCAATTGCAATGAACAACTTTAAAACAAAAACAATGACTGATACTCGCTGTAGTTTCTGGAAGTATCTGCATCTGCCTATGAAGTAGCGGAGACAGATGAAGATGGTGATAATGAAGAACAGGACAATGCTTTGGCGCGAAAACCACTCGCTTGGATTATGTCTAGAATGTCCTTCATTGCTCGGCACCTCCTCATAAATCGTCCAGCACCTAACAGCCCCCAATCTTCAGTAAATCATATACTTTAACTTGTTACTATGTGACCATCATTCGCTGACAATTGAACGCAGCAACCCTGGTCTTTGCCAATTTTATCTATTTTGCGATTTTTTGCGGGTCTTACAGAACGTTTCTGTCAAGAACAGGCTACAGAGTTTTTGATACACACTCTAAGTCCAGTTTACAGGATCCTAGATGAAGGTGGTGATCTCAAGCAGCTTGAAGACAAGCAAGTTGGTGAGTACCATTGTAACTCCCTCTGAAGCCACTCATTCCTTGCTCATATATGTGAAGATGATTTAAGGGAGATGGCCACTCAAATTCGTGAATTCATTCAGAAAAAGGTCGGGACTCTGGCCTTTTCTCGAACTTGGGAAAAATTGCGCAGGGCGACGCAAGCTAAAAGGCAAGAGCGACGTGAAGAAAGGGTGAAGATGGCCATTACCAATCCTGAAAAGCATGCAGGACGAAGAGAAAGGAAATCAGAGAGGGCAAAGGAAAGCAAGAAACGGAAGATACAAGCTTTCAAGTGAGTGTTCCTATATTACTGGCAAACAGAGCTGATTGTCCTCTAGCGAGGGGCATAAAATGAAGAAGAGAATGCAATGATGTACAAGTAATCAAACATGCTTTCAAACATACCCGGCATTTTAATATCTTGCACTTTCTGGTCAATTTTATTTTGGTATGCATATCACATCTATACAGTTAAAGATGGGGATTATAGTAGCAAATGAACACTATCTACGCCTCAAGCAGTAAACATCGAGCTCTCCGCTTGCAGAGGAAGACATGGTATTGTTGAAAAAATAAGGGACATGAAAATCGTGACTTGAAATAAACAGACAGAAGATTGGACCTATGCTTTCAACATCGAGTAAAGGGGGGTCAAAACCAAAACCAGGATCATTCTCGATGAGCCCTCGAAACTACCAGCAGTGTTGACCGTGGATAACCTGAGCTCATCGGGGATCTTCGTGAGGATAATAAGTGCGTCGAAGATGGCGAAATTTCTTAAGTGATATAAGAGAAAGAACCTCTACGTCAAGGAAATTAAGTAACAGGCTACTAAAAAATATGACTACAGCACTCACCCTGCTTTATATGTTCTCCCAATTCCAGCTGTTTCTTGAGAGCCTCCGGGTCTTTGACCTTTGCGTTTTCTTTGAAACATCAGGACAACATTGCGAGAAGACGCTAGAGTAGGCATCATGACTCACTTTCGAAAGCTCTTCGGAGACGCTTGTTAAATTCATATTCTTGGTCTGGGCTGGCAACGTTCGGACATTCTGTTAGCCACAAAACACAAGAAGAGAGAGAAGATACGGGCTTGATATGTCTTGGCGAATAGAACTTACTAGTCACGACCGAGACGATGCAACTGGGAGCTTTGAGTCAGTCGGTCGACTTGTGGCCAATCGTAAGCCCACAATTATCTACATACCTCCTTGTAGAGCTTTATAGCTTGAAGCCTCAAAGGTAACTCCTGTTGAGACTTTTGAGTCGTCTGCTGGATGATAGATGCGTACCCTCTACGGGCGGGTAGAGAAGATAAAGGTTGAAAGAAGTTGACAGGCATACTATCTGTTGTGACTCTCGCAGATGATAGCAGATAGTAACTAAGCGCAACCACCAATATATACAGCCGTGTTTTAAATCAAAATATAAAAAGAAATAAGAAAAAGGAGTCGATCTGGCGTCATTGTAATCAATTTCGGTGTTTGATGCCGACCACCCCGGACTTTGTATATGGCTCTCACTTAAAGACTTGACGGAGATGACCGCCTTTTTGAGATTTTGTTTTTGCTTGCTCACCTCTTCAACATTAACTTTTATTGTGTATAAGAAAAGACAATTACTTTTTCATAATCCGCATTTGCCCAAATTAAACAACATAATGCCTTCGTTTTTTAGAAACAGGTGGGTATATCGTTATTGGGCAGCTTGACTGCTAACTTAAATTACTGGGAATAGCCCTGAAGTCTCATCTCCAGCCTGTGAGCTGCCATCTCGGACGACAGCTTCCTCTCCTGGTTCCATCTCTTCAGCTAGCAAAGAGATAAATCCCCTTAATCCAAAAGGCCTGAAGCCGTACGTGTCACTTCTTGACGAAACTCTTAAAATCTTGATTAAGGCAAGGCAGTCGCTGATTGATACAATGAAACCCACTCCATAGATGTTGCGCTTGTCCTGAGACAAAGCAAGCCAGAGATGATTGCTTTCTGAAAGCTCCTGCGGGAGAAGGCGAGATACAATGCAAGGAATTTTTAGAAGCACATAAAGCTTGCATGAGGGGCTATGGCTTCAAAGTTTGATTCACAATTGGGGGAAGACAGGAATGCTGAGGAAACATGTGGACGGATCGGGATTGACACAGTCACTACTCATTACAAGACAAATACAGACTTTTGGTCTATGGATAGCTTTTTCTACGGCGGACGACCTCGGATGCGAACTTTGGCCACATCCCATCTGCCACCCCTACGGACCTTCCATCTCCAAGCATACCAAAGCATAGCAGGCCCAACTATATTGACAAGGATTATTATAAAGAGAAAGATTAATGTCGGAGTGTCTGGAGCATGCTGGTGAGCCGGAACAGCGGGCGGAAATAATGATATCGCCAAAATGACACTTGATACCGACATCACGAATGAGAAACCCTTGCCCGCTTCCTAGTCAAACCAGACATGAATTGAATAGCATGTTGTAGTGTGAACTACTCACTCTTACACTTTTTGCAGCGACAGGCCACCCTGCAAACAGCAGTACTGCTAATAAGACTAGTGAAAAGACGTGTAAAGTAGAGGGCAATCGAGACGCAAGTACGACTGAAGCTGAAAGAGCGGATGTGAGCGACAAGGAGGAAGTTAGACTATGATTCAATAAGCACCACCATATTGAACAACGGTTGTAAGGTATACCTTTTCTCTTGTCCCACCTCTTTCAATCCTATGCTAGCTCTTCTTTTCCTTATTCTTTCTCTTCTCCGTACTATTCTGACATCTTCCCCAGTCTTCAAGTCGGCCAGCAACAGATGAACAAACCCCAAGGCCCCTGCCAAAGGCCAGATAGAATCGGATGTGGTAGCAGACGTGAGAGTACCAAGGACTGGGGCGAGCAAAGAGAGCAAGAGAGGTGGCAAGATGAGAGTACGCAGGGAGGTGGGTTTGGGGATCAATGGCGCTAATATCTGCGTATTTAACACTCTTCAAACGTAACGACATTATGAAATCACCTTGATGCTTTTTAGGCTTCCATCTTCCCCATCCCCATTGCCAAACCGTCCATCCAATGACGCTGCAGATGAAGCAGCCCCAGCTGACAGATCCTGGAAGGACTCTTTCATCCCACAGAGCGCTGAATATGGCTAGGAATATTGCTATCGTTGATACATGTTGAGTTATTGGAAGGGCTGCAGATATTAGCGCTGCCAGTGACGGGCATGGTCTGAGAGCTTTATAAACATCTATATCAGCTCAAAGGTGTCTTTCTTGTCTTTTGCAGGCTTACATATATCTTGCAATTCTGACAGAAATTCAGGAGGCACGTAATTGTCAGGATAAGGCTGCCTCCTCCACAGAACCTTCTCCCACTCTGGTAATAGACTGGCCTGCTCATAAGGAGGCGCTACGGATGGAGCGAGGGACGAGAGAGAATCCATTTCATTGTGTGACTGTGAGCACGTCGGATGAACTGACTGTGATTTTATAAATGGCAAAGATTTCAAGAATATAAAAACAATTAAAATAAATCAAAAGAAAAGCGTTGTGGTGTGGAGGTCGAGAAATAGTAAGCCGCGGGGTTTTCATTGTGGATCAGTCTTACTGTCATTATAATGAACTTCAACAAATTGTTTATATTCAAATACAATTCCGCAAAGGTTATTAAGATTACATCTGCTGAAGAATTGACGTTTCGAGCTCAAGACTTGTCTGTTAGAATGCTGGTATTGCAGGGCTGTGGTTCAAAACAGTTATCATCACTCTTTCCTATAGCAGAAACAATTCTTAAAATCCTTGGAAGCAAGATCAATTCAGAGAGAAATTTGCTTCTATTTTTGTGTCATACATTTACAATGTTGCTCCACTATTCACCTACTGGTATGACTAGAACAGAATGCAGGGATTTCTTGATGACCATCAATATATCCTTGCACGCTTTCTTAGGCAGCAAGATTTGAGATAAGACAATGGACGTTAACAAGCAACTTGCTGAAAGGCGATCAAACAGTACAATACATTCCTATACAAGCCATGCAATCAAATGCTCAACACATACCAAGCTGTTCTAGGAACAGGGGTTGACTGGAAGAAATGTAAATAGTCTCAAGTCATATGCGGCGTTTTGTTGGTGGGAGTATTACAGAAGGAATAATCTAATATGTACGTCGTTTGTATAGAGGGCAATATGATTAATGACAAGCATCAAGTATCTCTACCACCTAAAAGTCATCAATCTTTGGCTTGTTCTCTTTGGGAACGGGACTGGATTGATTGGCAAGTTGGCTAAGTTGGCTGGCAAGGTGTACAGGTTTGCCCCTAACAAGCAGGCATTAGTATGTCATTTTGGCTCAAACAATCCACCAAAAACGCACTTTTGGAAATGTCTTTGTTTCGAGTTGTTCAACTTGGCAGAGATGGGTGAGAGGACATCAGAAGGGGACACAATAGACCTGTTCATGAGTTAGCCTGCGCCGAGAACATCTTATTGTGGTACTTACCCAGGTTTAACCCCCCCTCGACCAGCTGCACCTAGGAGACCCTTCTTCTGAAGGAAACTGGGCTGAGAACCAGCGTTTTGAGCTGTCGTGAGGATTTGTTAAAAGGAGAAGAAGACAACATTCAGCATTATGCAATGTTCAACCCACAGCGTCGGACTTACCATTGGACTGTTGGAGAGGAGCAGACATGTTGATCACTTACTATTGTCAAGTGGATACGAACAGATAGAAAGTAATTGTTGGATGAGAAGAAGTACAAACAAGATAAAAATAAAAGTAAAACAAAGAAGGCGCGTTCAAATCACCCAACTTGACAAACAACATGAAGTGGAGGGAGGAAAATGTATTACGTAACATGGAAACATCTTAAGGTGGAGGTTTATCGGACAATGCACTTCTAACATTGAAAACCATCTTTAAATGAGATGAAAGAAGGAAATACTCATGAAGATCCAGAGACAGATTATTCCTTGCCAATGCGCACATATGAGAAGACTTGGTCTGCAGATAATCTCACTATGCCAAGTTTAAAGTCGATGAGGCCCGCGAGCCAGAATGTTGAGGTGCTCGACGCAGAGGCAAGAGAAGTGAAATATGAACAAGAAGTAGGTTGCTCCCAACTATGAAGCTGTCTAGCTCACTCGTATCTGGCTTATTAGGCTATGATGGTTGAAAATTCCCTCCCTTCACAATCCTCTCTCACCTCCAATGAACCACTCAATGCTTTACCTTCGTATCAAGCAACACCCAAGCGCAGACCAAAACAAATACATTGCCTCCATTTACACACATCAAACTCAGAAATATTCAACACTCTTTCACGCTCTGAGTCCGAGGAGGATACTCGTGGGAGGTACAACACCACGTATTCAAGTCTTCCTCCGTCGCCCACAGCCGGACTCTTGAATACACCTACAGAAAAGGGTGTCTTAAGCCAAAAGTCTTTGGAAGAATTCCTGCATAGCCAAGTGGGACTGTCTCAAGATGAAAGCGACTCGGAGACAGAGCTGATCGACAAAGAGATCTGGCCTCAAAGGTCTGAAAGGGCCACAGTTGAAGATGACAAGAATAATGAACGGGATGGTATGTCCGTATCGCCTGGGATATCAGCTTCCTCGGCCTCGCCCGATTCGCCTTCAGCTACTTCAGAAGGTATACACGGAAGAGGTCAAGAGAGAAACTTGTTACAAAGGGGGGAGACTCTGGGAATGTGGGATTTATTGAAGGATGAGATGGAGTCAGAAGATTGGGATGAATGGATTGTTGGTGGCAAATGGTTCGTTCCGTATTAATCATGCCCCCCATACCCATGCTCATCCCAGCATTAGGGAGAGAATAGCAAATTTTCTCGCGGTGCCATTAGCGGTGGAAAAAACCATACTTTTTGGTGCCCTCCTCTGTTTAGATGGTTTTCTTTACAATTTTACCGTCCTTCCTATTCGAGCGGTCTATGCCCTCTCTCGAACTGCTTCTGGCTTGCGGCAAAATCAGGCTTGGTGGCCGATTCCAATCGCGCATGTCAGTTCAATGTTGAGGATGCTGCTACTAGTGATCCCTACTGTAGTTCTGCTAATTGGCACAGATGCTAGCAAGATGTACCATACTGTCAGAGGGCAAGATACTATCAAACTCTATGTCATCTTTAATGCCTTAGAAGTGCGTTTGGAATCATTCGCGCTTATCTCGAGGCTATAAAGTTTCTGATCAAGAGCATAGATTGCTGATAGACTATGTGGCGCTTTCGGCCAGGATGTCTTGGATACTCTATTTGCAAAGGAGACTCTATCGCCTAGTGTCAGGAAGCTGGGAAAAGGAAGAAAGCGACAGCAAGCTCGACCAGCCTTCTTCTTTGCTTTGTCGCTGGGCTATGTTTGTACGGCAGTTTCCTATATTTTCAGGTTGAACATCAACTGATTTCCAAAGCAGTGTTACATTCGCTTATCTTTTTTTATATGCTCGTATCCCTCAATGTTGCTATTAATTCCTATGACTACACACTACTTTCTCTATTAATAAGTAATCAGTTTGTGGAGATAAAAGGCTGTTCGTGCTCTCTGTTCCGCATGATGATGTTGATGGGCTGGGCTAATTCATTATCAATACAGCTGTATTCAAAAAATTTGAAAAAGAGAACCTCTTTCAAATCATGTGTGCAGGTATGAATCTCACGTTTCATGCTGCTTTGTCTCATACGGCATTAGACATTGTTGAACGCTTCCAGCTAAGCTTGATGTTGACGGTTATCGCAATACGAAATGTAATTGAAATGTCTGGATCTGAAATCGCTTTTCTTCCCAAAAGCTTCATGAGAGGCAAAAGTCTCGTAGAATCCATCCTTTCTGTGAGTTTTTCGTGTTCGTAGGAATTCTCAAGCAAAATTTGTCGGACTGATTCTCTAAATTAGCCTGTGCTGTTTGTGATCTTGTCCGAAATGGTGGTGGATTGGCTCAAGCATGCTTTCATCACAAAATTCAACCATGTCCGCGCTTCTGTGTATGAACGCTTCACCGATGTATTGGCCAAAGACGTCCTTCTTGCGGGCCATGCAGGTTCCCGCTATCGCTTCAAGGGTCGTAATCACCGTATTCTCCTTGATCAATCTCCATTAGTAGCCCGCCGCTTAGGATTTGCTTCCATCCCATTGGCATGCTTGGTCATCCGCATATCCTTTCAGGCCATAGGTATGTTGACTAGTCATCATGGAGAACAGTCAGATTTTGCAGATTGCCGTCAAGGAGGATATGGAAATACAATTTGGTGGGGATTGAAAGTTGGGAGCTGGATGGGATTAGGTATCTGTGTGTGGGGATGGTAAGTGAAACTTCTGGTGGTGGTGTGACGAAAGATGAATATCTGATTGCTTTGACAGCCTCGTATTTTTGAAAATCATGTTAGGCCTTTCGTTATTGGGCTATTCTGCAATGCGTCAAGAGGGAATGAATGAAAGAGAAGCACACGACAGGATTAACGATTTCGGGAGATCAGCTGTGGGTGAGAGTCAAGAAGAAACTGTACGTCTTTCCCTTGTTTTCAGCTTTAGTGTTTAATAGGAGGATAGAGATACAATCGCCTGACTACCGAATACCTCTCTCGACCTGGTATCAATTTGCCGCAGTACCCTGCTATTGCAGCTTACAAAGATGATACTGAACTTACTCAAACCCAGAACAATAGGAGAAATAGCGCTAAAGAAAAGATAGACGACGAGAACAAAGTTGCGCCAGAAGGCAAAAAAGGTAAAAAATGGCGTCTGGAAGAAGTTGAAAGGTGGACCATGGTAAAGCGTATCTGGTGAATTCAGTTATCCCTAGAACATTCTCGGATAAACAGTCAGACACTGTATTATTAATGTAGGCGCATTCATTTTTGTACTGTATGAACACCCCTAATTTTAGCAATGATACATTCTTATTTACTTTTCAGTAGGTACAGGTTTGGCTGGTGTCCCAGCAAGAAGTGAAGAACCTTTTTGCTTCCCAGCCCAGTCGTACTTTTTCTAAATAAACAGCTATCAGCACGTATTGATTTCGCAAAGCGCATCAGATCCTTACGTTGAAAGCTATAGCGATGGTAGCGGTTAAAGCAGGAAGAACGAGACCATAGATGACTACTTGTTTCGTGGTCTTAGGAGTGAACTTGAAATTCTGATAGACATTTTCTCGCTACCAACAAATAAGATCAAGAGTTTTGTAAAGTTATAGGCATACCATATGGGCCCATCTTTCGATAGCTGGATCAATCTACAAGATAGATATTAAGCGTCTTCATACTTGATGTCATTTTGTTGACTAACCTTTACCGCATCTATCATACTCCAGTTAGCTATATATGCCTGAAGTAACAGGGATACTTACTCCAGTTTCCTCCAGCCATAGTGGATAATTTGTTACTATTAAAAGATATAAATTAGAAGTGAGATGAATCTTGAATTGTTAGTTGGTAGACATTTGATCCCGCTGCATAGAGTCGGGGTAATAATATTTACACGTAACGCTATTTTTCATCATTCTTTTTGCTTCTTTCACAAAATTTATTACTTTCAATTGCATCTATACAAACCCGCTCACCATGTATGGGTACCGCGGTCGCTCTAGATCGCCAGAATATACAAGTCACCGACAACGCCAATATTCTCCTTCTGGTCCTAGGTCTCGTTCACCACCTCCGCCACCACGAAGATACGATTCCCCGCCTCCGTCAGACAGGTACAATGATTACTCGGGATATGGAAGCGTGAGATATGAGGAAGGTCATCCGCCTAGGAGGTATGAGCAATTCTACCCTGGGAGATACAATGAAGACAGGTACCATGATGATTACCATCGCGACCACGCCCCTTCTGCTCGTTTCGATGAGAGAGAGGAAGGCTGGAACAGACCTCGCTACGATCATGCAGAACAGTGGGAGAAGGGTAGGAATCAAGATCTAGCTGTGAGTAGTGCAGGCAAGATATTGAAAGGAAGAGATCGTCATTGACATGAAGACAGATGTTTGATGCTACGTCCGCCTCCTACGAATCGCAACAACATAGCAAAGAAATAGGCAAGAGAGGCAAAGAACCCTCCCAGCCCTCTAAAGATGTAATATTCCTTGGGATTGATCCCGAGTTGACAGAAGCAGACGTGAGTGTATGATTCGTCTTGAAGGGAGGATTCGCCTCATGTTTTTTCTAGTTACTAGGATATCTTCAAATTGAACACAAAGCCGTCGTTGATAGCGTGAAGGTTGTCAAGGACAAATTCACTGGTGCCTCCAAGTTCTTTGGATTTGCAACTTTTCACAATCTGGAAGGAGCTACTAATTTTGTCAATGAGAATTTTCCTGCGATTCTCATGCCGGCTCTCTATGCACATTCCACTCCGCGTAAAGTCAAGATTGACTTTTCCACTCCTTTTCAAAATCCTCATCCCAGTGGGTTTGATACGCGCCATCATGGTACGGCATATGTCCGCCCTGGACATGACGGGATGCGCGATATCGGCACTCCAGGTGATGATAAGCGGGTTTTGCTCTTGCGTGGTTTGGACTCCTTGACCACATCTGGAGAGGTCATCTATCGGTCTAGTCAAGAAATTGCGAGGATGGTTGGTAAGCAGGGGCAAGAAATAGAAGCTGGAAAGACAATTGTCAGAGTTGTGTTGATTGTCGATAAATCGGCGAGGAGTAATTGGGGTTATGCGTTTGTTGAGTTGGCTACTAGCGAGGTTGGCTGAAATCATTGACAGATATGTTTAAAGGTCATACTGAAATTACCCTGTAGCTCGCATCTGCATTGCTCCCGTTTTTATTATCTCCACAACATCAACCAAACGGATTCCTAATCAATTCTGTTCCAGTCGCAGCTTCTTTCGCCAATCCGACATCATTTGTTCCAGTAGCAGCAGGCCCGCTGGGTGGCGAATTCATTATTATTTCTTCTAGAGCCGGAGGTTTGGGTAGCGAAACAATTGACAAGCCTGACGGCCGTTGGTGCGCATACTGGCACGAAAGGGCTGGCGCAGTGGAAGATGTGCCTCAAGGCGCCCCCATTATCAGAGAAGACGGCATGGTTGAACTCACTCCGGCCCACCGATCCTTTTTGGGCGGGCTGGCAGGATTACCAGCTCAAACTAGTGCGAAAACTGCTCAGACGCAAACTGTACAGCAGACGGGAACGGCTCCCGTCAACCTTTCCGGCTCAGTGCAACCTATTAAAATTGGTGGGGCTAGCAAGAGCAAGAAAAAGGAAGAGGTTGGAATTGTTCCAATCATGCAAAAGAAGAATGTCTTAGGTGACACGGAAGAAGAAGATAGAATCGGCCAAGATACTATTTTGCTTTCTAGAAGTGAGTACTGGTAGTCATTTGTTATAAAATTTGCGCTAATCAAGCCCTTCAGCGAAAGGCGCCCGTATTATACCCCCCACTTCAACTAGTCGGAAGGTGACCATTAGGCTCTTCTTAGCTCTTCTTGCGCATTGCTCAGTGAACTCATGCTCATCTTAAAATTCACAGATTGCCGGCAACATCAACAAGTGGAACACCAAACAATCTGAATTGGCCGCGCCCGAACTCGCCAATGACAACTTACCCCCTAAGGGCGTTTCTGACGCCAATACAGTTTCGGGTACTAAAAGACAGTTCGGCTCTTCAGTGGCACAAGCTGTAACTGTAAACTTTTTCTCCGGTTGCGGTGTATTTGTTTTGTTAATGTGCTTTTGTGTTTTTCAAGAAGACTGCCAGTCCCTCGACAAGTCCGCCGCCGGCGCCTGTCTCACAACCTAGTGATGATTTCGATTACACTGATGTCTCGAAGTTCAATAGCACCGGCAAGGTCGCATGTTTGCTTTGTCAAAGGCAATTCAAGACGGAAGATGTCCTTAGAAAACATGTTGTTCAATCGGATCTTCACAAGGCTCGCATATTTCTTCAAACTCTGTGTCCCTCGTGGGTCCAGAGTATTAATGTTCAGAACTGACTTATGTTTCTGGGTTTTTATCTTCATCTTACCATCATCAACCACACCGCTGATACAATGAACATGACGAAACCACAGAACAACTTGAAGGATTCTTTAATGTGCCAAGCTGGTCAACACCGAAAAGCTGCTATAATTGCTAATGTAACGCCGCCTGTGGAACCTTCAGTACCTACTATGGAATCATCACAACCCAAATACAGAGACAGAGCCGCCGAGCGTCGCGAGGTTTTCAACCAGCCCGCTGTCCCCTCTCGTAAAGAGATGGAAGCCCTCGCTGCTTCTACTGCTGCATACCAGGGCAAACGCAAGCCTGCTCCTGCTAAACAACCTGCACCTCCTCCTGAGGTAAAGGAGGTGGGGCAAGAAAATGTAGGGAATCAGTTACTCGCAAAGATGGGTTGGAAGACCGGGGAAGGGTTGGGCACGAGCGGAGAAGGCAGAGCCGAGCCTGTCAAGGTTCAACAATTTGAGAGTCGAGCTGGTTTAGGCGCATCAAAAGGCGTAGAAGCAGGCAGATGGAGTGGGCCTGATGGGTGGCAACAGAGAGCAAAGGATATGGTAAGTCCCCCTTCCAGTACACATATATTTCCTCCGTTTGTTCGGTGTAGGATGTGTGTGTCTAAGAGAGTATGAGCTCATGTCGATAAACTTTTGGCAATACAAGACTAGGGATAGGTTCAACTCTTGAGTCTATCCAATTCCATTGAATCAGAAGGCATTTGACTCTTTACCTGTTATCAAACCCGCCGACTGGAACACCCAAATGATGCCTCTGCACTTGCGTTACTGTAGAGTTGACAATGCACATCGTTTCCATCTCTGCTAAAAGTATCATGATTCTAAGGCCTCAATATAATGATTACGTAATATAAATCGTGTAGAGGAGATTTCGCGCTTGACTTGTTGGTGTTTGGCTCGACAGTTTACTCTTTGTTAATGATTCAGATATCCTTATCAGCTATATAGAGAACTGTCTGCAAAATAACAGCAGATCATGGCGCAAAGGCAAAGCAGGAGGTCGTCAGGTCTGACGCCTCTGCCACAACACTCAACGAGAGCAGATGAGAGTCAGAGGGGAGAATCAGGGATGTTCGTTGAGCAGCAAAAGTATGATGACTGTAAGTAGGAAACAACTTTTGCAAGTAATCTTATCTGGTGTGTAACGACATACGGACAGTTCGACGGAGGCATCGAGAGCAAAATAAAGAAATCATAATGTAAGTTGGTTGTTTTGTACTCAACTGTGAGTATTGTAATACTAATGATGCTATCCAGGACCAATGTCGAGCGCAAGAAAGCCATGAAAATCCTTGAGGATACTAATATAGCGCTTCAAGACCAAATCAAAGATCTTACTTGGAAGAATGCCTTGTTAAAAAATCAAGTCATAAGAAAGGAAAGGGAAATGGCTCAGATGAGTAGTCCAGTGAGATACAATTTATCTACAGTTTAGTAAACTTTTTGTCTCTGACTGCGACATAGATGGTAACACAAGCCTTAGAAGGTCTCTTAGCTGCTGTTCCAGTCTTCAACAATTTGCGGATTGCTTTAGCGTCGCTTCAAGCTAAACAATCAACATCTGCTGAGAAGTTGTTAAATAGCAGACCGACTCTTTCTCTGGTTGGAAACCCCATCGCTACGCGACCATCAACTAGAGGGCAACCAGGCGATGGGCTAAGAAGGCTAGAAGAACAAGAAAATGAAGGTGATTGGGTTGACGAAAGGCGGATGGCCTCTAGATCTCGAGGGTAAGCAATTCCACATTTAGCCTTTGGAACCAACAAGACTAATGGTATAAATAGGCGCCAAACCGATGTTGGATCGGTTGCTAACTCAAGATCACCTAGACCTGACACACCGATATCGCCAGCACGATCATCCGTATCACCTAGCCCTAAAAAGGTTTCTTCTGTCCGGAAAGTTGTCACAAAACGAAGGCGAGAGAGTGGACTATTAGCTCCTAGACCTCGATCTGCTTCACCCGAAGCCACGAAATCTACGTCAGACGAATTGCCAACATTGGATAGACAGTATCATTTAAATTCTGTTTTGAAAGAGAATCAAGACAACAAAACAGGCAGACGGGACGAAAGCTTTATGGTGGAATCGAGGTCTGACAAGACACTGTCATTGATAAATGAGGTCGAATTGGAGGCTATCAAGACCGAACAAGATGAGAGTAGATCTCAGGAACAAGTGGAACAAATGGAAGAATATCATTCAGATGGTTAGTAATCTTTTTTTTCCTCATCAAGTGAATTCACCGTGTTCTGTAGAAGATTCGAAACAAGAAAAGCTGTCCACACTGATAGACATGCCTGCAGAAGCACTGGCGGAAATAGGAGGACGAAGTCGTAGAGCGCGTTCAAGCATTGTTAGCTATAAAGAGCCGAGCCTCGTCAAGTAAGAGCTTCTTTTGATGTGTAGACGGATATTTTT
Source organism: Cryptococcus depauperatus CBS 7841 (assembly GCF_001720195.1). Taxonomy (NCBI): domain Eukaryota; kingdom Fungi; phylum Basidiomycota; class Tremellomycetes; order Tremellales; family Cryptococcaceae; genus Cryptococcus; species Cryptococcus depauperatus. The sequence goes on along the minus strand of NC_089474.1, from coordinate 741,310 downwards.
AACTAGTATGTTTCTAGGAAAATGCGGAAGCCCGATGGCGTGAAGAGCGATGAAATGCTCAAAACAATCACCCGCAAATCTCTTTCGCCTAAACGATCTCCAAGAAAATCCAAAGGCAGAGCAGAGACTTGCCGGTTGTCTCCTTCCTTTCCATCTTTGTCAGACCAACCGATGAATGCCTCACACTTGACTTCTGCCCGCACTGTTAGCTTGCCAAGCCAACCAATGAGACGAAAAAGCGCCTTACCGAGACCTGGTAACAACGAACACATAGCTGGAGTCACGACAAGCAAAACCAGGGAGAGAAATGATGCTGGGAACTGTGAAGATGAAGAAAAGTTGGATGACAAATTAGAGAAGATTCTTCTAATTAGTGGTGGAAGTGGATGCCCGAATTCCTCATCATCATCTACAGCAGGTTTCCATCATCTAGCGACAAACAGCTCTCTCGCCTCGGCGCCCTTGCCCACAGTCTCCGTTACCAATCACGACTTGACCTCTATACCCATGTCTGGCAGAGATAAACAATCCTCTGACACCAACCCCTTCGTACGATCCGCCTTTCCTGCGGTTCGAAAGCTATCCACTCATAAATCTTTTACGCCCTCCGAAACAGTCCGGATGAGAGATATCCTAAGCGAGGTGGAATCAAATTTTGAAGCAACCCAAGCAAGGAATCACTCGACGACAGTATTGGGAAGGAACAAACACAAGGACAGCATGTCAGATTAAGAATGTCTGAAGACAGAGACAAACTCCTGTATATTTGAGGTTTAATAATTATAATAATATTGCATAGAATAATGATGTCATAAATTGTCTCCGAAAGATAGCTACATCCTGGAGTATATATTCTGATAAGTGGCTATCACTTGTATACATATTCAAAACAACAAGACGACTACTGTTAGTTCTCAGGTTTAGCATCAGATTCACTACAAAAGTCCCGAGTAAGATCATAAGTCGCATGGAATGCAATCACTTTCCAGTCTCGTTCAAAATTGCCTTGTTGAAATCTTCGAGAGGAACAAGATCTTTGTTAGATAGTAGCGAAAACTAGTAAAGCATAGTGAGCGTCATCTTGCGACTTAAAGAGACGTCATAGTCGCACCTCGTCAACAAAGAGTAAAAAGTGACGATAGTTGGTATTCAAATGAGCTATTGAGAAATTTAGACATTCTAGACCTTCTCGTACATAATGATCTTCTCACCTTCAATACCCAAGGCACATATTTGGTCGAAATGCGAATGGTAAATATGAGCATATACTCGGAACAAACGTCTCAAGATAGTTTTTGCAGTAGCCATAAATGTGGGTGAGAATCGTTTGCCGATAGTCTGAGGGAAGTGTTTCTCGTCGTCGAGTATAGATTGCGTCCAAGACATAAGAGCTTCAACATATGCAGGAGCGGAGAGATGAGTAGGCTTCTTGCTAAAGTGACATTGGTAAGCAGAGATCTAGTCATAGCAAATTTACAAGACATACTAGGTCGTTCCATCTTCCCAAAAGTACTCGTACTTGGGACCGGCGTTCATAATAGGGCACTACCAAACGCTCAAGTCAGCACTAAGACTCATAACAGCAACAAACCAACGCATACTTCTGTCGGTGTACAAAATTCAGATATGGTCCCATACAACATGTTGACGTGATTAAAGAAATCAACAACTGTACTCGCAATTGTCAACTTAATCTGTCCACGAATGGAGACAGCACTTACCATGAACAGCAATCCATTCTTGCAAGTCTTCTCCCTCTGGTAATTTGACTGCTGTTCTCAAGTTTCCAGACCCCTATATTCAAATCAGTGAATAACTACCCAGCTTATAGATTGAATATAGACTCACAAGTGTTTGTTGAGCATATTGTTTAAGTTGCCATTGTTTTGTGCCCTCTGGGACCTTCTTCGGTTTAAATGCTAGTTAAAATTGTTAGATTTGGCATATAGAGAATTGGTTGGACGAGCGACGAGTTTTCTCGTCCAGCATAACTAAATTAATGAGCACATACTGCGAGATTGGCCGCTTTTGTTGCTGACAATACCGTCAGTCATGGCTCAGACCACTCCCAGCGGATAGCGATACTTACATATTAAATAAAGTTGACATTTGAAGAAATGGCAGTTGAGATTTAAAGATAGAAATGAAATCAAGAAATGTTGTGAACGTTCTGTTTATGTGGTTGGCTGACTTTTGGACTTTTAGACGCGTCGCGTATTATATCCAATTACGTAAACTTGTGTAACTCAAATTCATCTATGTGTATATCTCACAATTTTTGAATTTGAACTTCGAGCCAAAACACATGAAAAGCGCAAAATTTGAAACAATATCTCAAACAGGCTTGTAATATGCTGGTTCTTTGGACGTAACTTATCAGTGAATTGTCTGAGCTGCTAAACGCCAGGTGTCAATGATTAGAATAATGGCTTTTTTGTCCATCTTCTTACTGGCAGCCTTGCCTGCTTTGATCTTTTGTATACCTTTGATGACTGAACCATATGCTCTTTTGGACCCCCAAACACTCAACCAATTTGAAAATCAGAGCGGCCGGACGCCAAGCTGGTGCAACATGGGTTGGTGGGAGGTGAGTCTACGATTTGTGCCAATAGCGGATACACAGTAATGACTGTTGTTACATGCTAATTGGGTCTGTTTGTGCAACAGAACACGAAAAGTTTTTCAGCTGCTGCTGAGGCGCTTTCCAAGAAGTTGTTGGGATTGGCGAAGGAAGGAGGATATCAAGGCGGAGGAAGGGTACTTGGTGAGCGTTAGACAAAACCGTATGGATTGTGTAAACTAGCTAATCATACCATTGACTGCTAGATGTGGGGCACGGCGCGGGCGAGTCATTATGTAATGGTTTTATTGTGTTTTTGACTCAAAATGATGCTGACTTTCTTACAGTGCTGCATCTATCTCAAGTGACTCCCCCAAATCATCTTCACGGCCTCACCTCCTTAGCATCAGATACAGCCAAAGCCAAGGCACTTGTTGGCAATTTTTATCCCAATTCCTCGACACATTTAGATTTTTTCACCTTTTCTGCTCAATTCAGGCCAGGAAAGGATATAGGGCATCCTCTCGATCCTAATGGCGGATATCTGAAGGAGCACATACATCAGCAAGTCTCTGACAGAATGCTTTATGATGACAAACACACGGGTCGTTGTATTTACAATGCCGACCCAGAACATATCAAAAAGTCTCCTTACAATTTGGTATACATTCTTGACTCAATCTATCATTATCCACCCTCTCTCATGATGTTCCTCGACTCCTTACGCCCAATACTCAGCCCATCAGGCTTGGTCGTCTACACCGACCTGCTTCCACCTCAAAATATATCATCACTCGTAGCCCGAGTGTTATCATATCTTTTCGCTGTTCCACTACCAAATCTGATTGAGAGACCTGCCTCTATAGAAGAGTACAGAGCAACTCTGGAAAAACATGGCTGGAAGAATGTGGTGGTAGAGGATTGGAGCGACAATATTTGGGCTGGATTTTCCACGCATCTGAAACAGAGTGGTGGAGCCTGGCCGCTTGTAGGATCTGTTGTAAGAAGGGCCGAGAAGGGCGGCTGGCGGTTCATAGGAGTACGCGTTGAGCACCAAGAAGATGTTTCGGATACACCGTAAAAGGTGTATAGTACTGATATGGCTGATTGCTGGGTGGCAACACGACCTTGTCAATTCAATGGCATGCGTTGTCAGCTGTTAGTAGATACAGAACCATTCGACGGTTCTCTGTGGCTTTCACCACTTACAAACTTTTTTCCATGTTTGAGACGACAGAAATGGGCCAAGTAGGGCACACCCCCCACCACATTAATGAAACAGATGATACCCTACAGGATTCATTACTCATGAGAGTAATCAACGTTTGTCACAAATTCTACTCTCTTGACAATTCGCTTAGCTCGCAAAACACAACATCATGATTAGCACGCCAATAGCTTATTTCCTTGCAAAACGCCGTGGCTGTTTTCCTTTCCGGTAGTGAAAATGGCAAAGTACACTGGTGAATTGAGGTTTTGAAAAGGAATGCGATGGCGTCAGTAACAAAAAAAATCGGGATCCGATATCACATTGCCACTTGATTGAGCATACTTTTTCCTGAGACTATTCTCACAATCCCACTCTACAAACCAACAAGTATCATCGAGGATGATGAGAATGAATCACAGTTTGGG